>NC_140519.1:7908995-8508995 GCF_964339955.1 Pipistrellus hanaki
AAACCCGAGCAAAGGTCTCCCATCATCGCCGGGGGTCCTGCCCTTTCTCTCCCATCCTCCCGGGCGTCCGGGCTGCACTCCGGGGGTGGGGACGCGGGGGCTGAGGCCACCGCCTCCACCTGCTCCCCGCGGGGCCCGGCCTCGGCCTCTGGGGCAGCCGGCTCCTGAGTCCTGGCCTCAGGCTCCTCCTTGGCGCCCTGCCGGGTACCGACCTCCCGGCGGCTCCCGCGGTGAAAGGAACGTCAGACGCTCCCCTCCGGCGGGATGGGTGGTGGCGAAGGGCATGAGCTCTGGGCCAGGCTGCCTGGGATCACCTCCCCTTCCATTTACCAGCTTTGAAACCCTCCGCAAACCATTCCTATACAACGTCTCCCCTGTTTCAGTAAAATGGGCACATTGCTAGTGCCCACCTTATAAAGATGTTACAAAGATTAAATAAATCAACATGCAGGAGGCACTGGGAATAATGCTTGGCTCAGAGCCACATGGTGATGGTGATGGTGATGGTGACGGTGACGGTGATGGTGATGGTGACGGTGACGGTGATGGTGACGGTGATGGTGATGGTGATGGTGATGGAAGACGAAGACAAGAAGAGAGACGCCTCCTCAGGTGGGATGTTCCTCAGTCCTAAGAAGAAGTGAGTTACCAAGCTACAAAGTCATGGAAGAACCTAAAACGCATGTTGCCAGGAGAAGGTGTTACAGGAGACGGGGAAGAACCAAGGAATGCTTAGAGAGACGGAGTTACACGTTATTATTCCGCGCGAGCAGAGAGAAATTGTTTCAAATTCCGGCCCCAGCATGGAGGAACTTTCCCTATTTGTATGTTTTTACCTTCACTGTTTCCCAAATATGGGGTGTTCCTGGTCCCTTTTGCAAGTTCTTAAAGAGCCCTATGTGCTGGGGCTTTGAGTCCTCAACCAAAGGCTTGGCCTGGCGCCAGCACTGGTAACTTCATCTGGGGAAGGTTTATGGCTTCTCTGGAATGGGAGTAGTATTATTTTCCTTATTATTTAAGCCACATGTGTCAAACACAAGGCCTGCGGGCCAAATCCAGCCCGCCAGGCCTTGCAATGTGGCCCGCACCGCGCTGTCATCACTGCACTCCGCTGTCAGTTTATGACATTGTCAGTTTATGACTGTTCAGTAAACCATTCGGCCCGCGATTTAGGCTGGATTTTAGATTTTGGCCCCTTCTCTGATTGAGTTCGACACCCCTAATTTAAGCAGTCAAGCACTGACAGAAGCCAAAATAGCAGGGTTAAGGTTTCAAACAGCAGTTTTTAATATAAGATGGATGCTTTAAAAGAAGTCATCCTGAAAGGCTACATACCATATGATCCCAACTACATGAAATTTGGTAAAAAGATTAGTGGTTGTCAGGGGTCTGGGAAAAGGTGGGGGAGGTAGAGGAGGTGGAGCATGGGATTTTTAGGACAGTGTGGTGCTATCATGAAAGATACGTGCCCTTATGTGTTTGCAATACCCAGAGAATGTGCAACACGGAGTGAATCCAAATGCAAACTAAAGGTTTTAATAATAATGTGTTAGTGTTGGCTCTTCAACAAACAAATGTACCACACCAAAGCAAGGAGTTATTGGAGAAACCATGTGCAGGGGGCAGAGGGAGTATATGGTGTTTTGTTCTGTTTTTGTTTCTTTTTTTTTTTTTTTTACACATAAAAATGCCCTAACATTTTTTTAAAATTGGAGATAAAAATCAAGTTTTAATTGTAGTAAGGTATAAAATATAAAACCAATAACTTTATTTTTTAATTTTAAAAATTCTTTATTGATTAAGGTGTTACATATGTGTCCTTATCCCCCCATTACTCTCTCCCCTTCATCCCCCCACTCATGCTCTCACCCCCCTGGTGTCTGTGTCCATTGGTTAGGCTTATATGCATGCACACAAGTCCTTTGGTTGATCTCTCCCCTTACTCTCCACCCTCCCCTGCCTTTCCTCTGAGGTTTTATGGTCTGATTGATGCTCCTCTGTCTCTAGATCTGTTTTTGTTCATTAGTTTATGATGTTCATTATATTCCATAAATGAGTGAGATCATGTGATACTGATCTTTCTTTGACTGGTTTATTTCACTTAGCATAATGCTCTCCAGTTCCATCCATGCTGTTGGAAATGGTAAGAACTCCTTCCTTCCTACAGCAGTGTAGTATCCCATTGTGTAGATGTACCACAGTTTTTTAATCCACTCACCTGCTGATGGGCAATTAGGCTGTTTCCAAATCTTATCTATTGTAAACTGTGCTGCTATAAACATAGGGGTGCATATATCCTTTCTCATTGGTGTTTCTAGTTTCTTGGGATATATTCCTAGAAGAGGGATTATTGGGTCAAAAGGGAGTTCCATTTTCAGTTTTTTGAGGAAACTCCACACTGTTCTCCACAGTGGCTGCACCAGTCTGCATTCCCACCAGCAGTGCACGAGGGTTCCTTTTTCTCCACATCCTCGCCAGCACCTGTCATTTGTTGATTTGTTGATGATAGCCAGTCTGACAGGTGTGAGATGGTACCGCATTGTCGTTTTGATTTGCATCTCTCAGATAATTAGTGACTTTGAGCATGTTTTCATATGTCTCTTGGCCTTCCTTCTGTGTTCTTTTGAAAAGTATCTATTTAGGTCCGTTGCCCATTTTTTGATTGGGTTGTTTATCTTCCTTTTGTTAAGTTGTATGAGTTCCCTGTAGATGTTGGAGATTAAACCCTTACCCGTGATAACATTGGCAAATATATTCTCCCATGCAGTGGGCTTTCTTGTTGTTTTGTTGATGGTTTCTTTTGCTGCGAAAAGCTTTTTATTTTGATGTAGTCCCATTTGTTTATTTTATCTTTAGTAAAACCAATAACTTGCCCTAACCCGTTTGGCTCAGTGGATAGAGTGTAGACCTATCCACTGAGGGTCCCGGGTTCGGTTCCGGTCAGGGGCATGTACCTTGGTTGTGGGCACATACCCGTAGGAGGTGTGCAGGAGGCAGCTGATGGATGTTTCTCTCTCTTCGATGTTTCTAACTCTCTATCCCCCTCCCTTCCTCTCTATAAAAAAATCAATAAAATATATATTTTAAATACAAAAAAAAAAAACCCTAATAACTTTAATGAAGCATTTTTGTGAATCTTTGTAATATCCGTGAGGTTGATGTCTGGTATGGTCTGGAAATGTGCAGGCAAGTTTAATAGGGATAAAGACATATGATCTTTTTGGTATTTTTAATGAAATTTATTTGTGTCACTGGTTAATAAGATTGTGTACGATTCAAGCATAGAATTCTATAATACATTATCTGTTTATTATATTGTGCTCATCACCCAAAGTTTAATCTCTTTTTTTCTCTCTATGTTTGTCCCAGTTTACTCTCTTCAACCTCCCTCTATCCCCTTCCTCTCTGATTACCACTGTACTGTTTTCTGTGAGAATGAATTATTTTGTTCTGTTTGTTCATTTCTTGCTTTCTGTCTTACTTTCCACATATGAGTGAAATCATATGATTCTTGTCCTTTTCCATCTGACCTATTTCACTTAGCATGATACTTTCAAGATCTTCCATGTTGTTACAAATGGCAGTATTTCATCTTGTGGCTAAGCAGTATTCCTTGTGTTTATGTACCATATCTTCTTTATCCAGTCATCCATCAAAAGACACTTGGGTTTTTGCCATGTCTTGGTTACTGTAATTAATGCTGCAAAGAACATAGGAGTACAGATATCTTTGCAAATAAATGTTTTTCTTTTTCTTTTTTGTTGGTAGATACCCAGAAAAGTGGTTGCTGGGTCATGCGGTTAACTCTATTTATTTTTAAATTAATTTTATAGAGAGAGCAAGGAAGAGAATGAGAGGGGAGGGAGGGAGGGAGGGAGGAAGGGAGAGAGAGAGAGAGAGAGAGAGAGAGAGAGAGAGAGAGAGAGAAAGAGAGAGAGAGAGATATTGAGAGAGAAACTTCAGTTTGCTGTTTTGCTTATTATAGGTTCATTGGTTGATTTTTGTATGTGTCCTGATTGGGGTTTGAACCTACAGCCTTGGCATATCAGGATGATACTCTAACCAATTGAGATAATTGGCCAGGGTGATTATTCTTAATTTTTTGAGGAACCTCCATATTTTTTTCCGTAGTGGCTGTACCAGATTACATTCTGACCAACAGTGAATGAGGTTTCCAGTTTCTACATTTCCTCTCCAACTCTTGTTATTTCTTATTGATAATAGCATTCTAATAGGTGTGAGGTGATATCTCAATGTGGTTTTGATTTGCATTTTCCTTATAGCTAATGAAGTTGTGTTTGTGTTAAATCATCTTTCTATAGGCATAAGCTTGTGGCAGAATTGTGCCAGCTACCTCTGCCAGGCTGTGCCATGATGGTTGGGAATGGGTGAGTGGAGAATGTGGGTTCATGAGTCTACAGTTTTGCCCTTTTTGTGGGTTTAGCCAGTGAGTACAGACCACTTAGAAGTTTTTTTTTGTTTTTTTTTTCAGCCCTTGTTTTATCTGCTGAGTGAGGATTTTGCTGCCTAGTGGGCCTCAGGGGGAGAGGTAGGCAGATCCCTGCATCTGTAGAATCATTTGTGTGGTGCTGTTGGGCTTTGGAGTGCTGTAACTTTTTAGATTATGCTTCTGCTCCTGGCCCAGGGTCCAGTCTCAATGTGTGCCAGTCATTTAAGCTCAATTGCTGTCTCTGGCCTCTTGTCTGGGCTGCCCAGTGGGTGCTGTATCCAAGCCTTTCACTGCGATTGCGTTTAAAGGGCCCCAGGGTGTGTTGTGGTGTGCTTGGCGTCTGTCTCTGCACTTCTCCATCGTTTCCCCACCACTTGCTCAGATAAGCCGCCTCACGGTGTCTCAGTGCGTGATGTCTCAGGCATGCTTGTCTGTTGAGCAGGAAATCTTTTGTCCGATTTGCTGTAATTTCAAGGGGAAAGACTGTCCCACTCACGCTGACAGCACGGCGGATGAGAGCATGAACTTCCCCAAGTCCAGGGGTTTTACACCGGTGGTGATGTCACTGCTTTGGCTGACCCTGATTGGTTGGGTGAGGACTAGGGTCCAGTTACACAAAATGGAGGATAACTCCTACTCTGCCCCACAAGGAGGCAGGGTTCTAGTCAGGAGTTAGCCTCGCCCTGCCCTGTCCTCTCACTCTCAATCTTACATCATTAACTGGCCCAAGTCAGGAATCCTATGTAAAAACTGACCTTCTTGGTTGGAAGGATGCAGAGAAAGAGTATGAGGTTATTTCTAGAATTTGATCTGTTTAGAATTGGGAAGTAGCAGAGACATTGAAAATTGAGCTAAATGAAGAAACCTGAATAAGGTAGAACGTCTGATTACATTCTATCATTACTAGAAGCCGGGTACATGAAATTCGTGCACTTGTGTGTGGGGGGTGTCCCTCAGCCCGGCCTGCACCCTCTTGCATTCCGGGAGTCCTCAGGGGATGTCTGACTGGCGGCTTAGGTCTGCTCCCCATCCTTAGTGCTGCGGAGGCGGGAGAAGCTCCAGCCACTGCCCCTGCACTCGCCAGCTGTGAGCCCAGCTTCTGGCTGAGTGGACTCCACCTGTGGGAGTGCACTGGCCACCAGGGGACAGCTCTTCTGTTGAGCATCTGCCTCCTGGTGGTTAGTGTGGGTCATAGCAACCAGTTGTTGGTTGTTCTGCTGTTCAGTTGATTTGCATATTAGCCTTTTATTATATAGGATGGTTAATGTCTGGGCAGTTCCAATCGAAACAGTGTTAATCGGAATGAAATATGGTATAACTTGACAGTGCTCAGGATAAAGGATTATTCTGAAAATCCTTTCTGTTTTTTTCTGTCCTGTTGGTGAATGTAATAGCAGAAAATGACCAGTCTGACTTGAAGATAAGCAGGCGCAGCAAGACAACCATCTGGGGAAATTCACCAGGACTGATGCAAGACTGACAGAGAGAAAGGAGCTTGACATAACCCCTTTTCATGGATTCCTTTCCAGGAAGCTTTCTCTGTGATTTACAGGCCTATGTATTGTCTTGGCCCCTCTGAGAGCAAAAACTCATGTTTTGCTAGCAGGTGCTTCCTTCAGAGAAATAGGGCATTTGTTTACTAGTTCTACATTGGTTTAGCGATGTAAAAGCTGACATTTTGCAAAGACTAGAGTTGTTCATATCAGGAACTTTGAGGTTGCAAACATGTGTGGATGTGTTTTATTACAGTTATTATATAATGACAGAATGCCATTATATAATACCAGCACAAGTCAGGGCAGCCCAGTGTTCGGCGCTGCATCCAGTGAAGGACGTCTAGATTGGGTGAAGCAAATGTGTGCACAAGGAAGCAAAGTGTCCTGAAAAGAAACGAATTAGAAGCCAAACCCACGTTCTCAGAGCACTTAGATGCTTTTCCTTCTTGACTTTTCTGAGGGATTTCCTTTTCACATCCTGCTGTAAGCACATAAGTAAACCCTACAGCGTTCCGACACCCTCTTTTCCTCTCTGGCTCGGCAGCATCGCTGACCTGGGCTCTGACTCACTTCCTCTCTTTCTGAGTCTGCCGGCGATCTGCGGCCGTGGGCTCAGCCTGGCTGTGGGAGTGAGGGAAAGGGGTGCTCAGCAACTGAAGGGGAGCGTTCCCACTCCTCCTTTTACTGAAACGCTGCTGACGAATGCGGCATCTGTGCTCTAGGGAACCATGAATAGTGTTTCCTCAGTTGATGCTGGCAGTTCTAAAAATAAAACCTGTTATAAATAGACACTGATCTTTTTTTATGAGCAAACAAAGAATGTGCCAGATAGTTATGAAGGGAAATAAAAACTATTGGGTACTATTCGGAGATTGGTTAAGAAAACTAGATGCTAGCGGATCTCTTATCTACTTTCTGATTGAATTTCTAGTATTTCTAGTATTGAATTTGAACCAATATTTTTCTCTAAGGCCCCAAATTATTACTTTATAGATGCTGGTACATTATTTGGTTATGCTTTAATATAGACGTGGCTATGGTCCAATGTACAGGATTTTTTTTTTAAACAAGATGTTTATTTAAACAGCATGACACTTGACTTAAAGGGAAATCTATCTGGGTTCATTTTTTATGAGTAATTTATCCCTACATGTAACAGCTACGTATAAGAAAGTTATAAAATTGTCTTTGGTTTTACAATGATAAAATGAAAACCATTAAAATTCTCCAATCAAACAAGGTATGCAAGAATTTTTATGTTGTTCTTTTTTGTTGTTGTTGTTGTTGTTGTTGTTAAAAAGTGAGAGCAAAATATCTCACAGGAATATGAAGATCGGAGCTGCATGAGCATGCCACTATTGGAGAGAGGGGGTGTTTTCGCAGAACCAGTATTTTCCCCATCCCACCTCCATTTGATGTCTACCAAAACATACCATTGGCCATTTAGTTAAAAAAGAAAAAAGCAAATGCTTGTGCACATACACCAGTTACTTTATGTACAATAAAGGGATGGGGAAAGGGCAAATGAAAGAATAGAGAAAACTAGACTGTAGTAGTCAGATGTGTTGAAACCAAATTGCGGTTTTCCAATTGAGAATGTTGGAACAGCGTTCTGGAGTAAAGCAGCAGAAAAGAAGAGGGCAATTCAACAACAACAAGAATGTAGAGCACATGTGTCAAACACAAGGCCCACGGGCCAAATCCAGCCCGCCAGGCCTTGCAATGTGGCCCGCACCGCGCTGTCATCACTGCACTCCGCTGTCAGTATATGACATTGTCAGTTTATGACTGTTCAGTAAACCATTCGGCCCGCGATTTAGGCTGGATTTTAGATTTTGGCTCCTTCTCTGATTGAGTTCGACACCCCTAATGTAGAGGAAGAAGAACGATGCCACGTCAGCCAGGACGTCAGGGAGATTGCGTTGACTGGGCGGCACGTGAACTCAGCCCGGTGCAGGTAAGATTTGGAACAGAGCACTCTGAGTAGGAAGGAGCAGCACTGAGTGTGATGAAGGAAAGTGTCATCTCACACTGCGTTTGGACACATGTGGCAGATTCCCAAACTCAGGTGATTCACACCATAAGAAAATTTATGATCTACTACTTTAGGAAGTCTTAACAGAGGTGGACTCTGAAATCGTGTGATTGAGGGACACATCATCAAGGATCCAGAACCTTTTCATCTTCCTGCGTTGTGTTGATGTCTTTGTTATGAGACAAGAAACAAGTTGAACAGCAAGCACAACTCCCAGGGGACACTTCGAGGCATGACAATATCCAGAGGTAAAAGAGAGAATTTCTCTTTTTAGGATACCTCTCCTGTGGAAACTTCCTCAAAAATCTTTGTAGAACTTCCCCACAAGTCTCACTTCCTATATGCTAGGAATATTGTGTTGCACAGATTTATACGTTGAAATCCTAATGCCTTGTACGATGCTATTAGGATGTAGGCCCTTTGGAAGGCTCTGCCCTCATGAACAGGATTAGTGCTCTTGTAACAGTGAGCGCGTATGCCACGTGAGAACACTGTAAGCCTGTGACCCGGAGGGGGCTCCTTGCCTGACCATGCTGACATCCATATTTCAGACTTCCAGCTCCAGAACTGTGATAAGTAAAGTTATTTTACTTATAGGGCACTCAGCCTGTGGTATTTTGTTATTGCAGATCTAATAGATTGTGTACTCATTAACTTTAAAAGCTTTTCAAAGTGAGAGCCAGCAAGCATTTATTTGAGATCAATAATAGCTTGTTTGGGATGCACTGATTCAGGCGTAATGCCAAATAGTGTTTGATTAGGACACAAAGGCAATGGTATTTATTAGAAGGGGAAGGGGAACAATTTTTATCAACAGAAGGAAGGCATTTGTATTGGTATAAATAGCATAACATAGTGATGTTAGTTCTAAATAATGTTTTTAATTTTCAGTCCGATAGTCATTGATCCAGTTGTCATAATAACTGCTTTCTTTTTTTAAATATATTTTTATTGATATCAGAGAGGAAGGGAAGAGAGAGAGAGAAATATCAATGATCAATGAGAATCATTGATCAGCTGTCTCCTGCATGCCCCCTACTGGGAATTGAGCCTGCAACCTGGGCAATTGCCCTTAACTGGAATGGAACCAGGGACCCTTCAGTCCGCAGGCTAATGCTCTATCTAACTCAGCCAAACTGGCTAGAGCGTAA
Organism: Pipistrellus hanaki; assembly: GCF_964339955.1. NCBI lineage: Eukaryota > Metazoa > Chordata > Mammalia > Chiroptera > Vespertilionidae > Pipistrellus > Pipistrellus hanaki. The sequence goes on from NC_140519.1 coordinate 7,918,128, forward strand.
CTGCTTTCCTGTTATCTTTGCAGTTCTTGGGAAACAAGGTTGCCTAAGCACCATCCAGAGGTTATTTTGCCATTTTATCATTCAAATATTTGAGACATAAGATGTGCAAGGCAGTATCTTCGGCAGCTCCAGCTTCATTTTAAAGTGGTTTTATTTACATTATTGTTTACATGCTTCTGCTGAGCCCTCAGGAAAGGAAACTGGCACACACCAGGACCTGTGTGAGCTGGCTGTTCTGCTGACGACCACAATCCTCATGGCAGGAAATGAGCTCAGGGTGTAGATGAGGCATGGTTCCCAGGGGACCATACATTTTGGTAACTGCAGAGGGAAGCATCTGGAAGTTTGAACAGATAATTCAATGCTCTCACTTCTGTATGGCGGGGGGTGAGAGTGGGCAGGAAGACCCTTTAGGTTCGGCATTGGAAGGTGGCACAATAGTCTAGACCAGTGTTTCCCAAACTTCTCTCATGATGAGAATCACCTGGTGGAGTTGTTAAAATACAGATTCCTGAATCCCAACTAAGAAGTGCTAAACTAGAATTTTTGGGAACATATAGGTAAAATTGTATACTTAACTAATGCTCTATTAACTCTACCATGTGATTCTCATCATGAGAGAAGTTTGGAAAACACTGGTCTAGAGGAAAGAGGAAGATACAGATTAGTATGGAAGCAACTGATGTGGAGAGGATTTCTACTTAGGATATTTTTGAGGTGGACTCTATAGGACTTGCTGTTGTGGGGACAGCGGGGTGAGGAAAGAGAAGAATAAAAAACTCTTTCAGAGTTCTGGCCTGAGCAACTGGGTGGCGATCACCGGAATGTGGAGAACTGGAAGAGGGCAGGTTTTGAGGGGCAGGGGAGCAGCTCAGTTTTTAACTGGTTGGCTCAAATGCCTATTAGGTATCAGCCAGGACACTTCAGGAAGGTGGTTCTGGAACTGTCTAGGAGTTCAGCTGAGAGATGGGGATGAGAGAGGTTGGGTGGTCCCAGCAGTGGCAACATTTATAGCCCCAACTCTGGGTGAGGTTGGCTGAAGACAGAGTGTGTTGACAGAGAAGGGACCAAAAGCAAGAATCAAGCCCTGAGACACACAAAAAATTAAAGGTTAGGAAGTGGAAGACATCACATCAAAATATATACAAAAGAAGAAGCCAGGGGAGAATGAGAGAAAAACAATCTTTCAAGAATGAGGCAGCCAAAACCATCGGCTCAATGGATAGAGTGTCGGCCTGCAGACTGAAGGGTCCCAGGTTCGATTCCGGTCAAAGGCATGTACCTTGGTTGCGGGTACATCCTCAGTGAGGGGTGTGCAGGAGGCAGCTGATTGATGTTTTCTCTCATTGATGTTTCTGGCTTTCTGTTCCTTTCTCTTCCTCTCTGTAAAAAAAATCAATTATATATATATAATTGATATATATATGAAAGAATGAGGCAGTTTTCCACTGTTTCAAAGGATGATGAAGCAACAAGTTGTACAAAACAAATAAGAAACCATAGGATTTGGAAGTTTAAGGTTGCAGGTAACCTTAACAAGCTGTTTTGTTTTGTTTTGTTTTGTTTTGTTTTGTTTTTTGTTAATCCTCATGAGAGGATATTTTCCCATTGATTTTTAGGGAGAATGGAAAAGAGAGGGAAAGAGAGAAAAACATTGATGTGAGAGAAACACATCGATTGGTTGCCTCCTGCACGAGCCCAGACTAGAGCTCAGGCCGGGGAGGAGTCTGCAACGAAGTACATGCCCCTGACCGGAATTGAGCCCAGGACCCTTTGGTTCGCAGGCTGATGCTCTATCCACTGAGCAAAATTGGCTAGGGCAAGCTTTTTTATTTTTATTTTTATTTTATTTTATTTTTTTAAAATATTTTTATTGATTTTTTACAGAGAGGAAGGGAGAGATATAGAGAGCTAGAAATGTCGATGAGAGAGAAACATTGACCAGCTGCCTCTTGCACATCCCCTACTGGGGATGTGCCCACAGCTCAGGTATATGCCTTTGACCGGAATCGAACCTGGGACCTTTCAGTCCACAGACCGACGCTCTACCACTGAGCCAAACCGGTTTCGGCTAGGGCAAGCTTTTTTAATTGAGAGATGGAAACAGAATTCTTAATGCAGAATGTTGTGGGGAAAGGCAGTGAGAGGTTATATACAATTTGTATCAGTCAGGGTTTGATCAAGGATGCAGCACCACCCACCACCGTGCATGATGTGGAATGAAAACTTACTGTAGGGAGTGCCTTGCACACTGGAAGAGAGGCGAGGAAGTGAAGGTCTGGGTGTCTGGGAAGATTAGAGAAAGGTCGTTATCCACAGGCCACAGCCAGGAGCTGCTGAGAGATCTGGCTGGCTGTTGCCTCTGGGTCTAGTCATGCCCCAGCAGTCAGGAAAAATGTTCCATCTATTGAAGTTTCCATCTCCCCTCCCTCTTTGCTTGATTGCTTTCTTTCTTTTCTTTTGGTTTTTATTTTTTATTTTTTAAATAAATCTTTATTGTTCAGATTATTACAATTGTTCCTTTTCTCCCCCTCCCCCCATAGTTTCCCTCCACCTGGTTCCCACCCCACTCTCTGCCCTTACCTTCCCCACACTGTCCTCATCTATAGGTGTATGATTTTTCTCCAGTCTCTTCCCAAATCCCCCACACCCCTTTCCCCAAGAGGCTTGTCAGTCCCTGATTCTATTATATTCACTAGTTTATTTTATTCATCAGATTTTTAATTCACTTGATTTTTAGATTCACTTGTTGATAGATATGTATTTGTTGTTCATAATTTTCATCTTTACCTTTTTCTTCTTCTTCCTCTTCTTAGAGGATACCTTTCAGCATTTCATATAATACTGGTTTGGTGGTGATGAACTCCTTTAGCTTTTTCTCTTCTGTGAAGCTCTTTTTTATTTTATTTATTTATTTATTTATTTATTTATTTATTTTAATAATATTTTTTATTAAATTATTATTTTTGTACATATACCAATGCCCCCCCCCCCTCCTGTACATACCCTCCCTCCCCTTCTGTGAAGCTCTTTATCTGACCTTTAATTCTGAATGATAAATTTTCTGGGTAGAGTAATCTTGGTTGTAGGTTCTTACTGTTCATCACTTTGAATATTTCTTGGCACTCCCTTCTGGCCTGCATAGTTTCTGTTGAGAAATCAGCTCACAATTATATGGGTACTTTCTTGTAAGTAACTAACTGTTTTTCTGTTGCTGCTTTTAATATTCTCTCTATGTCTTTTGCTCTTGGCATTTTAATTATTTGATGGTCTTGGTGCGGTTCTCTTTGGATTCCTTTTGTTTGGCGTTCTGTGTGCTTCCTGGACTTGTAAGTCTATTTCTTTCACCAGGTGGGGAAGTTTTCTGTCATTATTTCTTCAAATAGATTTTTAGTATCTTGCTCTCTCTCTTCTTCTGCGCCCCCCCCCCCCCCCCCCCCCCCGCCCAATAATTCTGTTGTTGGTATGCTTGAAGTTGTCCCAGAGGCTCCTTACACTATCTTCAAATTTTTGGATTTTATTTTCTTTTTGCTTTTCCAGTTTGGTGTGTTTTGCTTCTTTGTATTTCAAATCTTTGACTTGATTCTTGCGATTCTCTAGTCTGCTGTTGGGTCTATGTATATTATTTTTTATTTCAGTCACTGTATGCTTAATTTCTAGTTGGTCCTTTTTCATATCCTTGAGGGTCTCACTAAATTTATTGGCCTTTTCTAGAAAATTCTTGAAAAACCTTATAACCATGGTTTTGAACTCTATATCCAGTAGTTTGCTTTCCTCCATTTCTGTCATTTGAGATCTGTTTCTTTGTGTCCACATGTTGGCTGCTTCCCTGTGTTGATGGAGTGGCTTTATGTGCTAGGTGTCCTATAGGGCCCAATGGCTCAGCCTCTCCAGTACCTGAGGTGGACACTCTTGGTGCACCCTTTGTGGGCTGTGTGCACAGTCTTATTGTAGTTAAGCCTTGATTGTTGTTGGTATCACTGGGAGGAAATGACCTCCAGGCCAATTGGCTGTGAGGATCAGCTGTATCTATGCTGGGAGAATTTCTGTGCTGGAGACACCCTTGTGAGGCAACACTTACTTCAGTGGGGCTTTGGTGCTTAGTGAGTCTGGCTCCTGAGTGTATCCCTTATGGATTTGAGGAGTTGTAATGTGGATGGTCCTACTCTGACCCCTGGGTACACTGGATCTTGGATCTCCAAGGAGGTGCTAACTTAGCCTCTGCTTGAGGCCACCCAGCAGGAGCTATGGAGAGATCTGCAGATTCCTCTTCTTTGTTTGGGTTTTTGGAGGTGCCCAGATGAGTCCCAGCTGTGAAGCAATGCCAGCTGCTGTGGGGCCTTGGGCCTTCTTTTGGATGTTCTGGGTATCTCTAATTCAGCTGCAGTTTGTAAGATAAGTTTAGATTTCAAAGGACCAGGCCATTCATATGCAAAAGCCTCTGCACACAGCTTGGATGGGGCGGAGTCTCAGGGCAGAGCAAATAGCAATGGCCCTGGCCTAAGAGGCCCCCCGAGTCTCAGTGTCCCTTGGTAATCGCTGCAAGCACCTCTGAGAAAAAGCTGTCCTCGAGTTCCACCTGCTGCCAGATAGTTCAGTTTCTCCCTGTGTGAGTCTGGGTCCCCAGAGTCTCACTGGGAACTAGAGTTCAGAGCAGTCAGGAGCTGGTGTCTCCCTCCGGATTGAAAAAGATAGCTGCATACTCAGTTGCCAGCCCTCTTTGTGTGTACGCGCCTCTGTACCTCTGCACTTTACTTCTGCACCTCTTCTGAGTCTTGGTATGTTTTTCTCTTCTCTTCTAGTTGTAGAATTTTCACTTAGACAGCCTTCCTGTGGTTCTGGATGATGTCCGTTTTGTCTTTTAATTGTAGTTTTGAAGTTGTTGTGTGAAGCAGCAAGTTCAGGTGTTTACCTATGCCGCCATCTACTGATTGCTTTATCATCCTTTAAAACTAGCCATTGCTTTCCTGAGAAACCTTTCTAGATCCTTATGCAATTTCATTGAGCTGTGTTGACCATTTTTTTATGTGGTTTCTTAATGCCCTGTCACAGCATCTAAACTGTGGGCATCCCCTGGCACAGGTCCAGGCAATCAGTAGGTGCCCTTACATGTGTGAACAATGGACTGGAACCATGTTTCTTCTGAGATCACGAATTTGTTGAGGGCTGGGACTGTGCTAACTCTGAAAGCAGACACTGTAACTGATTGAATACATGGATTGGATAGATAGATGCATGAATAGAAACAGCAATCTCCAATCTGGAACTTTATGTTATGTATTTATTATCCACTAATTCTTTTATTTATGCTAAATCCCCCACCTAATGCTCACAGTGTGCCCCTCTTTCCGGAAATTCTGGGACTTGGTGAACATGTTCACCTTTTGGCTCCTGTTAACCTTTGTGTTGTTATGTATTATGATCATTTGTGCTCTGTAATGTCATCTTTTTTTTTTTCTAAATTAGTCTCATATCGATGTCCCTCCTAACTCTTTAACTGACCTCCGTGGCATTGTTCTAGTTTTATTTTTTAACTAGAGGCCTGGTGCATGACATTTGTGCCCTCAAGGGGGGAGGGGGTCCCTCAGCCCGGCCTGTGCCCTTTTGCAGTCCAGGAGCCCACAGGAGATTTCCGACTGACCTAGTCGATCATCCTTAGTACTGCTGCAGAGGTGGGAGGGGCTCCCACTATCACCCACCACCACCACTGCTGCACTCCCCAGCTGTCAGCCTGGCTTCCGGCTGAGCCGCACTCCCCCTGTGGGAGCACACTCACCACCAGGGGGCAGCTCCTGTGCTGAGCATCTGCCACCTGGTGGCCAGTGAACGTCATAGCAACCAGTCGTTCCACTGTTCGGTCGATTTGCATATTACCCTTTTATTATATAGGATGTGCAATGATACAGAATGACTTGGCATTAGAGATGGAAATTGTACACAAGTTTGAGATTTTTGTATTAGATAAATGATGTTGAGACTTTTTTTTTTTTTTTTAATATATTTTATTGATTTTTTCACAGAGAGGAAGAGAGAGGGATAGAGAGTCAGAAACATCGATGAGAGAGAATCATCGATCAGCTGCCTCTTGCACACCCCCTACTGGGGATGTGTCCGCAACCAAGGTACATGCCCTTGACTGGAATCGAACGTGGGACCTTTCAGTCCGCAGGCCGACACTCTATCCACTGAGCCAAACCGGTCTCGGCGATGTTGAGACTTTTAAATTAATTATGTTAAGTATATCCTTATCTGGTTTGGCTCAGTGGATAGAGCATCAGCCTGCAGACTAAAGGGTCGCAGGTTCTATTCTGGTCAGGGGCACATGCCTGGTTGCGGGCTGCATCCCCAGTAGGGGATGTGCAGGAGGCAGCTGATCAACAATTTGATATTTCTATCTCTTTTCCCCTCTCCCTTCCCTCTGAAATCAATAAAAAAAAAAAAAAATATATATATATATATATATATATATTTATATATATAAATATATATATATATATATATTTTTTTTTTTTTAAAAAAATATATTTTATTGATTTTGTACAGAGAGGAAGGGAGAGAGATAGAGAGAAACATCGATGAGAGTCATCGATCAGTTGCCTCTTGCACACCCCCTACTGGGGATATGCCCGCAACCAAGGTACATGCCCTTGACCGGAATTGAACCCGGGTCCCTTCAGTCCCCAGGCCGACGCTCTATCCATTGAGCTAAACCGGTCCCGGCGAAGTCAATAAAAATATATTAAAAAATGGCTGAGACTGGTTTGGCTCAATGGATAGAGCGTCGGCTTGGGGACTGAAGGGTCCCGGGTTTGATTCCGGTCAAGGGCATGTACCTTGGTTGCGGGCATATCCCCAGTAGGGGGTGTGCAAGAGGCAGCTGATCGATGATTCTCTCTCATCGATGTTTCTAACTCTATCTTTCTCCCTTCCTCTCTGTACAAAATCAATAAAAAATATATTTTAAAATATATATATATTAAAAAAATGATGTTAAGTGTATATATTTAACGAAAGTGTTTAATGCCACTCCAACCCTGGGAGAAGCAGAGGCGCATACTCAGGCTCTGCCCTTCTAAGATCCCCTAACGCGTGCTTTCTGCGCCCAGAGTTTCCCGATGTCACGGAGGAAACAAAGGCCTCGTCTGTGATCCCCCAGTGCCAGTTTGGCCAGGCGAAGACAAAGGGCCATTGAAGTGAAGTCTCCAGGCATTTACTTAGACCAAAATTACTTCTCCATGTTTGCACATTTTGCAACCCTGCCGATCTTCAAATGTGTTTCTGTAACTGGCTCCAACAGGCCTGTGTTGTAACTTTTCTTTTTGTCCCGGGGAGGGAGCATGGAAGGGCATATTAGTCCTCTTTCCCCGCTTCCAGAGACCTGCCAAAATAACTGGGACCTGAAGTAAGTTTTAGAATTGTGGTTCTCCAGAGGTTTGTCTGGAAGAAGACACCAGCGATTCTGAGAAACCAGCTGCAGGGGCTGCCAAGAGGCTCCGCTCCCCTGGCTGCGGCCTCCGCCTCCGCCTCTGCCTCCCTGCATTGGGGCTAGCGTGGGAACAGCAGCACAGACTGTGAGGGTGGAAGGGCCTTGTGCACCCGAAAGCCTCCTGCCTCCCTCGGCATCACCGCTGGCGTCTAACATGCATTCCAGATTTTAGAGTTTGCCCGGTGGTCTGGCTCTCACCGCTCTCTGCTCTTCCTCCGGGGGAGCCACTTCTTCTGTCTGGGTGGCACCGGGGACAGGGACAGTTAGGGTGCACACCGGGCTCAGGCTGCTTTTGCACATAGGCTGTTTCCAGGGAACTGGCGTTTGCTATACCATAAACGCAGCGTCTTTGCACCTGGGGGTCTGAGGTAGAAGGGAAAACAGAGCGGCAAAGGGCAGGTCAGGATTACTCAGAGGTTGTATAAGAACCGCAGGATTTCACAGCTGCAGGGCGCTGCTGGACAGCGTTGCAGAGTGGAAGAAGCCAAAGTAACAGGATGAGGCTGACCTGGGGGCCCAGGGCAGTTCGCACCGTGTGTGCCATGGACTCAGCCTTCTCTTACCTCTCGGGAAGACTGGGAAAGTGGCAGTTTTGAACTGGAATATGATTGATGCTTAGAAAAAGAGGCATGAGGTACAGCACCGTGGGGCCATGTTCCTAATAACCACTGCTTTACCAGTTCCAGAGGATGCAACTATTTAAACTCTAAGTCCTTGTAAAAAGAGGGTTGTTTGGGGGGAAATGAGATAATTTATTGAAAAGTGCCTGGCTGCCGCAGATGACTTTGGTAAGGGCGTGCATTATTCCCATCATCCAGTATAATAACTTACTTGAGAGGCAACACACCAAAGCCTCGAGAAGCCGGGTAACTTGCACTCAGTTGGCAGCAGTGAGGAGAAGACACTTCGCCTGCGGTTCTGAGGAGCGCCTTCTTTCCATGTCACCACCCTGCAGCGCAAGGCTGCCGGGTAACTCCTCGTGAGAGAATACATTGGAATGTTTGGTGATAAGTTTTTATGGTTGCCTTTTTAAAAAAAAAAAAAAAAAAAAATATATATATATATATATATTTTATTGATTTTTCACAGAGAGGAAGAGAGAGGGATAGAGAGTTAGAAACATCGATGAGAGAGAATCATCGATCAGCTGCCTCTTGTACACCCCCCCACTGGGGATGTGCCCGCAACAAGGTACATGCCCTTGCCCGGAATCGAACCCGGGACCTCTCAGTCCGCAGGCCGACGCTCTATCCACTGAGCCAAACCGGTCCCGGCATGATTGCCTTCTGGATATAAAAAAGATTTCAGCTGAAACGGGTTGGGCTCAGTGGATAGAGCATCGGCCTGCGGACTGAAAGGTCCCGGGTTCGATTCCGGTCAAAGGCATGTACCTTGGTTGCGGGCACATCCCTAGTAGGGGTATGTGCAGGAGGCAGCTGATCGATGATTCTCTCTCATCGATGTTTCTAACTCTCTATCCCTCTCTCTTCCTCTCCGAAAAAAATCAATAAAATGTATTTAAAAAAAAAAAAGATTTTAATGTGAAAAGGAGATATTTTGCGGGTCTGCTTCAGCAGGCTGCTGCTCAGGTTCTGACGTCACTGGGGCCCTGTCCTTGTGAAGATCCTTTAGGAGGATTGCTCTGTGCGAGTCCCTTACACCTGTACTGAGAACGAGGGATGAACATCACTGTCCTGGTCCGAACCTGGTTTATTGCTTCCCGGGGAAGGCAGCTTAGGGAAGAAATCATTTATACGTAACCTAATAAACTCTGTGGCTGACAGCAGAGTGGAGGGCCACCTAGCCCAGGGGTATGCATTGAGGGTTGTCCGCAGCCAATAGCCCTCCACTGACTCTAGAAGGTGGAGGAGGAGTGGGTAAAGAAGGGGTGGGGCCAGGTTGAGCTTGGCAGGAGAGGGAGGAGCGTGGAGGCAGAGCTGAGAGCACAGTGTGTGCACAGGAGAAGCTGGGCAGGGTGATAGGTGGGGCCCCTGAGCTAATGATGAGAGATTAGGCTGGAGAGGCCAGGAGGAGGAAGGCCTGAACCATCGTGAGGAATATGAACTAATTAGCGGGCATGTGTTTGTGAGGTCAGATGCCCATTTTAGGAGTACCACTGGCCCCGACTGAGATGAGATAAACGGACAGAGAGCAGGGTAGACCAAAAGTCACAGGACTCCAGATGGAGAAGCCATAGGCAGGCAGGAAGCGAAGGGCACTGTCGACATGCTTTGCTTGGGGCTTGTGTATGCTGAGACCGAGGAGGCTGCGCTGGCCTTCAGCTTGGTGGCTTGGACCGCTGCGGCTCTGTGATTTCCCACACTGAGCCACAGAACTCAGGGTAGATAGAAGGCCCTCTCTCAGAGAAAACCGTGCTTTCTAATGTCACTGTCTTGAAATTGTTAATGATTTTTAAAAAAATATATTTTATTGATTTTTCACAGAGAGGAAGAGAGAGAGTCAGAAACATCGATGAGAGAGAATCATCGATCAGCTGCCTCTTGCACACTCCCTACTGGGGATGTGCCCGCAACCAAGGTACATGCCCTTGACCAGAATTGAACCCGGGACCTTTCAGTCCGCAGGCCGACGCTCTATCCACTGAGCCAAACCGGTCCCGGCGAAATTGTTAATTATTTTATCCCTGAACTTGAGTGTTCTAAGTGAAGTTCCATGGAATGAGGAAGCACGCTTGTGAGCGGAAGAGATCTGGGCAGGGGAGGGTGGGTGGGAAGAGATCAACAATGAACCTGTGTGCATATATTTCTTGCAGCCCCGTGGACATAAGCATAGAATTTCAGTGGCTACAACCAACGTGGGGACCAGGTAAGTGGTTCTAACTGTGACAGGTCCGAGAGGCCACCCTTTCCAGTCAAACCAGACTGGCTGAGAACTCAGAGAGAAGGCAAGGGCATGCTGGGAAACACGAATAACAAACTCTATTCTATCCTTTTGCTCCTGTTCTTCCCTGGTTTGCTGAAAATAATGACACTGAAGGAAAGGGCGAGTTCTTCCTGTTCCTCAGAAAGCTAAGGACAGGATGGGTAGGCGTACACATTCTAGAAGCAAAACTAAAAACAGTCCTGCTTGTTTTGTGTTGTATTTCCACCGTTTCGGTAAGAACAAAATACACGCGCATGTGTGAGCTGTAAAATGGGAATTGTGTAATTTCTGTGAGTCCACATCAGAGTTCAGTGCTCCTGTGTTTATATTTAAAACCGGTATTCCCATAACCTGAGAATGAACCACAAAATTCACCCTTACAATTAAAATTGTATTTTTTTGTTTACCCAGAACAACGTTAAATAGCAAACAAACACCGAGACAAGCTGAGAAAGAGAAAGATCCTGGAGGAAGGGGAAAAGCTGTGTATTTTAGTTCCATGATCAGATTTCTCTGTCCTCTCATTCTTTCCTGGGTGCTGCAAATTGTGTAGCCGACCCTGAATGGTCAGGGTTGGGAAGGAAAGACGTAGCATTTAAATTTTGTTTGTAAACATGTTGGTTTTGAATTTGGATTTTAGGACAAAATATCTAGATCTGGGAGCCAGCAGCAAAGTAGTTGGCAGTTGCAACCATGGGCTGAACATTTTAAAACATATGTCAAACCTCAGAGGGAAGGCAGCGGAGGGTGGGTGAGTGGGAAGAGATCAGCCAATGAAGTTGTGTGCATACATGCATAACCCATGGACACAGACTGTAGGGTGGTGAAGGCCTGAGGTGGGGGTGAGGGTGGGCTGGGAGAGGTCAATGAGGGGAAAAGCAGACATATGTAATACTTTCAACAATAAATATTTAAAAAAAAAACTCTACAAAAGAAAGAAATGTATGGCTTATGTTATCTCTGCAATAACAAACATTAAGGGCTATGCCACACTTTGGATAAACAAACAAAATATGGCATTTAATGAATGTTTATTTTATGCCAGGTATTTCACTAAGTGTTTTACACACTTTAAAAAATTATCTCCATAATGGACATATTATTTTTAAAAATATATATTTTATTGATTTTTTACAGCGAGGAAGGGAGAAGGATAGAGAGTTAGAAACATCGATCAGCTTCCTCCTGCACACCCCCTACTGGGGATGTGCCTGCAACCAAAGTATATGCTTTTGATGGAATTGAACCCGGGACCCCTCAATCCACAGGCTGACACTCTATCCACTGAGCTAAACCGGTTTTGGTGGTACTATTATTATTATTACTATTTTTTAATTGAAAATTTAGTATTTATTTTTCTTTTCAGTTGCAATTGACAGTCAATATTCTATAGTTTCTGCTGTACAACATAGTAGTTTAGTTAGACATTTGTAATTTACCGAGTGACCCCAGTAAGTCTAGCACCCACCAGGCACCCATGCAGTTATTACCATGTTATTGACTATATTTCCTTTGCTGCACTTTATACCCCCATGATTATTTTGTCACTGCCAATTTGTCCTTTTTAATCCCATCGCCTTTTCCACACAGCCCACCAAACCAACTCCTTCTGGCAACCATTAGTTTGTTCTCTGTTCTGTAAGTTTGTTTCCATTTTGTTCTGTTGTTTTTTAGATTTCACATATAAGTGAAATCATTTTTTTTTTGTCTTTCTCTGACCTATTGCATTTAGCATAATACTTTTTAAATTCATCTATGTTGTCATAAATGGTATAATTTCATTATTTTATGGCTGAGTAATATTCCCTTGTATAAATGTACCACATCTTTTTTTAAAAATATATATATTTTATTGATTTTTTACAGAGAGGAAGAAACATCGATCAGCTGCCTCCTGCACCCCCCCCCACTGGGGATGTGCCTGCAACCAAGGTACATGCCCTTGATGGAATCGAACCCAGGACCCTTCAGTCTGCAAGCCGACGCTCTATCTACTGAGCCAAACCGGTTTTGGCTATGCCACATCTTTTATATCCAATTATATATTGATTATAGGTTGCTTCCATATCATGGCCACGGTAAATAAGTTCTACTTTTGAGGAATCTTCATACTGTTTTCCATTATGGCTGCACCAATTTACAATCCCACCAATAATTCACAAGTGTTTCCTTTTCTCTACATTCTGACCAACACTTGTTGATTTATTGATGATAGCCATTCTGACAGGTTGAGGTGATATATTATTATGGTTTTAATTTGCATATCTCTGATTATTGACATTGAACACCTTTTCATAGTTCTATTGGCAATCAGTCTGCCCTCTTTGGAGAAATGTCTTTCTAGGTTCTCTGCCCACTTTTTAAAAAATTTTTATTATTTTTATTTTTTCTGCCCACTTTTTAAAATTGAATTGTTTGGTGTGTTTTTTGTGTTAAGTTGTAAGTTTTTAATACATTTTAGTTATTTACCCCTTATTGGATGTAACATTGGAAAAAACTTCCTCCCATTTAGTAGGTTCTTTTTCATTTTTGTTGAATTTTTTTTTGTGTGTAAAAACTATTTAGTTTGAAGTAATCCCCTTTGTTTATTTTTTCTTTTATTTCCCTTACCCAAGAGAAATATTGGAAAAAATATTACTAAGAACAATGTCTTAGAGTTTATTACTTATGTTTTTTTTAAATTTATTATTATTATTTTTAAATTTTATTTATTTATTTATTTATTTATTTATTTATTTAATAAATCTTTATTACAGATGTTCCTCTTTTTTTCCTCCCCTCCATTGCTCCCCTCCACCAGGTTCCCACCCCATCCTCTCCCCTTTCCCCACTCCCCATTGTCCTCATCCATAGGTGCACAGTTTATGTTCAGTCTCTTCCCACACCCCACTCTCCCTTTTCCCCCCCGAGAATCATCAGTCCACTCCCCTTCCATACCTCTGATTCTATTTTGTTCAACAATTAATATTGTTCATCAGATTTAAAAAAAATTTTTTTGGTTTTTAGATTCACTTGTTGATAGTTACATATTTGTTGTTCATAGTTTTTATCTTTATTTACTTTCTCTTCCGAAAGAACCCCCTTCAGCAATTCATATAATTCTGGTTTGGTGGTGATGAACTCCGTTAGCTTTTTTTTATTAGTGAAGCTCTTTATCTGGTCTTCAATTCTGAGTGATAGCTTTGCTGGGTAGAATATTTTTGGCTGTAGGTTCTTACTATTCATCACCTTGAATATTTCTTGCCATTCCCGTCTGGCCTGCATGGTTTCTGTTCAGAAATCAGCTGACAATCGTATAGGTGTTCCTTTATAGATAACTACCTGCTTTTCTCTTTGTCTTTTGCTCTTGGAATTTTAATTATGATTTGTCTTGGTGTGGTCTTCTTTGGATTCCTTTTGTTTGGAGTTCTGTGTGCTTCTTGGACTTGTAAGTCTAATTCTTTCACCAGGTGGGGGAAGTTTTCTGTCACTATTTCTTTCAGTATGTTTTCAATACCTTGCTCTCTGTCATCTTCTGGAACCCCCATAATTCTGATGTTGGTTCGCTTGAAGTTGTCCCAGAGGTTTCTTACATTATCTTCAACTTTCTGGATTCTCTTGCCGTCTTGCTTCTGCGGAGGAGTGTCTTCTGGCTCTTTGTGTTCCAGATCTTTGACTTGATTCTCGCGATCTTCCATTCTGTTTTTAGGACTCTGTATAATATTTTTTATTTCAGACAATGTATTCTTTATTTCTTGTTGATCCCTTATTATTTCTAGTTGATCCCTTTTCATATCCTCATAGGTCTCGTTTATTTTATCGGCCTTTTCTAGGAGATTCTTGAACAACCTTATAAGTGTGGTTTTGAACTCTATATCCAGTCACTTTTTGTCCTCCATTTCTTTCATTTGTGATCTATTTCCCTGAGTTGGTAGCCTTAAAAGTCTCTGTGTTTTGCCTGGATGGGGCAGAGTTTCAGGGTGGAACCTACAGCCTTGGCTTCCGTCAGCCATGCCCTATGTGGCCTCTGAGTCTCGGGGTTTCTCAGGGTCCTTCAGTACTCGCTGCAAGCACCTCTGAGAGTGAGGTGCCCTCGAGTTTCACCTGCTACCAAACAGTCTAGGCTCTCCCTCAATGAGCCCGGAACTGGGGTTTACTTCAGTTGGAAGTGGGATTGGAAGTGGGGTTCAGAGCAGTCTGGACCTTTTGTCTCCTTCCTGCCAGGGCAATCCCACGGCACAGCCAACCGTCCCTTCTCTGCATGCAATGTGCACACCTCCGGGGGCTCTGCCTTTCGCCGCTTCCCTGGGTTTCCACCTTACAGCCCAGTCTCTCTCTGTTTGAGCCTGGGTCCCTGGGGTCTGGCCTAGAACTGGGGTTCAGAGCAGTTGGAACTAGGACTCAGCACAGTCTGGAGCTTTTATCTCCTTCCCGCTAGGGAACGCCAGCCAGGCACTCAGCCGCCCGTTCTCTCCGGCTCCGTCCTCTTCTCATGTGTGTACCGTGTCTCTGTACCTTAGGCTTTTACGGCTACTCTGATTTTCCTTCTGGTTTTCTCTTCTAGTTGTAGAATTTCCGGTCAGTCAACTTTCCTGTAGTTCTGGATAATGTCCACTTTATATTTTAGTTGTATTTTATTAAAATTGTTGTGTGCGGCTGCGGCTAGTTGCCTACCCGAGCAGCCATCTTGGATTCTCCAATTGAAATATATTTTAATGTTGACATTATTGCAGGAGTCCCAAACCAACTTTGCCCACCTCAACCCTCCCCTGCCTACACCTTCCTTGGCCTTACCAAATTATTGTCTGTGTCCATGGTAAATGCATATATATTCTTTATTTCCTTCACCTTCTATATTCAGTCATTCACAAGTCCTGGTTCATTTTAAGTTATTTTTATATATGGTCTAAGAAAGTGGTCCAGTTTCATTATTTTCATCTATTTAATTTTTTTCCAATTCATTCTTTTTCAATGTTTCAACCTCTCTTTTCAAGTTGGTAACTCTCATTTAGACTCTTATCATTCTCATTAAGCTGCTTGTAGTTTTCCCTGAATTGTTTTAGTACCCTTATTACCATTACTCTGAATTCTTTATCTGACAAGTTGCTTGCCCCTATTTCATTTAGTTCCTTTTCTGGAACTTTTTTTCTTCCATTTTCTTCCTATTTTTCTTCCATTCAGGGTTGTTTCTTTGTCTCTCCCTTTTTGGCTATGCCTTTGTTTTTGTTTCTGTGTATTAGATCAAGCTGCTATAGCACCCAGACTTTGTGTGGCGGTCTTACGTAGAAGGTGTTTTGTGGGACCCAGTGGTGCAGTCTTTTAGATATTCTGACCTGGGTATTCTAGGAAAGCCCCTTATTTGAGTTATTTGGGTTCTCCTGTTGCAGTTGGTTTTTGAATGTTATTGTTGTTCCCTTCGTGGATGGAGTCTCCTCTCAGGCTGGCTGACTATGTTGCTCACTCCAATTATGTTGTTCAAGCTGTTGTGCAGACGCTGACTGAACAGAACAAAATACAACACAACAAAACATGAAGCAAAAGGAACAAAGCAAAAAACGTACACAATACCCCCAAAGCACCAACCAAAGCAAGCCCCAGAGAGGAGAGAATTAGGAGAGAGAATAGAGAGCAAGAATTATAGAAAAATAATATAAATAAAAATAGAAAACAAAACAAAACAAATTTTAAAAAGCACAAACACAATACAACAAAAAAAGTGGTGGAAAGGAATATGTATTGATAGATACAGAGCCAAAATAAAGAAAATAACAATAAAGAATTAGGGGAATAAGGGAAGGAAAACAGTTGAAAATAAAGAAGAACAAAAAGAAGAAGAAGAAAAAAAAGCACAGAAAAGGAAGCAAAAATTTTTGAAAAGGAAAATAGACAAGTCAGATTGACCTAAGATTAAAAAAAAAAAGGGAAAAAAAGATGAGAAAGCAGGAGAAAAAGAAAATAGAGAAATAAAAAAAAATTCAATAGTGAAAAAAAGGGAAAACTTAAAAAGGAAAAGGGAAGAGGAAAATTATATAAATGAAACAACAGAGATTAGAATAATAATAAATCAATAAACCAGATAGGTAAAAAAAACAAACCCATAATTTTAAAATGGGAGAAAGATAGAAAAGAGAAAAAAAAATTTAAAAAGAAAAGAAAAAGAAAGGAAAACTGAAAAGAAAAAGTGAGGAAAAAAAAGTGAATGGCGCTCATTTCAGCAGGTTAGCATGGGATCTCCCTCTGGGTCCTCCTCTTCTGTCCTGCCCGCCATTCCAGCTTCCTGTGAGGTGCTCAGGGGCTAACCACGGCCAGGAACTGTCCTCCTGTGGCTTCTAACAACCTGCTTGACGCTCCGAGCCATCCAACCATCCACGCTCTGCGTCTGTCTGTACAGGCCGTGGCTGCAAGCAGGAGGGGCCCGTCTGCCCTCCAGCCTGGGTGTGTTAGAGGCATGGGGCCATCACTGGGTCAGCAACTCCCTCTGGTTCCCGGGCTCCGCCTCTCTGGCAGCCAGCTGTCCATTTTAATCCCTGAAGTGTTTCTGAAAGGACTTCAGGTCAGGGAGATGCTCCTGGGGAATGTGGCGAGTGTGCTTCCCTGTACCAGGGCTCCCCTCTGAGATATGACTCCGCCCTCGGCTGGACAGAGATCCTGCTAGGAGACCGGTGGGTCAGCTGCGGACCTGGACTTTCTGTCAGCTTCCCATGCAGGGGAAGTTCTATCTGGTTCCCAGGATAGTGGGGCAGGTGGCCCCGCCCCATCCAGTCCCTGCTGCTCCTGAGACCTTTAAACCAGGAGGCTTAGCTTCTGCTCTGGTCCCCCCCCCCCCCCCCCCCCCCCCCCCCCCCCCCGAAAAGGTCAAAAGCAGGGTGTGGCAGGGAGAGTTCCTGAATGTGGGACAGGCTATATCACCTAGGGTGGCTTTTTCTTTTTTCTTTTTTCTTTTTTCCCCCTGCCCTGTGCCTACTGGGAGCGGCTAGCTCCTCTAATGGGGAAATGGCTCTTTCGATTGGGGGTCCCAAGGCCAAATGCCCCTGGCTGCTGCTTTTCCACATCTCCCTGCCATGCTTCCCATCCCAGCCTCTCCTGAGGCACCTCCCTCCCTGCACCAAAACCCTGGCGAGAAGCTGCTAATGAAAACTCCTGTGCTATGGGTTTTACAAAACACACAAAACCCAAAGAAACCCCCCGAAACAGAACTACGGCTTTCTCTCCGAGGGCACTGGTCTGCCAGCTCCCGGCTCCCGGGCCACAGCCCCGCTGCCTCTCAGGATGGGTGTTCGTGGGCCACTGGTCATGGCTCTGGCACTCTAGGCTGTGGGCCCAGCCCGGTTCTGGACCTCAATGTTCTGAGGGGACAGACCTCCCAGAGCTGAGAGCTCCCTCCTCCTCTGGCCTCTGCCCCAGGAGCTGGGTCTAGCCCCTCACTCCATGGCGCCCCTCCTCCCAGGCTCCAGTGCTCTCTGTCCCTCCTGGATGCGCCTCCTCCTCAGCGGGACCTCAGTTGGTGATTCTAGGCCAGTGGCTGGCAAACTCATTAGTTAACAGAGCCAAATATCAACAGTACAACAGTTTCTTTCTTTGTTTCTTTCTTTGTTTCTTTCTTTGTTTCTTTCTTTGTTTCTTTCTTTCTTTCTTTCTTTCTTTCTTTCTTTCTTTCTTTCTTTCTTTCTTTCTTAATATATATATATTTTATTGATTTTTTACAGAGAGGAAGGGAGAAGGATAGAAAGTCAGAAACATTGATGAGAGAGAAACATCGATCAGCTGCCTCCTGCACACTCCCCACCGGGAATGTGCCCGCAACCAAGGTACATGCCCTTGACTGGAATTGAACCTGGGACCCTTGAGTCTTCAGGTCGAAGCTCTATCCACTGAGCCAAATCGGTTTTGGCTACAACGATTTCTTTTGAGAGCCAAATTTTTAAAACTTAAACTTCTTCAAAATAGACTTGCCCAGGCCGTAGTATTTTGTGGAAGAGCCACACTCAAGGGGCCAAAGAGCCGCATGTGGCTCGCGAGCCGCAGTTTGCCGACCACAGTTCCAGGTGAAGGTTCTCCAGTTTGGTTGTATTTCTGGTCTGGCCCTGGGACGGGGTGCATGACAGGCCTGCCTATTCGGCCACCATTTTCTCCCTTTCTCTACGGTTTTTTGAAATAGTCTTTTTATTTTCACTTTCTGTTTTTGTTTATATGAATTAAACAAAACAACTCTCTCTTCCAACCTTGAAAAAAAAAGGCCTTTTGTAGAGGCAATCTCTGCACAGACTGTGAGGTCGTGCTGGCAGGCTGGCAGGGGCTGGGTGAGGGACAACGGCATTGGGGCGCTGGCCCTCTGAGGCAGAGTGTTCCAGGAGGGAGGCCAGCGCCTGGTACCAGTGCCTGTTCTTCCTGTTTGCTCCCTTTGTTTGGGGCAAAAATAGCCTCAGGCAATGTGTCCAGGGACATGCTACAGCGACCTTGACAGGCAGGCCGGAGCGCTTGGCTGGAGCCCTCTCCCCGCCTCATGAAGATGGAACATAAACAATGGTGCTCACCGGCACGGCCTCACCCGGAGGAGTTCTTTAGTCTCTGGAGAGTTCTCAGGTCCCCAGGCCTCCTCAGGACCGCCTCTCGCCTGTTCGTTGTACAGAAGGTGGACTTGTGTGGAAGCAACCTCTGTGCAGTCCTTACGTGTGGTTAGTTTTGGGAAGCTGGTAATCCTGTGGTTTTGTTAGGGTCGGTAGCTAGTTATTAACATAACTTGCCAGGCTGGAGTGGCTCCCAGCAGGGAGACCGGTGCTGTGGTGACACCTGTTGTTCTTGCTTGCTTCCTTTGCCTGGAAGAGATACACGAATGAAGACTCCTGGCGATGCGGTTGGGAATGCCCCGTGGTGATCTGCCAGGGAGGCCAAAGCACTCGAGGGGAGCTCCTGCTGTTGAAAAGGAGGGGACATCCACAGTGGCACCCGTGGGCGCAGAGAATCCCCGCAGCTCCTGCAGTTTTCCACCTGTTCTGTCTTTTTCTCTTGCTTGTTATTCAGAAGTCGTTCAGGCGGCCTCATTATTCTCAAAGAAATAATTTCTCTCTATATACATATGTTTGTGCTTGCTCATGGTCGGCATCTTTTCCACTGCTGCCATTTTAGATCTCCTCCAGTCCATGCCTCTCAGGGACCTACTCAATGGCATGCTCACTCTCACTTGATTTTTGAGCTGCCCTGAAAACGCCTGCAGCGTGTAAGGAGCTCTACACCTGCCACACTGTTCAGGCCACTAGGATGAGGTACTTGGTGAGGCACACCTCTAAGCATGCCTAATGGCAGAGTTGCTTCTCTGGTTCCTTAATGCAGCGTTTTTCAACCGCTGTTCCGCGGCACACTAGTGTGCCGCCAGATGTTGCCTGGTGTGCCGTAGGTGCAGACAAGACAAGAATTTTATAATTTTTCACTATTTTGTTTACTTAATATTTCATAATAAAGTAATTATAAAATACTTTCTTTGTGTTTATTTGATTCCTATTCAAGAGAATTACTTTATATATAGTCAATATAGGCACAGAGTTAAATTTTTTAACATTTTCTAATGGTGGTGTGCCTCGTGATTTTTTTCATGAAACAAGTGTGCCTTTGCCCAAAAAAGGTTGAAAAACACTGCCTTAATGGTCTCTTTCCCCCTCCCCCCAAAGTCTTGAATCTTCTATGATGCCCAGCCCATTGGCTGCATGCTCCCCGCTGCCTGCTCCTACCACGTCGCCATATGTCTCAGCCCTTCTTTCTCAAAGCTCCCATTTCACACTGATGCCCTTCCTTGACACCACCTGTTCCACTAGCAGCGTTGCCACTCTCAGGAGACCCGATGCCATATGGTCAGCAGAGATGCTCTTTGGTTGCTGAGCCTGGCCTGGTAGGAGCCCTGTTTACCACAACAAACCCTCCAATCGTTCTGCAACTCTCGCTTTGGGGGGCACAGTTAGTTAATGCCCTCCCCTGCCCCTTCCCCACAGGGTGTATGGTTAGTGACCTTGTTCCCACAACCCATGCGCCACATGTGGCCACCACCTCTTGTGTTTGCATGGCCTGCAGTCCGAGGATTGGGACCACATTTTGATGATTGTGTATCACTTGGTGACAGATGAAAATTACGTAGTTACACTTTTAGTATCTATAAGCCAATGATGTACTGGAACACATACTCATTCATTCGTGTATCAACAACTCCATAATGCAACGGCAGAGGTGAGCTTGGCAGCAGAGACCGAGCGAACTCATAAGCCATACAGCTGTTATAGTGGCTCTTTACAGAACACACCTGACAAATGCTGCTACCCTCAATTATGTTTTTAAAATTATGTTGAACTTATTTTATTCCACTGTTTGCTCCTTCTGTGTTTCCGTCCTTTTCAAGTCTCTTGATTATTTCAAATAGTTAAAGAAAACACACCCAACTCCCATATTCTGTCACCTGTAACTTTAAATGCTGGCTTAATAGAATTTTTATAGCTGCAAAATATTTTCTTATTCCAGATTATACATTAAAAATCCTTCTTCTTTCTTCCTTCCTTACCCATTCTCTTTTGTTATGTATTTCTCCATGTGACTTTAGCATATTTTTAAGCTTAAGATTTGATCTACTATTTTACGGAAATGTTCCATGAATGGTTTCTATGGTTGCTTAACTTCAAGTATATTGTTTAGAAATTACTCCCAGCTCTGTAATCTGAGATGTCTCAAAGAGGCAATGCTCTGAATTTATTAGGAGCACTAAAGATCCAAACGTTGATAAAATAGTTTTTCATAAAATTGCAATTACCTAATTATTTGCCATTGCACATGTTTCTCAGACTCTAGAAAGAAGGAAAACATTTGAATAGTGAAGTCCAGTCTGGAAGATTTGAGAGCATTTAATCTCTGTAGGAATCAAATACGTGAGGATGCCAGGATGTGCGCTATGATCAGTTTTGTGTATTGACAATTCTAGTGCACTTTTAGTTAGGTCATGTTAATGAAAAATTGATTCCTAGAGGACATTTTGTACTTACCAATATTTCATGGTCAGTCTAGGTCACCTGAAGCACTTTACTCCAACAAATTAAGTCAATTAGGTATGTGGGTAGTAAAAAAGGCTGATGGACAACTGAGGACTAAATTTTCATGTACTGAATAATATGGAATGTCTGCATGGCCTTGAAATGCTGTTGACTCTTAAAAATTATTGATTTTAGAGATAGAGATGAAGGGAGAGATATATATCAGTTTGTTGTACCACTTACTTATGCATTCATTGGTTCCTTCTTGTATCTGCTGTGACTGGGAATAGAACCTTCAGCCTTGGTGTATTGAGATGACACACTAACTGAGCTATTCAGCCAGGGCTAAGATGCTTTTGATTCAACCCTCCCCACCCCCAAAACAAAACAAAACAAAACAAAAAAACAAACTAACAACAGAAGAAAACAAATCAAATAAGACACCAAAAAGCAAGCTTCAGAAGCATAGAGGGCCATTTGCTTTTCCTCATTTTTAGGTTTGCCTTTGTCTTGTTAAACAGCTATGAAACCACCAGATTCCTTACTGTGGTGAGAGTGTTGGTAAATCCACTGCCCACAGGGCATTTGCTTTGGAAGCTATCTGATGTTATTTGGGCTTCCTGTAAGTGACTGTTTCATTATCTCTAGCAGCCTTGTTGGCTTTGGTTTGTGTTTGTAATGACTGCTCACCCTAGATGGAGATAATGTGTTTATACAGGTAATTCAGTTGTATATGCGGCAAGACCCCTAAAACATCAGTGGTCTCTTGCCCTTTCTTTCTTATTTTTTATTTTATTTTTTAATAGAATTTAGTGTTTTTATTTTATTTTTTTATATTTTATTGTTTGTTTTTTTTTACAGAGAGGAAGGGAGAGGGATAGTTAGAAACATCGATGAGAGAGAAACATCGACCAGCTACCTCCTGCACAACCCCCACCGGGGATGTGCCCACAACCAAGGTACATGCCCTTGACCGGAATCAAACCCAGGACCTTTCAGTCCGCAGGCTGATGCTCTATCCACTGAGCCAAACCGGTTTCAGCTCTCTTAACCTTTCATGGCTTATGTTTACAGCTTCCTTTCTTGTTGTTTGTATAGCTCAGCCAATTTTTTTTTAAATGGCTTTCTCTTTGTGGTTATTTAAATAGTGAGTTGCCTATTATAGCAAAATTAAAATATGCTTAAATATTTGCTAAGTATATTATTCTGGAAATTTGGGTTATTGGAACTTTTCTGTTTCATTACATAATTCAAGATTTTTTTTTTTTAGGCTACATGATGTTGGGATAGAAATAGTCACAAACAGAGAAGCTCAAGAGTATTCTTTTAAAAAATATATATATTTTATTGATTTTGTACAGAGAGGAAGGGAGATAGAGTTAGAAACATTGATGAGAGAGAGTCATCGATCAGCTGCCTCTTGCACATCCCCTACTGGGGATATGCCTGCAACCAAGGTACATGCCTTTGACCGGAATTGAACCTGGGACCCTTCAGTCCCCAAGCCGATGCTCTATCCATTGAGCCAAACCGGTTTCGGCTCAAGAGTATTCTTTGTGTATATGTTCTTGTATGTATTTCTCCACACTTTCTTGGTCCTTTAGTTTAACCTTAAATTTCCCCAGCCTGGTTTTGGGAGTCTCTAAAGGTCGACTCCCATGCACGGGGGCAATGATTCTCTGAAGCTTCCTTATGTCTGCCATTTTCCAACTTTCTCCTCTGGCTTTAGGGAGGACTTCTCCCATAGCTGCCAGAGAGGTTTTGATACTGTTGTAATAACATGGTTATCAAACAGGAAAGGAATAAAGGGGAGGCTAGATAAAATAGGCATGCCATTGACACAGCTTTGCCAGAAAACTACAGTTAACATTCTCCAAATCTGCTCCCCACAGAGTCCCGGGGGGCCCACAGCAGTGGGATCCCCACATGGAACTGAATTGAGCCCGAGGCTGCATTGCTCCCGGCTCAGCCACGGGACAGACACTTTTGAGCTGGCCCTGCTTTTTGCTCTGCTGGAGCCCTCGCTGCGTACTTTCCAGGACTGGTTTAAGGACAGTGGGACTTTGCAACCTGAGACGTATACTTCCACGCCAATATAAACCATTCACTCTCCCATGCGAGTCTTAGAAAATTCATTTCCTAAAGATATCCACTCTCACTAGCAATGGAGGAATCCCACCAACTGAATTCTCCAGCTACAGTCTGAGGCCTGATGTCTTCTTGCTTAATAGTCTCTGAATACCCCCACCCAGACTGCCCCTAATAAGTGTGGCTTCCATGTGTAAATCCTGCCTAATAAAGAGGGAATATGCTAATTGACCCCCAAGCCCTCAGGGGCTGAAGGCGACCCTGCCATCTGGGAAAGGTGACGCCCCATCACATCTCTGCTGCTGCCACTGCCAAGATGATGGCACCCACAGCCAGTAAAGAGGGCATATGCTAATTGACTGTCCCACCCTCAAATATGGCGGCATCCACACCCACAAGATGGTGGTGCCCAGTCCCCTCAGCCCTGCCGGGGTGGCAGATATATGGAGTGGCTGGGCCCACCCCTGGGCTTGCCTGCCTCTGGAGTCCCCCAATCCCCTGAGTCCCCTCAGTTGCCTAGCCACCCAGGGCCAGCCCAAGGCACAGGCAAGCCTGGGATGGCAGCTGCCCCGCTGCCCAGGGCTGCTCGAGGCTCAGGTAACCAGGGCCTGCCCAGGCTTGCACTGCTGGCAGTGGCAGCAGCAGAGGTGTGATGGGGCATTGCCTTCCCCTGATCAACAGGTCTCCTCCTGCCCCTGAGGGCTCCCAGACTGGAGGGGGCAGGCTGGGCTGAGGGACCCCCTACTCCAGTGCATGAATTTTCATGCACCAAGCTTCTTATTATTTAACTAGTAGTTAAATAATAAATTAAACTAATAAACACTTAACAAATGTACACATTCTATTATTGTATCTTGATAAATGTCTTCATAAACACAAAATAAAAATATATGTAAAGCTACAATTTTTGTATAACTGAAAGTAAAATATCAAAGATGAACTTAAGCATTCTACATATCTGGGTGTTCTATAGATGTTTGAAGGGATAATGCAATAAAATATACATAATTAATATACTTTTATTACAAAATTTATTATAACTTGCATTAATTTCTGAGAAATCAGTCATTATATAAAAGTAATACAGATTTTTATATAATTTTATTCAATGGACAGTAATGATCTAAAGGATTAAAATAGACCTATTTTTATAAAATATACATGAAAGCATTTAATATTCTTAAAAGGTTATTTTTAACACTTTATGATTTTGAAAACATAATTTTCTCCTGAAATATTAAAATTAAAATACAAAACATTTCATAGAATAAATATAAAAATTTAAATTATTGAAATAAAACTGAAATTTTAATTAAAAAAATATCTTGATCTAACAAAATTTTTATTATATTTATATATATTTTTTCTTTTGAAAAATATACTTTTATTGATTTCATAGAGGAAGGGAGAGGGAGATAGAGATAGAAACATCAGTGATAAGAGAGAATCATTGATTGGCTGCCTCCTGCACACCCGCCTCTGGGGGTCAAGTCTGCAACCCGGGTATGTGCCCTTGACCAGAATTGAACCTGGAATCCTTTAGTTTGCAGGCTGATACGCTATCCACTGAGCCAAACTGGCTAGGGCGTATATTTATATTTTTATAAACATAAAATGATTTGTAGTTCTGTCATTCAATGTCCATCTAGCTGTCAATGTACAGAATTATGCTTTATTGGTATTATGCTTTATTCATGTTATGTGTAGAATAAGTTGTTTAATCTTGCAAATATTTCTCAGTAATCATGTGGTTTTGTTAGTGTAGGCAGCTGGTTATTAATATAAGGAAGAATGCAAATGGGAACTAATAATAAACAAACAGGGAAGCCGAGGCAGCTAGTAGGACAGCATCCCATCTACCTTGCTGGGGAACTATAGCATAGACGGACTCATTTACACACAGACAGGACAATCTCCCCAGAGATGCTGCTGCAGGTACGGAATTCCCAGCGGAAGAAGGAGGGGAAATTCTTCTGCTGGGCACTGGGCAGTAGAAACCAGATGCTGTAACAGAACTTTTGGACTTGTGCAGGGAGAGCCAGGGTGTGGACAGAGAGGGGCAGAGCCAGGCCTGGGAAAAACTAGGAAAGGAATCAGATGAATAGAGGGTGTGGAAGCCCTGTGGAGGGAGGAGGGCCTTACCCAGGCCCAGGACAATTCAGAGAGTTGGTTTGGATAGTTTGAATGGTGCTATGTTCTTCATGTGAACCAAGAAAATATATGGAGGATTAACAAAAGCTTCGTGGCAGTGCTTTTATTTTACTTAATTAATTAACTAACTAAGTAATTAATTAATTAATGGTAGTGCTTTGAGAGCCTCCCCTTCCCCCCTACATCTCTGAGATTGTATTAATTCCCTTAAATCAAAATAGAATCTTGCAGTCACATTTGAACTTCTCCATGTGTGTGCCTTTAAAATTCTTTTCTCACAACACCACAAAACAACTCCTTTTTGCCTCTAACCATTTCTCAGCGATTGTGGTGAATACTGTGCTGATATGTGGCTCTTACGGAAACCATACACAGGCACAGCAAGAAAGTAAGAAAACGGACTCTCAGTAATATGGATGCCACTGCAAATCAATATTTTGTTATGCAAGAATGAGTTGTGTTCAGACGAAGGAAGAATTGTAAAGGTAAATCAACTTTTTAAGAGGTGTGTGCCACGTATATGTCCTTTCTCAAACCTAAGCATTCTCCTTGTCAATTGCTCCCTGCATGCACACTACCTGTGCATGGTAACACAGTTCACAAACTTGCACAGCACGTGCACACCTTTTGTGCTGTTAACACTGGGTGAGAGAGGAAGAGAGTGGTGCCTGGGCGGGGTGGAGCCACATCTGGAGGGGAGTCACCCTTTGCCAGCATGGCACCAGTTGTAGGTGAGAGCTGTGCCTTTGGGAGTGGCAGTATTTCAGTCTGTTGTGGTGTTTGTGATGAGCAGCCCCTAGTGTAGCTCCTAAACTGTGGGTCTCACGTTGTTCCAAATGGGTGAGAATTTCTCTCTTTGACTTGTTATCTCAAGTATAAGAAAGCACGGATTTGTGTTCCTTTACGTTCTGAGGAAGTCAAGTAAAAAGTATTTTGCCGAAACCGGTTTGGCTCAGTGGCTAGAGCACTGGCCTGCGGACTGAAAGGTCCCAGGTTCCATTCTGGTCAAGGGCATGTACTTTGGTTGCGGGCACATCCCCAGAAGAGGGTGTGCAAGAGGCAGCTGATGGATGTTTCTCTCTCAATGGTGTTTCTTACTCTCTATCCCTCTCTCTTCCTCTCTGTAAAAAAAATCAATAAAATATATATTTAAAAAAGTATTTTATTCCCACTTGCTGTTTATTGTATTCCTCTCTCTCTAAGAGTCAGGCATGAGGAAAGGGAAATGGATGGAGGACAATCTGAGTAGCACATATTCAAAGAAAACCTTACTCTTTGACTTGTACAAATTTGATTGGGCAACATGCACAGATCGTTACTCTCTCTTATAAGTAAATTTATATTAAGAAAAATTTTACCCATCATGTAAATATCCCCCTAATAGACTCCCTTATTTGTCAGTCATAAATGTCCTACCTGATTTGTTACATCATATTAAATCATATTATAGGATACAAAAATTAGAAAGCTTATAAAACAACACTTTGGCATCCACGTAATACCTCTTTAATAAAATTAGTTAGAATTAATAGCTTTAGGGGAAAGGTTTAGATTATGTTATTATGTTTTAGAGACGAGGACTTTTTATTTAGTGTTAAAACGTTATATGTGCTATTTTATGGTATCCATAAAAGGACTTGTTTTCTCCATTTTATTTCCCCAAATGAAATAGTTTTTTTAGAAGTTTAGTAATTTGCTTAATTAGTAAGTTCCAACATCAATATTTTATTTTAAAACTTTTACTTTTTCTGATGAACTAACTGCTAGCTTTTATTGCTACAAGTAAAATTCCATTTAAAAATTTAAATATGAAATAAAATTTTTTTTTGTAATGGAATTTGGGGGAATGAAAGAATCTATTTCACTTAAAAGCCATCAATAATGAACTCCTTTGACATTTAGTGCTTTTGAAATCGGCAGCACTGCTAGATCTCTCTTGACTGCCGGGGAGATTTCATGGCTTGGAAACCTTATTTTAGAAATCATTTATAACCAGAATAATTACAATAAACTTGCTATCAGAGAAATGCACGGATGGTTTCTCTTTGTTGCTAGTGGGAATGGGGTTTTGGGGTACCCCTGGAATAAGCATTTCTGGAGGCCCCCGTGGGAGAATGAGATGTGGTAGAAAGCTTTGTTTTCATGGAATTACATCCTTGGGTTTACAGAAATCCCATTTTCTTTAATCCAGTCCTGGAAGACATGCAGCTGGGGATTCAGTAGAGCTAGAGGCAGAGCCAGTGTTCTGAGTTTCCTTTCCACGGTGGAGCTGGGTCCGGCTCAGTAGTAGGCTGGTGGCCATTCATTAGTGCATTGTGTGGGATCTGCTGGGCTGTGAGCCATGTGGGCAGAGGTAGGAGCATGAGAGCCTCTGAGAAACCAGGAGCACAAGAGCCCATGAGCCCAAGAGAGCAAACTCCTTTGTTTAGGAGATGAAATACTTCAAATCTTCCCATGCTTGCAATGACCATGCCTACTCTGGCCAGTGACCTGTGCCCAGGTGTTACTGATAGACAAATACCTTCCCTCTTTCACCCAGATTTTATTGGTCATGTGTCTACTCTCCACCTGTCCGTCCCAATTCCCAGAGATCCATGGGGAACAGACCGGTAGCTCCCTGGGGAGGGTTCAATTGCAGCTTCCTGACAAAGCTACACAGTGGCCTGCCTAGACTTTTTGGGCTTCTCTTTGTTCTTTTCATAACTAGGCTTATTGCAATGGCATCACACTGTTCTGATCATTGCATAGCTGTTGGTGAGAGCGTTAAGAAGAACAGAAGACTTGGAGAACACTGCACTGATCACACTATTCTTTGAAACTTGAAAGAGAGAACTGGACCAGAGTTTTGCTTATTGGACTGTAGATGACAAGAAGCTGGTAGACAGACCCGGAGCAGCTGGTTGTGGAACAAACCAGAGCAACAGAGGCCAGGCCCGGAGCAGCCAGGCCCGGAACAGCTCGCTCCTCACCGGCCCCTGCCCCACGGCTGCCTCTCAGACATGGCTGGAAACTTTTGCGGGAACTTGAGGGTCTGCTGAATTAAGTGATGAAGGCTTAGATCTGGATGTGTTGAGTTAGTATAGCGCTGGGGTGTTGATCTGTGAGTGCCTTGGGTGGGGCCTGGATGAGGCTGGTTGACCTATTTGGAAATGTCTTTTGTGTGAAGGGTATCATTGGGCATGTGGAGGTATTATTGATATGAGAAAATGCTAAGTAACTGATTTACTATCTGAAAAGGGATTTACTATCGGGGAAAGGGAGGGAGGAAGAGACTGAACATAAACTGTGCACCTATGGATGAGGACAATGGGGGATGGGGAGGGGGCGGAGGGTGGGGTGGGAACCTGGTGGAGGGGGGAAGAAATGAGGAACCTTTGTAATAATATGAACAATAAAGATTGATTTAAAAAAAAGAAAAGAAGCTGGTAGAGATATAGGACATGCTGGGTGAGATCATCTGAAAACTAGAGTCATGAAAATCTAACAGGCTGAAATAATATTTTAAAATAGGCAAATTTCTAAAGATTAAAAAAAAGAATTGATAGGGAGATTTATTTTAGCAAATTGGTGGCCTAAGGAAACTCCACGCTCTAGAAACACGTTATAGAAACATGAAAGATGATAGCTCCATCACCACCAACAAAAAACAGAAACTGCCTCAACCAGCTTTGTCAGAGCTCTAAACAACAAGCAGTTTCATAGCCACCAAGTTAACACCCAATTAAGAAAAGACCATATTCAGAATGGTCAGAAAGCTTTGTAGTGTTTGTACTCACTCTTACCCAACCTCTTTCCTGGCATAGTGGCTGTCTTGGTCATGAAGCAGCAGCAGTAAGAGCCAGTTTCCAGTCTTCTCCCTTTAACTGGAAGGGATAGAGCATACTTTATTGGAAAATTATTGTGTATATCTATTCTGAATTATTTGGGGTGATAAAGACTAATGCAAGGTGTTCCTCTCTATCTTGTTTTTTCAAAATTCAGGAGGAAAATCTATGGGCGGTGTTTATAAGATGCCCAGGGTAAGAGATTGGTGGTGTGTGTGTGTGTGTGTGTGTGTGTGTGATGAGACATAAAATAGACAATCTAAAGGTTGGGGTAGAAGTTTGGATTACAACACTTAGGAAATTAGGACATTCATAAGCAGCTGTACACAGGGGACATGAGAAAGCCAAATGCAAGCATGGGAAAGACCCATGCCCAGAAAAATCCCAAGAAGACTTTAGCTGTCACATTGGGCTCATTCCTAGGATCAAAGGAAGCCTAACTAAGTGTTAAAATTTCCATTGCACAGAGCCAAGTGGTAAAGACTGGAGAGCTCTTGAAATTCAAGGAAATCTCTGTCACAAAACATTAGCTACACATACCTAAAAGAACAGTGACTTTAGTGAACACACAGAAGGACTAGTATTTGCAAAAATTGTTTGGAAAAGTCTCAAAGCTAATGGACTAATACAGTCTTCAACAATCAAAACAGAAAACAAACAACTCCTGGAGAAGGAGGATTCTGGTTTTAAGAGATATCACATTGTGACATTTAAAGGCCCAATTTTCATGAACTAAAAAACAGGGCACATGAAGAAACAAAAATGTGACATATTTAAAGGAAAAAAAAAATACAGAAACTATCCCAAGGAAGCTCAAACATTAAATTTATTATATAAAGACTTTAAAAACAGTTGTCCTCAATTTGTCCCAGAACCGAAAGAAAAATGGACAGAGCACTAACAGGAAAATGATATATGTGGATGGAAAGGGGCCCCATAGTAAACCTGACAAGCTCAGGGGAGGCCTGCATGGTGGCCTTACAAATTAAGAGACCAAAAGTAACCACATAGAATGGTTTGAAATGAACATTTTCTAACTAAAAGCAGTTCATTGTGGGTAGTCATCTCCTAGGGCAGTATTTTTCCCTAACAACGATCATTCTTCACCTTAATTGAGTCTGTCAGTCTTTTTGTACAGTACATCTAGTACAACATACCTACTAAACAATGCCTTTGCAATAACAAAGTGATTTTCTTTTTTCCAGACCTCTCAAAGCTCAATCACTATACCAGAATGGAGACCAAAAATCCTCTCGTTGCTAGGAAAGATAAAAAATGGCTCTAAGTGGATGCTGCACAGACACGCTCCCAGGACCAAACAGGCTCACGCCCAGACATATCATAATTAAAATGCCAAAAATTAGCCAAAACCGGTTTGGCTCAGTGGATAGAGCGTCAGTCTGCGGACTGAAAGGTCCCAGGTTCGATTCCGGTCAAGGGCATGTACCTTGGTTGCGGGCACATCCCCAGTAGGGGGTGTGCAAGAGGCAGCTGGTCAATGTTTCTCTCTCATCGATGTTTCTAGCTCTCAATCCCTCTCCCTTCCTCTCTGTAAAAAATCAATAAAAAATATATTTTATAAAAATGCCAAAAATTAAAGACAAAGAGAGAATCTTAAAGGCAGCAAGAAAAAAAGCAAACTGTTACCTACAAAGGAGCTCCTGTAAGGCTGTCATCTGATTTCTCATCAGAAATTGTACAGGCCACGGAGTAGCAGCAGCCAGGCCCGGAGCTTCCAGGCCTGGAGCAACCAGGACCGGAGCAGCATCCAGGCCTGTAGCATCCAGGCCCAGAGCAGCAGCAGTCAGGCCCGGAGCAGCAGCAGCCAGGCCCAGAGCAGCCAGGCCCGAAGCAGTCAGGCCCAGAGCAGCATCCAGGCCCGAAACAGCCAGGCCTGGAGTGTTGTGGGATTGAACCCTAGGTTCAAAATGAAAGGAAAGAAGGAGCAATGCAGCTAATTCGGGTACCAGAGTGTTATGTCCGTCATCACAATGGACTCAGAGAAGCTCCTGTGTCCCTTCACCCAAAAGGACTGAGAGTTGCCCAGACGACAGCAGAGGGGGAGAAGAAAACTGAAGGCTACGGGAGGGACTGAGGTGCCTACATGGAGTCATCTGAAGAAATGAAAGACTGAAGTGGAAGCTCCTTCTTTAATCATGTTCCTGCTCATGCTAGCATCTGTTAGCTTTCAGTCTCCTGCAAAGTCTTGTGCAGCAAGTCCAAGGACTCTGAGTAAATCTACACCAGCAACAAAAGAGACTCATTTAGTAGCTAAAAATATTAATATGTCCATAATTCTTATTTCTCATTTTGTTGTTTTGCATTGGCATTGTTGTTATTATTTAATAGCCAGAGTTTTGCTTTTGACACTCAAGTTTTGAAAATAACATGTATGTGGTTTAGTTTTTGCATTGGCAACAACAACAACAAAAAATAAAATAAAAATCTCAAGACCAGAATAAACTGGTGAATATAATAGAATCAGGGGCAAAGAAAGGGAGTGGATTGATAATTATCAGGGGGAAAGGAGTGTGGGGGTGCAGAAAGAGACTGGATTAAAATCGTATAACCTACAGATGAGGACAATGGCGAGGCGGGGGGTGGGGGGGTGGGGGGAAGGGCAGAGGATGTGGCAGGAACCTGGTGGAAGGGAGCTATGGGGTGGGGGGGGGGGAGGAGAAACAAGTGTAATAATCTGAGCAATAAAGATTTATTTTTTTAAAAAAAGAAATTGTACAGGCCAGAAGGGAAGGGCATGAAGTACTCAAGGTAATAGAAAGCAAGGATCTGAAACCAAGATTACTATATTCCACAGGTGATCATTTAAAATAGACGGCCAAATAAGCAAAGATAGGCTAAGAGAGTACATCATTACCATGCCAACATTATAAGAAATGCTAAAGAAACTGCTCTTGTGAGAAAAAGAAGTAGGGAGAAAAACCTAGGCATACAGAATTAAAATGGCAATAAAAAAATACATATCTATAATAAACTTAAATGTAAATGGATTAAATGCTCCAATCAAAAGACATAGGAAGGGTGAATGGATACAAAAACATGACCCAACTATATGTTATCTACAAGAAACCAACCTTAGCTGAAATCGGTTTGGCTCGGTGGATAGAGCATCGGTCTGCGGACTGAAGGGTCCCAGGTTCGATTCCGGTCAAGAGCATGTACCTTCGTTGTGGGCACATCCCCAGTAGGGGGTGTGCAAGAGGCAGCTGATCGATGATTCTCTCTCATCGATGTTTCTAACTCTCTATCCCTCTCTCTTCCACTTTGTAAAAAAAAAAATCAATAAAATATATTTAAAAAAATCAAATTGCATATATATAGTGGTTGGGTGTTGTTTTTTTTAAATGCCTCTGATCTTCATCCTCCTTTGCCAGTTCAGACCTTTAATCTTTTATGTTTTTGTTGTTATAAATTATCCCTGTGTATGCGGTAACTTTTTTGGTTTATCTTACTTTTAGTGTTGTGACCTTTTGTTCTTTGTTTCAGGTAAAAGAGCTCCCATGAGTATTTCCTGAAATGGAGGTTTTCTGGAGCTATGTCCCTCAGCCTCTGTATGTCTGGCAACATATTAATTTTCCTTCATATTTAAGGATAATTTTGCTGGATATACTAGTATTATTCATGGCTGACAATTTCTCTCGTTTAGACATTTGTATATTTGGTTCCACTCTCCTCTTGCTTGTAGAGTTTCTGCTGAGAAGTTGGAAGAAATTCTGATAGGTTTTCCTTTGTAGATCACTTCCTTCTTTTCCATGGCTGCTCTGAGAATTTTTCCTTTGTCATTAATTTTTGACAGTTTTAATACCAAGTGCTTTGGAGTGGGCCTTAGTGAACCGAGGTAACTAGGTGTTCTGTTTGCTTCTTGGATTCAAGGATCTAGTTCTTTCCATAGGTTTGGGAAGTTCTCATCCACTCTTTGTGTGAATAGACCCTCCGTCCCATGCTCCCTCTCCTCCTTGGGAATGCTTGTATTTCTAACATTGCTTTTACTGATGAAGTCAGATATTTCTCAGAGGGCTCTTTTACTTCTCTTTGCAACTATTTCTCTCCATCTTCCCTCTGCGTTGTTTCTTGATTCCTATCTTCGAAATCACTAATCCTTTTCTCCATCAGGTTGATTCTGTTTTCTATGTTCAGTAGCTTACCCTTAATCTCCTTAATTGCATTCTTGATTTCCAGGATTTCTGATTGGTTCTTTTTAATATTTCAATCTTTGTTCTTTAATTTGTCTTCTGAGTGCATTGAATTGCTGGTATATATTTTCTCACATCTTGTTGACTACTTTCAGAACTGCAATCTTGAAAACTGTCATGTATACCATATATTTCCATGTGTTCCAGTTTTTTATTTTTTTTATTTTTCATTTTCTTTTTGGTCATCCTCATTACTATGGTTATGGTATTTGCTGTTCTCCTTTGCCTATTCATTTATCTCCCTCTAATTACTGATAGAAGTTTTAATCTGAAGAGGTATTTCTATTATCTTCCAGTAGATGGCACTGAATTGCAAGATTTTTTTAGTCTTGAACCTTCATGGCTTCTGTAAAACAATCCAGCTGCATTGCTTGGGGGTGGGGTTTGTCTTGCCCTCGCCATAATGGTGACCCCTGACCTCCATGTGGTTCTGCCTCAAGCACCCCTCTTTGGTATCAGTAACCGAGGGAAATAGCAGTCTACTGCAACAGCTCTTGGTTTAGAAATAACGTGTGCCTGGCTCCAACTCTAAGGGTAACAGGAGGCGAGTTTTGGGAGCTGTGATTAAGTTTTTTTTGAACACCACCATATGGCCACAGGGAGAACCCCATGCTCTGCCAAGGGGTCTGCTGCTCAGACACTCTGCTCCTCTTGGTCTACGTACGTGCTTTCCTCCCTTCTTCTGTCCCCATTTATTCGGTTGCCTACCTTTGGATATTTCAATGTGTGGGTCTCTCAGGCATGCATCTGTGATAGCAGGGATTTCTTTGTTGAATTATAGTTGGTTAACTTGTTGATATTTCAGGGCATGAGGACAAGGTGTGCTCTCACACCACCATGCCTCTGACGTCACTCTATAAACACAATTCTTCAAATTATTGACTCCTTTGTAAAAACATTTAGCTTTAAACACAAACACATACATGTACAAAAATATTTTCTCTCTTTATATCCTTATTCTACAAGCTTTTTTTTTTTTTTTTCTGTTTAAAGATTTAAAAATATTTTTACTCAGTTTTTTTTTTGTTTGTTTTTTTGTTAAAAACTAACACAAACATATTGATGATCCCATGTGAGGTCAGAATCATCAATATCACTGTCTTCCAACTCCACAGCTTGTCCCACTAGAAGGTCTTCAAGGGCAGTAACACAGTTGGAGCAGTGATCTCCTATGGTAACCGTGCCTTCTTTTGGAATATCTCCCAAATGACTTGCCTGAAGCTCTTAAGGAGTTGTCAATGTTTTCATAAATACGTCCCTGGTGGTTTGCTTCTTAAAAAAAAAAAAAAAAAAAAAAAAAAAGATAGATTTACTTGTAAACAGATAATGCACCATGAACATTCTTCTCCAGTAATTAAAAACGTTTAGTGCTGGAGTCCATATTTTCAAAACATTTGAGGAGCTTGTTGAGGTTTACAAAAGCTTCTGCTAAATCCTTCACTGTGAATTTCCTTGGAGAGGGGTTCTTATTTTCTCTACCCCATGCGGTTTCATTTTCTCTTGCCTCTTTTTCTGCCATGTGTTCCTGTTCCAGTTCCAACAACTCCTTATTAGTCAATTCCTCGGGAACCACCTCCTAATGTTATTCTCATACACACCCATGTTAACGTTGTTTGTCATCTCAGCCACAGCCTTGTTGATTTTTGCAACCTACCTCATCCTTGGCAAATCTTTTGATGTTTGGATGAACCTCTTGAGTGTCTCTTTCCAGATGCCATTTGTATACTTTTTGGTGACATCACCCGAAGTCTAAGAAAGGCTCTTGATGCAGTCACAGATGTTTCAATTCTCCCAGAATTGCATTAGTGTCTTCAGTTGCAGCAATAGTGTGGGAAAAAGTTTTTTATTTTTTTGAGGGAGAAACATCATTTTGATATTAGGATAGAGGTCACCAATAAAAGGAGGATGTCCTGGCATTATCAACAAAGTCTTGAAAGATATGTTATTCTCCAAACAGTACTTCTCAGTTTTGCTGGCACAGCAATTTAGGAGAGCATCTTGAAAGAATTTGTTCATTTATGTCTTCTGGTTGGAAAAGTGTCTACTTAGGTCCTTTGCTCATTTTTAAAGGCCTTGGGCTCCTTAATTGTGCCATTTCACAAAGGGTTTCCATTTGTAGCCTGCAATATTGCTTCAAACAAGACTGTTATTTTGTCCTTAAAAGCCTTGAAACCTGGCAGTGACTTGGCCTTCTTATAGGTAAAGGTTCTTTCAGGCATCTGTTTCTAGAACAGAGAGGTTTTGTACATATTGAATATTTTCTCTGGCAAGTATTTTTTTTCTTTACAATCAGCTTATGCAGAACATTCCAAAAATTTTTAGCTGCCTTCACTTCAGCACTCAAAGACTCACTGTTCACTTTCACATTAATGAATTACAATTCTTAATTTTTTTAAACCAGTAAGAAGTAGCAGTAAATTTAGCATCATAGTTGGTTTTAGCTCCCCCCTCCAACATTGCAAATAATTATTTTGCTTTGGCAATGATCTTCATGGTACTGAGAGGAATATGTTTCTATGCCTGGTCTATAAACCAGATCATTAGATGTTTCTCTATATCTGACATACTCCCTACTAAAATATTTGTTAGTCTTGCCGAAACCGGTTTGGCTCAAAGGATAGAGCGTCAGCTTGGGGACTGAAAGGTTCCGGGTTCGATTCCGGTCAAGGGCATGTACCTTGGTTGCGGGCATGTTCCCAGTAGGGGGTGTGCAAGAGGCAGCTGATCAATGACTCTCTCATCGATGTTTCTAACTCTCTATCTCTCTCCCTTCCTCACTGTACAAAATCAATAAAATATATTAAAAAAATAAAATATTTGTTAGTCTTTATTTTTTTTTATTATTTAAAGTATTACATGGGTTCTCCTTTTCTCCCCATTAATCCAATCCAGCATGCTCCTGTCCTCCCCACATATCCCCAGGTCCTCACCTCCCATTGTCTGTGTTCTCAGGTTAAGCATATATACATACAAGTTAATTGGTTGATCTCTTCCTACTCACCTGCCTCTGCTTTCCCTCTGAGGTTTAACAGTTTGTTCATGCTTCTATGACTCTGGGTGTATTTTTGACAATCAGTTTATTTGGTTCATTAGATTTCACATATGAGTGAGATCATGTAATACTTATCTTTCTCTGACTGATTTATTTTGCTCAACATAATACTCTCCAGATCCATTGACGCTGTTGCAAACTATAAGACTTCTTTCTTTTTTATTGCCATGTAGTATTCTATTGTTTAAATGTACCACAGTTTTTTTATCCACTCATCTGCTGATAAGCACTTAGGCTGTTTCCATGTTTTAGCTATTATAAATTGTTCTGTTATGAACATAGGGGTGCATATATTCTTTCTAATGAATATTTCAGGTTTCTTAGGATATATTCCTAGAAGTGGATGACTGGGTCAAATGGCAGTTCCATGTTTAATTTTTTGAGGAAACACCACACTGTTCTCCACAGTGGCTGCACCGGTCTGCATGGCCGCCAGCAGCGTATTAGGGTTC
Source organism: Pipistrellus hanaki (assembly GCF_964339955.1). Taxonomy (NCBI): domain Eukaryota; kingdom Metazoa; phylum Chordata; class Mammalia; order Chiroptera; family Vespertilionidae; genus Pipistrellus; species Pipistrellus hanaki. The sequence goes on from NC_140519.1 coordinate 7,955,260, forward strand.
CTTTTCTTTATAATCTTGCCTACACTTGTATTAATTGATTTGCTGATAGACATTCTGACAGGTGTGAGTTGATATATCATGTTGTTTTGATCTGCATCTCTTGTATGATTAGTGACTTTGAGCATTTTTTTCATATGTCTCTTGGCTTTCTGTATGTCCACTTTGGAGAAGTGTCTGTTTAAGTCCTTTGCCCGTTTTTAAATTGGATTGTTTGTGTTCCTTTTGTTAAGTTGTATGAGTTCCCTGTATATTTTGGATATTAATCCCTTACCAGATGTATCATTGGCAAATATGTTCTCCCAAGTAGTGGGCTCTCTTGTTATTTTGATGGTGGATTCTTTTGCTGTGCAGAAGCATTTTATTTTCATGTAGTCGCATTTGTTTATTTTCTCCTTACTTTCCATTGTCCAAGGAGATGTATTGGTAAATATAATCCTATGAGAGAAGTCAGAGATTTTGCTGCCTGTGGTTCCTTATAGGACTTTTATAGTTTCATGTCTTACATGTAAGTCTTTTATCCATTTTGAGTTTATTCTTGTGTATGGTATGGTGGTATGGTATAAGTTGGTAGTCTGGTTTCATTTTTTTTGCAGCACCATTTATTAAAGAGACTGTTTCTGTTCCAATGTATGCACTTGCCTGCTTTATTAAATATTAATTGAGCACAGTGGCCTGGGTCAATTTCTGGGATTTCTGTTCTGTTCCATTGATCTATATGCCAGTTCTTGTGCTAGTACCAGGCTGTTTTGAGTTCAGTGGCTTTGTAGTATAACTTGAAATCTGGTATTCCTTCAACTTTGTTTTTCTTTCTCAAGATTGCTGCAGCTATTCGGTGTCTTTTTTGGTTCCATATAAATGTTTGGAGTATTTGTTCTGGGCCTGTGTAATATGTTGTTGGTATTTTAATAGCGATTGCATTGAATTTATAGATTGCTTTGGGTAGTATGGGCATTTTAATGATGCTGATCCTACCAATCCATGAACATGGTTTATTCTTTCACTTGTGTATATCTCCCTCTCTCTCTTTTTTCAATGTCCTGTACTTTTCAGAATATAGGCCTTTTACCTCCTTGGTTGACTTCATTCCGAAGTATCTTAATTTAAAAAAAATATATATATTTTATTGATTTTTCACAGAGAGGAAGAGAGAGGGATAGAGAGTTAGAAACATCGATGAGAGAGAATCATCGACCAGCTGCCTCCTACACACCCCCTACTGGGGATGTGCCCGCAACCAAGGTACATGCCCCTGCCCGGAATCAAACCCAGGACCTTTCAGTCCACAGGCCGACGCTCTATCCACTGAGCCAAACCGGTCCCGGCCTTAATTTTTTTTTTTTTATTACAGTGGTAAATGGATTGTTTTTTAGTTTCTCTTTCTGAAAGTTCACTATTGGTGTATAAAAATGCTATGGATTTTTGCGTGTTAATTTTGTATCCTGCTACATTGTTGAATTAATTTATTAAATCTAGTAGTTTTTTGATGGAATCTTTAGGATTTTCTATGTGTAGTATTATGTCAACCTCAAATAGTAAGAGTTTTACTTCTTCCTTTCTAATTTGGATGCCTTTTATTTATTCTTGTCTGATCACTGTGTGTGGACTTCCAATACCATGTTGAAGAAGAGTGGTGAAAGAGGACATCCCTGTCTTGTTTCTGTTCTTAGGGGAAATGGTTTTTGTTTTTGTCCATTGAGTATGATGTTGGCTGTAGGTTTGTCATATATGGCCTTTATTATGTTGGGGTATGTTCCCTTGATTCCCACTTTGCTGAGAGTTTTTATAAAAAAAGGGTGTTGGATTTTGTTGAATGTTTTTTCTGCATCTATTTATATAAGCATGTGATTTTTATCTGGCAATCTGAGTATGTGTTGTAGCACATTTATTCATTTGTGAATATTGTATCAGTCTTGTATCCCCAGAATAAATTTCATGAAGTACAATCTTGTTAATGTACTGCTGGATCTGGTTTGCTAAAATTTTGTTGAGGATTTTAAAATATTCCTTTTTTTTTTTTTTTTTTTTTTTTTTTTTTTAATCTTATTGCCTTCAACAAAGCAGGTCCTTTAACATCAGGGATATTGGCCTGAAGCTCTCTCTTTTTTTTTTGTTGTGTTTTAACTGGTTTTGAAATTAGGGCAATTCTAATTTCATGCCTTTGTGGTCTGATTGATATGATTGATATGATTTCAATCTTCTTGAATTTGTAGAGACTTAGCCTGTGTCCTAACATGTGGTCTGTCTTTCAAAATGTTATCATGTGCATTTGAGAAGAATGTATATTCCATAGCTTTGGGATGAGATATTCTAAAGATGACAATTAGTTCTATCTGATCTAGTGTTGTGGGAAGCCACCCACTACCAATACTATCGTGAGAGTGCACCATGGAAGGCCCATAGACCTTGGATATTGGCAGGGCTAAGCACCTGATTGTTGAGATAGTGGTGGCTCAAGGCAATTCCCTAATCTGATAATCCTTTTACTGTTTACCAAACTTTACCTTTGATATGCCTGGATGCATTGCTAAAGGGAAAATGTATTCAAGTAAATTAAAAAAAAAAATCCGGCGGGAGGGAGGGACTGCGGGAGATTGGCCAGTCATGGGAGGTTGTCTGTGGGAATGCACTGGCCATGAGGGGGCAGCTCCTGCATTGAGCGTCTGCCCCCTCGTGGTCAGTGCATGTCATAGTGACCAGTTGACTGGTTGTGCAGTTGACTGGTTGTAAAGGTTGTTTAAGCTTTTATATATATAGATGCCTCCTCATCTGTGCCTAAGTTGTTAATTCTGGGTGGATATTCTCCAATTTAGTTGTATTTCCAGTCTGGCTCCAGAAATACAACTAAATTGTTTACTCTCAAGTCTGCCTATTCAATCGCCATTTTTTCTTCCTTTTTTAAAATCTTATTGCCTTCAACAAAGCAGGTCCTTTAACAGCTTCTATTATTTTTTATATATATCCTATATAATAAAGAGCTAATATGCAAATGGTCTCACACTCTCACGCCATCATACAGTAACAGCTCAGACACACAACACTGGAATGGGGACCAACCAGGCACAAATGAGCTTGCTAGAGAGGAATTGGGACCAGCCAGGCTGTGACCCCGGAGAGGAACAAGCCGCCTGCCCCACTGTCCTGGGTGCCAGCAGCTGTGCCTGTGCCTGCAGCCCGGGAGAGGGACAAGCCACCCACCCTGTGGTCCTGGGCGCCAGTGCATGTGGCTGTGACCCTGGCGAAGCTGCCTGCCTACAGTCCCCTGTGTGGCTGGCCTGAGCGAAGCCAGCCTGGGTCCTGGGTGCATGCAACCGACCAGAGGAGGGAATCCTGGGTTGCAGGTGAGGCAGATGCAGTTAGGTGTGATCAGGCCAGCAGGGGAGCAGTTAGGGGTGATCAGGCCAGTAGGGGAGCAATTAGGGGTGATCAGGCAGGCAGGCAGGCAGGCCAGCAGTTAGGTACCAGTGGTCCCAGATTGTGAGAGGTAGTCGGACATCCCCGGAGGGGTACTGGATTAGAGAGGGTACGGGACAGGCTGAGGCACACCCTCCATCCCGTGCATGAATTTTATGCACCAGGCTTCTAGTCTGTAATAAAAGTGTAATATGCTAATTAGACCAGACATCCTTCTGGACGACCTTCTGGACGAAGCCGGGCTGTGAGGGAAGCTTGGGTCCTGGATGCCAGAGGGAAGCCAGTGCCAGCAGCTGGGGGAAGGAAGTCCTACCTACTCTTGCACAAATTTCATGCATCGGGCGTCTAGTATATATATAATTGATTTTTGAGACAAAAGGAGAGGGAGATAGGAACATCAATTATGAGAGAGAATCATTGATCAGCTGCCTCCTGCATATCTCCACAGGGGATGTGCCCTTACCGGGAACTGAACTGTGACTTCTAAGTTCATAGGTCGATGCTCAGCCACTGAGCCACACCACTGGGCTATCGTTTGTTCAAGATCATAGCTATGATGGAATGGGACATAACTTAATGGAAAGCAACGACCATCACCTATTTTCCTACTTTGTAGTCCTAATCACACACACACACACACACACACACACACACACACACATATATATATATATATATATATATTTTTTTAATTTTATTTATTTTATTGATTTTGTACAGAGAGGAAGGGAGAGAGATAGAGAGTTAGAAACATCGATGAGAGAGAGTCATCGATCAGCTGCCTCTTGCACACCCTCTATTGGGGATATGCCCGCAACCATGGTACATGCCCTTGACCAGAATCGAACCCGGGACCTTTCAGTCCCCAAGCCAATGCTCTATCCATTGAGCCAAACCGGTATCGGCACTTTTAATTCCATTTTCAGGTCAATCATTTGACATGGACTCTTACTGACAAAATTAGCAGTAGATTTTGTGTGCTGAGGGAAAATGCTGAACAAGACAACTGAAGATTAGATAAAGCACAGAAATTATACAATAAAAAATTAAACACAGATGTATGAGACTGTTGCTGGCATAACAGCATACTACTTCACAAAAAAACTTTTTATAAGTTAAAAGCATACTTTAAAATAAAAATAAAATAGTAATGAAATATAGAGTATAGTCAACAAGTAAACCAGGAACTAGTAGTTTATCATTATCAATTATTATGTTCTATAAATAATTGTATGTAATATTATATGTTTTTATACAACTGGTGACACAGTAGTTTTGTGTACACCAACATCACCACAAACTTGTGAATGATGTCAAGTACATACACATTGAATATTGGAACACCAGAACATAGTAAGCAAGTACTAATAAATTTAATAGGAGAAATGGACATCAATATAATCATAGTAGGGGACTTCTGTATCTTACTTTCAGCAATGGGTAGATTATCTAGACAGAATATCAACATAAACCATACTTTAGACTAAATTGATTTAACAAACATGTATAAAAAAATTCCATCCAATGATAGCAGAATATACATTCTTCTCAAGTGTACATAAAATATTTTTCTGATAATGTACTAAGACACAAAACAAATCTTAGAAAATTTAAGATTAAAATAATTATCTTTTCTGATTACAATAATATAAAGGTAGAAATCAATAAGAAGAAAGCTATAAAATGTATGAGTAGATGAAAACTAACACACTTCTGAATAACCAATACTAATTGGAATTGCATTAGACTGAATCAACAAAAATTTAACCAATCATGCTAAAAATAGCATCATTTTTCTTTTCTTTTCACAAGGTGTTGAGAGAGAGGCATTTGGGCTGGTATAGCTGCTAAGAATCCTTTACTCTTTCAAGTTTCCTGCTCAACCCTTATCAGTTTGTGTTTTTAATCTTTCTGAGTCCAAGGATACTAGAATCCAGACATTACTTCTGTATTGGAACAAATGTCCAAAGAGTCTACCATTTGGCTCTTCTTTTTTAAATTTTTTTTAATTAAGAAAACAATAGCTTTATTAGACTTGCCACTGAGGAGAATTCAATTTCATCTCATTAACCAGATCATCGTTGTCCTACCAATAAAATTTTATTGATTTGTTAAGGAAGGAGAGAAAGAATATTGAAATTGAGTCTAGCAAGGATACATGCCATACTCTTGTTTAAATGAGAATGTTAATTTAGGAGTTGGCTATCTACATAATTTAATGTTATTTTATATAATAAAAGCCTAATATGCAAATTGATTGAATGGTGGAACAACTGGTGGAATGACTGGTTGCTATTATGTGCACTGACCACCAGGGGGCAGATGCTCAATGCAGGAGCTTCCCCCAGCCCTCAGGCCCCGGGCCAGCCAAGGTGGGTGCCAGAGGGGGGCCCTGATTGCCCCGCTGGTTGCCCTACAGAGGGAAGTGACTGGTGACAGTGGCAGGGGGCAGGGCTGCCAGTGAGTGAGCAGTGGTGGGGGGCAGTGATGCCCTCCACCCCCATCACAGAGGGAGGTGACTGGCAGTGGAGGGCGGGGACAGCAAGTGGGTGGGGCCAGGCCAGCCAAGGCAGGTGCCAGAAGAGCCCCTTGATTGCCTTGTTGGTTGCCCCACAGATCAGCCCTGATCGCATGAATTTTGTGCATCAGGCCTCTAGTCTATAATAATAAAAGCGTAATATGCTAATTAGACTGGATGGCTGAACAGTGGAATGACGATCTAGACGACCTTCCAGACAGAGCCAGGGCTGCAAGGGCCAAGCCCCTTGCACAAATTTTGTGCATTGGGCTTCTAATATACAGTATTTATATAATTAGGTAAGTATATCAATTATATTTATTTTCACTTTTTGTTTTCTGTGAGAATCTTCTATTAACTACTAGTGACTGAAAATCTTTGTGAGACCTTCACCCAGGGGAGAAAACGCACCTTGGGAATCCAGGGCTTGTTCTGGATTTGTCCATGATGGACAAGGAGTGCATGGCCTGCTACCATTTGCAGAGATATATGTGAGGCATGTCCCTGGTCTACTAAGAAAGGGAGGTACCCTGTTTCCCCAAAAATAAGACGGTGTCTTATATTAATTTTTGCTCCCAAAGATGCACTAGGTCTTATTTTCAAGGGATGTCTTATTTTTCCATGCGCTAGGTCTTATTTTCAGAGGATGTCTTATTTTCGGGGAAACACGGTAGATATCTAAAACTAAAAATGGTGAATTATTTACGATGCTCTAAATAATACAAAATGTAGCTATAAAGTAATTTGGTTTTTATTAGCACATTATGAAGATGAATTATATAATTTTAAATGATATTCTTACATGGCCTTTCAATTTGCCAGGTGCTATTGTGTTAGTATATCTATTTAATGCATATGAAGACTGAGATGGTTTAGTTTTATTCTTTTAAATGTATCTTTCCAACTTTCTCAACATCATTTTCCCATGACTTTACTTTCAGTCTCTTTGTGTTTTGTTCTGAGGTGGGTCTCCTGTAGACAGTGCATATATTGATCTTGTTTTTTTTTTCTTTTTCATTCAGCTACCCGATGTCTTTTGTTTAAAAAATTAATCCATTTTCATTTAAAGTGATTATTGATGTATTTATTGTCATTCTATTATTTATAATTATGTCTGTTTTTCTCTTTTTTCTTCTTAAAGAAATCTATTTAACATTTCTTGTGAAACTGCTTTGGTTGTAATGAAGTCCTTTAGTTTTTTCTTGTCTGTGAAGTTCTTTATTTATCTTTCAATTTTAAATGATAACCTTGCTGGGTGGAGAAGTCTGAGCTGTAGTTGTTTGCTTTGTATCACCTGAATATTTTGTGCAAATGTCTTCTGGCCTGAAATATTTCTGTGGAGAAATCAGCTGACAGTTATTTGTAGGTAACTATCTTTTTCTTGCTGCTTTTAAGATTCTCTCTTTGTGTTTAACCTTTGCTATATTAATTATGACGTGTTTTGTTGTGTGCATCTTTGAGTTCATTTTCTTTGGGACTTTGCACTTCCTGGACCTGAGTGTTTTTTTTTATTCACTAGGTTAAGAAAGTTTTCAGTCATTATTTCTTCAAAAGGTTCTCAATTCCTAGCTTTCTCTCTTCTCCTTCTGGTATTCCCATAATGTGAATGATGTTATGCTTGATGTTGTTTTCCTAATCATTTAATCATCTGCTTCATCTAATCTTTTGATCTAAGGTATTGTTATTTATGATATTTTATATTCTTCAATTCAGAGTGTGTGTGAGTTTTTCTTTTTTCTTTTTTCTTTTTTTTAAATGTTTTCTATGTCCTTTTATTATGCTTAGTATCTCTTTGTTTAAGCTCTCACTGAGTCCATCCCCTAAGTTCCTTGAGCATCCTTATAACCATTGTTTTGAATTCTATATCAGGTAGATTGCTTTCCTTCTTTTAATCTAGTTCTTTATCTAAAGTTTTGTTCTATCTTCTATTTGGGGCATGTTTCTTTGTCACCCTATTTTGGCTATTCGCTGGTGGCCTCATGCTGTAGGTGTCTTGTGGGGTTCAGTGGCAGAGTCTCCCTGATCACCTGAGTGAGGTGCTCCAGGAACCTCCTTTGTGTGAATGATGTGAGTGCTCCTTCCCTGTACAATTGTAGGGTTGATCATCAGGGTGGCTGACGTGAAGGACTGATCCTGACCACAGCATATATACTGTTGTTCAGGGGCTGACTCCACCAAGAGGAGTTTGTCCCAGTAGTCTGGTGCCTGCCTAGCTCTCCCTTTGTGTATGCTGCTTGTGGAGCTAATTGGGTCATGTTCTGATATGGTCTGAAGTCTGAAACCAGGTATGCAGCTTCTGAGGATTCTTCAGAGAGACTCTGGTTCAGGTCAATGTCAAATGCTGCCTGTGACTGGCCCTGGGGACATGTTTGGAGCTACCAAGTGATACAAAGTTTGTGACTTTCTCTGCTGAGTCTGTGTGTGTGTTGAGGATCCAAGGTACATATCAAGGCCAGGTTTCATTGACAAAGAGCCTAGGGGCAGGTCACCAAATGGCCCAAGGCACCCCCAGATCTGCCTTTGCCTGCTGACTGCCTTTTAGGGTTAGAAACTGGAAGATCCTCTAGCGGTATGCTAATTGCATGAGGAAGGTTCTCAGTGAGTTACCAAATAGGAGTCAATGGTGCTCACAAGGTTGATATAGATTCAAACTTGGCACCAGTGCAGAGTCTGTGGACATCCAGCAAAAGTTTCAGTGTACACCAAAGCCAGCTGTCACCCGCCTGGGCCCTGCAAACCTTTGTGATAGGGTGGGGTATCAAGGAGTTGCCAGGATAAGGGCAGCTGTGTTCATCAGGCTAACACAGATGAGGTCTTGGCCATGTTGAAAGAGGTCTCTGCACAGAAATGGTAGTGTCTGTCAGAGGATGTGAGAGTAAAAGCCTCTTGCTCTAGAGCCACACAACTCAGTCTCTCCCTATGCATTTCTGCCACCTGCCCCCCCACCCCCGCCCCACTCATCTATCTCAGTTGCCTCCCATTCTAATCTAGTATATTACTGTTCTTGATCTCTGTTTAATCCTTCAGAATTGAAAAATGGGAGCAGTTTCCTTTATAAGGTTGAGAGAGAAAATTATAAAGATAATGAAAGAACCGCTCAGAGTTTATCCTGAGGAGAAGCCACAGTAAGAAGAGATCAACCGAAGGATTTATATACATGCATATAAGTACAACCAATGGACACAAAGCTCTGGGGAGGGAGGGCATGTATGGGGGGGGGGGCAATGGTATATGTACAAAGGTAATAATTTAATGATAAAAAAAAGAAGGCGGGAACCGGTGTAGCTGTAGCTCGCAGGCTTTGCCCAGGATCACTGCACCGGGCCGCGCTGCTGGTGGGAGCCCTCCTCCGCCCAGGGCAGGTCCTCTCCACGGCGCCCGAGGCCCGCGCGGAGCCCAGGCGCCGCCCGAGTCCTTCTCGGAGCTGCTCGCTCACCCCCTCCTGCCTCTGTGTTTACAGGTTTTACTCTTTTTGAAAAGCGTTCATTATTTAAAAAACGATATCTCTTCATCACAAAGTCTATATGTTTCATGTGCATTACCTATCTTATATCTATCCAGAGAGACAGATATAAAGAAATCAGAGTTAGACAAGATCTCATTTTTTTTTTTTTTTTTAAATGATCACTGTTACTAAGTTGGTTTCACACTATTCTGGAATCCCCCAGTGTTTATATACAAATATGCAATATAGGTAAATAGATATTTATTATCATTTTACACATGGCAAATTAGGATATATTTTATATGTGGCCATGTTACATAGTTTTTCATAAATAACATATCATGGATTTCTGTCTATTCCAATAAACTAACTTTATATCATTATTTTTAAATTGTCAGAAGAATTCCTTTGTGTAAGTATAACGTAGCTTACTGAACGAGGCTTTTGTGAAAGGATGTAAGAGAAAAGAGATAAAAAGCTAGGTGGGTGTGGCAGGCGACATGCCAGGGATCTCGATATGGGAGGTGCTGGCACAGATTCCAAAATGCTGAGCCTTTTCTTATCTCGCAAGTGTCTGTGCAATGCTTTGGTTTCTAGCCCAGCTGATAAGATCAGGGTGAGCGTACAGAGGGAGCACCCAATATCTGGAAGCCATTTCCACGCTCCATCAGGTAGGTTTGTCTCCTGCTCGTGTCCAGAAACCCACAAGTGGGTAATTTACTGCTTCCTCGGGCACCGTTTCCCTGCCTAGAGCACGCTTCTTGTGAGAATATGTGGTGTCTGAAACGTAGGGCTAGTGCAGGAGAAAGTCCAAAGCCCTAATGACCTTTTCTTTCTTTCTTTTTCTTTTTTTTTAAATAGCAGTTTTTAAAAATATATTTTTTATTATTTTTTACCGAGAGGAAGAGAGAGGGACAGAGTTAGAAACATCGATTCAAGAGAATCATCGATCAGCTGCCTCTTGCACACCTCCTATTGGGGATGTGCCCTCAACCAAGGTACATGCCTTTGACCAGAATCGAACCCGGGACCTCTCAGTACGCAGGCCGACTCTCTATCCACTGAGCCACACCGGTTTCGGCCCTAATGACTTCTTCTTGATGTGTATTGAGTCCCCAGAGTGTTCGGATGTGGCATTCCCTCTCCCACCTCCTACAGAGTCACAGGCTCAGTAGGTAGGCACAGGCAGGGGGCAAGACCAACTCCACACAGTGCACCCGGGCTGCCTTGCCTGCTGAGCCACACGGCTCATTGCGCAGGACCAGTCTTCTTTCTACTTGACCCTGGGTCCCTTGGGAATGGATCCCACTGGATCCTGATGTGTCCCGGGGCTGTCTTTTATCCCAGGGGCACGGTCCACCTCGCTAACGTACAAACTGGGACCGTTCGTTGTGGTTCACAAATGGAGGAGGAGGGCAGGACAGCTGTTACCAGTAACAATAATGGCATGATTGCTGAGACAAACATTTTCATGGTGATGCATGGGAACACTAAATCCAAACCACATTGTTTAGCTTTCACTCCAGAAAGGGGAATGCCACATCCCCTAAAGTAAATGGAAGAAATCATAGTTTAGAAAATATGACAGCGTTGAAAACTTAAAGCTGTATCACACAGGAACGTCCTTCAGAAGAAAACAATGTACACAAGGGAGTGTATGCACATTTTCATGGCATTCGGAGTTTTCCCTCGTCCAAAAATGGAGCCCGGTGGCTGTGAGTCAGGGGTGGTGCCTCGGGCAGGCAGGACAGGGAGATGGGAACACGTTAACAGTCGCTGTTGGGAAAGGGACACATGTTGACAGATGTGAAGCATGCATCAGACTTTAATTCCATTTTCATGCATGTGCTTCCCATTCAGTGTTTGTTTCAGAATGACATCAGCTACTCTGCGTGGAGCTGGGAAGCCCTGACATTTAAATGCTCTGGTTCCCAGTTCTTATGGATTGAAGAGTCATTAGGAATCTGTAAACACGGAGGCCTGGGAAGGACCTGCGGTCAGTTCAGCTCACCACCAGACGAGTGGGCAGGAGCGCACAGCGAGGCCTGGGATCACCTCACGACCAGGAAGAGTGGGTGGAAGTGCACGCTGCTGCCTCCCCGAGCAGCAGAGCATGAAGTTGATGAGGGAGCTAAGGAATCTCAACGTGCAGGCCCTCCCTCGCCGGGGTTGGTGGGAGAGTGTAGGAGTGGTGTTCTGGGCAGAGAGAGAGCCCGATGGCTGGCTGTCAGCAAGCATTGCTAGGTAAGCATTTCCAGTCAATAAAAGAGCTTTCAGGTGAAAGGATCTGAACCCTCAAAGCTCACTTAATTTCTCTTTTTCAACCGGTAAGGTTTGGATGCAATTTTATTTTTATTTAAAAAATATTTTATTGATTTTTTACAGAGAGGAAGAGAGAAGGATAGAGAATTAGAAACATTGATGAGAGAGAATCATTGATCAGCTGCCTCTTGCACACCCTCTACTGAGGATGTGCCTGCAACCAAGGTACATGCCCTTGGCCGGAATCGAACCTGGGACCCTTCAGTCCACAGGTTGATGCTCTATCCACTAAACCAAACTGGTTTTGACTGGATGTAATTTTAGAATAGTAAAGATGTATTCTTTTCCCTAAAGAAGAGCCCCATAGAACCAGAAGCCTGGCACTGTGGTCTTTGGGGAGTGGATTTTGACTAGTGTCCACCTTAAAATGTGCATCATCAGATGGGCTGGTTCCAGACCGCCCTGAGCCCCACACGGGGCTCTCACCTGCTCAGCGGCACAGCAGGTTGTCCAGCAGGTTGATTGCAGCCTGGAGACAGCAGCCATGTGTGCAGTCCAAGATGAACTCCCAGAAGTCGCTTTCTGAGTCTTGTCAGGTGCCTTTCGTTCTGGTGAAGCGTTAGCTTAGGAAAAGAGCGCTGAAAACGAAGGGTGCTTCCCGCTGAGCGGGTCAGAGTCCTGGCTCCCAGGCTGTGGGCAGCCACCGAGCTGTGCGATGGGAGAACTGGACTTCCCATTTGGAAACAACCTTTGTTAGCTGACAACGAGGGAAGACTGACACAGAACAAAGGAAAATGAGTGTTCACTAGCTGTTAGAATTTGAAGAACCGGAGATGCATCTAGTTTAGTTTCTAATTTTACAGCTCAGAAAAGAGATCTGGAGAGATCTCTGACGAGCCTTAGGTGGAGGTGGCTGAGAGCACAACTGATGGGGGCCTGGCAGAAGGGGCAAGTGTTGGGCAATGAAGGTCAACAGAGTCTGGCACTATGCAAGGCCATGGCTCTGTGAAAGCAAGCAAAGTGGCACTTGTGGATTGAAAACCTTGTCTGGCAAGCATAGGGTGTGATGACTGGCATGCAGACTGTGGAAACCCCACCTGGGGCAGGTTGATGATGTAGCAGACCTTCCTGTGGTGCATTGTCAGATGGCAAGTGGGTACTCTGAGAGCAAGGGTACCACACAGGCCACGTGTGTGGGCACAGCTGTCTCAGGTCTTTGCTTGTTTCTGTCTTCTGAGCGCCCCAAGGGCTGAGTTAACTCCTGTCCTGTCTTCCTTTGTGTGTGGTGCTGGCCACCGGCAGACACAGTGGGGAAACAGGAGCAGGAACTTGGTTCTGTCAGCATTTGGCCTAGGAAGCTGCTCACAAGACTCATGACTGCTTTCACAAGGCTGCTCAGATGGCTCACACTTTTCCACTTTTGCCACCAGTAAATGAAGAAACTCTGCAGCCTGGTCCTCCTGTGGGACTGAACACCAGGCAGCACAAATCTCCAGAAAGAGGACATAACTAGAGGCCTGGTGCACCAATTTGTGCACTTGTGGGGGGAGGGCACAGGCCAGGCCAAAGGACCCCACTGGTGCATGATTGGGGTTGGGGAGAGACGCAGGAGGTTGGCCATCCAGGGAAGGAGCACAGGAGGGCTCCATGGTGTTTCTGGCACTTCCCATTGGCTGGGCCCCAGCAGCGAGCTAACCTACAGATTGGAGCATCTGTCCCCTGGTGATCAGTGCACGTTATGTGAGCGGTTGAGTGGCCTTAGCGTATCATTAGCGTATTACACTTTGATTGGTTGAACAGCTGACTGGACGACCAGACACTTAGCATATCAGGCTTTTATCTTATAGGATTCTTGGTCCCTGTTCAAAGAATTAGCAAGGTAGAGAAACCTCACAGGGAAGCAGCGGCTCTGCTGACAGTGGCTCTGGGCACTCCTCCCTGCAGGCCAGCACCACAAGCTTCCTAAGCTCCTTGACCAGATGGCCCCCGGGGTGGTGCATGCCTGCTCCCTGGCTTGTGGGCCTCATCTGAAGGAGCACCATTCCATCCTCTGAGACTTGTATGTGAGGAACAAGAAGCCATCTTAGACAGCTTCCTGGGAGATGACTTCATGTGATGCCTCAAGGAGTGGCATGATGGGCAGAGTGCTTGCCTGAGGTCAGGGCCTCCGAAAGATGGGGTGCCATGCTCACGCACCTGGAACTGCTTTCAGAACCCGACAGGAAGTGCTCATGTGGGGCATTTACCCATGCCCTTCAGGCCTGGCACTGTGGCACTTCATGGGTTTTAGCTTGTGTTTTACAAGAACACTGACCAAATTCAAGGCTGGCTACACAGGAGAATCACCAGAATGTGTTATAATGAGGGTGCTGGGCTCCACTCACTGAGGCCCTAATAATGTAGGTTTGGGTAGATTCAAGAAATTAGCAGTTCTAAAACTGCCACTGACTAGATCCCTGCTTCTGACTAAATCACTGTCTCTGACTGTATCCCTGCCTCCCCTGGACCACTAGCTCAGCCTGGATCACTGCTTCAGACTACATACCTGCGTTAGATTAGATCGCTGCCAGAGACTGGTCAATGATTCTTGACTCTGGCACCACATTGGACTCACTGGGGAAGCATCACCAGCCTCATCATACCAGCCTGGGAAGAAAAGAGCGGAAGGTCAGTGCATGTGTCTGCCTCTCTGGAAAGGAAGTCCAGGTCCCATATAGAGCACCAGTGTCCTGTACAGGCCACACTCCGTCGTCCCATGTGCCACCTCTTTGTGCTGCACAAGGGCCTCCCCAGATCAGCAGTGAGGGGAGCAGAAGAATGTTTGTACTAGTGTCTCAGCAGATCACTGGATTCTTCAAAGAACCATCCTATAAAGATTCAAAACCAAAGTTAAGGTTTGAGATAAATCAAGAAGTTGTCACCAGTAAAGACTAGAAATATAAAGTGTGAGGGCCCTCAGGTGCTTTCTAGATGGGACAGCCTGAAGAACAGGCTTCACAAGGTCGAACCTGCTGGGACACCTGCTGTTGGTCTGAAAAGGAAGGACCTATGCAGACACAGACTTCTGTTGCTTCAGGAAATGGTTTAGTGACTAAATTGAAAACAACAACCCCCCAAAACAAACAAACAAACAAACAAACAAACAAGCCAGTGTGATTTGAGTTACATTTTGTGCCCCAAACATAGTTTAAACATGTGCTTATGCCACAATATATTTTTTAAAAGACAGAAAATCCATTTCTCCTTTAAAACAGACATGATGTTCCCTATAGGTTTCTATCATGCTCTAAGAATGATTCATGTATTATACTTAGTGAATTTGCTCAAGTTTGAAAAAATAAAAGCCAGCATTTTGGGATCCCCTACTGATTCATATATTTCCCCTTTATTGAGAGTTTTTATCAAAAAAGAGTGTTGGATTTTATAGAATACTTTTTCTTCATCAATTGATATGATCACATGATTTTTGTCTTGCAGTCTGTTAATGTGCTGTATCACATTTATCAAAAATTTTTGGAATAGTTTGAGTAGAAGAGGTGTTAGTCTTTTTTGTATATTTGGTAAAACTCCTCGGTGAATCCCTATGGGCTTTTGTTTGCTTTTTTTTTTTTTAATTACTGCTTCAATTTCATCAGTAGTTATCGCCCTATTCAGTTTTTCTGATTCTTACTGATTGAGTTGTGAAGTCTGTATTCTTCTAGGAATATGTCTAGTTTGTCCAAGTTGTCCCTTTTGTCCAAATAAAGTCATTCATATTATTTTTTAGTGATCCTTTGTATTTCTGTGGGGTCAGTTGTTACTTCACCTCTTTCATTTCTTTTTTAAATGTGACTTTTAATAACACTCTCAAGAGCAAGAACCCATTTTCCAGGATCAGCCTTTCATTTCTGATTTTGTTTATTTGGGTCCTTTCTCTGTTTCCTGGTGAGTTTGGCTAGAGGTTCATCAATCTTGTTTATCCTTTCAAAGAACCAGCTCTTGGTTTTATTAATCTTTTGTATTTTTTTTTGTATGTATGCCATTTATTTCCTCTGATCTTTCCTTTTTCCTTTTTCTTTTTGTGGGACTTTGTTGTTCTCTTTCTAATTCTTTAAATTACAGTATTAGATTTACCAGTTTTTCTTGTGTTTTGAGGTAGACCTCTAGTGCTATGAACTTCCTTTCAGGTCTGCTTTCACTGTGTCCCATAAATTCAGGATTGTTGTATGTTCATTTTCATTTGTTTCTAGGATGTTTCTTATTTCTCTTCAGCTTATCTTCAGTTGGTTATTTAAATTTTTGCTTATTATGATTTTTTAATAAATTAGTTGTATTTCCCGTTTGGTTTTGGGAGACATAAGTATAGCTTTAATCTATGCCATTGCCATCTTGTATTCACTACTTCTTGAGCACATGCTTTTCAGGACTCAGCAGTGGGTTATAGAGATGAGTAAGACTACTGTTGAGGAGAATCCAAGATGGCTGCTCGGGTAGGCAACTAGCCGCAGCCGCACACAACAATTTTAATAAAATACAACTAAAATATAAAATGGACATTACCCAGAACTACAGGAAAGTTGACTGACTGGAAATCCTACAACAAGAAGCAAGGAGAAAACCAGAAGGAAGCACGGAGGAGCTGTAAAAGCCTAAGGTACGGAGACACGCGGCGCGCGAGAAGAGGGCGGAGCCGGAGAGGAGGGAGGCCGAGTGCCTGGCGGGCGTTCCCTAGCGGAAAGGAGATAAAACTCCGACTGTGCTGGGCCCCTGACTGCTCTGAACCCCAGTTCTGGGCCAGACCCCGGGGACTCAGGCTCAGCCATAGGGAGCTGGGCTGTAAGTCGGAACCCCGGGGTAGCGGAGAAAGGAGGTCCCGGAGGCGCGCACACTGCCCCCAGAGAAGGGACGGTTGGCTGTGCCGCGGGATTGCCCTGACCGGAAGGAGACTGGGGCTCCAGACTGCTCTGAACGCCACCTCCAACTCCACTTCCAACTGAACTGAACCCCAATACCGGGCTCATTGTGGGAGAGCATAGACTGTTTGGCAGCAGGCGAAAATCGAGGGCACCTTTCTCTCAGAGGCGCCGGCAGCGAGCACTGAAGGACCCGCATAGGGCGGGGCTGACGGAAGCCAAAGCTGCAGGCTCCACCCTGAAACCCCGTCCCATCTGTAACTGCGAAATGCGACAACAAAATAGATCACAAACGAAAGAAATGGAGGACAAAAAGCGTCTGGATATAGAGTTCAAATCTACGCTTATAAGGTTTTTCAAGAATTTCCTAGAAAAGATGGATAAGGCCTATGAGGATATGAAAAGAGATCAACTAGAATTAATAAGGAGTCAACAAGAAATGATAAGGGATCAACAAGAAATAAAGAATACATTGTCTGAAATAAAAAATATTCTACAGAGTCCTAAAAACAGAAGGGAAGATCGCAAGAATCAAGTCAAAGATTTGGAACATAAAGAGCCAGAAGACACTCCTCCACAGAAGCTAGAAGGCAAGAGAATCCAGAAAATTAAAGATAATGTAAGAAACCTCTGGGACAACTTCAAGCGAACCAACATCAGAATTATGGGGGTTCCAGAAGATGAGAGAGAGCAAGATATCGAAAACATACTGAAAGAAATAGTGACAGAAAACTTCCCCCACCTGGTGAAAGAATTTGACTTACAAGTCCAGGAAGCGCACAGAACTCCAAACAAAAGGAATCCAAAGAGGACCACACCGAGACACATCATTATTAAAATTCCAAGAGCAAAAGATAAAGAGAGAATACTAAAAGAAGCAAGAGCAAAGAAGGTAGTAACTTATAAAGGAGCACCTATACGACTGTCAGCTGACTTCTCAACAGAAACCATGCAGGCCAGAAGGGAATGGCAAGAAATATTCAAGGTGATGAATAGCAAGAACCTACAGCCAAAAATAAGCTACCCAGCAAAGCTATCACTCAGAATCGAAGGCCAGATAAAGAGCTTCACTAATAAAAAAAAGCTAAAGGAGTTCATCACCACCAAACCAGAATTATATGAATTGCTGAAGGGGGTTCTTTCAGAAGAGAAAGTAAACAAAGATAAAAATTATGAACAACAAATACGTAATTATCAACAAGTGAATCTAAAAACCAAGGAAATTAAAAAAATCTGATGAACAATATTAACTGTTGAATATAATAGAATCAGAGGTATGGAAGGGGAGTGAACTGAAGATTCTTGGGGAAAAGGGGAGAGGGGGGCATGGGAAGAGACTGAACATAAACTGTGCACCTATGGATGAGGACAATGGGGAGAGGGGAAAGGGCAGAGGGTGGGGTGGGAACCTGGTGGAGGAGAGCAATGGTGGGGGGGGGGGAAGGAACATTTGTAATAATATGAAAAATAAAAACTTATTAAAAAAAAAAAAGACTACTGTTGTATGGTGTTCTTCTTTTCTCTATTGATGTTGCTAATCCTATAAAAAGTTGTCTCTGACATATTTATACAATTACAATGAAATACATGGGGCGTATCCTTTATTTTCATGCTCCAGAGCATTCCAATGTGCCATATTTCCTGGAGAATATGCTCAGTATATTTAATTTTCAAAAATGTTAACACATTGTGTGCAGTGCCCTCTATGTACCTACAGTAGAACCTTAAAAATACAGATGAACTTCATACATTCATGGCAATGCTATTTACAATAGCCAAGATATGGAAGCAACCAAAATGTCCATCAATAGATTAATGGATAAAGGAGTAATTTGCATGTATACAATGGAATATGACTCAGCCATAAAATTATTGAAATCATGTCATCTGCAACAGTATGAATGGATCTAGAGGGTATTATGATGTGCAGACAGAGAAAGACCAATGCCATATGATTTCACTTGTATATGGAATCTATAAAACAAAATAAACAAGCAAGTAGAGCAGAAACAGACTCATAGTTATGGAGAACATTTTGGACCATTGCCAGATGGAAGGAAGAAGCTTTGGGGGATGGTTAAAAAAAAGGTGAAGAGATTGCGTTACAAACTAGGTGTTATGGAATAGTCATGGGGATATACAGTAGACCATAGGGAATATAGTTAATAGTTATAAAAACTGTATGGTGTCAGATGGGTATTAGATTTACCAGGTGATCACTTTACATGTTTTATAAATGTCTTAATTACAGTATTGGGTTGTATACCTAAAGAAATACAATATTGTACATCAATTGTAATTGGAAATTTATTTTATTTTATTTTATTTATTTTTTTAAATATATTTTATTAATTTTTCTTACAGAGAGGAAGGGAGAGGGATAGAGAACTAGAAACGTTGATGAGAGAGAAACATCGACCAGCTGCCTCTTGCACACCCCCTACCGGGGATGTGCCCGCAACCCATGTACATGCCCTTGACTGGAATCGAACCCGGGACCTTTCAGTCTGCAGACCGATGCTCTACCGCTGAGCCAAACCGGTTTCGGCTGTAATTGGAAATTTAAAAAATATTTAAAAAAATAAGGTTGCATCAGTAAGTAATGGAGGCTATATTCTCATGGTTTCAGCAAACATTTAAAACTTTGCAAAAAAAAAGGGACATTTAAATATTCATACATTTATTTTATTTTTTGGAATGCTTCATGAATTTGCATGTCATCCTTGCACAGGGGCCCTGCTAATCTTCTTTGTATCGTTCCAATTTTTTTTAGTATATCTGCTGCCAAAGCGAGCACTAAATATTCATACATTTTCTTCTGGCTTGGGAAATGAAGACTGAGGTGAAATTAGAAAATCAGTTATTTACTTTTTAGGTAGATATCTCTGAACATGGGAATTGTTTTCACTTGTCTTTTCTATTGTGGCAAAAAAATACCAACACTTTACTTTGTGTATTTCAGCTTAATACAGTTTAGAATTTTCTTGTTCTATTTGTTTTCCTTTTTTTGGTGCCAGTTCCAAAATCCTATACTGTTACTATGAGTCTCATTAATAGTCACAAATTCTCCCTTTTGTAAAAAAAATTACAATTTAAATGCTCCATCTACTTATCCTTCCATCCATCCCACATCCACTCATTGGTCCTAGGTCTTCTATAGGTTCTAGAATTCTTCACATAAATATGATAGTCTATCACCTTTCTGTGTCCACTAGTCATTATGTTCTATTTAAGGAGGATTCTATAGCATGAGTTGGTTGAAAGGATGCTCATGGGCCATGAAACTTAAAAATGGAGTTGGTTACTATATTTAGGGAGGTTTTGTTGAGGCTTCATTATATAGATCAGAATAAAGTAAATATGAAAACTTATTGGCTTTGCTAAATGCCTAGCCCTATGCTTTGAATACTGGATTTTTAATAAATAACAAACAGTTGAAGCTTGTTGTTGAAAAATCTGCATATGAAATGATAAGTGTGAGTACAGTTTTAGATTCAAGGTAAATAGCTCATTGGACATTATTGCATTTGTTCTGTGTGTAGAATTTTATTTTTTAATATATATTTTTATTGTTGACAGTATTACAGATTTCCTCCATTTCTCCCCTCCCTCCTTTACCACCCTCTCCTCAGACTCTATGCCCCAGGCCTTCACCACACTATTGTCTGTGTCCACTAGTTATCCATATCAGTACATAAGATTTTTGGTCTATCTTTTCTTGTTCCTCTCAGACCCCAAGATATGTCAGTCTGTTCCTTGCCTTCATGCCTCAGGTCTTTTGTTGGTCAATTAATTTTTTTCATTAGATTACACAAATAACTGAGATCATGAGGTATTTGTCTTTCTTTGATTGGCATATTTCACTTAGCATAATTTTCAACAGATCTATCTATGCTATTTCAAGTGGAAAGAGTCCTTCTTTTTTTAAAGTTGCATAGTATCCCATTGGGTAAATGTACCACAACTTTTTTATCCATTCATCTACTGACAAGCACTTGGGCTGTTCTCAAATCTTAGCTATTGTAAATAATGCTTCTATGAACATAGGGGTGCATATATGTTTTCTGAATGGTGTTCTGAGGTTTTTAGGAGATATTCCCAGAAGTGAGATCACTGGATCAAAGAGCAGTTACATTTTAATTTTTTTGAGGAAACTTCATACTGTTTTCCATAGAGGCTGCCCCAGTGTCTGCATTTCCACTCTTAGTGAACTAGTGTTTCCTTTTTTCCATGTCCTCGCCAGCACTTGTCATTGTTGACTTATTGATGATAGCCATTCTGACAGGTGTGAGGTGATATTTCATTGTGGTTTTAATTTTCATTTTTCTGATGATCAGTGACTGAGCATTTATTCATGTATCTATTGACCACCTGTATGTCCTCTTAGAAGTATCTGTTTAGGTCATGTGCCCATTTTTAAATTGGATTGTCTTCTGTTGAGTTGTTTGAGTACTTTATATATTTTGGAGGTTAAACCTTTATCAGATGTATCACTAGCACATATAGTATGTTACCCTTTCTCATTTTGATGATGGTTTCTTTTGCTGTGCAGAAGCTTTTTATTTTGATGTAGTCCCATTTGTTTATTTTTTTCCATTGTTTCTCTTGCCCTGAGAGATGTATTTGTAAAGATTCTACTATGTGAGATGTCTATTTTACTGCCTTTGTTTTATTCTAGGATTTTTATTGTTTCATGACTTACATTTAAGTTTTGTTTTTTTAAATCCATTTTGAGTTTATTCTTGTGTATGGTGTAACTTTCATATTTTTGAATGTATCTTTCCAATTTTCCAATACCATTTGTTGAAGGGACTGTCTTTACTTAATTATATGGTATTGTTTTCTTTGTCAAACATTAATTAACCAAAATGGTGTGGCTCAGTTTCTGGGGTCTCTGTTTTGGCCCATTCTATGTGCTTGTTCTTGTGCCAGTACTAGGCTGCTTTGATTAAAATGAAATTAAAGTGTAGTTTGATATCTGTATTGTGATTCCTCAGACTTTGTTTTTATTTCTTAAGATTGCTATAACTATTTGTTTTGTTTTGTTTTGTTTTGTTTTTGGTTCCATATAAATGTTTTGAGTATTTGTTCTAGTTCTGTGAAATATGTTGTTGGTATTTTAATAAGGATTGTGTTGAATCTATAGATCGCTTTGGGTAGTATAGACATTTTAATAATGTTAATTCTACCAATCCATGAACATGGTATACACTTCCATTTGTTTGCATCTTCCTCTGTTTCTTTTTTCAATGGTTTATAGTTTTCTAAGTACAGGCCTTTTACCTTCTTGATTAAGTTTATTCCTAGGTTCTTATTTATTTATTTATTTATTTATTTATTTATTTATTTATTTATTTTTGTGTTGCAATGGTAACTTGTTTTTAAAGTTTCTCTTTCTGAGAGTTTATTATTGGTGTATTAAAATGCCATTGATTTCTGGATATTGATTTTGTATCCTGCTATGCTGCCTAATTCATTTATTAAACTTAGTAGTTTATTGGGGGAGTCTTTGGTGTTTACTATGTATAATATCATGTCATCAATGAATAATGATAATTTTACTACCTCTTATGCCTTTTATGTTTTCTTCTTGTCTGATCACTGTGGCCAGAACTTCCAGTACTATGTTGAATAAGAGTGATATGAGCTGACTTCCTTGTCTTGTTCCTGATCTTAAGAGAAATACTTTTAGTTTTTGCCTTTTGAGTATGATGTTGGCTATAAGTTTGTCATATATGGCCCTTAATATGTTGAGGTATGATTCCTTTATTCCCATTTTCTGAGAGTTTTTTTTTTTAATCATTTTAAATACTTCATGCTACTGCCTTCTGGCATGAATGGTGTCTATTGAGAAATCAGCTAACATTCTAATCGGAACTTAAGTGTTGGTAATTTTCTATCACTTTTTTGCTGCCTTTAAGATTCTTTCTTTGTCTTTTATGTTTGCCACTTTAAAACATATATTTTAGCCATTTTATTTTACAGAGAGGAAGGGAGAGAGATTGAGAGTTAAAAACATCGATGAGAGAGAAACATCGGTCAGCTGCCTCCTACACAATCCCCACTGGGGATGTGCCTGCAACCAAGGTACATGCCCTTGATCAGAATCAAACCCAGGACCCTTGAGTCTGCAGGCAGATGCTCTATCCACTGAGCCAAACTGGTCAGGAGTATGTTTGCCACTTTAATTATGTTGCGTCTAGGTGTGGGCCTTTTTGGGTTCATCTTGATTGGGATTCTCTGTTTCCCCTGAACTTGTGTGACTTTTTCCTCCTCCAATCAGAGAGTAGGCATTCATTCATTAGGTATTATTCTTTTGGTTCACTTCTTGGTAAAATAAAAATTTATTTATGATGGAGGCACCTTAACTTGACAGCTTATGTTGAGGTCACATTGCTGTTTAAGAAAGAAGTTTGGATGAAGGTGGGTGGAGCGAGTGGAGGGAACAGGTCTATGCTGGCTAGGGAAAGAGGGCAGCCTTAAAACAGAAACTTAAACACAAACTTCCTTCACAGTGACCTTTAACCTAGGACCACCTGGCAGTTCTTATAGCTGCTCTTGAGAGCAGGCAGACATGAGTCATTTGCAGGTGCTATCTATTCTCATTTTGCCTGTTGGCCTTCATGGGAGTTCAACTATAGAGCCTTCAGGACAAATCACTGGCTCTTATATGTTTATTGATGCAGAGTCTGTGGGACATGGTGCCTTGGGAAGAACTGGTCTTCTAAAAGAATTGTGTAAGGGAGCTGTCTGGGACACACTGGGAACTCAGGGGTAGGAATCAGCCTCTAGGACTCATTTAATCTATCCCTTTTATTATTTAGATTAATTGAAGATTCCAAGAAGATTAAAGGGTTATCTGCCAGTACTTGAGGCTCCTGACTCCTAACCCATTATCCCAGTAGACTGAGCACTGTTCTCTGCACTGGTGGGTTCTCTTTTCACCTAGATTTCTTCACATCTGAATATAGAAGAAGACTATTCAAGATGGGGCTGAAAGGCAGGCTGTATACCATCTGATGGCTGGGTCCCTCTTCCCTGCCCAGCTGTAGGAAGAAGCAGGGGCACAGGGAATGGGCTTAAGGGAGAAGGATGGAAGAGTATATCAAAATTGGAGAAACTTGCTGCAATATAAGTTTAGGTCAAAGCCTTAGCTGTTAGAGGGAAGTGTTGGCAGACTCTGATTTGTGGCAGTGGTCAGTCCAGGCCTGCTTGGCAAGACTGTGAGTTCATTGAGGAAGTAGGTTCCAGCTAATTCTCCAGGGGGCAGATGCTCATTGAACAATTACATTAATTCAATGTGCTACAATTTCAGCTTAGTTTGTATTGTGCTAGGGTATAGTGTGGTACAGTACAGCACAGTATACTAAAACACAGCACAGCATAGCAAAAATACAGTATAATATAGTTTAGCATAGTGCACAGTATAGTGCAGTATAGTATAGTATGGTATGCTATAGTATAATACAGTACCATGTAGTATACCACTGCATAATACAGTAAAATGCAGCATAACATGGCACAGTAAGGTATAGTATAATGCAGTATACTATAGTATAGTAGAGTGTGGTACAGTATAGTATATACTATAGTCCAGTATAGTCCAGCATACTATAATATAGTGCAATATAATACAGTACAATAAAGTACAGTATAGTATAGAACAGTATGATATAGTCAAGCACAGTATAGTATACAACATAATGCAATATAGTACTATATAGTTTAGTTTAGTACAATATAGTACTTGTACATATAGAGCAGTGTATCACAGTACAGTATAGCATACAGTATAACAGAATACAGCACAGTATAGAACAATACAGCAAAGTATAGAAAAGTGTGGTACAGTACAGTATTATAAGAGCAATATAGTGTAATGCAATACAGCATGGAACAAGGTGATAAAGTACAGTGTGGTACAGGATAGCACTCAGTATAGTCTAGCACAGTATAGTACTTTCAGTCCAAAATGGTAGAGTATGGCACAGTATAGTCTAGTATATAGGGTGCCCCCCAAAATGTCTACACACACTTTGAATAATTATAAAGGCAGTGTTTATTAAAATGCATTTCATTTAAAAAATTGAGCTATGAGCAGTTAAAGTGTATATACATTGTTGGGAACACCCTGTAGCATATTATAATACAGTACAATACATCAAAGTATAGTATATACAGTGTAATAGAATACAGTACAGTAGCTGTGTGGTAGAATATAGTACAGTATTGTAAGTATAAGACAGTACAACTTAGTACAGTCCAGCATAGTAAAGCACAATACACCATAATATTGAAGAGTAAGTACAGTACAATAGTATTTTAAAGCCTCATGCTCTTAAATCAACGAATGACAAGTGTTGGCGAGGTTGCAGAGAAAAAGGAACCCTTGTGCACTGCTGGTGGGAATGCAAACTGGTGCAACCACTGTGGAGAACAGTATGGAGTTTCCTCAAAAAAACTGAAAATGGAACTCCCATTTGACCCAGTAATCCCACTCCTAGGATTATAGCCCAAGAAACTAGAAACACCAACCAGAAAGGATATATGCACCCTTATGTTCATAGCAGTACAATCTACAATAGCTAGGATTTGGAAACAGCCTAGGTGCCCATCAGCAGATGATTGATTGGATCAAAAAACTATGGTACATCTACACAATGGAATACTATGCTGCCATAAAAAGGAGGAATTCTCATCATTTGCAGCAACCTGGATGGAATTGAAGAACATCATGTTGAGTGAAATAAGCCAGTCAATGAAAGAGAAATACCACATGACCTCACTCATTTATGGATAATAAAGAACATTATAAACTGATGAACCAAAAGATAGATATAGAGACAGTAAAGCAACAAGCAGACTGTCAAATTACAGCGGGGAGGATAGGGAAATCTGGGGGAGATAGAGATCAACCAAAGGACTTGTATGCATGCATATAAGTACAACCAATGGACACAAAACTCTGGGGAGGGAGGGCATGTATGGGAGCGGGGAGGCAATGGTAAGATATGTACACAAATAATAATTTAATAAAAAAAAAAAGCCTCATACTCTTTTTACAGCTATGCGATATGGCATGGTTTGGATATATTGCCATCTGTTTAATCAGTACCCTAATGATAGACTTGTACATGACTTCTGGCCTTCTTTGTGTATACACAATGCTGCTATGAACAGCACTCTCCATTATGTGTCTTTGCACATGCGTGTGATTTCCTCACCATCCTTATTTTCTGAACCAGAATTAGGACCGAGGGTCAGAAGAGCCACTCTGAAACCTTTCCCATTCTACTAGCAAGTGGCCTGGGAGGGTGTGCAGTTGGCTGAGGTCCTGGAGCGGCGGAGTCTACCCAAGGGGCTGTGTGGTTCCGCCCCGGCTTGCTAGTGGAAGTGACCCGGTATACAGTGCGGCACAGATTTATAATATTAGCAACTCTTCATCAATCTGGCGAGACCAAAGCCAACTCTCAAAACAAACATTTCCTGCGTGAACAGCGTGTTTGTTATGTTTTCCTCATTTGTTTATGATGGCTGTGTCAGCCACACTGATTTACATAAACACTGCCAATCTGGGGATGTTACACTCTCAACAAAAGTAGCTGAGTACAAACAGCATTCCTCAGTTTTAATTCATATTTTCTAAACATTGGAGATGTTGATAAAATGAGGCAACGAGAAAATGCAACAAAGGAGACCATTTCAAGGGGCGATTTTGATGAAGACCCGTTCCAGATTGACAAAATGTTACAATATTAACGAAGTGAATCGTTTACTGTCATGTTTGGCTCCTACAGAACCATAAAGCAAGCTAGACTCAGACTTCTGCAGACTCCAGGCCATAAATGTGCAAGACGACTCCTAGTACATATGCATTTGTAATTGAACCAGCTCAATTGTTCGTGCTTCTCCATCACCTACTTAGTTGTTTATTTCTGCAAATGCTGAGCTGCTGCCGTGTTGCAGCCATAATCCTGGACTTTGTTGTGTTGGAGACGCATAACTCTGGCAGAGGGTGCCCTTTGCCCTTCCGATGAGCCAAGTTGGTCCATGGGACAGGGTCCCCAGTGCCCAGCGCTGGGACATAGTCTTGCCCCAAGGGTAAGGTGACCAGATTTTAACATTGGTAAAGTGGGACACTATTGGGGCGGTGGGGGATTGAGGTGGAGGATTCTTGATTAAAAATTTGGTTTATATGGAGCAACAAAAATTTTCATAGAAAGCAAAAATAGTATTGTAATATATTTTTAAAAAATTTCAATGCAAGTATAATTTACAAATATAACAAATAAATAAAAATTATGTATAAGTGTCACTTTCAAGGCCGGTGCTAAACTTTTTGCTGCCACTATAAAATATAAATAATATGAGTACTGTCTGCTAAATTCAAGAAAATTTATGTATTTATTAAATGAATAAATAAATTACTTACCCAAATTATCTGAATAGCTGATTTGTAATGACATCACTTGTTTAACTAGCTTACTAGCATGCAGTACGATGTGTATAGTCTGAGAGACGGTTACAAAATGATTTTGTTGCCGAAACCAGTTTGGCTCAGTGGATAGAGCGTCGGCCTGCGGAATGAAGGGTCCCGGGTTCGATTCCGGTCAAGGGCATGTACATTGGTTGGGGGCACATACCCAGTGGGGGTGTACAAGAGGCAGCTGATCGATGATTCTCTCTCATCTATGTTTCTAACTCTATCCCTCTCTCTTCCTCTCTGTAAAAAATCAATAAAATGTATTAAAAAAACACACACAAAAAAACCCAAAATGTTTTCATCGTTACCAATCCCAAAAAATGCCATTATTCATTAAGTCCAAACAATGGTGGTCGAATTCTAACAACTGTTCAACAATGCAAACTTTGATAAGCAGTTCTCGATAAACAGTTCTCAACAATTTTTGTTATTATTAAAGTTTAACATTATAAAATTAACAAAAATAATATAAAACTCACATCCTGGCTAAATAGCCACATGGCCACCAAAAACCGTATATTCCCTTCCCATTCTCCCACAGTTCCCTAGCGTGTCGTGCATTCTTTCCAAAAATTGGGACTTTTTTTAAAACGCAGCGGGATGCGGGACAAATTGTTAAAAATCGGCACTGTCCCGCCAAAAGCAGGACATCTGGTCACCTTAATCTTGAGAGGTGCTCTGGTGATGGGCTGGACCTTCTCTGGTCCTTGAAACATTTTCAAATATTTGTCTAGTTATGTCCAAGAGGTGGACTTGCACTGTGCAAGGGTATAAACGCTTTTTTAAAAAGGGTTTTTATGCATATTGCCAAACCCATCTCCAGAAGGTCCACCAGTTTACACTTGTTCTTTAGTGGGTACCTGCAGGCAGAGGTGAGGATTGGGAAGGCGGTGCCTTATGGGAGAGGGAGGACACAGAACCACCTGGTTCTTTGTGAGTGCTGACCGTGGAATTGAAACGGCAGCCTGGGCCAATATTGTGAGGCTTGGCTCAATGCTTTGGGAGCATTGGGCCAGAGGAAACATTTGAAAATGCACATTTGCTCATAGTGTTCTGTGGTGTTTGTTTTGTTTTGTTTTTGTTTTTGGTTAATCCTCATTGGTTGGTTGCTGCCTCTTCCTTGACCAGGAAATGAACCTGTGAACCTTCTGTGCGCAGACAGATGCTCTAAAGACCGAGAACATCGGCCAAGGCCCTCAGAGTAGTGGTTCCCATTGTTCTTGGGGTAAAATCCAGAATCTTCTGAGGGCCCACCAGGCCCTGCCTGCCTCTCCAGCCCTATCTTGGGCTATGTGTTAGTTTATTCATCTCCTAGGGCTGCTGTCACCAAGTACCACAATGTGGATGGTCTTATACGACAGAAATTTATTGGATAGGTAGAGGTTCAAAATCAAGGTGAGGTCGGGGTTGGTTCTCACTGGGGGCTCAGGGAGAATCTGTTCCACCCCTCTCACCCAGCTTCTGGTGGTGGCCAGTGGTCTTTGGCATCCTTGGACTTGGAGACATGTCACTTCCATATCTGCCTCCATTGTCGCCTGGCTTTCTCTATGTCTCTTCTCATAAGGACAACAGTCATATTGCACTAAGGGCCTACTTACTCCAGTATGACTTCATCTTAATTTAATTACATCTGCAATGACCCTGTTTCCAAGTAGGGTCACATTCTTAGGTTCCTGGGAGGACATGAATGGTAAGACACTATGCAGCCTCCAGGAGGACACGGCCCTGGCTCCACCCACGCTGCCTGGTCCTCCTGGACTACTCACTTCCTAATTAGCTTCCCTCCCCCCTGCAAGGTATTGTGGGAATGTCCGTTCCTCAGAGAAGCTCTCCGAAGCCCTGCAGATTAGGGTCACCTTGCCCTGTCCTGTCGGCTCACAGCACTCATCACATGGAAATTGAAGAAGCATCTGAGTGACAGTGTGTCACCCTTGCATGTGCCTCCTCTGCTATAATATGGCCTCCACCAGGATAGGAACAGGCCAACTGGATGAACAATAACAAGCCTAAATTCATGGCCAAAGAGGCTATCATGATAGGATAGGCCAGAGATGACAGCTCCCAGGAAATCCACTGCAGATAACCCATGAAGAAGGCCTCAGAGCAGTGGCCCCTGCACATGGCAGGGGATAGGTCTGCATTCAGACCAGGCTCCACCCATCCCTAGGTGGCACATGAAATAAAACCCATCACTGACCATGGCTTACAAGGCCCTATAATGTGACCTCCTTGACCTCTACTCCATTCTGGCCTGCCCAGTCCCTTTCCTGCAGCTGCACTATTACTGTTTATGCTCCACAATCCCGCCTCCCTAGTTCCTGACTTAGGGCCTTGGCAGTCATTCTACCCATAACCGGGAATGTTCTGTACCCAAATTTCTGCATATTGGTTTCTTATCAGTCAGACTTCAGCTCAAACTGTCACTTCCCTGAGCACCCCATCTAACTTCCACCATCTTCCATCACACCACCCCGCTTTATTTTCCTATGGTGTTTTCAGTGTCTGCAGTGATATGGTTCATGTATTCGTTATCTGCCACCTTATAACTCTGGGAATAGAAGTTCCATGAGGGCAGGGATCATGTTTGTTTGCCTTGTTCACTGCTGAGCCTTCAGTGCTTAGAGTAGAATTTGGAAAGGAGTGGGTCCTTACTGTTTGCTGAGTGAATGAAAGTGACTTAATTTTCATTCATTCAACTTGTTGGGGAGCATATGAGACTTGGTTGGGAAGTTTGTAAGGAGGATGTCCTCATCTGCAGAAATTATGTCAATAGGAAATGGGATTGCTTGTCATTACTAAAAGGGAATATTCTTAAATTTGTAGTATTTATTGATTGTTTTGATTTTGAAAGTAATACATTTTATGCAGAAAATTTGGAGACTATAGAAGAGTATAAAGAAGAAAGTTTAAAAAGTCACCCATATATAGCATGGAAAACAGCCAATATGGAAAACAGTATGGAGTTTCCTCAAAAATTTTAAAATGGAACTGCCTTTTGACCCAGTGATCCTACTTCTGGGAATATGTCCTAAGAATCCTGAATCACCAATCAGAGAGAATATATGCACCTCTATATTCAAAGCAGCATTATTTATAATTGCTAAGATCTGGAAATAGCCCAAGTGCCCATCCGTAGATGAGTGGATAAAAAAGCTGAGGTACATTTACACAATGGAATACTATGCAGCTGTAAAAAAAAGGAGCTCTTACCTTTGGGAGAGTATGGATAGATCTGGAAATAATTATGCTTAGTTAAATAAGTCAGTCAGAAAAAGACAAATACCACTAATATGTGTAATCTGATGAACAAAATAGAACCAGAGGAATGGATATATGATACAGATCGACCATATGGAAGGTGGGTGGGGAAGACTGGATAAAAGAAGGTGAAGGGATTAGCCAACGAATATGCATAGCCCATGGACACAGACAACAGTGATGAAGACAGAAAAGGGGTAAAGGGCTTGGGCTGTATGGATTGGGGCAAAGGGAAGGAAATGGGAGACATCTTAATAGCATCAACAGTAAAAAAACACAAGTCACCTATAATCGCTCTATTTTTTAGCCCTCGCCTTTATGCCATTGAGAAAACCATGCAAATGTAATTGTATCAGAGAGGAAATGCAATGCCAGCAGGCTGGTGGAAGGGACAGCTAATCATGTTGGCTGTGACTATCTTTTCCTTAAATCTGAATATATACTGTGGTGTCCTCCCAGTTCTGGATTTCAGGTGTCCTGTCCTTGGGCCTGTTTTCAGTCCTGGGTTTCAGTAGATGTTCCAGTATTTACTAGGACGAGTCCTCCTACACTGCTCTGTGATTTTCAGTTTTCTTAGATTCTGACATCTATTTTGTTTTGGGGAGTAAATGGTCCACGTTTTGTTTACTAGGCCTGTCTTCCATTTATATCGCAGATAGGGAATCTGTTTTAAAAAGACAACATTTGAAGTAGAAAAAGGACTAAGAAGGTCTGGGTGGTTAAGAGAGGAGGGAGCCCTAACTGGTTTGGCTCAGTGGATAGAGCGTTGGCCTGCAGACTGAAGAGTCCCAGGTTCGATTCCTGTCAAGGGCATGTACCTTGGTTGTGGGCACATCCCCCAGGAGGCAGCTGGTCGATGTTTCTAGCTATTTCTCTCTGTAAAGCAAACAAACAAAAAATCAATAAAATGTATTTTAAAAGAGAGAGGAGGGTGGCTGGAGAGGCAGGCAGTGAGTGACATCAGAGAAGAGGAAAGACAGGTGGTGAATAAAAGAGGAGAAAGAGAGCAAAAGGAAAGAAGGATGGATGAAGAAAAGATGATAGATGAAGGGCAACTGACAAGTGAACAAGGTGGGCCAGCCCCTCAGCCCCAGAGTTTGGTGTGGAAAAGGGCTTTTCCCCTCTCAGTAACAAGAAGGCACCTAGACCCCTGCTATCTCTCACTGTGAGCAAAAGATTGTGACCAAATTATGGAGGGATTCACCAAACTTGGGAAAGAAAGTGGGTTGGGCTTCAGAGCAGAAAAGCCAGTTTGGAATAACAATGAATATGAAGCTAATGATACAGAGGCTATGATGGTTTATAATCAGGGGTCCTCAAACTTTTTAAAGTGGGGGCCAGATCACGGTCCCTCAGAGAGCTGGAGGGCCAGACTATATGAACTACTAATCCCTACTGTAACACCTCGGCTGTGCTCACTGCCCAAAAAACCTGGCGGGCCGGATCAGACTCCTCTGGGGGCTGCATGTGGCCCGCGGGCCGTAGTTTGAAGACCCCTGGATATGGTCTGGGTGTGGCTATATGAGTATTAAGGTGTGAAGGAAGGAAAAGCACACACCTGGGGGTATAGCTCAAGGGTAGAGCATTTGACTGCAGATCAAGAGGTCCCTGGTTCAAATCCAGGTGCCCCCTTTGTGTGTCATTTTTCCCCAGGATTCCAGGCTCCCAGCAGCCTTCCCTGGTCTCTGTAGATCCAGCATCCCCACTAGAATGAAATTAGGACCCACCCTCTCCTCTTGACTCTGTGCCCCCTTTTTTTAAAAGATGTCTTCACATTCTTATTTCATCCTTAGATGAAAACTACAAGATAGGTGTTTTCATCAGTAATCCTCTTCTGATTGAGTACTATCTCAATCACCATCACCATCCTTATCATGGGTGACGTTGACACAGAAATTTGAAGCACCTTGTCCCAAATCACAAAGTGACAGAATCAAGAGTTAAATGACTACCATGAGTCATTTAACTAGTAGTTTGTGACTACTTCACAAAAGAGGAAACCAAGGCAGTTATAAGATAAACTAGAGGCCCGGTGCACAAAATTCGTGCAAGAGTAGGCCTTCCTTCCACCGGCTGCAGCACTGGCTTCCCTCCTGCCACCAGCAGGCACCCAGGACCCAGGCTTCCTTTGCAGCCCCAGCTTCATCCAGAAGGTCGTCTGGTCTACTTAGCAAATTACGCTTTTATTATTATAGATGACTCTTTTTTTTTTTTTTTTTTTTTTTATATTTTCACATAATGTTTTTTTTTTTTTTTTTTTATTTTTTTTTTATTTTTTTTTTATTTTTTTTTTATTTTTTTACATATTTTCTTGATTTTTTTTTTATTGCCCCCCTCCCTCCCTCCCACACATCCCCTCCCTCCCCATAGTTTTATGTCCATTGGTTGTACTTATATGCATTTATACAAGTCCTTCGGTTGATCTATTATCTCCCCCTGATATCCCTACCCTCCCCACTGTAATTTGACAGTCTGCCTGTTGCTTTACTTTCTCTATATCTGTCTCTTGGTTCATCAGTTTATAAAGATCTTTATCATCCACCGATGTGTGAGGTCATGTGGTGTTTCTCTTTCGTTGATTGGCTTATTTCACTCAGCATGATGCTCTCCAATTCCATCCAGGTTGCTGCAAATGATGAGAATTCCTTCTTCTTTATGGCAGCATAGTATTCCATTGTGTAGATGTACCATAGTTTTTGGATCCAATCATCTGCTGACGGGCACCTAGGCTGTTTCCAAATTCTGGCTATTGTAGATTGTGCTGCTATGAACATAGGGGTGCATATATCCTTTCTGATTGGTGTTTCTAGTTTCTTGGGATATATTCCTAGAAGTGGGATTACTGGGTCAAATGGGAGTTCCATTTTCAGTTTTTTGAGGAAACTCCACACTGTTCTCCACAGTGGTTGCACCAGTCTGCATTCCCACCAGCAGTGCACGAGAGTTCCTTTTTCTCCGCAACCTCGCCAACACTTGTCGTTTGTTGATTTGTTGATGTTGGCCATTCTGACAGGTGTGAGATGGTACCGCATTGTTGTTTTGATTTGCACCTCTCGGATACTTAGTGACTTTGAGCATGTTTTCATGTGCCTTTTGGCCTTCCTTCTGTCTTCTTTTGAAAATATTCTGTTTAGGTCCATTGCCCATTTTTTAATTGGATCATTCATCTTCCTTTTATTTAGTTGTATAAGCTGTCTGTAAATGTTGGAGATTAAACCTTTATCAGTGGTAATATTTGCAAATATGATCTCCCACACCGTGGGCTTTCTTGTTGTTTTATTGATGGTTTCTTTTGCTGTAAAAAAGCTTTTTATTTTGAAGTAGTCCCATTTGTTTATTTTCTCTTTAGCTTCCATTGCCCTAGGGGCAGTATCAGTGAAGAAGTTATTTTGGCATACGTCTGAGATTTTGCTACCTGTGGATGCTTCTAGTATTTTTATGGTTTCCCGTCTGATGTTTAAGTCCTGTATCCATTTTGAGTTTATCCTTGTGAATGGTGTAAGTTGGTGATCTAGTTTCATTCTTTTGCATGTGTCTTTCCAATTTTCCCAACACCATTTATTGAAGAGACTGTCTTGACTCCATTGTATATTCGTGCCTCCTTTGTCAAATATTAATTGAGCATAGTGATTTGGGTTGATATCTGGGTTCTCAATTCTATTCCATTGATCTATTTGTCTGTTCTTGTGCCAGTACCAGGCTGTTTTGAGAACAGTGGCTTTGTAGTATAGTTTGAAGTCTGGTATTGAGATCCCTCCTACTTTACTCTTCTTTCTCAGAATCGCTGTGGCTATTCGGGGTCTTTTATTGTTCCAAATGAACTTTTGGAGAGTTCTTTCTAGGTCAGTGAAATATGTCGTTGGTATTTTAATGGGGAGTGCATTGAACCTATAGATTGCTTTAGGAAGTATGGACATTTTGATGATGTTGATCCTACCAATCCATGAACATGGTATGTTCTTCCATCTCCTTACATCTTCCTCTATCTCTTTTTTCAGTGTCGTGTAGTTTTCCGCAAATAGGTCCTTTATTTCTTTAGTTAAATTTATTCCTAGGTATCTTAATTTTTTTGGTGCGATGGTGAATGGAATTGCTTTTTTAGCCTCTGTTTCTGTAGTTTCACTGTTGGTGTATAGAAATGCCATGGATTTCTTGGCATTAATTTTATATCCTGCTACGTTGCCAAATTCATTTATTAAGTCAATTAGTTTTTTAATGGAGTCTTTTGGGTTTTTTATGTACAATATCATGTCATCTGCAAATAAGGATAACTTTACTTCTTCTTTTCCAATTTGGATGCCTTTTATTTCCTCCTCTTGTCTAATTGCAATGGCTAGTACTTCCAGAACTATGTCAAACAGGAGTGGCGAGAGTGGGCATCCCTGTCTTGTTCCTGTTCTTAGAGGGAATGGTTTTAGTTTTTGCCCATTGAGTATAATGTTGGCTGTGGGTTTATCATATATAGCTTTTATTATGTTGAGGTATGATCCTTGTACTCCCACTTTTTTAAGAGTTTTTAACAGGAAAGGGTGTTGGATTTTGTCAAATGCTTTTTCTGCGTCAATTGATATGACTATATGATTTTTATCTTTCAATTTGTTTATGTGATGTATCACGTTTATTGATTTGCGGATATTGTACCATCCTTGCATTCCTGGAATAAATCCTACTTGGTCATGGTGTATGATCTTTGTGATGTTCTTCTGGAGTCGATTTGCTAGAATTTTGTTGAGGATTTTGGCATCTATGTTCATGAGGGATATTGGCCTGTAATTTTCTTTCATTGAGTTGTCTTTATCTGGTTTTGGTATTAGGGTGATGTTGGCTTCATAGAAGGAGTTCGGAAGTGTTCCTTCCTCTTGGATTTTTTGGAATAGTCTGAGGAGGATAGGTTTTAGTTCTTCCTTGAATGTTTGGTAAAACTCTCCTGTGAAGCCATCTGGCCCTGGGCTTTTGTTTGCTGGAAGCTTTTTGATGACGGTTTCAATTTCTTCCCACGTCACTGGTCTATTGAGATTTTTAGATTCTTCCTGATTGAGTTTTGGCAGTTTGTATTTTTCTAGGAATATGTCCATTTCCTCCAGGTTGTTTAGTTTGTTGGAATAGAGTTGTTCGTAGTATTTTGTAACAATCTGTTGTATTTCGGTGGGGTCTGTTGTTATTTCACCTCTTTCATTTCTGATTTTGTTTATTTGGGTCCTCTCTCTTTGTTTCTTGGTTAGCCTGGCTAGAGGTCCATCAATCTTGTTTATCCTTTCGAAGAACCAGCTCTTGGTTTTGTTGATCTTATGTATTGTTTCTTTGGTCTCTATGTCATTTATCTGTGCTCTGATTTTTGTTATTTCCTTCCTTCTGCTTACACTGGGCTTTTCTTGTTGCTCTTTTTCTAACTCTTTGAGTTGTAGAGTTAGTTCATCTGTTACCATTTTTTCTAGTTTTTTGCAATAGGCTTGTAAGGATATGAACTTCCCTCTCAAAACTGCTTTTGCTGTGTCCCATAGATTTTGGATTGTTGTGTTTTCATTGTCATTTGTTGCCAGGATGTTTTTAATTTCTTCCTTGATTTCTCTGGTAACCCAGTCCTTGTTTAATAGCATGTTGTTTAGTCTCCATGTATTTGATTTCTTTGGATTATTTTTATTGTAATTAATTTCCAGTTTTATGCCACTATGGTCTGAGAAGATGCTTGATATGATTTCTATCTTCTTGAATTTGAATAGACTCTGCCTATGTCCCAAAATGTGGTCTATCTTTGAGAATGTCCCATGTGCACTTGAGAAGAATGTATATTCTGTGGCTTTGGGGTGGAATGTTCTAAAGATGTCAATTAATTCCATCTGGTCTAGTGAGTCGTTTAGGATTGATATTTCTTTGCTGCTTTTTTGTTTAGATGATTTGTCGAAGGGTGACAGTGGGGTATTAAAATCTCCTACTATGATTGTATTGCTATTAATCTCTCCCTTAATGTCCTCCAACAGTTTTTTTATGTATTTGGGTGCTCCTGTATTGGGTGCATATATATTTACCAGGGTTATTTCTTCTTGTTGGATTGTACCCTTTAGTATTATGAAGTGACCTTCATTATCTCTTGTTATGTCCTTCACTCTGAGATCTAATTTGTCAGATATAAGTATTGCTACCCCAGCTTTTCTTTCCTTTCCATTTGCCTGGAAAACTTTTTTCCATCCCTTCACCCTCAGTCTGTGTGCATCTTTTTTTCTGAGGTGGGTTTCTTGTAGGCAACAGATGTAAGGGTCTTGTTTTCTTATCCAATCTGACACCCTATGTCTTTTGATTGGAGCATTTAATCCATTTACATTTAAGGTTATTATTGATAGGTACTCATTTGATGGCATTTTTATTCTATACCCATGTTCCTTCTTCAATTCCTATTTCTTTATTTTTACAGTAGACCCTTTAGCATTTCTTGCATTGCTGGTTTGGTGGAGATAAATTCCTTCAGTCTTTTTTTGTCTGTGAAGCTCCTGATTTCCCCTTCAATTTTGATTGATAGTCTTGCTGGGTACAGTATTCTTGGATTCAAACCCTTCCTTTGCATGACTTTGTATATTTCATCCCATTCCCTTCTGGCCTGATATGTTTCTGTTGAGAAATCAGTTGCTAGTCTGATGGGGGTTCCTTTGTAAGTAACTTTCTGTCTCTCTCTGGCTGCTTTTAAGATTCTTACTTTGTCGTTGTTGTTTGCCACTTTAATTATAATGTGCCTTGGCGTCTGTCTTCTGGGATTCATTTTGCTTGGGACTCTGCGAGCATCTTGGATTTGTGTGGGTTTTTTCTTCTCTATCTCAGGAAAGTTTTCTGTCATTATTTCTTGAAATACTTTTTCCACGTCTACCTCAGTTTCCTTTCCTTCTGGAACCCCTATTATTCGAATATTATTTTGTTTTGTAATGTCCCAAAGCTCCCGTAGGCTCTCCTCCTGCTTTTTAATCTTTTTTTCTAGAAGCTGCTCTAATTGGGTATTTTTTTCCATCTTGTCTTCTAGCTCACTGATGCGGTCTTCCGCTTCATCTAGTCTACTCTTGATGCTTTCTATTGAGTTCTTCATGGTAGCGATGTCATTTTTCATTTCTTCTTGGTTCTTCCTCAATTCCTGATGGTTCTTCCTCATTTCTTCTTGGTTATTGTCAAATTTCTCTTCCATTCTTTTTAGCCAACCAATAATCATTATTCTGAACTCTTGCTCTGGTAGGCTGCTTGCCTCTGGCTCGTTTACTTCCTTTTCTGGTGATGCCTGCTTTTCTTTCATTTGTGGGGTGTTTCTTTGTCTTCCCATGGTATCTCTTTTCAGGATGTCTGGTTATGTGGTGTTCTTTCTCTTGCGTTAATTTATAGGTGCAAAATACAACACTACCATGTACAACACGAGAGGCACTTAACAGGAATGTATTTACAATATTAATAACCTCTAATAAAGGTAACCCCTAGCGATAGGCAAATTAGGGTATAGGAGAGAAGGAAGGAAGGAAGGTAAAAATAAAATAAAGAAAAATTAAAAAAAAAAAAAAAGTCAAAGAAGAAATAAAGTAATGACAAAATGAAGTTAGAAAACAGGGAGAAAAAGAAGAGAGAGAGAGAAAGAGAGAGAGAGAGAGAGAGAGAGAGAGAGAGAGA
This sequence comes from Pipistrellus hanaki, assembly GCF_964339955.1. Lineage (NCBI taxonomy): Eukaryota > Metazoa > Chordata > Mammalia > Chiroptera > Vespertilionidae > Pipistrellus > Pipistrellus hanaki. Next base: position 7,993,164 of record NC_140519.1, read on the forward strand.
GAGAGAGAGAAGAAGCAAACTAAAAAAATGGGAAACAAACTATATATATGTGGAGAAAATTGCCATAGATCAACCAGTGAGCCCAGCCAATGCCGGTAACAATACTTGGAGATTAATACAAACTACAATACAATATCCACTATTATTAAGTAAGGTTATGATATACAGAAGTCAAAGAAACAAACAAAAACAGAGGATTTAAAAAAAATTACAAAGCAACAATAACAACACTGGAATAAGCATAACAATTTCACTGAAAAGCACCAATATTCACAATAATCAACCTTCACTCAAACAATGAGAAAAGGATAGAAAGTAGAACCGTTTTTTTTTTTTGTGTTTTTTTTTTTTTTTTTTTTAACTAGTTAATATAGTGCAGAGAGTGATATTTATACACTTGTATCAGGGGTTGGAACTTAGATCTATGAGTATAGTGAGAGCTTTAGCAGGGGGTATACAGAAAGAATAGAGGAAAAACTAAAGCCGGAAAGGGATAGGATAAACTGGAGACTAAAAGGTTAAAGTTTAGTAAGAGAGTGATGGGGTAAAGGTCGAATTGAGATAGGGTTGAATGATGCTATAGTAGAGATTAAAATAGAATGAAGGTTACTCCCAATGTAAAATAAAGACGAAGTAAAATGGTACTGGGGAGGAAAAGAAAAAGAAAAAAAAATTGCAAAATAGCAGTAGTAATAGTGAAGATAGAGATTGAAAAATGTAATAATTGAAAAGGTAAAATCAAGTAAGGAAAAAAGAAAAAAAATCGTTTCTGAAGTAAAAGATGTAAAAAATGAAAATTAAATAAAAAATGTAAAAAATGAAAATAAAATAAAGAATAGTATAATTAGCATAAAATTGTCCAGTAGAGTTCAATCACTTCCTCTGTTATTGTATTTGGTATGCCTGGTTCTTGGATCAGAGAGTCTTGCAGTTCCCAGCTTTCCACTGCACCTCAGTTTTGTAAGGTAGTCCTTAATTTTAGGCAGGCTATATCTTAGTTATTTGTGTCCATTTATTTATTTTTGATTAATTAAAAGAAAAAGAAAAAGAAAAAAGAAAAAAAAAAAAAAAAAAGGCAGTTTGTAGTTCAGCCCTTAGGTGTCAGTGTTACTGGTTTGACCTCCCAGACTTTGGTTGCTCTGGCCTTCTTTCTCTCTGGGGGCGGGCCCTCGCAGCTCTCCCGGGCTACAATATAGGCGGGGCCACGGCCGCTCTGGGGGCGGGGCCTCGCGGCGCTCCTCCGGGGCGCAGCGCTCAGGGCCGCACTGGGGGCAGGGCCTCGCGGCGCTTTGGTGCTACAATATATCAATAGGTGGGGCCGCGGTGCTCTGGGCCGCTCTGGGGCCGGGGCCTCACAGCGCTCCTGGTGGCGCGCTCAGGGCCGCTCTGGGGGCGGGGCCTCGCGGCGCTCCGGGCCGCGGTGCTCTGGGCCGCACTGGGGCCGGGGGCCTCGTGGCGCTCCGGGGCCGTGGAGCTCAGGGCAGCACTGGGGCCGGGCCTCGTGGCGCTCCTGGTGGCGCGCTCAGGGCCGCTCTGGGGGCGGGGCCTCGCTGGAGCAATGGCGCTATCGCAGCCTGAACTCTCAGCCTAGCCACGCAGACTCTGACCTTTCTGTGGGTGGTTGAAGAGCTTCCTTGAATCCTCCCGCTTGCTCCGATCGGGGCGCCACAGGTGCTCGATGGACTCCTCGGCTGTGGGTTTTCCAGGCCTCAGAGAAGCTGCTCCCTTCCTGGTAGGGTGGCGCCGCCTTTGCGCTGAGCCCGGAGCTCCGGGAGAAGTCGGGAGTGCTGGCCGCTTGGTCAGGAAAAATTGTCCAGCGGACACTTCCTTACCTTCCTAGAGTGATCCGCTGCCCCTTAGCTGCTAATCAACATTCCCTGAGCGACTCAGATGTTGCTTCTATCTGTTTTGGGACCGGGGTCAGAACAAGTCCGTCTGTTCGGTCGCCATCTTCAAGCTCCGCCTAGATGACTCTTGGGATGTAATGTATAGCATTGTGTATTTGAAAGTTGTTGAAAGAGTAGATCATCCAAGTTCTCATCACAAGGGAAAAAATCATAACCATATATGGTGAAGGATGTTAATTAAACTTATGTGATTTCTTTTTACTTTATATGTATTAAATATTTTCCAATTATATTGTGATATAACTGACATAAAGTTGTAGTGTAGGTGTACACGTAATAACTTAATATGGGTACATATTGCAAAAGGATCACCACAATAATAACAGAGTCTTAATTTTTCTCTGTATGCTATTTTGTACTCAATTCTGTGCTGTGTGAGAACATTACTCATACAAAAACTAATTATTTCACACGTTTAGAAAATCTCAGTTCAAGAGCTCTGACTTCCAGAAGCTTCTTGGGTCCTCCCAAAGCTCTGGCTTAGATTCCCTCTGCTTTTCTGGGCAACCCGATTATAAGAGGGGGAGGAATTTGCAGAGAGGTAGGTGGACTGCTGATGGACACAGGGTGAGAGTAGGGTTAGTCCTGAAGCTGCAAAGCCCTGAGCACCCATTCTCCAAGGGCAGCTGAATTGCAGCAGGATGAAATGGTAGTCATTTAATTCTTGATTCATCACTTACTCTGTGATTTGGAGCAAGTTGCTTCAAGTCATACATATGAAGGTGTTAGAACAGTTTATCTCACACATTATAAATGCTCAATAAACATTATAATAGGTGTCTTGGGTGTGGCTACCCAGTAGAAAATTCCTGAGGAGGCCTGTCCATTCTAGTAGGGGGTATAGCTCAGGGGTAGAGCATTTGACTGCAGATCAAGAGGTCCCTGGTTCAAATCCAGGTGCCCCCTGTTATTTGACTTTTACTCCAATGGAAGTATAGCTCCTTGTTATTCCACAGGCCCAGCCTCATGGAATCTAAATTCCCAACACTTGTATTAGAGACTTAAGTGTCTCTTGTGACATTCTTCATGCATTTCATTTTTTACCTCCTCAGCATACTCATTTGCTGGAGAGGTAGAGGAAGTCTGTCCTAGACTTTGTCTGTTTCTCTGGTTCCTAATTATTATCATCCTGATTTTATTTGTTTATACCAAGCTTGCTTCAAAAAATAGGATTTGAGGCAGCTTACAATAAAAGATGCAATAAAAGTCCAACTGATCAAGCAGGTATAAAAAGGCAAGGGCTTACTTATATGAAGCAGTCAAAGTCATAGAGATGGAAAGAATCATGGAGGCCAGGGGCTGGAGGTGGAAGGAAGGGGGTTTTTGACTAATGGGGACCTTTTCAGTTGGGGAAGATGAACATTTTTTGGAGCAGGATGGTGGTAATGGTTGCACAACATTATGAATTACTTAATACCACTGAACTGAACACTTCAAAGTGTTATGTGTATTTTACCACAATTTAAAAACAGAAGGCAAGCCCTGGCCAGTGTGTGCAATAGTTAGAGTGTAGGCCCAGGCCCCAAAAGGTCATGGGTTCCATTCCCAATCAATGGCATGTGCCTGGGTGCAGGCTCAATCCCTGGACCCAGTTCAGGCACCTGTGGGAGGCCACCAATCGATATTTCTCTCTCTCTCTCTCTCTCTCTCTCTCTCTCTCTCTCTCTCTCTCTCTCTCCCTCTCTTTCTCTCTCTCTCTCTCTCCTCCACCCTTCACCTTTCCCACCCCGCTCCCTCTCTCCCTTCAACTCTCTATAAAAATTAATGGAAAAAAAATATTCTCAGGCTGGCCCAGCCACCTTGGCTCAGTGGTTGAGTGTCAAGCTATGAACCAGAGTTCACAGTTCCATTCCTGGTCAGGCCGGGTTGAGGACTCAATTCTCAGTGTGGTATGTACAAGAAACAACCAATCAACTATTCTCTCTCATCCCTGTTTCTTCATCTCTGAAATCAATAAAAATATATATTTTTAAAATATTCTCAAGTGAGGATTAACAACAACAACAACAAAAAACACCCCCAAACAAACACAAAACTGAAGGAAAAAGAAAAGGCAAGGACTGAATATTTAGAAGTTACAAGATGAATACAAAACTTATTATCTCTGAGTTTCCTGGTTATCAAACAGAAGTGAGAACATATTAATTCATCAATTGAGTAACATATTTTATTAATCTTAGTTAGATTGGCTCAATGGATAGAGCATCATCCTACGGACTGGACTGAAGGGTCCCAGGTTTGATTCTGATCAAGGGCACATGCCTGGGTTGTGGGCTCAATCCCCACTAGGGGGAGTGCAGGAGGCAGTCGATCAGTGACATGCTCTCATTAATGTTTCTATCTCTCTCTCCCTCTCCCTTCCTCTCTGAAATCAATAAGAATATATTTTAAAATATTTTATTAGCTCTGAAAACAACAGGCATTTTTTAAAAATATATATATTTTTGATTTTATTCAGAGAGGAAGAGAGAGGGATAGAGAGTTAGAAACATCGATGAGAGAGAATCATCGATCAGCTGCCTCTTGCACACCCCCTACTGGGGATGTGCCCGCTACTAAGGTACATGCCCTTGACCGGAATTGAACCCGGGACCCTTCAGTCCCCAAGCCAACGCTCTATCCACTGAGCCAAACCGGTCTTGGCAACAACAGGCATTTTTAAAATAGGTGATTGCCAGGGTAGCCATGTCCAGCCACACAGGCTGAGTGTTGCACAACTCCCCTAATTACACAGTCCCCTATGGTTGCACAGCATAATGACACTAGATATCGGCCATATTTTATCCCTTTTGCAAAACACACACAACACACACACACACACACACACACACACACACACACACACACCAAAACAGAGTAGTAGACTGGGTGGCTTAGAACAATAGAAATTTATTTTTCAGACTGAAAGTTGGAAAATCCAAGATCAAAGTACTGGCAAATTCTGTGTCTGTTAAGGACCGTTCCCTGGTCCATACACTGCGGGCTTCTTGCTGTGTTCTCACGTGGCCAAAGTGACAAGAGAGATCTTCTGAGCCCATTTTATAAGGGCACTAATCCCATTCATGAGACTTCCACCCTATAATCTCATCACCTCCCAAAGGGCTCACCTCAACATATTAATTTGGGGGTGATGCAAACACCCAGTCCATAGTACATATGGGTGTATCCTGGGAAGGATTTTTTAACACAACCTCCAAATCACAAACTAGAAGATAAATTTGATTATACCAACATTTAAATTTTTTATGTGACAAAAACTCCTTAAACAAGAGATTGAATTTTGCAACAAACTAGAATATGATGGAGAATGGATTTGTCCCAGAATATAAGCAAAGTGGAAAAGTTCTGGAGATCTGTTATGCAACAATGTGGATATAGTTAACTCTACTGAACTGTCCGCTTATATATGGCTAAAATAGTAAATTTTGTCATGTGTTTTCCACTTCAATTTAAAAATCTTAAATTATTTAAAAAATTTAAGAAATATACAAGAAAATATACAAGAAAAATTATAGTTAACCCAATAGAAAATATACAAAGACAGGTTAAGCAATTCATAGAAAATGTTATTTTTATAACAAGTAATCGTATGAAAAGATGCGCAACTTTGCTAGGAATCAGGGAAATGAAAATTAATTAAAACAATAAAGAGCCCTGGCTGGTATACTCAATGGTTAGAGCATCAGCCTATGCACCAAAGGGTCTTGGGTTCGATTCCCTGTTCAAGGCATGTACCTGGGTTGGGGGTTCACTCCCCACCCCTGGTCAGGGTGTGCCAGAGACAACCAATAGATGTATCTCTCTCACATCCATGTTTCTTTCTCCCCAACCCGCCTCTCTTTCACTCTGAAAAAATGTCCTCTGGTGAAGATTTCTTAAAAATGTTTTTTAAATTAATTAATTAATTGAGAAAGAGGCACCATTTTCACTCCCTTCCCAAAACTTAGTTAAGTTGAGATTTAATTAGATCAAGAGTTGGTGAGAAGAAATGGTATTTTTATTTGCTCACAATGGGAGTATACTTAGAATGCTCACTCTGAAGAAAATGTTGGCAATAAAAATGGTAAATATAAAAATTATATAATACTATAATAGTAAAAGTAAAAGTGCATACAATTCAGGAGTTTTATTTCAGGGTCCTTTTGAGAAACTCCAGCGTAAGTGTATCAGGAGATATGTACAAAGATGTTCATTGAAGCATCATTTGTAAAAAAACCAGAAAATATTTCCAGTATGTCCATTAATAGTAGAATAGGTAAATTAAAAATTTCATTCCTGTAATGTAATCAAATTAAGCAGTTAAAGGTGGTTTATCTGAGAGTCCAAAATAAAATCGGTACAGGCACTAAAGGCAGGAGTGAGACAGAGTGCCCTTCAGAAATCTCATTCGCGTCTGATAACTAGATTACTTACCCAGCACCGGGGATAGAGGATCAGGTTGTTGAAGATGAGACTATTGTTGAGAAACACTTTTCTGCAGAGAGAGAGTCGGGGTGCTCCTCCCCGTTGGTGACATGTCCTGGAGTTGGGGTCTGCAGTGAGGTGTGTCTAGCTCTGCAGGCAGAGAGGGGCCAGGTAACTCTTTGGAATCAGCAGGTACGACCAGAGTGGGTGGGAATAAAAGGCACATGAGGGTGTCCTGTACCCTCATGGAGAGAACCATTTTGGAGCGACATCAAACTCTGAGCAAGGGGATGGGGTCATGGACCCAAACAGCGAGAGGCTGTGACACAGACCCCCGGAAGCCAAGAGAAAAGTACATTGCCAAGTTATGGAAGCAGTCAAATGTTCCCAATGGATAAGGTGACCAGACGTCCCGTTTTTGGCAGGACAGTCCCTATTTTTAACAATTTGTCCCGAGTCCCGCAGCCTTTTAAAAAAGTCCCAATTTTTGGACTTTTTATTTTTATTTTTTATTTTTAAATTATTTTTAAAATAAGTTTTTATTGTTCATATGATTACAAGTGTTCCTTCCCCCCACCCCCCACCATTGCTCTCCTCCACCAGGTTCCCACCCCACCCTCTGCCCTTTCCCCACTCCCCATTGTCCTCATCCATAGGTGCACAGTTTATGTTCAGTCTCTTCCCACATCTTCCTCTCCCCTTTTCCCCAAGAATCATCAGTTCACTCCCCTTCCATACCTCTGATTCTATTATATTCAACAGTTAATATTGTTCATCAGATTTTTTTAATTTCCTTGGTTTTTAGATTCACTTGTTGATAGTTATGTATTTGTTGTTCATAATTTTTATCTTTATTTACTTCCTCTTCTGAAAGAACCCCCTTCAGCAATTCATATAATTCTGGTTTGGCGGTGATGAACTCCTTTAGCTTTTTTTTATTAGTGAAGCTCTTTATCTGACCTTCGATTCTGAGTGATAGCTTTGCTGGGTAGATTATTTTTGGCTGTAGGTTCTTACTATTCATCACCTTGAATACTTCTTGCCATTCCCGTCTGGCCTGCATGGTTTCTGTTGAGAAGTCAGCTGACAATCGTATAGGTGCTCCTTTATAGGTAACTACCTTCTTTGCTCTTGCTGCTTTTAATATTCTCTCTTTGTCTTTTGCTCTTGGAATTTTAACTATGATGTGTCTCGGTGTGGTCCTCTTTGGATTCCTTTTGTTTGGAGTTCTGTGCGCTTCCTGGACTTGTAAGTCTAATTCTTTCACCAGGTGGGGGAAGTTTTCTGTCACTATTTCTTTCAGTATGTTTTCGATATCTTGCTCTCTCTCATCTTCTGGGACCCCCATAATTCTGATGTTGGTTCGCTTGAAGTTGTCCCAGAGGTTTCTTACATTATCTTCAATTTTCTGGATTCTCTTGCCTTCTAGCTTCTGTGGAGGAGTGTCTTCTGGTTCTTTATGTTCCAAATCTTTGACTTGATTCTTGCGGTCTTCCATTCTGTTTTTAGGACTCTGTATAATATTTTTTATTTCAGACAATGTATTCTTTATTTCTTGTTGATCCCTTATCATTTCTTGTTGACTCCTTATTAATTCTAGTTGATCTCTTTTCATATCCTCATAGGTCTTATCCATCTTTTCTAGGAAATTCTTAAAAAACCTTATAAGCGTAGTTTTGAACTCTATATCCAGTCTCTTTTTGTCCTCCATTTCTTTCGTTTGTGATCTATTTCGTTGTCACATTTCGCAGTTACAGATGGGACGGGATTTCAGGGTGGAGCCTACAGCCTTGGCTTCCGTCAGCCCCGCCCTATGCGGGTCCTTCAGTACTCGCTGCAAAGCGCCTCTGAGAGATAGGTGCCCTCGATTTTCGCCTGCTGCTCTCCCCAATGAGCCCGGTATTGGGGTTCAGTTCAGTTGGAAGTGGAGTTGGAGGTGGCGTTCAGAGCAGACTGGAGCCCCAGTCTCCTTCCGGCCAGGGCAATCCAGCGGCACAGCCGACCGTCCCTTCTCTGCGCTCAATGTGCCCGCCGGGACCTCCTTTCGCCACTCCCCTGGGGTTCCGCCTTACAGCCCAGCTCCCTCTGTGTGAGCCTGGGTCTCCTGGGTCTGGCCTAGAACTGGGGCAGAGCTGGGGCCCAACACAGTCGGAGTTTTATCTCCTTCCCGCTAGAGAACGCCAGCCAGGCACTCGGCCTCCCTCCTCTCCGGCTCCGTCCTCTCCGCGCGCCGAGTGTCACCGTACCTTGGGCTTTTACAGCATCTCCGCGCTTCCTTCTGGTTTTCTCCTTGCTTCTCGTTGTAGAATTTCCAGTCAGTCGACTTTCCTGTAGTTCTGGGTAATGTCCATTTTATATTTTAGTTGTATTTTATTGAAATTGTTGCGTGCGGCTGCGGCTAGGTGTTTACCTGGGTGCAGCCATCTTGGATCTCCCCAATTTTTGGACTTTTTAAAAATGCTACGGGATGCGGGACAAATTGTTAAAAATTGGGACTGTCCAGCCAAAAGTGGGACGTCTGGTCACCTTACCCAATGGGGCCAAATGACTAATTCGGAACCTCTCACTAACATAATTCTGGGAATCAGAGCTTATAGTCCAAGGAGGTGTGATTGCAAATAAGGAGACAACAGTAGATCAATTCCTTACACTTTATATTGGATACCAGGGTATGCGTAAAATCTTGCCATTGAGTCATTTGAAATCAGATTAGTGTGAGTAGTAGGGTTAGAACCTTCCATAGTAAGAGATGACATGATCTACTTTGAATGTTAACAATGAGACTTTGATTATTATGGGTCACAGAAAGAATTCAAATGGAAAATGATATTATGGCCTTTAAATGAATACTTGGATTCCAAGAGGTTTGGGATTTGCTGTGGGGGCCATGTCCTGTGACTGGGCTGGTGAATCTGGCAGTGGGAGACCTACCTCATGCAGTTCTTGTCCTTCCTAGGCTGCCTCGCATCCCTGGGATGTTTTGGCCCAAGAGCAACCGATAGGAACTGACAGGAGTGCTCCAGCCACGAAGACAGAAGAGAAACAGTTCAGAGATGGAAGATGCTGACAACGCATTGCCATACTAGCAGACAGCAGCTGCGTGTTGCTGAAGGATGTCCAGGACCAAACCAGAGAGGGTCAGACCTGCATCACCACCATTTGTCCACCAACCGGATCTGAAATATCATGGCTGACATGTATACATAAGGAACTGTTTGACATTGAAATTGGGACTCAAAAGAACTGTTGGCCCAGAAAGGAATTCACTAGATTGATCCATTTGCCTCTCAGCATAACCATTATAGCTGGTCTCAGTTTCAGTTCTTACAAGGGTATTTCTTGGATCACATGATCTCACGCATCTAGGGGAAATAATGAACAACATAAACTGATGAACAAAAACAGACCCGGAGACAGAGAAGCAGCGATCAGACTGTCAAACCTCATAGGGAAGGTAGGGGAGGATGGGGGTAAGGGTTAGAGATCAACCAAAGGACTTGTATGCATATATATAAGCCTAACCAGTGGTCACGGACAACAGGGGGGTGGGGGCCTATGTGGGGAGTGGTTTGGGATGGGAATGGGGGGATGAAGACAATTATGTGATACCATAATTAATAAATCAATAAAAAAAGAGCTCTCTATAACTGGAGCTGAATCTTAGTGCTCGCACAGTGAGTGGGAACACAGCCAGTCTTTAGTGGATTCAGGGCAGGCGGTCAGGAATTCGAGAAATTGAAATGCTCCCTGGAGTTGCTATCTTTTCATTCTATGTTCAGACATGGCTTCCTGCTGGAAGTAGGCTGCCACTTTGTGTCTCTATGTATGGATTTGAAATGGGAGTATTAGTATTCATTACATTAGATAGCTTTCAAAAATTAAACTTTATACAGCTCTTAAAACAGAGCTTATCCCGTACTGCAAACCCTGTAAATGGTAGCTATGATTATTGCTGCTGTGTTTGTTTTTAGCTCATTAGTTCCATTTTTCGCAAAAAGTCATTTACACTGATTTTTGTCAGGATGTTGGAATCAGTCCCAGCACATGTCTGAAGTCTTTCCACCTGACAGGGGACGTGGGGCTCAGTCTAGGGCCAGAGACCATCATTTAGGTATGGAATCTTTGACATAAGGAGAAGGGAAAAGGAAACAGAATAAGTTACTTTTTTGAATCATTAAGAAGGAGGCACAGAACAGGATAGTATTTCTTCGTAGATGAATAATATGTTAATGCTCTAGAATTTGGTATTTAGGTCCATTTTGTAGGCAGAGAAATAGAAAATAAAAAGGCTAAGTGACTCATCCAAGGTCACCCAGATTTTGGAGACAGCTCGCTGTGTTTTGGTCAGACTTTATATGAACTCTCTAAACCATGGAGCCCATTTTACTGCAGAGAGGAGCGAATATGGTATACAATATCCAAGTAGGTAGTTTGTTCAGTAGTTTTGCTGAATGTTCACAAAGGATAAACAATTTCCTGATGCAGAAAAGAATAGATAAAAAGCATTAAAAATGACAAAAACACCCCCCCCCCACCTGTGTTCTAATTCGGTTTTGGGTACCAATGCATTGTCATCAACTTTTAATATATATATATATATATATATATATATATATATATATATATATATATATATATTTTTTTTTTTTTTTTTTTTTTTTTTTTTTTGATTTTTTTACAGAGAGGAGGAGAGAGAGAGAACTAGAAACGTCGATGAGAGAGAAACATCGATCAGCTGCCTCTTGCACACTCCCTACCAGGTATGTGCTCGCAACCAACGTACATGCTCCTGACCGGAATCGAACCTGGGACCTTTCAGTCTGCAGACTGACGCTCTACCACTGAGCCAAACCGGTTTCGGCTGTCATTAACTTTTTTTTAAAAAAACCTTTTTATTTTGAGATAATTGTATGTCTACATGCAGTTGTAAAAAAAAATACAGAAAGATCTCATTCAAACTTTATCTGATTTGCTCAATGGTAACATTTTGAAAAATAATAGTACAATTAGAGGCCTGCTGCACGAATTCATGCACAAGTGAGGTCCCTGGGCCTGGCCTGTGGGATTAGGCCAAAAACTGACTCTCTGACATCCCCTGAGGGGTCCCATATTGGGAGAGGGTACAAGCCAGGCTGAGGGACCCCACCGGTGCATGATCAGGGCTGGGGAGGGACGTGGGAGGCTGGCCAACTAAGGAGGGACCAAAGGAAGTGTCTACCCATCTCACTCAGTCCTGATCAACTGGACCCCAGCAGCAAGCTAACGTACTGGTTGAAGCATCTTCCCCCTGGTGGTCAGTGCATGTCATAGCGACTGGTCGGTCAGTCAATTGTCTGCCCCCTGGTGGTCTGTACACATCAAAGCGAGTGGTTGAGCAGCCTTAGAATATCATTAGGATATTACGTGATTGGTTGAAAGGATGACTGGACAACCAGACACTTAGCATATTAGGCTTTTATTACATAGACTATTAGGACTTGGCTATTGACTTTGATATAAAATACACATTTCCATCACTACAAAGATCGTTCCACTTTCCCTTTTATAGCTATACCTACCACCTTTTTCTGTGCTTGAACGAGGGCAACCACTCATCTGTTCTTTATTTTTGTAATTTTGTTATTTCAAGAATGTTACATAAATGGAATCAGATGGTGTATAACATTTATTCACTCAGAATAATTCTCTGAAGCTTCATACAGGTTGTTGTATATATCAACAGTTAATTCCTTTTTATTACTTAGTATTATTCCACGGTATGAATGTACTACAGTTCATTTAACCATTTGCCCAGTGAAGGACATCTGATTTATTTCTAGTTTCAGCTATTATAAAGTTGTACATTTTATATACATGTTTTTTTTTTGTGTGTGGACATAAATCCCCATTACTCTACAACAAAGACCCAGGAGTGCAATTGCTAAGTCGTATGGCAGTTGCATGTTTAGTTTTTTATTGTAAAACTGTTTTCCAGAGTGACTGTCATTTTACATTCTCACCAGCAATGTATGAGTGATCCAATTTCGTGGCATCCTTGCCAGCATTCTATGCTATCACTATTTCTAAAAAATCAGCCAGCCTGATACTGTGCGATGCTATTCTATAATCTTATTTTGCACTTCCCTACTGGCTAATGATGCTGAACATTTTTTCATGTGCTTATTTGTCATCTGTATATTTTCTTCAGTGAAAAATCTGTTTGTCTTTTGCCCATGTTCTAATGGATTTTTCCTTTTTACTGCTAAATTTTGAGAATTCTATAATATGTTCTCTATTATTTATACATCTTTTGTCAGTTTTATGGCTTGAAAACATTTTCTCCCGCTCTGTAGCTTGTCTTTTCATCCTCTTATCAGTATCTTTTTTAGGCAAAAGTTTTTAATTTTGATGAAGTCCAGTTTTCAAATTTTCCTTTTATTGATTGTACTTTTGTTCTACAGTTTTAAGAACTCTGAGCTGAACACTAGATCATAAGTACTTTTTGTTTTGCTTTTCTTTAACGTTTTATAGGATACACTTTAAATTTAAGTTCATGACTTACTTTGAGACGACCTTTGTATAAGGTGTGAAACTTAGGTTTAATGTTAATATTTTTCCTTTTTTTCTTTGTCTTTGGATATCCATTTTTCCAGCACCATTTATTGATAAGCTATCTTTATATCATTAACCTGCTTTTGCAGCTTATCAGAAATCAGTTGTACCTAGGTCCATAGTTTGGTATCTATATTTTCTTCTATGTAACTTATTGTTTCGGGTCTTATATTTAAGTCTTTGTTCTACTTTGAATTAATTCGCTTTACATGGGGACAAACTATAAGCCAGTTTTATTTGTTTGTATGTGGCTTCCCAATTTTCTCAGCACCATTTATTGAAGAGACTATGCTCCATTGTGTGTTTCCGGATCCTTTGTTGAAAATTATCTGTTCAAATACATGTGCTTTTATAGCTGGGCTCTCTATTAGGTGCCATTGATCTGCATGTTTGTTTCTCTGTCAATACCATGCTCTTTTGATTATTGTAGCTCTGTAGTGTAATTGAAAGACAGGTAGCATGATGTCTCCATCTTGGTCGTTTTCTCTCAGGATTGCTTTGGCTATTCGGAGTCTTTTATGGTCCCATACAAATCTGATGATTTCCCATTCTATTTCATTAAAAAATGACATTGGGATTTCAATGGGGATTGCATTAAATCTGTAAATTTCTTTGGGTAATATGGTCCTTTTAATTATGTTGATTCTTCCAATCCATGACCATGAGATATTTTTCCATTTTGTTGTATCTTTTCAATCTCTTTTAATAATGATTTGTAATTTTCAGTATATAGGTCTTTCATATTCTTCGTTAATTTTTTTTATAAATTAAAAAAATATATATATTTTATTGATTTTTTACAGAGAGGAAGGAACAGGGAGAGAGAGCTAGAAACGTCGCTGAGAGAGAAACATCGACCAGCTGCCTCCTGCACACCCCCTACTTAAATATAAGTGCCTGCAACCAATGTACATGCCCTTGATGGGAATTGAACCTGGGACCTTTCAGTCCACAGACCAATGCTCTACCACTGAGCCAAACCGGTTTCGGCCTTTGTTAATTTTTGATGTTTTATTCTTTTGGTTTTAATTGCAAAAATAATTGTTCCATCATTTATATTTTTGAAGTTTTGCTGTTAGTTTGCAAGAAGGTAATGGATTTTTGTACATTGATTTTGTATCCTGCAACTTGACTGTATTTATTTATTGTTTCTAAAAGTTTTTTGCTGGAGTCTTTTGGGTTTCTATATACAGAATCATGTCATCTACAAAAAGTGAGTTTGACTTCTTCCTTCCCTCTTTGAATGTCTTTTATTGATTTCTCATGCCCTGTTGCTCTGGCCAGGACTTGCAGCACTATGCTGAATAAAAGGGGTGAGAGTGGACATCCTTGTTTGTTCCTGATCTTAGAGGAAAAGCTTTCAGTTTTTCACCACTGATATTAGCTGAGGGTTTATCATATATGGCTTTTAGAACATTGAATTACTTTCTTTTTATTCCTATTTTATTGAGTGTTTTAATCATAAGTGGATATTGTATCTCATAAAACGATTTTTCTGCATATTAATAAGATCATATGATTTTATCCTTTCTTTTGTGAATGTGGTGTACTACATTGTTGGTGTATGTTGAACCATCCCTATGCCCCTGGAAGGAAGCCCACTTAATCATGATGTGTTAGTTTTTGATTTACTATTGTATTTGATTTGCTAGTTTTTTGTTTAGATGTTTTGCATCTGTATTCATCAGAGACATTGCTCTGCAGAGTTCTTTATTTGTGTTATCCTTGCCAGGCTTTGGTTATATTGACCTCATAGAATGTGTTAGGAAGTATTACTTCAATTTTTTGGAAGAATTTGTGAAGGATAGCTTTTAAATATTTTTTAAACGTTCGTTATAATTCACTGGTGAAGGCATCTGATCTTGGACTTTTATTTTTTGAAGAGGTTTTTGATGGTTGTTTAAATTTCCTCACTGCTGATTGGTCTATTTAGATTTTCCAAATTCTTCGTGATCAGTCTAGGAAGGGAATATATTTCTAGGAACTTACTGATTTCTTCTAGGCTGTTGAAATTAGTGACATATAATCTTTCATAATATTCTAGCATGATCCTTTGAATATCTGTGATACCTGTGATGACTTCTCCTCTCTCTTTCTGATCTGGTTTATATGAGTCTTCCCCCCTTTTTCCTTAGTGATTATAGCAAGTGGTTTGTCAAATTTATTAATCTTTTGAAGGAACCAGATCTTTGTTCCATTATGTTTTTGTGTAGTCTATTTGTTTTCTATTTCATTCAATTCTGTTCTAATTTCTATTATTTCCTTTCTTCTGCTGACTTTGGGTTGCTTTTGTTCTAATTCTTTAAGATCAATGTTAGGTTGTTTACCTGAGATATTTCTTGTTTCTTTATATAGGCCTGTAGTGATATAAACCTCCCTCTTATACAGCTTTTGCTGCATCCCAGAAGTTTTGATGTTTGAGTTGTCATTCTCATTTGTCTCTATATCTTCTGTTCCTTTGGCCCAGTCATTTTTTAGCAGTATGTTGTTTAATCTCCACCTTTTTGTGAGTTTCTTTATTTCCTTTTTGCAGTTTGTTCTCATTCCTAGGCATCGTGTTCAGATAATATACTTGGTATAATGTCAATCTTTTTGAATTTGTTGAGGCTAGTTTTGTGATCCAACATATGGTCAATCCTTGAGAATGGTCCATGTGCGCTGAAGAAGAATGTATAATCTGATGTTCTTGGATGCAAGGTTCTGTAATTGTCAATTATGTCCATTTGACCTACTGTTTCATTTATGGCTGATAGTTTGTTTGTTTGTTTATTTATTTATTTATTACTTTTAAAGAAAAATATTTATTGTTGAAAGTATAATACTTTCCTTCCCCCCACACCCCACATTGACCTCTTAAAGTCAGGCCTTCACCACCCTATTGTCTGTGTCCATGTGTTATGCATACATGAATACATGGTCTTTGGTTGATAACCTTCCACCAACCTTTCTCTACCTTCCTCTGAGATTCCACGCTCTGTTCCATGCTTCCATGTCTCTGGATCCATTCTATTAATTAGTTTAATTTGTTTATTAGATTCCACATATGAGTGAGATCATGTGATACTTGTTTTTCTCTGACTGACCTATTTCACTTAGCATGGTACTCTCTAGGTTCCTCCATGCTGTCTCAATGGGTAAAAGATTCTTCTTTTTTACTGCTGCATAGTATTTCATAGTGTAAATATACCACAGCTTTCTTCTCCACTCATCTACTGCTGGGTACTTGGACTGTTTCCAGGTTTTAGCTATTGTAAATTATACTGCTCTGAACATAGGGGTCCATACATTCTTTCTGATTAGTGTTTTGGGTTTCTCCAAATAGGTTTTCAATATCTTGCTCTCTCTCTTCTCCTTCTGGCAAATGTTGGTGTGTTTGAAGTTGTCCCAGAGACTCTTTACACTATCTAAAAAAAAGAATATATCTCAATTCTTTTTTTTTCCCTCTCTTGTGATTGGGTGTTTTGTTTCTTCATATTCCAAATAATTTATATGACTTGTAATCCTCTACTCTACTGTTGAATGCCTGTAAATATTCTTTATTTCAGCTAGTCTATGCTTAATTTCTAACTGGTCCTTTTTCATGTCTTTGACATTTTTACTAAGGTCCTTGAGATTCTTAGTAAATCCTTTGAGACTCTCATTAATTTCCTTGAAGCTTCCATTAACTCCCTTAAAGCTCTCATTAATATCTTTGAGTAACCTTATAACCACTGTTTTGAACTCTGTATCCAGTAGTTTGCTTGATTCTATTTTTTTCTTTTTTTAACATGTTTATTTGTCTCTGCATTTTAGCTGCTTCCCTGTGTTTGTTTCTATGTATTAGGTAGAGCTGTTATATATCCTGGAATTGGTAGAGTGGCCTAATGTAGCAGGATTCTTTTACTATTATTGTATTGCTGTCAATCTCTCCCTTAAAGTCCTCCAGATGTTTTTTCCTTCTTCTATATTTAGGTGCTTTTATACGGGGAGCATATATGTTTATCAGGATATACCCTCTTGTCGTATTGATCCTTTTAGTTTTATGTAGTAATCTTCCTTGTCTCTTGTTATGGCTCTCATTTTGAAGTCTCTTTTGTTGGATATGAGTATTGCTAACCCAACTTCTTTTTCATTCCCATGGAAAATTTTTCTCCATCCCTTCACTTTCATCTCATGTGACTCTTTTGTTTTATGGTGGTTCTCTTATAGACAGTACTCTATGGTCTTTTGATTGGAGTATTTAAGCCATTTACATTTAAGGTCATTATTAATAGGTAGTTATTTATTTCAATTTCATTCCTTATGCCAGTGTTCCTCTCTTTCTCTCTATTTCTTCTTCTTTCTCCACTCCCTTTAGCATTTTTTTTTTTTTTGCAGTGTTGGTTTAGTGGTGATAAATTCATTTAGCCTTTATTTCTTTTTCTTTTTCTTTTTAATCTGTGAAGCTAATTATTTCACCTTCAATTTTGAATGAAAGCCTTGCTATACAGAGTATTTTTGGATTTAGTTCCTTGCTTTTCATTACTTTGAATACTTCATGCCAATCTCTTCTAGCCTGAAGTATTTCTATTAAGTCAATCAACAGTTTAATGAGAGTTTCCTTGTAGGTAACTTTCTTTCTTTTTTTTTTTTTTTAATATATTTTATTGATTTTGTACAGAGAGGAAGGAAGAGAGACAGAAAGCCAGAAACATCGATGAGAGAGAGTCATTGATCAGCCGCCTCTTGCACACCCCCTTCTGGGGATATGCCCGCAACCAAGGTACATGCCCTTGATGGGAATCGAACCTGGGTCCCTTCAGTCCCCAAGCCGACGCTCTATCCACTGAGCCAAACCGGTCTCAGCGTTTGTAGGTAACTTTCTATCTCTCTCTCTTGTAGCCTTTAAGATTCTTTTATTGTCTTTAATGTTTTCCATTTTAATTATTATGTGCCCATGGTTTTTTTGTGGTTCATTTTGATTGGGACTCTGTGTTTTTTGAATTTGAGTGACTTTTCACTTCATTAGGTTAAGAAAATTTTATGTCATTATTTCTTCAAACATCTTCTCTATTTTTTGCTCTAATTCTTCTCCTTCTGTTATTCATACAGTGTCAATGTCATATTTCATATTGTCCCCAAACTACCTTAAACTATCCTCCTGCTTTTTCATTTTTTTATTAAGGTATTATATGTGTACATATCTTACAATTGCCCCCCCCCCCCACTTCCATACATGCCCTCACCCCCCAACATTTTTCATTTTTTTTTTTTTTTTACATTGTTGCTTTGATTGGGTGTTTTTCTACCTTGTCTACTAATTCACTCATTCAGTCCTCAGTTTCTTCTAATCTACTGTTATTTTATTCCAAGGTATTCTTAATTTTAGCTATGTAATTCTTCATTTCCAATAAATGCTTATTTATTTTTTTCTATATCTCTTTTTCATGTTGATATACTTTCCACTAAATTCCCTAGAGTTCTTTGAGTATCCTTATAACCATTTGTTTGAACTCTATATCTGATTAATTGGTCTCCTCCATTACTTTTATCTTTTTTTCTGAACATTCCTCCTGTTTTTTCAGTTGGGGCCTATTTCATTGTTTTTCCACTTTTCTGTTTCTTTGTGTTTGTTTCTGTGTCATAAAATACTTCTATGTCTCCCTGTATTGGTGGGGTGGTCATTTTGTGGGATTCTGTAGTAGTCTTTTTGACATTCTGAGCTGGTTGCTGTAGGAATGACCCCTGTGTGGGTTACATGGGTTATCCTTTTGAATTTGATCTTGATTTCTGTTGTTCCATTTCTGAATGAGCTCAGTCCTCAGGCTTGTTAACTGTGAGTCTCATCCCTGATGACATCATGTCAACTGTTATACAGGTTCTGACAGAACAAAAAAAGACAATACCATTCAAAAAAGAACATGAAGGAAAAACAACAACAACAACAAAATAAAAAGCAAACAAACAAAAACAAAACAAAACACCAACAATAATGAAAACAACAGCCTCAACCAAGAGACTAAAACAAAACAAAACAAACAAATGACCAAAAAGCTTATCACTCAGACACACAAAAAGAGTGCTCAAAGGAGAAAATAAAAAAAACTAAAATAAATAAATAAAAGAGAATATAAAAGCAAAGAAGGAATAGACCAGAAATACTAGTAAGGTAAGTATAAAATAGGGTAAGTATAAAAATAAATTATGGACCATAATGAATAAATAATAATAATAATTTTTAAAAGTAATGATACTAATTAAAAATAAAATATAGAATGGGAAAAGAAAAGAGGAAAGAAAAGAAGGAAAGTATCTCTCTCTATAAAAGCTTAAGTGACTGAATGACCAAATGACCGAATGACTGGTCAACTGGTCGCTGGTCAACTGGTCAACTGGCGCACTGACCAACAGGAGGCAAATGCTCAATGCAGGAGCTTCCCCCTGGTGGTTAGTGTGCTCCCATAGCCAACCTCCTGTGGTCCCTCCCCCAGCCTGGACAGCCGGCCTGATGGCCCCAGACATCGGCCAGGCCAAGCGACTCCACCCATGCACAAATTCATCCACCAGTCCTGTAGTTGAATTATAAATGGGAATTAGCCGAAACCGGTTTGGCTCAATGGATAGAGCGTCGGCTTGGGGACTGAAGGGTCCCAGGTTAGATTCTGGTCAAGGGCATGTACCTTGGTTGTGGGCATATCCCCGGTGGGGGTGTGCAAGAGGCAGCTGATCGATGTTTCTAACACTCTATCTCTCTTCCTTCCTCTCTGTACAAAATCAATAAAATATATATTTTTAAAAATGGGAATTAACAAAAAGTATAGAGAATGAGAAAGAAAGAAATTGGGATAAAATAGAAGATAGCAATTAGAGAATCTGGAAAATGAGAGAAGAGAAAGAAAATCCAAACTAAAGAAAACTAAACCAACTTAAAAAAAAAAAAAAAAAAGAAAAGAAAACAACAATATCCACTCCCCACCAATAAAAAATGTTTTGGGTCTGCTATTTGTGGGGCTGGCTGAATTTTGCTTCCATGCTATTGTTTCTAGCCCCTTGGTGCATGGGTCCTGGGCCTCACAGGCAGTTCTCTGGTGCAGGCCCATGAGTCGTCTCTGCTTGGTCCTTGGCAGCCTGGCTGAAGCCCTGCAGGGTGGGTTTCCAAATATTCTGGTGGGCAGCAGAGGCTAAGCCTGCTTGGTCTTACCCTTGGGCTGCTTCCCCTTTCTGAGTTCTGCAGGTTATTTGGCTCCAGGCAGGATAGTTTCAATAGATTTGCATTGTGGGTGGTTCCTGTATCTGATAGAAGAGCCTTGCAGGCCCTTCCTCTCCTCAGCTCTGCCTGGGTCGCTGGCACCCGCTTCTCACAACCTTTAACAGTGGGGATTTAAACAAAACATACACACAGAAAACAACAACAACAAAATAACCCCTGCCCCACTTGGCTCTCTAATCTTTCAGCCCAGCTGGCTCTCACTCCCTCCTGTCCCAATGTCAGAGTCCCTCCTCACCCCCACCCACTCAACCAAGACCAGCCTCTGGGATGCAGATTTCCAGCCCAGAGCCATTCCACAGGTGGGAGATTGGGCACTTCCTCTTCATTTGAGGTGGGGAGGATCATACTTCTTTCCCAGGACACTCAGACTGGGTCCTGTCCTGCTCTCTGCCAACAGTTCTGTCAGAGAATAATCACTCTTCAGATTCACTGCTGGGTGGTCTGCTCAGAACCTGCTGGGGACCCAAAGTTCTGCTGAGCAACCCCTCCTGCAGACACTGATCTGGGTGAGCTTCCCAGGCTGGTATTGTAACTCAGCACTCCCTTTTTGCCTGGGATAAGGCAGTCTGAGCTCCCCTGGTGGACTGAATTCCCCCTGGTTCCCACTGTCCCACGCTACATGGACTCCCCTTCCCTTCTCTGTAGCTTTGGCCTGGCGAGACCTGCATGTGGCTGAGACTCCACACACCCAGGGGCAGTAACTGTATCCCACACCTTACCTCCGGCTTCCCAGCCGTGGTGCACAGCTGTGGGCTGCTGGCTCACCGCATCTTCTGTTCTCTCTCCACACTTGATGCTCACAGTATTCCCAACCAGCTTTTTCAGCTCAGTTTTTCAAGTCAAATGTTCTGCAGATTTCCCACAGGTCTGATCCATTGTTGGGAGCAAGGAGACCAAACTTCCTTACACTGCAGTCATTTTTTTAACCTATTCCTTGAGCATTCTTATAAAAGTGTTTTGAGCCGAAACCGGTTTGGCTCAGTGGTAGAGCATCGGTCTGCGGACTGAAAGGTCCCAGGTTCGATTCTGGTCAAGGGCATGTACATTGGTTGCGGGCACATCCCTAGTAGGGGATGTGCAAGAGACAGCTGGTCGATGTTTCTCTCTCATCGACGTTTCTAACTCTCCCTCTCCCTTCCTCTCTGTAAAAAATCAATAAAATATATTTAAAAATAAAAATAAATGAAAGTGTTTTGAACTCTGTATCTGGTAGATTTCTTGCCTCCATTTCATTTGTATCTTTTTCTGGAGATTTCTTCTCCTCATTTTGACTACTCCTCTGCTTGTTTCTAACTATTAGGTTGATCTGCTGTATCTCCCAGTCTCGGAAGGGTGGCCTGAGGTGGTAGGTGTCCTGTGAGGTAACTTAAGCCCGGTGCTCCAGGAGTGTCCCTTGTGCGGGTTGTGTGTACACTCCTCTTGTATTGCTCCTTGTAGGTCAGTGGGAGGGATTGACTCTCAAGCTGACTGGCTGGGAGGATTTACCTTGCACACAGCATAAGAGTTGGTGTATGGGGTCGACCCCATGTAATGGGCCTTACCCCAGCAGGGCCCTGGTGCCTGCCCAGTCCATCCTTCTGGTATTCTGCTTTTGGGATTTCTTGGGTGGTCGTCTGTTGTGGTTGAAGCCACTCATTGGGTGTGGTGTTTCGGGGCCTATTTGGAGGAGCCAAGGTCAGCCACTGCCTGTGACAAGCCTGGGGCTAGCTGGTGAGAGCTACAAGGCGATCCACAGTTGGTAGCTGCCTGTGCTGGACTTAAGGTGCAGGGTGGAGGCCATGCTGCAAACAGAGACCACCTGCCACCAGTACTAAGCTGGGGCATTTCAGAAAAAGCCATTGGCTAGCTGTCCATATGGCGCAGCTGCTAAAAGAGCCTTGGGAATTCTAGAGGTGAGTGAGGAGGGGGTCTCAGGGTGTCCCATGGTGGGGAAAATGATGCTCACTAGGTTAATCCAGATGCAGATTTTATACCAGTGCTGAGCCTGTGTCCATTTAGTGAAGGGTACAGGGCACACTGAAGCTAGCAGCTATTTTCCTAGAGCCTGTGGGCCTTTGGGCCTTTGAGAGTTTTATAAGAAAAACTGCATCATGGCCACGGCACTGCCAGCCCCCTGAACAGCCTCTGGTGGTGTGCCAGTTGGGTGGGGCGAGGTCTCAGAGAATCATCAGGACGGAGCAAGTGGTGTTTACCAGATAATGCAGATTCAGATTTGGCCATGTGGAGGAGGGTTCGACACATGGACAATGGCTGCTTTCCCTCCAGCCCTCACCCTGACGCCACACAACTCATTTCCTTTCTGTATGTCTTGGCGCCTCCCAAGCCACTGTCCCTCTGCCAGAGCCTAGGGTAAGTGTCTGTGAATGACTGGGTGTGGGCCCTTTAAGAGGACACCTGGCTTTCCAGCAGCCATCTGTTTAATTCAGATGGAATCCCTGCTGATTTTCACAGACAGCTGTTGTGGACACTCCTCTTCCCAGCCTTGGAGCCTGAACCGGGAGTCTAGCATGGATCTCCACACCTCCACAGCTCCTGAGGCTCAGTGTCCCTTCTCCTCCCTTCCTGGATGGTAGAGCTTCCACTCTGCCAGCCCTCTGGTGGTTCAGGGCAATGTTTGCTCTGTTTTCCAGTTGTAATTTTAAAATTGTTGTGGTAGGCTGCATTTAGGTGTTTACCTTATGCCACCATCTTGGTTTCTCTGGGAGTCTAGCATGGGACTGGGACCCCTCACTCCTCAAGGTGGACCTCTGCAGCCAAGATAGCCCTCTCCATTATCAACCACCACATGGGGATGTGGGGCCAACCTGTTCTCCACCTTTACCCCTCCTACCGGTCTCCAAATAGCTTCTTTTGTATATCCTTAGTTATAGGACTTCTGTTCAGAGAGTCTTCTGATGGTTCTCTGGGCTGGTTGTTCTAGAATTTGGATGTAATTCTGAAGTGGTCATGGAAGTGGGCAAGCACATCATTTACCTACTCTGCCATCTTGGCCAGAACTTGTTTTTCATACTTCTTTTGACTCCAGTGAAGACAACCTCTTCCCAGTTGTGTGCTTTGAAAAATAAGCATTCAGAGTATCATAGCAGGTCAGCAAGTGACCGAGAAAGGCAACAATTGCCTGATGGTTGAATTTGTGGACAAGACACATTTATGAAACATGAAATGAAGACAGACTCATCTCAGACATTAGGTCAGGATCATTGAAGAAGAAGCTTTGATATGTGAAGCATGAGCAGGCTACGGAAATAAAATAATTTCAGAATGACAGGGGACCCTCTGTTGTGCAGGCTTTCCTAGCCAAAAGGCTCAGAGCTGCCTAATTATCCTAGTGCCTTCACCTTTCTCTTCCCAAGGAATAATTACAAAAGCAAACTAATAAAAGCAAAATACTTACTTCTGTATAATTCTTTAAAAAATAAGATCAGATGTATTTATATTACTCTATTTTTATCATTTTTAAAAAATATATTTTTATTAATTTCAGAAAGGAAGGGAGAGAGAGATAGAAACATCAGTGATGACAAAGAATCATTGATCGGCTGCCTGCTGCACACCCCCCTACTGGGGATTAAGCCCACAACCGGGGCATGTGCCCTTACCTGGAATTGCACCTGGGACCCTTCAGTCCGAAGGCCAATGCTCTATCCACTAAGTCAAACCGGCTAGGGCTCCAGCTCATTTTCCCCCTCCAATGTCCAAACACTCTCAGAAAAGTAGTAGAAGCAGACAAGATGCCAGATGACCACCAGCTCCACACAGAGTGCCTGACAACAGCAATGCTATTGTAAATCAGGGCCAGTGTAAAAAGAGTAGAGACAGCCATAGTATAAAACCCTTGCTGAACTTCCAAAGGGAAGCTACAGGAGGAAAACAAAGGTTTTCCACAGACAGTGAACTTATTTACCATAAATTTTATTGCAGAATCATATTTAAAAATATGTAATTGAAGGCAAATAAATGGATGGCGTGCTGTGTATGTGAGCCCCAAAGGCTGTCTTCTGGAGGTGTTAGAAGGAAAAGCTCTGTAGCAATGTAAGTTTGGGAGATGAGGGGGTAAGCAGGTTAAAGAAGTGATTTACTGCATGATTTCTCAGAGCACCATTATTCTAATGTGCATTGGAGTCTCCAGGAGAGGAATATGATATACAGTGTTTCCTGAATCCCTGTGACCATGGGACCTTGTTTTCCCTTTCCCGTCGGAGGTGGCTCAGTGGAATGGATAAGCATGCAGTGTCTGGAATCAGCTGGTCTGCTCTAATCAGGATCTTCCATCTATGAGCTGTGCGGTATTACCCAATTTATTTAACTTCTTTAAGCTTCAATTCCTCATCTATAAAAGCAGCATAATAATAGCACTTACTTGGTAAATATAAGGTTGAGGGAAATAAATCAGATAGCTCATATAAAGCACTGAATTTTTCCATAGCCTCAGAGGTAGTTAAGTCTTAGCGTGCTCTCGATCTAAAGCCTCCTGCAGTCTGAGTGTTGCAAAACATCAGTGCGGTGGACACTGGGGTACTTAGCATCGACCACGTCCTTCTGGCAAAAATGACTGGTTAGTTATTCTAAGGCAGGGGTCTTCAAACTACGGCCCGCGGGCCACATGCAGCCCCCAGGGGAGTCTGATCCTGCCCGCCAGGTTGTTTGGGCAGTGAGCGCAGCCAAGGTGTTACAGTAGGGATTAGTAGTTCATATAGTCCGGCCCTCCAGCTCTCTGAGGGACCGTGATCTGGCCCCCACTTTAAAAAGTTTGAGGACCCCTGTTCTAAGGAGAAGGATGTTCAAGAACATCCCTTGCTAGGTGGGGAGAGAATCTCTCTTTGACGATGGGGGATGGGTCTGTGGGTGAGGATGAGATTGCTGAGGGTGTTTTATTAAAACGAAGGGAGTGAGCCAGAGTAGGAAGCATACACCCGGAGGCCCTTACTACAGCTGGCCCTCCCCAGGGCTTTTCAGCCAGGAGAGGTATACACTGCTTGCAGCTGAAGTCTGAGGAAAGGCTTTGGTGTTGCTGCCTATGTAAGCCTCTGAGGGGTGGAGTGGCGAGTTAGAGTGACTGAAGACTCAGCGTGGTGCGCTGGACACAGCTCTGAAGCACAGATACAGCGGCTCTTTGGAGATGGGCTGCATGATTTCCATTTGTCACTTGACCACGCTCACCTTAGTTTCCTCACGAATAAAAGGAAAAATCAATATCTTTTATACCCAAACTTCACAGTCCAAGAGAGTATAAAGGGGAGAAGGTATGTGAAAACACTTCAGTGACAATCAAGTGTCATATAAATGCAGTGCAGAATATTTATAGCAATAGTGAAAACTCAGCCACTTCATGATTTAAAGCGGTTATACTCTGGGGGTACAACATTTTTGGCTAATGCTAAAATAAGAACATAACAGCCAGCTGTCAAAATATTATAATTGGTTTCTGACTAACCCTAAACTTTAAATTCTGTGATGCTATAAGTTTAAGGGCTTATCTGTGGATTTCTGCCATTCTATAACTCTCTATTCCATACAAATTTTAAAGTTCTCAGTACTTCCAAAGAGACTCCAGAAATTATTAACGTATAAACAACAAACTTTATATCTATAATTTTGTTTTTTAAGTTTCCAAAATTTGTAAAGTATTAGTCCTTATCTATAATTCAACCAAATGAGCCAAGTATTATTTGATAGTGAAGTTTTTACTTCTAGTTTTAGAGAGTAATAAAGAGTTTTGACTAACCAATGGTAGAAATTTAAAAAAAGAAAATCATCTAAAGTACACAAGAGAAAAGGATTATTCCAAAGACTTCAATTAAATGGAAACTTTAAATTATTAACAATAATACCTGGTCTTTAAGGCGGAAGACAGTTTCCCCACGGGTTTTTGCACTTCTACAAGTCTTGCTGGGTATTCCAAGAGTGAGGCCCTGACTGCTCTTTAGTCGGGTCATTTCTCAGGGTTGTGTTTGCAGGGAGTACCTCTGAGCATCAGGGAAAGTTCCACTCTATGACTAAGGGTGGGTTTGCTTACTGTTCTCCCCATGCTCAGTGGTCCTGGATTTGACACAAATACACCGCAAGGAAAACACCCAGGGGCCCCTCCCTGTCAGCTTGTAGACCGGGGAGGAGAGTCACTGACATTCGCGTGCTGGTGCTCCTGGTGCTTCCTGTGCCCTGAGTAACACAGCATGTGTCTCTGACCCAGAGGTCTCATGTCTTCATCAGCTTTCGTGAGACAGAAACAGGCTTATTGATTAGCAGAGAAGGAGGCTGAAAGTGGGTCCCAGACACTTCACAGGTCTTGATGCTGTAGGTGGTGCCGTGTTTGGTTGATTTTCATAAGTTTTTGTCAAGGATATACTTCTAGGGTACTGTATTCTTTGTGGGCTCCTGGCACCTTCATTAACCAGCAGAGGGAGCTCACACTAATTAATTAGCTTACGTTTGCTTTCCTTGCTAATTGATTGGCTTAGGTATGCTAGAGCAGCTCACATGGGAAATGCACTTATAAATTACCTTGCTGCTGAGAACACACGGGGAAAAGTGTGGGGCATGAAGCACTTGGGCTTCATTTTCTTAGGTTTCAGGGGATAAAAGGTGAAATTACTATATTTTCTTAGGGAGTCTCTCAGGAAGGAAGAAGTTAGGGAAGCCAGAAGCAACGGAAGTAGTATTTTCTCAAAAAAGGATTATTCCAAAGTTGATAGCTCTGGACTTTGTGAAAGGAGAGGTCCTGAATATAATATTTAACTTTGGAACTATAGAACTTGCTCATTCCTTTACACCATGTATGTTATTAAGAAACGAGGACCTAACTTGAAAATTATCTGACACCATAATTAAAACATTTTATAAGTAAAGTACACAAACGAGTGCACATACAAGGCTTTTGCACTTTTCTTTGACATCTTCACGTTTGTACTTTTATTCATCGAAATTTCAGGTGCACCTGGGCAAGTCCAGAGCCGACCATCCGCCCAAGGCTAGGTTCGTTTCCCTGGACGAGTTTCAGCATCAGCACCTGACACCTTAGAACCTTCTGTTTGTTCATAAAGTAAAGCTTCTCTGGGTAGAAGCACAAAAGAAATATATTTATTAAAATAAAGAAAAAATATTAAGAATAATTTTAAATTGTATTTAAAAATTAGCACAAGAAGGGAAACCAAACAGAATATCCTTAATGACAAGGATGGTGACAATGACAAATATTCAAATAGTGTCTGTTGTTACTTGATTTTTATTCTGAAACTGGAGCGTAATGTAGATGTAAAGTGATGGTATTTAACTTTTTAAAATTCTGTCTCACAGTGACATGACTCGGTGGATTTGACAAAATAGTCTCTGTACCTGTGTGTGTTTTCATTAGCTTTAATTTTTAAATTTTACTCTCATTATCACTATCTTACTTAAAAATACTCTAGAGAATTTAAATGTTAGGAGAGAAAGAGTAGTGAAGAAAAGAAATGATTGGTTTCAAACATAGCAGTCTTGAAGGCATATTTGGAATGAATATATATATATATATATATATATATATATATATATATATATATATTTAAATTCTTACCTGAGGATATTTTTCCATTGATTTTTTAGAGAGAGTGGAAGGGAAGGGTGAGAGAAACCCACCGATTGGTTGCCTGCTGCATGAGCTCCCACCAAGGCCTGCTGGGAGGAGCCTGCAATGAAGGCACATGCCCTTGACCTGACTCAAACCTGGGACCCTTTAGTCCACAGGCCTACGCTCTATCCACTGAGCCAAACCAGGTAGGGCCATATTTGAAATATTTGCAAGAGGAAGTAATGCAAATCAAATCTAATTTTTCCATACAAACAAGTTATGAGTAAAGTCTTATTTTTCTTTCTTTTTTCATTGTTTCCGAGGAAAGGCAGACTGCCACAGGCAATGCCTCATTTGGATGTGTCTGGAGTCTTGGAAGCTGGACTACCCTAGTTCCCCTATAAATGGGCCTTGAGAGCTTGTTTGGAGGTTCTGGCCAGGGAGCTCAGCTACTCAGATACCCTTGACCCAAGACCCGTCCTCTCCTCTGGGGGGAGATCATCTTCTTCCACCGAGTGCGCAGCTTCAGGAGGGACGCACATGGATCGGTGAGGAGGAGGGGGACACCCGCCTAGCCAGCCAGATCAGCCCCATCAACAACCCTGGCTATCAATGGGGTGACAGATGTCGCAGCCAGATTGCCCTCACACCCAAGACTTACTTTTCTAAGAAAGGACTTATTCATAAAAGGTAAAGGAAAATTTTTTTGAGAGTTAATACCTTTTTATCATAGCAAAATACACATAGTGTGAAATTTACTATTTTAACCATTTTTAAGTGTACAATTCAATGTCATTTAATACATTTACAGTTCTGTGTAATCATTACCACTGTGTAGCTCCAGACCATCTCCACTACCCCAAAAGGAAATCCTTTTAGGATAATCAGGCCAGCAGGGGAGGGCATTTAGGGTGACCAGGCCAGCAATTAGACATCAATCAGGTTGGCAGGGAAGTGGTTATGGGGTGATCAGGCTGGCAGGCAGAAGTGGTTAGGGGCAATCAGACAGATAAGCAAGCGAACAGTTGGAAGTCAGCAGTCCTGGATTGTGAGAGGGGTGTCGGTCTGCCTGTACAGGGAGACAGTCAGACATCCCTTGAGGGTACAGGCTGGGCTGAGGGATCCCCACCCATGCATGAATTTCTTGCACTGGGCCTCTAGTGGCTTAATAATACTTTATTGTAGGGATATACCATGTTTGATTTATCCATTCATCAGTTTATAGAAATTTGGATTGTTTCCACCTTTAGGCTAACATGAATAGTGTTTCTATGAACATTTGTGTACAAACGTTTGTTTAAATACCTGTTTTTATTTTTTTTTAGTATATACGTAAGAATGGAATTGTTGAATTACATGATATTTCTATTTATAATTTTTTATGGAATCACCATACTGCTTTCCACTGTGGTGGTACTATGCTACCTTCCAATCAGCAGTGTAGGAGGGTGCCAATTTCTCCATATCCTCCCACTAATTTGTCATTTTCTGTTTGCTTTTATTAATTAATGAATTATTGTTATTATTTTTTTGTGGGAATTTATCTTATTTTTTATTTATTTTATTTTATTTCAAGAAAAATGATTTTAAGTATAATAATTTTACATGCAATAAACATTAATATTTCAAGAAAGAAAGATCTTAAATATAATAACATTACCAAAACTGTATTAATAGTATAGAAATTGTATGAAATATTAAAAATCTGCAAATAACTGGATTACTTCTATTATATTCTAAAATATCTTCTTCTCTGGCTCTATTTTGGTTCATCAGTTTATGTTGTTCATTATATTCCACAAATGAGTGAGACTATGTGATATTTATCTTTCTATGACTGACTTATTTCACTTAGCATAATGCTCTCCAGGTCCATCCGTGCTGTCTGTTGCAAATGGTAAGAGTTCCTTTATTTTTACAGCAGGGTAGTGTTCCATTGTGTAGATGTACACCGTTTTTTAACCCAAGGGCACTTATGTTGTTTCCAAACCTTAGGTATTGTAAATAGTGTTGCTATGAACATAGAGGTGCATATATCCTTTCTGATTGGTGTTTATGATTTCTTGACATACATTCCTAGAAGTGGGATCACTGGATCAAATGGGAACTCCATTTTTATTTTTATTTTTTAAAACTGTTTTCTAGAGTGGCTGCACCAGTCTGCATTCCCACCAGCAGTACACTAGGGTTTCCTTTTCTCCACAACCTCATCAGCACTTGTTTGTTGATTTGTTGATGATAGTCATTCTGACAGGTATGAGATGGTACCTCATTATCATTTTGATTTGCATCTCTCGGATGATTAGTGATTTTGAGCATGTCTTCATGTTTCTTGGCTTTCTGTATGTCCCCTTTAAAAAAGTGTCTATTTAGGTCTCTCTCGAAAACTCTTGACTGGGTCAGTGAGGAGGAGAACAAAGTGTTCTGCAAACACATTGAGTGATGACCATGCTGACTGTGCTGTACTAGGTGCTCTTCCACCTCAGGTTAAAGAGAAAGGTGGCTGCCCTTCTGGACTTTCAACTCAGTGTATACAGCTCAATCCAACCCAGGTGCACCATGAACAAACACTTCCTTTTGGGTATTCTTGGTGAGTGAGTTAAAGTTATTTGAGGTTAGATTTATTTTATTTATTTTTTTATTTTTTAATATATAATAAATCTTTATTGTTTAGATTATTACAGGTGTTTCTCCCCCCCCCCCCATCACTCCCCTCCACCTGATTCCCCATCCCACCCCATGCCCTTACCCCCTGACACTGTCTTCATCCATAGGTGTATGATTTTTGTCCAATCTCTTCCTGCACCCTTCACATCCCCTTCCCCCTGAGAATTCAGTCCACTCCCTTTCTATGTCCTTGATTCTATTATATTCACCAGTCCATTCTCTTCTTCAGATTTTTTATTCACTTGATTTTTAGATTCACTTATCGGTAGATGTGTATTTGATGTCTTTTTGTTGTTAATAATTTTTACCTTTTCCTTTTTCTTCTTATTCCTCTTCTTAAAAATACCCTTCAGCATTTTATGTAATCCTGGTTTGATGGTGATGAATTCCTTTAGCTTTTTTTTTTTTTTTTTTTTTTGTCTGTGAAGCTCTTTAGCTGACCTTCAATTCTGAATGACAGCTTTGCTGGGTAGAGTAATCTTGGTTATAGGTTCTTGCTATTCATCACTTTGAATATTTCTTGCCACTCCCTCTGGCCTGCATAGTTTCTGTTGAGAAATCAGCTGACAATTGTATGGGTGTTCCCTTGTAGGTAATTAACTTTTTTTCTCTTGCTGCTTTCAAGATTCTCTCTTTGTCTTTTGCCCTTGGCATTTTAATTATGATGTGCCTTGGTGTGGTCCTCTTTGGATTTCTCTTGTTTGGGGTTCTGTGCCCTTCCTGGACTTGTAAGTCTATTTCTTTCACCAGGTGTGGAAAGTTTTCTGTCATTATTTTTTTTTCAATAGGCCTTCATTATCTTGCTCTCTCTCTTCTTTTGGTACCCAAAAATCCAGACGTTGGTATTCTTAAAGCCATCCCAGAGGCTCCTTACACTATCTTCACACTTTTGGATTCTTCTTTCTTTCTGCCTTTCTGAGTTGGGTGTTTTTTTGCTTCCTCATATTCCAGATCTTTGATTTGACTCTTGAGGTATGTTGATCTACAGTTGAGTTTCTGTATATTCTTTATTTCAGACAGTGTATGCTTAATTTCTGACTGGTCCTTTTCCATTTTTTTGGTATTCTCATTGAGGTCCTTGAAGGTCTCTTCAACAAGTTTCTCAGCGGTTTTTAGAAGATTCTTGAGTAACCTAATAAATGTGATTCTCTGTGAAACTCTGTGTCGTCCAGTAGTTTACTTTCTTCCATCTCTCCCATTTGTGACATGCTTCTGTGTTTCCGCATTTTGTTTGCCTCCCTGTGTTGATGGAGTGGCTTTGTGTGGTAGGTGACCTATAGGGGCCAGTAGCTCAGCTTCCTCAATCACCCAAGGTGGTTGCTCTTGGTACACCCCTTTGTGGGCTGAGTGCAAAGTCTTGGTGTAGTAAAGCCTTGATTGCTGTTGGTACACTGGGAGGAATTGACCTCCAGGCCAATTGGCTGTGAGGACCCGCTGTGTCTATAATGGAAGAACTGCTGCGCTGGAGACACGCTTATTGTACAGGCCTTGTTTCAGTGGGGCTTTGGTGCTTACTGAGTCCACCTCCTGAATGTGTTACTTATGGATGTGAGGAGTTGAAATCTGGTGTCTCACACTGACCATTAGGCACACTGGCTTCTGGATCTCCAGTGGGGTGCAGTTCAGCTGCTGTCTGAGGCCACCCTGCAGGAACTACAGCGAGTACAGTCCTCTCCTCCCTGCTTGGAGCTGGGAAGTTTTGGAGCTGTCTGCACCAGGTTGTAAGTTTGCTAAATTAAACTGCAATAGAGAAGGCCATTCGTATGCAAAAGCTGCTACTTGGAGGTTGGGTGTATTTGTAGATTGTGTGGGGTGGAGTCTCAGGGTGGAGTCTCAGGGTGTCAGTAGGCTAGGGTGTGGCCAACAGCAATGGCTGCCAGTTCAGCTATCTCTGCCTCTCTGGCCACCTCCCCATGTCTTGCGCCCCAGCACAGCAAACAGTTATTTTTGCGTGCAGCTCTGCAAGCAAGCCACCCTCACTTTCTGACCCGATGGCAGATAGACTAGCTTTTCCTCAGATTCAGAGAGATCGGGAGATTGTCTCTCTTTAGGTTGAAGAAAGCAACGCCCTCAGCCAGCTGGGATCCGCCGCCAGCCCATATTGAGTGCGCACCCTTGTACCGCAGTTTTTCAGCGCTTGTGCCCTGAATGTTCCTTTCTATTTAAATTTAGTTGTAAAGTTTCCTTTCAGCCAGCTTCCCTGTGGTTCTGGGTGATAGACGTTTTGTCTTTTAGTTGTAATTTTGAAATTGTTGTGCACATCTGCCATCTTGGATCCGCCAAGGTTAGATTTTCTTAATTTCTATCTCTTTGCCTTAACAATTTTGGACATTTTTCACTCTTTCTATTTTGTTATCCCCTCCAAAATAAGTTCCCTTGGAAGCAGTAGCTGTGTATCAGAAATTGGCTTTTGTATTTTATCTCTAGTTATTTTCCAATAAAACACATACACAAAATGTTGCAACATTCAGAAAAATGGAAGTGAGAGCAAATTAAATCATTTTAAGTTGCACTACAATTAGGGACCAAGAAAAATCTACGCCTGCCCGCCCCCCCCCCCCCCCCCCCCCGCCCTCTTCTCCAAACTGTACATCAAGACCAGCTCTTGAAGCAGTTACATAACTCACTGTGGCAAGTCTGAATTTCTGCTTTGGCATTTTAAAGTCTGAATTGGGTTGGTTCAGAGACAGAAGGGCCAACTGGCTATCATGGTGCAAGCTGGGGAGGGTCTTGGAAGGCCTCTCAGTGTGGACTCAGCCACCATGACTGTGCTGACCCATAAACAACATGTCAGGGACCACAGAGTCCTATTCATGAGCCTGTGTTTTTGGAAGCAAGGTCCAGAGACTCTAAAAATGAGCAGCGAGACAGTGACATCATAATGGTATTTATTATTTCAGGTTAGACTGTCACCTACTAAATCACTGAGGCCACAGGTAGGTTTTTCCACTTGAGGGCAGTCTTCTTTTTCCATCTAACGCTGGGTTGCTGGCAGGCATGCAACACGCACGTTCCCCAGGAGTGCTAGTGTGGGTGAAAGAAAGGCTCAAATAGCTCTTATTTCATTTTATGTTCACACATTACCCTCCCTAAAACTTGAGTGAATTAATTTTATAGGACACAGACTGGGTCAGGCTCACACACAAGCCTTCTCCACCGCTGCCTCCACAGCGCGGTCTTAACCTGAGGAACGTCTCATGCCATCCTGTCCTCAGATGCCTCCTTTGGACCAGATACTCCCATTTTACTTAAGTCTTTGTGTTCAAGTTTTCGAGAACTCTGTTAATATGTATTATCAATTTGTTTGATATCCATGATAAGCAAAATTATTAACCTGTTACCATACATTAATTGATCCCATTCACCTACCCTAGTAGAAAATGGGTGGAGTAAATTTCAGTGGGAAGGAAGCGAGGTAGAAAAGAGAAAGTTTCCAATGTGTTAAATGATGAAATGTGCATGCACATATCTCTGTGTGCACGTATGTATGTATATGTGCATACGTGTGCACATGTGTATGTGTTGCATTTGTGCATACAGAGTAGTTGCAGCAGGGTGGGAGTTGGTGGGAGGTGGAAGTTATACCAGACTACAAAATGGTTGAGATGCATGATATATGTTAAGACTTGAAAAATTTTGAAATATATATGGCCCTGGCCGGTTTGGCTCAGTGGATAGAGCGTCAGCCTGCGGACTGAAGGGTCCCGGGTTAGATTTTGGCCAAGGGCACATGCCCAGGTTGCAGGCTCGATCCCCAGTAGGGGGGGGTGCAGGAGGCAGTCAATCAATGGTTCTCTCTCATCATTGATTTACATATGGGATTATACATATATATTTACTTAAACAAAATGCAGAAAGTATGTAGTGGCTAAGAGAATAATGTTGATGATCCCGTGATTGTATCTTAGATATGGAAAAATTCCAAAGGCTTTGGGCCTTAGTAAGCCTTTATTCTCTCCCCCGAGTGATGGTAATGCCAGAGAAACACAACTCCCACCGGCTCTGGGACTCCGCCGGGCCCGTCGTGGGGAGATTTCCCTGCGTCCATAGTTTCTTTTCCTGTCCTGCAACAGCTGCATCATGAAACTAACCTGGCACCTGAAAAGAAAGATAAATCTACGCTGAGATTAATGATAATGCACTTACATTTACACAACACGTCAATTCCAGAAGGATTCCAAAGTATCACGTAAACTTTCCAGGACAACTGACTTCTGTTTACTAGCTGTGGGAGCCCTGGTAGGCTGGCTTCAGATTATGGTAAAGAAGAACAAAACGCTTGTCAGTCTTCTTTGTTGTGGTTAAACTGTTACAACATTCCAGCTGAGCAACTCAGAAGAAACTGTTTTACCTCCGTTTTGCAGATAAGGAGGAGAGGCCTGGCGTGCCACAGCAGGAGGCTTCGATGTTTCGTGGAAGGAAGGGTGGCATCTTGGCCATTCTGGCCGAGCCCACTGGCCGCTCCGAGCACAGACACGGGATGGAGAGGAGAAGCAGGCAGGGACCCTCCTCATGCCGCCTCCCCTCACTCCTTTACTGGGAGCGCATGAGTTTTCCCAACTCATGGTTAGCCCTCCCTAGGAGGTTGCATTCTGTCCTCTGTCTGGAATTGTTCCTGTCCCAGAGCTTGCTTCCTCAGTTCACCCAGGTCACTGGCCAAATGTTAGCTCAACAGAGAGGACTTCCCTGGTCCCCCAACCCCCGTCACAGCTTCCGCCTCTAGGCACTAAATCTTTCCTACCTCCCTTCTTCCCCACTGAAGCTTACCAGCCCCATGTTCTCATATTCTTCTAGGGTAGGCTAATTCGATAAATTAATCTACAATACATTAAAATGTTAGTAATTTTGTCTGTCACGGATCTCAGATAAATTGATAATGTATGTTAATAGAGTTCTTTTTATCTGTCCCATTTTTTTTTTTTTTATTGCATGGAGATATCTAAAATCATATTACATTTTAAATTTGTGTACTGTGTTTTGTCTGTTTCTCTAACTAGAATATGAGTCAGGGCTTTTGTTCCATTTCCTGCTGTATCCCAGTGCCTACAGCAGGGTCTGAGACACAGTTCGTGCTCGGTACAGATTCTTTGGATGGAAAATGTGTGAGATGACTGGAACCCTTACATCATTCTTCTGCAGGGCTAGGTGGAGAGCCTTGGGAATGTGTCCAGATGTGGCCACGTGGCACCTCTTCCAGTGGCGTCTGTAGAGGTGACCTTCTGTTGAATTAAATGGAATTTGTCTTGGAGAGAGGCTTAGTTTAAGGCATTTTTGGTGTTGGACACTAGGGAGGTTGAAGCTCTCCTTTTCCTTTCCCATTGAGAAGGGGCTTTGTGTGGCTGAGCTAGGATAGATCAAAACAGCTCCATCTTTCCAACCTTTTCCACTGGAAAAAAGTGAAGAGTTGACTGAATTGGAGTAGCTACTCCCTGGATCTCCCCTGTTTGAAGGCCACTCCTCAAAATGGAGTCAGAGCTGCCCCTGTTTTCAAGAACCCCATGGACTTTGGACAACATCTAACAGCCAGAGGACACAGTATAACCACATATGGAAGATGCCCCGCGGGGCTATGCAACAGGAGAGTCTTGGGACAGCAGGATTTTCCTTGGTGGGATGAAGGGGAAGGGGCATTCCAGGCAGAGGGAACAAGAGTTGGTGCAGGAATCTGAAAGCATCTGGGGGTGGAGCGGGAGGAGTTATGGGTCACTGTAGACAGATAGGTGGTGATACTGATCCATTCCCTGGGAGATGATCTCATTAGCTAAGCAGAGCCAGGCCTGGCCAGGATTTATAAGGAAGACCTCCCAGGAATCAGCGTTGCAATAGTGTGTGTGTGTGTGTGTGTGTGTGTGTGTGTGTGTGTGTGTTTGCATGTGAGTATGTGATTGTGAATGTTTTATTGTGAGAGAGTGTTAGAGGGGATAGCTCACTCTTCTGGATAAGCAGAGAACTCAGTCTCTCACATCCTCAGAGCGGGGGTCTGATGGACAACACTCTCCTGAAGTCTGAGCTGGGGGACTTTCCTTCTGCTCATTGGCTTCCCTCTGGCAAGATTATTTCGGTTGCCTGCTTCCCTTAAAGTAACTTCTGGGACTCCTTTGTTCTGAGATAATGCTGTTTTTTTTGTTTTTTTTTTATATCAAGTGGAAATGTGCGTGCATATATTTCTCTGCTGGAGGATACCTTTCAGAGAGTTGAGGTCAAATGCAGCGGGATTCTCCTCTACAAGTCAAACTCTCCTGGACAAAGCGAAGGTGTCTAGCTGTCCACAGGAGGGTCTTCAGGCTCCAGGCTCCAGGGATCCCCATGAGACCTGGCCTTTCCCCGAGCAGGAGGCCGCCTGGAGGGGAGGCAGTGGGAAGTGCCTGTGGGGTGTGACGGTTGCTCTAAAGCATCTCTGTCTCCTATACCATTTCTGCCTCTGCTCACCGCCGATCTGACCTGAAGCACATTGTTGGAATGCACCCCCTTTCTTAAACAAAGGTATTTCTGAGTTACTTTGGTGAAAGTGAGAATGGTTGCATTAATAAACTGTCCTCTCCTCTGGGCTTAGCTGCCATGATTTCTATTCTGGACAGAGAGCCCCGTAGGAAGTGTGTGATCTCACTCCCCACAAAGGAGGTAAGCCTGCTTATAATTTACTTGTTATCAGCAGTAGGGTGACTGGGTAAGAATGGCGTGAGATGTATAAGAAGTTGATAAAAAAAAAAAAAGCAACAGGTAGCCACCCAGCTGGTGTGGCTCAGTGACTGAGCATTGACCCATGTACCAAGAGGTCACCAGTTCCATTCTTGGTCAGGGCACATGCTTGGGCTGTGGGCTGGGCTCGATCTCCAGGGAGATTGAGGCATGTAGGAGGCAGCCAATTGATGCTTCTCTCTCACTGATGTTTCTATCTTGCTCTTTCTCTCTCTCTAAAAAAAAAACACCCCAAAACCCCAAAACACAAACCAATAAAATAAAATAAAAAGAAACATAAGAAAAGAAAACAATAAGTAGATTTTGTTCTCTTTACTCATTGATCATTTTCCAGTAGGGATTTAAATGGGATTTTTTTTATTGGTCCTATCTTCAGTCAGCTAGGTTTTCTTCAATTATTTTTGTCTTTTTTCTCTCTTAAGTAAGGACATAGTCTTGATATTTAATTATAAAATAGTTTGATGTGCTTATTACCGATAGGCTTTTAATTAAGACACACAGGCCAGCAGTAATTTTTACAATGATTAAAAAATGATGCTAGGTAGCTGGATGGAGGATGCTGTAGATCATGGGGGTAAATATAAGAACGTGGCCTGGTTTTCAGGGCGACTCCCTCTTTCATTCTTTAAAATCAACAATCCTTCAAACTGAGGTCAAGAAAACTCAAGGCTTCAGAATACTATTTACGTTCAAGTTTAAATAAGTCAGTTCATAGATGTAAATATAAGCTTTTCCTGTGACATTACTTGGCTGTGTATGGATATAAGGATTTTATTGTTCACTCCATAATTTTCACTCTTATTTTAATTTGCCAAGTATACACACATCACTAGTGAGTGTGGTAGTAACCATGTGAATTTTCTACATTTCTTGAATTTTGTATGTTTGAATTATAAACTATGTAATGAATATTTTCATCCATATGCATAAATATCAAGAATTCTCCATGTGCTAACTGGGCATATGTATCTAATGTTTCTGGCACACTCAAGTAACGAATCTCTTTGGAAATTCTGCATGAAACTGAACTTAAGGCTCCAATTGTATTTCTGCATTTTTACTCAACGTTGGACTTTGTCCTGGATGAAGGCTCACCTTCCTTATCTCTGCCTATTCCTGGCAATTGCAGTTGCATTTGGAAATGCTGGTCACTATGGGAGGCATATCCTTAATCACAAACTCCAGTGCTTGCCCTTTAAGGAAAATGAAGCCTCGCCACGCCCACCAGCGCCCTGATGACTGATCTCTACTCATCTCCATACTATTTATATTTTATTTTATATTTTTAAAAAATAGACTCTGCCCGGTGTGGTTGCCTCTGACATGCCCACTTCTGTGCATTGACTCTTACCCCAGGGACCTTCTCCTGAGCTGACACCCGTCTGCTGTAGCCTAAGGTTGACTGCCTCCTGGGGAACTAGTTTGGCAAGTGGAGAGTTGGAGGAAAATGCCAAACCAAACCAGACCCTCCAGCATGAAGGGCAAAAGCAAGGGCAGAGATGGCCTATCTGTGCCTTTTTCCTAGCACGTGCAATTTGCTGAGACACCTGTAGTGTGTTTTCTAAAATTCTTTCCCTACATCCTCTTCTACAGCCACTAGGTGTCGCTACCTTCAATCTGTTCTGCTTCCTGCCGCTGGCTGAGCTGCTTAGGAAACCGCGGTGCAGCCGTGGGAGAGGAGCCGACCTTGGAGGTTCTGCAGAGTTCTCCCGGCAGGCAGGGCGTGGGCCGGGAGCGCTCGCTGATCCCGCCAGGTGGAGCAGCCGGGGCTGCAGAAAGAGGAAAAAGAGGAAGGGCACTGCCTCCGCGGTGCCTGGTGCGGGAGCAGGTGCATGCCTTGAGTCCCCACATGCGCTGGCCTATGGCTGCCTGCCTATCACCCATCAGGTCCCTCTGCCTGTTTCTACTTCACAGGACAGGGAACAGAATGAGGGGTCAGTAACAGGCATGGGAACTTGTTCCCCCGTCAGATCAGGGAGCAGTATGCAGTGTGGCCCTGGGCTGGGCCCCGCCTGGCTCTGGTGGGGAATGGGGTAGGCCCTTAGGGGATGGGTGCCACCGGAACAGGGAAGCTTTGGAACACATAGCTGATGTCACTACCACAGGAGGCACTTGGTCCACAGGCAAAGCCTGAGAAGGAGTAACCTGGAGTCACCAAATATTTGGAAGTGTTTCTTTGGGGCAAAGATCACACTTTAAGGGAAAAGTTCTGTTTCTCGAGTCTGTTGCAACGGTAGCATGGCTAGGGCTTGGATTCATTTTTCTGCTAATATTTTTATATTTTGTGATTAAATAATTTTCTTCTTTTTTTTTTTTTTTGCAGTGCCGCGCAATATTAATACCCATTTCTATATGTAGAAACAAACTCATGTGCAGATCATAGCAGAAATGACAATCTGTAAGTTGATAACAACCCAAATTAGTCTGCGGCAATCCAGCCACAGCTAGAAGGCTTCCAGTATTCTAGGATTCTAGAAGAAAGAGGATAACAAAATATTAAGTTCTGCATTTTTATTCATGTGGGTAAACTGAGAAACACCTGTTCGGGAGGCAGACGCCTCCTGCGCTTGGGATCCGAGGGTGTTGATTTCCTCTTTCTGAACTTCAGACGCGAGGAAATGCCTGTCAGCCTGGTGAGGGGCAGAGATGATCACTTTCTTCTGCCGGCCGGCTAGAATGCAGCCCCCCACCCACCCCCGGGCAAGTGAGAATTCTTTCCTCCGTGAGCACATTTGGACAGATTCCATTTCCCCCTGTTCCTGCTTGTAGGAATTCGTTGCTAGGCAGGATTCAAAGGTTTGCTCCACAGCGGGTGTTCGGGCTGTGGCTGAGATGGCTGTAATAGAACAGGTACAGGACCTCACAGGTGTAAAGGGAGACCTCAGCAGGGGCTCTGGCCAGGAACAAGGCTGCTGGAGCACAATGTGCTGGAGTACTTCATAAAATAGGGAGGAGCCAAGAGAGGAAAAGGCAGGGAAAATAAAGTGACTGTTTACTAGATACTCACACTAAATCTGGGGTTCATTTTGTTAGTAAATGTGGGGCATGGACCATATGCCATAGGCTGCTTTAGGCTGGGGGTATACCCACGAATAAAACAAACAAAAGTCACATGCTTCTAGGGAATGCGTTTCTGGTGGGAAGATACACAATTTAAATGGGAGAAACGAATGACATGGTGTGTGAGTGCAATAAGAAGTGCCAAGGAGAGAATAAAACAGAGAAGGGGCTGGTAGTGTAGGGTGGGATGGTGTGGGACGTTCTTCCTGAGAAGGTGACTTTTGAGCAAATGTTTGCAGGATGTGCAGGAGTGAGTGATGGAGATGGCCATGCTCAGATCCTGAGGCAGAGCCTGCTGGTGTCTTGAGGAATAGCTGGATAGCCGGAGGACATGCTGGGATGTCCTCCATCAGATTGTTGTGAGCTTATAGGTCAGCGCAAGCAAAGGCGTGCCATGCTCCGACTTCTATTTTTAATGCTTAAAGATATATTGAGAATAGACAAAAGGAGGCAAAGGCTAAAAGCCTGTTGCAATGATCCAGGTAAGAGATGGTGAAACCTAAGAGGGAGTGGGTGATTCTGGGAAATAGTCATTATTGGGATAGATTTGGATTGCATGTGGCAGGAGACACAGCTCTGTGCTGGACAGGCTAGAACTGTTAAATATTGAGGGACTCTGTCATCTGATGGTTAAGCCATTGGTAGCTAGAAATGGACCATGGTGGGAGTATATACACTGTATAAATGACCACGTGCTACAAATCGAGACTCTTTCCTTTTGAATAGCCAGATTCTCAGCACATCACAGGATGCAGAAGAGAGGTAGGATGATTTGCCCGGGACCTTCAGTCACTAGAGGGAAAGGTTGGGGTTTTTGCTTAATTTCTGCTTAGCTATTATATCCACTTTGTGTCTCTTCAAGAGGAAGTAGGTATGCAAAGTATCCTACTAGTATGATTAAAGGTCACCACAAACTTAAGTCCATATTCTTTCTTCTTAAAATGATGAGAGCTGGGTAATAGTTCTATATAGCCATGCCGGAGGAGCCAGCATCCATTGGCCCCCTGGGGGATATTTCTATGAGCGGTTTTGGATAAAATACATGTCCAATGACCTTCTTTTTTATGGCTGAATAGTATTCCATTGTGTAATTGTACTATAGCTTTTTTATCCACTCATCTACTGATGGGCACTTGGGCTACTTCAAAATCTTGGCAATTATAAATAACTAGAGGCCCGAGGCATGAAATTTGGGCAAGGGGCTTGGCCCCTGCTTGCCATGGCAGCTGTAGGTCTCTGCCTCAACCCCTGCCTGCAGCTGTTTTGTCTGAAAGGATGTCCGGGAGGACGTCTAATTAGCATACTATGCTTTTATTATTACAGATGCTGCAATGAACATAGAGGGGCATGTATTCTTTCAAATTAGGACTTCAGGTTTCTTTGCATATATTTCCAGAAGTGAAGTCAGGTCATAAGTCAGTTCCATTTTTAATTTTTTGAGGTAACTCCATACTGTTTTCCACGGTAGCTGCACCAATCAGCATTCCCACAAACAGTGTACCAGGGTTCCTTTTTCTCCACATTTTCCTCAATACTTCTTGTTTGTTGATTTATTGATGATAGTCATCCTGACGGGTGAGAGGTGGTATCTCATTGTGGTGTTCATTTGCATCTCTCTGATGATTAGTGATGATGAGAAGTGTCTATTCAGGTCCTTTGCTCATTTCTTAATGGGATTGTTTGCTTGTTTTTGGTGTGGAGTTTTATGTTCCTTGTAAATTTTGAATATTAAGACTTTATAAGATGTATCAGTAAATATGTTTTCCCATTTAGTCTTTTCATTTTGTTGATGGTTTCCTTTGCTGTGCAAATACTCTTTAGTTAGATGTAGTCCCATTTGTTTATTTTTTTATTTATTTTTTTGTTTTCCTCAGCAGAGGTGATATATTAGAAAAAAATTGCTGCAAGAAATATTCAAGATTTTATTGCTTATGTGTTCTAGAACTTTTATGCTTTCGAGTCTAACATTTAAGTCTGTAATCCATTTTGAGTTTATTCTTGTGTGTGTTATAAACATGTGGTCTAATTTCATTTTTTTTGCATTGATCTGTCCAATTTTTCCAACATCATTTATTGAATAGACTGTTTTACCTCATTATCTTTTGCCTTCTTTGTCAAGTATTATTTGACTATAAAAGTGTGTGTTTTTTCTGGGCTCTTTATTTCCATTAATCTATATGTCTATTTTTATGCCAGTTCCATGCTGTTTTGATTACTATGGCTTTGTAGTGTAGTTTTATCTTCTTTCTTAGGATTGCCATGGCTATTCAGGGTCTTTTGTGATTTCATATACATTTTAAAAATATTTTTTTCTAGTTATGTAAAATACGCATTGAATCTTCTCCTGGCATATTATCAAACTTCCTGTCTTTCCATGTAAATCCTGAGGAAATCAATGAACTAAATATTGTGTTTCCCAACATTTTGAAAAATATAATAGAGTTCCACTCAAAGTTCAATAAGAATTATTTTGGCGTTATCTGTGATTTTGACACATTTGGTTTTATCAATATATCCTCTGAAGTTAAATTTTAATAAGAATTTAGCCCTCACCCAGGTTATATATGGTGGGCACTCTTTAGCATCTGGAACTAGAGCAATTCAAAGCACAAAGATCTCCCTTTTGGGGCTTACAAAAACACACTGGAAATTTTACAAAAACTGACTTTTCTGTAAAGTTTCCAGAACTTTCACCTACTATGTAGTCTGGCACTGATGGCCCATGTCCATCAATATGAACGGTTCCAGCTGGGAGCAGGGAGCCCAGAGGTGCAACTCTGAAGTGAGGGCTGTGGTGGGCCAGGCGTTCAGGCTGGAGCCATGAAGTCCCGGCACCATTTCCATCTGGTCTTGACTCACTCTTTTGGATGAGAAAAGCCACCATGGACTGAGTCTCTCTCAGGGTGTTGTGGGGATCTGGTTCTATGGGCCTATGCCCTGCCTTTGCAGGGATCTGTGACTGCTCGTCCTCTTCCCATGAGAAGTGTCTGGGAATATGTAGGGAATACTCGATTTTCCTGAAGTGTGGGGAGTGTTACTGTCATTAAGAAGTGGGCCCAGCAGGCAAACTTGCCCTGCTCAAAATGCCAATATGCCCCATGGGGTGATGCGAGGTAGTACCTGCTACTGCATTCAGCAGGAGTTAAGGCTACTGTGTGAAGGTACAGCAGACACATGAGGGTGCCAATGGAGGAAAGAAGGGGACATCTGTAATACTTTCAACAATAAAGATACTTAAAAAAAGACATAAAATCTCTGATTTATGTACTGAATGCAGCTATAATCCTGTCACAGAAGAATGAAAACTGAAGAGGGGCTGGAAACCTCACACAGAGTTCATAGCAGTGCATTTTTGGACAGAGCTTTTTTTTTTTTTTTTTTTTTAATATATATATTTTATTGATTTTTCACAGAGAGGAAGAGAGAGGGAGAGAGAGTTAGAAATATCGATGAGAGAGAATCATCCATCAGCTGCCTCCTGCACACCCCCTACTGGGGATGTGCCGGCAACCAAGGTACATGCCCTTGACCAGAATCGAACCTGGGACCTTTCAGTCCGCAGGCCAACGCTCTATCCACTGAGCCAAACCGGTTTTGGCTGGACAGAGCTTTTGA
The DNA here is from genome assembly GCF_964339955.1 of Pipistrellus hanaki. Taxonomy (NCBI): domain Eukaryota; kingdom Metazoa; phylum Chordata; class Mammalia; order Chiroptera; family Vespertilionidae; genus Pipistrellus; species Pipistrellus hanaki. Next base: position 8,036,881 of record NC_140519.1, read on the forward strand.
GTGGGAGAGGGGGTAGGTGTTGAGATCAGGTCCCCCTAGATCTCTGAGTGATCATGATTAAGTTGCTTATCCTTTCCAGGCCTCCATGTCTGTAAAACCAAGTGATAGACAGAGATGATCCTGAGGTCCAGACCACTGTGGTCTCTGAGTGGAGACAGGAATCAGGTTAAACAATCCTCTCAGTGGGACAGGTGGGCAGACGCCACTTCCTGAGGAGCTGAACTGAGTTTTAAGGGGAGAGTGCTTTCCAGGCAGGAATCAGCCATGAGAATGGTGATGGCTCCTCCATGCAGTTGGCTGCCAGGTGGTGTTGACAGTAGTCCCAGCACTCTCATGCAGAGATTCTCAGCTCATATAAATGGGAATGTAAGCTCTATAAGGAAATTTAGTCCTGGTCTCACTGGCTTGGCCTCTGCCATAGATGTTGGTTCCTCTCATGATTCATTGAAGGGTTGAAAAAACTGGATTTCACAGAAGGAAAGTCGTGAACTGTGTCATGTTCCGCTCTGTGCTCCTTCTGAGCAGCGCTTCTGCATCACATGTACACAAAGTGTGATGGTTAATTTTGTGTCAACATGACTGGGACCTGGGCATGTCTCAACATTTGATCAAACATTATTCTGGATGTTTTTGGATGAGGTTAAAATTTTAATCCTTTGAGTAAAGCCCTAATTAAGGTGGGCCTTTCCAATTAGTAGAAGCCCTGAATAAAATAAAAGGCAAACCTACCCCAAGAAAGAGAGAATTCTCTGGCACGGTGGCCTGCAAACTGGGGATTCAGATCTTCCTAGGACTATATCAGTTTCTGGCCTTCAGACTTGAATTGGACATCAGTTATTGGCTATGAAGTTTTTGGACTTTGTCAGAGTTTATAGTTACATGAGCTAATTCCTTATTATCTATTATCTATCTATCTATCTATCTATCTATCTATCTATCCATTCATCCATCCAGTCTATCTATATCAGCTATCCTTAATGATATATATATCTGAAGCAGTGTATCTGGAAGGGTCAGGAAATGTTTTCAGGCTTTTGCTAAGGAGATGAGCTATAAAAAGAAGTGATTGCATGAGTTAAAACCAGGAGTTTGAACTGCACTGTGGAAATGCTGATATATTCTGGACATGCTTTGATGCTGCACAAATTTGAAATTCTATTCTCCTCAAACTATTTAAAAAATCTGAGAGGAGGGAAGACTCCAAGCTCTTTTCACAATGTCAGCATTATCCTAATCCCAAAACCAAATAAAAATGTCACAAAAAAGAAAATTGTAGGCCAATATCCCTGATGAACATAGCAAAATATTAGCAAATCAGATCCAGCAACACATTAAAAAGATTATATACATGATCAAGTGGGATTTATTCCTGGGATGCAGGTTTGGTATAATATTCACAAATCAATAAATGTGACATATCACATAAACAAAATGAAGGATAAAAGTCACACACTCATATCAGTAGACATAGAAAAGGCATTTGACAAAATTCAGCACCCTTTTTGATAAAAATTCTAAGCAAAGTGGTAATAGAGGGAACATACCTCAACATAATAAAGGTCATTTATGACAAACCTATAGCTAACATTATATTCAATGGGCAAAAACTAAAAATATTTCCCTTAAGAACAGGAACAAGACAGGCTTGTCATTTTTACCACTCTTATTCAACATTGTACTGGAAGTCCTAGCCACAGCAATCAGACAAGAAAAAAAAGGCATTCAAATTGGAAAGGAGGAAGTAAAATTGTTGTTATTTGCAGATGACATGATATTGTACATAGGAAACCTCAAGACTCCACCAAAAATTACTAGATTTAATGAATGAAATCAGCAAAGTAGCAGCATACAAAATTAACATCTGATGGCATTTTTCTATATTGATAATGAACCCTCAGAAAAAGAAGCTAGAAATCAATCCCATTTACCATTGCAACAATAATAAAAAAAGATACCTAAAGATAAACTTAACCAAGGAGGCAAAAGACCTATACTTGGAAAACTATTGGACATTGGAAAATGAAATAGAGGAAGATACAAACAAGTGGAGGCATATACCATGTTAATAGATTGGAAGAATTAATGTCATTAAAATATTCATACTATCCAAAGCAATCTATAGATTCAAGGCAATTCCTATTGCCAATCACTATTGGCATATAAAAACTTATATGGAACCAAAAAAGAACCCAAATAGCCTCAGCAATATTGAGAAAAAAGAACGAAGTTGGAGGTATCACAATACCAGATATCAAACTATAGTACAAAGCCACTGTAATCAAAATAACCTGACAATGGCCCAAGAACAGGCATATAGATAAATGGAACAGAAGAGAAACCCCAGAAATTGAGCCACATTATGGCCAATTAATATTTGACAAAGGTGACAAGCGCATACAATGGAGAAAGAAAGTCTCTTTAATAAATGTGTTGGGAAAATTGGACAGATACATGTGAAGTTTTCTCCTCCTTCACAGAGATGAGGGGAGAGTGCACAAGGCCATCAATTCACATTTCCTCCCATTATTCACACTGAGTTTTCAGATAAACAGGCCCTTGGATGTTGTGAGGATAAGAAAGCTAACCTGTGTGTATATTCTCAACGTTTTTGAAAAAAAAAAAAAAAAGGAATTAGAAAAATATTTAGTATTATTACCATTATTATTTCTGGACTTCATTCTACCTATCTCTCTATATAAAAGACTAATATGCAAAGTGTCCCCTTAGGAATTTGACTGTGAGACCCGGAGTTTGATCGCTTGCTATGATGTGTGCTGACCACTAGGGGGCTGTTTGGAATATGGTGGGCGACCAGCGGCAGAGCAGGTCACTGAAGGAGTGAGGGAAGGAGGAGGCAGGGAAGCAGTGAGGCGGGGGAACCGCACAGTGGCGGTGCTCGGGTGGCAAGGCAAGGAGGAAGTGGGGAGGAGGGGAACCTGATCAGCCCTAATCCCTGGCCAGGTGTAGGGACCCTACCTGTGCACTAATTTTATGCACCAGGCCTCTAGTATTTAAATAAAGTCAGTAATAGGGTTCAATGTTTTATTTTTATTTTTAATTTTTTTTGCAAAAGCATTTAAAATTTCCCCCTGGATCAAATTGAAAAAAATAATACTTTTTTTCCTGCCCCAATCCTTACATGAGGATATTTCTCCATTGATTTTTAGTGGAAGGGAGGAGAGAGAGAGAGAGAGAGAGAGAGAGAGAGAGAGAGAGAGAGAGAGAGAGAGAGAGACACTGATGTGAGAAAGACACATCCATTGGTTACCTCCTGTACGCACCTGGACTGCGGAGGGGATTGAGCCTGCAACCGAGATACATGCCCTTGACTAGAATTGAACCAGCCTGGGCCCTTTCAGCCTTATGGGCCAACACTCTATCCACTGAGCCACCAACTAAGGCAAAAAATAAAAATAAAAATCTTTCACTGCCAAGTGAGCAAGCCGGCAATGCCCAGGCTGCCTTGTGTCCACAGCAACAGAAGCTGGGTGAGGTTTCTCCGAGGGAGAAGCAGACACAGAGGGGAGAGGAGAATGCTGGACCCAGGTCTGGGAGGGCTCAGAGGGAAAGAGCCAAACCAGAGGGTAAAGCCTGAGACAGGGTGGGCTCTCTGGAGAAGTGGCTCCAGGGATTGCCTGGAAGAGGCACTCACTCTGACCCCGAAGGGAGTGAGTCTACCACAGTAGGCTTGTGCCCTCTGGTATGTGACAGCGACATCGGATGTCTGCTGGGGGCAGGGGCAGATTTTTCCCAAGAGGAGAGAGAAGGCCAGGGGGAAGATATACTAGGTAAGGTGTGGGTACACGTTTTATTCTGTGTGCAATGGGCAGCATTGGCTGAGTGGCTTGCTTTGTCTTACGCTTGTCTAAATGTTTCACGAGAAGGCACTTGGCTATGGCCCTTTATGTGTCTTAGTCTGTTCTTACAGCTATAACTAAGTATCATATACTGGTGCCTTATAAACAACATACTTTTATTTCTCACAGTTTGGAGGCTGAAAGTCTGAGGTCAGGGTGCAAGCGTGGTCTGGTGAGGGCCAAGTCAAAGTCTTCCAAGTCAAAGACTCGTATCCTCACATGGTGCAAATACATGTAAATAAGTATATATAAATAAATATGACGTATACCACATTCAAAACAAATTACTTCCAAGCAATATGTATGTATGTATGTATATATGTACATGTATATGTGTGTGATTGTGCATGTATATAATATATGTATATGTGTGTATATATATTTGTAGATATGTGGAAATGGTTTTATTTACATAAGTCACCAATCAGTTGGTCTGATTTTTCTAAACTTTTATGAGTTTACATAAGTAATTTTAAAAATATATATTTTATTGATTTTTTACAGAGAGGAAGAGAGAGGATAGAGAGTTAGAAACATCGGCAAGAGAGAATCATCAATCAGCTGCCTCTTGCACACCCCCTACTGGAGATGTGCCCGCAACCAAGGTACATGCGGACCTTTCAGTCCGCAGGCCAACACTCTATCCACTGAGCCAAACTGGTTTTGCTACATACGTAATTTTAATCTAATTACTTTAAAGGACTACTGTTACCAGCGTTCCCACAACTCAAGATCCAAATTCCACAGTCAAGTTTGTTATGCATTGGAAATGCAAAGGACAGAACCTCAGACTGAGGAAATTGCTTCATTTCTTGACCATGTTTTGGACAAAACTTAGGGAAACTGATGCTGATGCCAGCCTTAGGGGGCAGGGATGTGTCAGTGTTCCTGGCCTCAGAGACCTGGGATTGGGTTGTACCAAGACAGTTCAGAGTAAGTGTTGAGATTTGGAGTGTAGACTGTGAAGGCTGGCTCCGTGGGGGAGGCTGTGTGACAGACGTTGGCTGGGAGCAGACATTGACCTGGAGGCAATCAGAGGACTTGCCAGTGGATACCAGGTTTGCAGACATTGTTCTTGATTTGTGCGGGGGTCCAGCTCTTAGGGTTGAAGGTGATAGATGAGAGCACAACCATAATGAATATTCCAGAGGAAGTCTGCCTAAGCCTCTACACAGCCTTTCTGAGTATCAACTTCTCAACCTCAGAATCCTGACTGTGTTTCAAAATTATGCAATTGCTTCATAGAAAGCTCTTATAATTTGACTTCTGTCCAAGAGAGAATGAAAGCAATTAATGGTAATATAGTAAAATGTTTAATTTATTGTATGGCAGTTGAATTTTCATGCCAAAGTTTCACATTGATGCTGGGGGTGTTTGATTCTGCCCTCCCCTCTACACATAGACAGTTCTGACCAGCACATAAATGTTTTCAGAATACAACTTATACTCCAGTAATATTAACCGGAGGAAAATGGTGGGCTCTTCAGGAAAGTTTATCTGGGGTCTCCTTGACGCCTCTCCAGCAAATGGAGAAATGATCTAGTGAGGTGTGGCAATGCATCCCTTAAAAACGGAGGCCCAGGAGGCTGAATCTAGGTGAGCTACCTGAGGTTAGGGTCCAGGCAGGGGATGGGGGAATTCCATAGGCTCCAAATGAAATAACAAGCTTTCTTCATCAGCATCTGCTACTGAGTAGCTATTGCTTTTGATGCTATGTTCATGCATAGCCTCTTCCACCAGAAGATTGTCCTATCCACAGCCAGACGCAATGTGGATGTAAGAAAGCCCCACTGCACAGAAGAGCGATAAGCCTGCAGGGCCTGCCACGTGGCCGAAACCACCTCTGGTGCCCTGATCAATGACATGGAGACATGCCTTACCTGGGTACACGACAGGAGGGGTCTTGCCCTGTGCCTGACCTCGGTGTGCTGTTCTGGGAGGGCTACCAGCAGGGCATACTTAGGTCTCTTTCTGCCTGTGGCCAGCTCTACTTTCTTGAGATGCTTCTGGGACCATCTGGAAGGGCACGAGCTGAGCTCTGAGTCCAGTGGGTACAACGGCTGCCAGAAAAGTGGGTGACTCTGCAGCTCTGAGGAAAGGGGCTTCAAAGCTGAGGACTTCCTCCCACTTGATCACTGTGGTTTGGAATTTTTTTTAACAGGGGAAGAATCCTCCCAAAGGAGCCAAGTGTAAGTCCTCATAATTCTTTAGGCAATCTGTGAAGAATTTGTAATTGGGATGGCCTACTCAGGGATTTTGAGTGTTAACGAAAATATTTTAGTGTCAACCTTAAAATTATTTTAAAAATCACTAATAATGTTTTAGAAAAATATTTTTTTTCAGGATGAAGAGGCTTTTAGAAACATATTTAGCTGTGAAATCATAGAAAATTCTAAGGACTCCACTAATAATCTATAAGAAACAATAAACAAATATAGTAAAGTTTCAGGATACAAAATTAATGTTTAAAAAATTCATTGTGTTCCTATACACTACCAATGAAATTTCAGGAAAAGAAATGAGAAAGAAAACACACTTCTAATTGCAATTGCAACCAGAAGAGTAAATTATTCAGGAATAAACTTAACAAAGAATGTGAAGGACTAGCACACTGAAAAGGATAAGACATTGTTAAAAGAAACTGAAGAAGTCAAAGAAATGAGAGGATATTGTGTTAACAGATCAAAGGATCAACATCGTTAAAATGGCCATATGACCCAATTCAATATACAGATTAAATGTAATCCCCATAAAAATTCCATTGGCATTTTTTAAAGAAATACAACAAAAAATTCTGAAATTTGTATGGTACCACCAAAGATCCTGAATAGCAAAAGCAATCCTGAGAAAAAAATAAAGCCAAAAGTATCACATTCCTTGACTTCAAATTATGCTACAAAACAGCATGATATCGATGAAAAAACACACAGACTAATGGAACAGAGCTGAAAGCCCAGAAATAAACCCACATCTATATGGGAAAATAATTTTCCACACAGGAGCCAAAAACATGCACTGAAGAAAAGAAATGGTGCTGGAAACTTGGAAAACATTTGACAGCCATCTGACACTATATGCAAAAATTAATTAAAATGAATTAAAGACTTAAAATTAAGACCTGAAACAATAAAATACATAAAAATATAGGTACTAAATTAATGGACCTTGTCCTTAGAAAGGATTTTATGAGTTTGATCCTAAAAACAAGGGAAGAAAAAGCAAAAATAAGTAAATGAGACTATATCAAACTAAAACCTTCTGCACAGCAAAATATATATATAAAGTGGGTGGCTGGAATACCTGAATGACTGTGGCCAGTGAATGGGCATGATCAAGAGGTGGGACCAACCAGCCAACCTCCCGTGGCCCCTCCGCCCCAGCCGGCCCCACCCCTGATGGGCCTTTCCCACTCCAATGGAGGTCAGGATGGTAGGCCCTTACCTCCTGGCTGATCCCTCCCCTGATTGCCCCCCCAACCTTCTGCAGCCCCTCCCTCAAGCCTGCCCCCTCCCATGGACACTCACCACCTCATCACCAAGCAGCCCCTCCCCTCAGCCAGTTACACCCCCATTGGTTCCCCAACTCTGATCAGGGGCAGGGCAGGCCGGCCAATCACACATGGTCCTGCCCCCAGGCCACTGGCCCCTGATAGGCCCCTCACTCCATTCGGGGACAGGATGGCCAGCCCACCACCCACAGCCCCTCTACATGATTGGCCCCATCCCTGATCAGCCCCCAACACCACCATAGGCCTGCGGCCCCTCCCCCCAGCCAGCTCCACCCCCTATTGCCCTGGGGGTGGGGTTGGCTGGCTGGTCAACCTCTCATGGCCCCCTCCCCATGGCTGGCCACACCCCCAATCATCCCTCCACCCCAACCAGGGGTGGGGCCTGCCAGCCAATTGCCCAAGGCTCCTCCCCCTAGTCGCCTGGCCCTGAATGGGCCCCAATTGGGGCAGACAGGCTGGCCAACCTCCTGCCATCTCCTCCTCCTGACAAGCCCCGCCCCCATCTGCAGATCAGGACCAGCCAGCTGGACCCCACTCATGCATGAGTTTGTGCACTGGTCCTTTAGTATATAAATAAGAAAGAGAAAATTAGAAAACCAACTCAACAGGATAAGATATTGGCAAATAATACCTCCAAATAAGGGGCAAATACCTAAAGATATAAGGAACTAATACAACTCAACAACAAATGCCAAAAAAACCCCACTCCAATGAACAGAGTATGTGAGCACACATTCTCCCAAGAAGAGATACAAATGGCCAACAGATATATTCTGTTCAAGAGATTCAAATGGCCAATTGGAAATATGTTCAATTTCACTAGCTATAAGGAAATGCAAATCAAAACCACAAGGAGATACCACCTCATACCTGTTCTGTTATCTACCCACAGATTTGAAAACATTTATTTGTAAAGCTATAGGGACCCCTGAGTTGCAGCATTGTTCACAGTGGCTAAACCACGGAAACAACTGAAGTATCCTTCAATGGATGATTGGATAATGGGGATGTGTACTCTCTACATGGAATACTATTCAGCCATAAGAAAACATGAAATACTGAATTTGCAACAACATGGATGGATCTTGAGAATATCATGCTAAGTGAAATAAATCAGAAAAAACAAAAAATATATGGTTTCACTGATATGTAAAATATAAAACATAAAGCAAGGAACAAATAGACAAAACAAAAGACAAAGAACTCATAACCACAAACAATATGGTAGTTACCAGAGGGGCCGTGGGGAAGGAGGCGTGAAAAGAGAGGAAAGGGTTAAATACATGGTGAAGGGAGGAGATCTGACTGAGTGGTGAGCACACAATGCGATATACAGATGATGTGTAATATCGAATATACAATGGAGTCAAGACAGTCTCTTCAATAAATGGTGTTGGGAAAATTGGACAGATACATGCAAAAGAATGAAACTAGATCACCAACTTACACCATTCACAAAAATAAACTCAAAATGGATACAGGACTTAAACATCAGACGGGAAACCATAAAAATACTAGAAGCATCCACAGGCAGCAAAATCTCAGACGTATGCCAAAAGAACTTCTTCACTGATACTGCCCCTAGGGCAATGGAAGCTAAAGAGAAAATAAACAAATGGGACTACATCAAAATAAAAAGCTTTTTTTACAGCAAAAGAAACCATCAACAAAACAACAAGAAAGCCCACGGTGTGGGAGAACATATTTGCAAATAATACCACTGATAAAGGTTTAATCTCCAACATTTACAGACAGCTTATACAACTAAATAAAAGGAAGATGAATGATCCAATTAAAAAATGGGCAATGGACCTAAATAGAATATTTTCAAAAGAAGACAGAAGGAAGGCCAAAAGGCACATGAAAACATGCTCAAAGTCACTAATTGTCCGAGAGGTGCAAATCAAAACAACAATGCGGTACCATCTCACACCTGTCAGAATGGCCAACATCAACAAATCAACAAACGACAAGTGTTGGTGAGGTTGCGGAGAAAAAGGAACCCTTGTGCACTGCTGGTGGGAATGCAGACTGGTGCAACCACTGTGGAGAACAGTGTGGAGTTTCCTCAAAAAACTGAAAATGGAACTCCCATTTGACCCAGTAATCCCACTCCTAGGAATATATCCCAAGAAACTAGAAACACCAATCAGAAAGGATATATGCACCCCTATGTTCATAGCAGCACAATCTACAATAGCCAGAATTTGGAAACAGCCTAGGTGCCCGTCAGCAGATGATTGGATCCCAAAACTATGGTACATCTACACAATGGAATACTATGCTGCCATAAAAAAGAGGGAATTTTCATCATTTGCAGAAACCTGGATGGAATTGGAGAACATCATGCTCAGTGAAATAAGCCAATCAATGAAAGAGAAACACCAGATGACCTCACTCATTTGTGGATGATAAAGAACATTATAAACTGATGAACCAAGAGACAGATATAGAGACAGTAAAGCAACAGGCAGACTGTCAAATTACAGTGGGGAGGGGTGGAAGATCTGGGGGAGATAATAGATCAACCGAAGGACTTGTGTAGATGCATATAAGTACAACCAATGGACATAAAACTCTGGGGAGGGAGGGTATGTATGGGAGGGAGGGAGGGGGGCAAAAAAAAAATCAATAAAATATATTAAAAAAAATAAAAGTGGAAAAAAAACAATAGTATTTATAGAATTAAAAAAAATAAAATTGTACACTGGAAACTTAAATAATCTTACTAACTAATGTCATTCCAATAAATTTAATAAAAATTTTTACAAAGAGGAAACAACCATAACACTTTGAGAAAGTACTTAGTGTTTTATTTTATTAGTAGTATCCTTTTGCCTGTGAAATTTGCATGGATGTTTTTTCTTAAATCCTCAGCTGAGGACATGTTTTATTGCTCTTTTAGAGAGAGAGGAAGGAAGAGAGAGAAAAACATCAATGTGAGAGAGAACATCAGTTGGTGCCCTGACCTGGGATTGAACCTGCAATTTAGGTATATGCTCTGATCGGTAATCAAATCCACAACCTATCAGTATGGTATATGGGTGATGCTCCAACCAACTGAACCATACCAGCCATGGCTGAAATTTGCATGGATTTTACAAAAGGCATTACATTTTTCAAAAATAATAATAACATGTATTTTCAGAGTGACTTATATAGTTCTTTAAGGTTTAAAAAAGGTTCTGCTTTAGGGTGACCTTGGTTGGCTTGATAGTCTTAAATGTTTCTGGTTTAAATGTAGTTTGAAAAAACAACCCAGCCTGCAGAATCTTTTTTTTTTTTTTTTTTTTTTTTTTTTTAATATATTTTATTGATTTTGTACAGAGAGGAAGGGAGAGAGATAGAGAATTAGAAACATCAATGAGATAGAGTCATGGATCAGCTGCCTCTTGTACACCCCCTACTGGGGATATGCCCGCAACCAAGGCACATGCCCTTGACCGGAATCGAACCCGGGACCTTTCAGTCCCCAAGCCGACGCTCTATCCATTGAGCCAAACTGGTTTCCGCCTGAAGAATCTTTTGATGCCCTTCAATGACTTCCCCACCTGTGCATGGGGTTGTGGAAGACCCTTTGCCATCTCTCTCTTCAAGTCAGCACACCAGCTGGCCTAGAGCCTTCCTGAGGGCCAGAGCTTCCTCACAGCTCTTTGCCTCCCTTGCAGGCCAGCTGCTCAGGCATCTATGGCATTGCCTTCCTCCTGGCCCTGGGAGTCTCTCTCGGTGGAGGGGTCACAGAGGGTGGCGTGAAGGCTGGCTATGCTTTTTTTCTTCTATTCTCTAGTTCTCCTCTAAGCTACTTCCTGTTGATGAATACTTTGCAAATGTGTAGTAAAATTTATTACATACCGCTTATTTTAAAACAAGGAAATGAAGTTGCCTAGGTTAAAAGTCACATACAAAAGACCATTAAAATTAGAATAAAGAACTTGGATGGGTGGTTTAATTGGTTGGAACACCATCCAAAAGGTTGTGAGTTCAATTCCCAGTCAGTTTACATACCTAGGTTGTGGGTTCAATCCCCTGTTGGGGGATTAGGGGAGGCAACTGATTGATGTTTTGCTCTCACATCAATGTTTCTATCTCTTTCTCTCTCCCTTCCTCTTTCTCTAAAACCAATTAAAAAAATCCTCAAGTAAGGATTAAAATAAATAAAATATCCACTCATCTACTAATGGGCACTCGGGCTGTTTCCAGATCGTAGCTATTGTAAGTAATGCTGCTATGAACATAGGGGTGCCTATATTCGTTCTGATTGGTGTTTCAGGCTTCTGAGGATATATTACTAGAAGTGGGATCACTGGGTCAAATGGCAGAAAGCTGTGGTACATTTACACAATGGAATACTATGCAGCTATACAAAGAAGAATTTCTTATCCCTCAAGACCAAACGAAGACCTGGAGATTATTATGCTAAGTGAAATAAGTCAGTCAGAGAAAGTCAAGTATCATGTGATCTCACTTATATGTGGAATCTAATGAACAAAATAAACTGACAAACAAAATAGAGCTAGAGACCTGGAAGCATGTGACAAACTGAGGGTTGTTAGAGGGAAGTGGGAGGGAAGATTAACCAAAGAACTTCTATGCATAACCCATGAACACAGACAGTGGTGGGGAGGGGGCAGGAGTGGGGAGGAGGGGTCAATGGGAACACCTGTAAAACTTTAAATAATAAATATAAATTAAAATAAGTAAATAAATAATAAAAATTAAAAGATAAAAAGGAGGATATAATCATAATCTAGAGATACCCGGTGCTCTCAGCCTTACTCAGTTTTGAAACTGCTGGCAACCTGGGGAGAGGATATTTAGAGATAAAATTACATAAAACACTATGAATTATATGGTCTCCAGCGTGAAAAACAGTAGACCAATTTGAATGTTGACTTAACTGTTTTCCTCTCAACTCAGAGGAATATATTATGTGTATCTTTATGTAAGAGATATTGACTAAGTACAATTTACAGTGGGGAGGGGAGGGAGATCTGGGGGAGATAATAGATCAACCAAAGGACTTGTATACATGCATATAAGTACAACCAATGGACATAAAACTCTGGGGAGGGAGGGTATGTATGGGAAGGAGGGAGGGAGGCAAAAAAAAAATCAATAAAATATATTTTTAAAAAAAGAGATATTGACTAAGTAGTAGGTAAATCTTCAATACAAATGGTACAAGGATTTCAGGGACTTCATTGCTCATACATCTCTTCTATATTTTCTCTAATTTATCACATTGAGAGGAGATATATGTAATTCTACTCTAAAATGTAAGGAGAGTCCAGCATAATGAAGCCCTTAGAAGGAAATTCTGTTGAATTGCTAATGAGGAAGCTACATAGAACTGAGCTGCAGTCCTGTTAACCATGATGCTTTTTCCGGCCTGACTTCCAGTATCTCTTATTACTGAGTTCTCCCACCAGATTGGACCTACTCCATCTTGACTCCAAGGTAGATAGAAGGGAAAGGAAGAACAAGTCAATATAATGATGTAGAGATGGGTAGGGGCCACCCACACATAGTTCCTGTTAATGGTTTTTTCTTTATTATAAGAGCTTAATGGAAAGCCATTGAAAGTTTTGTTTTTATTGAATTTTGTTGTTATTATTATTGTTATTAATAGCATGGAAGACACATGCTGGGTATGGATTTTGAAACTATTATTGTGTGTGTATAGACCAGTAGCAGGACAGGGATGTCCGTGGAGGATTGCATATGAAGACAACAAAACAGGTTGGATGACAGATGAAGGTGTTGGCGTGAGACAGGATGGCGGCAGAGGAAATGGACAGAGGTAGGTGGACCTGTGGGAAATTGGGTTGGGTTGGGTAATGAGGGAGAGTATGAGATAGAATTTAAAGCAGAAAAAAAGCAGTGAGAGACGCCTAATTCTCCCAGCTAGGTAGGTGTAGTACACGCTGTGCTCTCCAAAATGCTTAAATCTATTCTCTAGAGTGTAAAAATAGTTTCTGGCCTCTTCTGCTTACTGTGTTTGGTGCTGTTTGCTCCATTGCTTAAAAGAGCACATTTCAGATCAGCTAATACCTCTGAACGAAGGTCCTGTTTCTGTCTTTGAATATATCCTGTGCCATAATAGAGACAGTTTCAACTCCTTCTCCCTCCTCCCCCTCACCCCATCTCCTCTCCAAATAATCCCCAGAAATGCAACCCATCAAGCTACACCTCCATGGCGAGACCCAGCCAGGGCCCAGGCAGCCAGAGGCTCAGCAGTGCCAGCTTTGGACAACACGTTCTGCCTCGGCAAAGGGGAAGGGAACGAGCTCCAGAAACGCAGGCGTGGGAAGGGTTTGTGCCTGGGAAAGGGATAAAGTGTGAGGCATCTGTTTGCCAAGTGCCTCACTTAGCCATGTTTTCCAGCGTTGGTGCCTACTGGGGTGGGATGAGAAAACACTCAGCGTGTTTCTCTTCCCGAGGACCGAGAAGGTTCACTTTCTAAAAAAAACACACACACAAAAAACTGTGATCTATGAGATTTTAGATTTCAGAAGTTAACTATGTATTGTGCATTCACATGTGGTGCATTTATTTTATTTATTTTATTTATTTTATTTAATTTATTTTATTTTATTCAACCAAAAACATTCTCTAATTCCTAGGGATCTAGCCATCAAACCCAGGCAAGCAAATAGTTTGCTTAGAATAATTAAAAAATAAAATCTACATATTGTGACTATATGCATGGGTATGGCCTTCCTTCCCCTAACTCTCTATGGCTAATTGCTCATCTCCTTCACTAATCAAGCATACATACATGAGGGTAGACAGCACACATCAACCCCAGAGAGACTTGTTCACACCTACAGATGAACCCTACCTGATTGCCCTTTCCTGGTACAGTAAGTGGGTACATAGTTGTCAAGCTGTGGACAGATGTGCTTTGTGGAAACATTTCCTCTTCATTGAGATACTGAGTTGATAAAGCAGCTGCTGATCATAAACCCAAACGTAAATGGGAGAGGAGTGACAGAAAGGAAGGTTGATGGGAGAGAAAGAAAACTTTTCCCGAGGGCATTACAGGGAGGCATAGAGCCATGTGTATAAGAACCTACCGTAATTTTGATTCTTGGGATTGGGGCACTGCAGATTTTTGGTTCTCATGTTGAAGGCTCCCACTGTGATTGGCCTCTGTGATGCGTACTCAATTTGGGTTGAGGTCCCTAGCTCGGTCTCCCGACTGCCCTTACAGATATTAGAACCTCTGCTTCTGCAGAATGCAGCAGGAAGACTGTGGGCCTGGGTTGCTTCGGGGAAACAGCAATAGTCCTGGGGAAGATTGACATCAGTATCCAAAGGGACCTGACTGATGGGCTGGGCATGGGCAGAGGCAAAAGCGTTAGGTAGTGACCATACATGAGGCCAGAACAGTGATGATACCATAGGTCAGAGTGGTCTGTGTAGAGAGGGACCTTGGCTAGCAGCTGGGAGTGTGGCAGTTGGTGTCTAAATGAGAGGCAAGCACTAAGCTTTTGCTTAGCCTCAGGGGAAACCCGGGTAACTAACAATTCTGGTGGGACTGTCAGGTAGTTGCTTAGGCAACTTGGGAGTTAGAAACAGTATAGCTTGGTGATCTTTCTCCTCTGAAATTGCTACCCCAGAATATATATTGTGTTTTTCCTGGTTCTGAACTCTGACCACACATTAGAATCATCTAAAAATTTAATACTGATGCCCAGGGCTCACCCACTGACCAGCTGACCAAAAAGTCTGCCATGGAAAGGTATACTGATATTTTAAAAAGCCACAGGGCTGATTCTAAGATACAGCCAAAGACTGAGACACTTCAGTAAGTGAATGGTCCTACTAATGCCTTCTCCTTTTGCTGCTGTGATGTCCTTGTAAGCACACTGCCTCTCCTGGTTGCAACTGGCTCAGGAATGGGGCAGGCACTTGTAGATCTTACTGCATTATCCTATCTAATAAAAGAGTAATATGCAAATTGACAGTACCTCCATTACACCCACCAGCCACACTCACCAGCCAATCAGGAGCAAATATGCAAATAAACCCAACCAAGATGGTTGCCATGGAGCAAGCAGAAAGGAGGCTTGGGTTTCACCGTCAATAGAGGAAGCCAAGCTTTCCACACACCCTGAGGAGCCCAGGCCTTCACTCAAGGCTACAAAGTTTCAATTATAGAAGATAAATAAATCCCAACAGAAATGATTGTACCCTTGGAGCAAGCAGGAGGCTTGGCTCTGCTCAAGGCTACACAGTTTCAGTTATAGTAGATAAATAAATCCCAGATACCAGGGCCTCCTCTTGGGTTGCCAGGGGTGTGGCTGGCCTGCGAACCACCATAGATCCCTCGCCCAGGCTGCCCCATGCCCCAAGGGAACCCTCACCCTGATCTGGGACATCCTTCAGGGAAAACAAGCTGGCCCCAACCTTTGTAGTAGGCCTCTATCCTAACTAATAAAAGATTAATATGCAAATTGATCATCACTCCAACACACAATATGGCTACCCTAATGAGGTCAAAGATGGCTGCCTCCATGTGGACACAAGGAGGCCGCCACAAGATGGCCAGCAGGGAAGGGCAGTTAGGGGCAAACAGGCTGGCAGGGGAATGGTTAGAGGGTGATCAAACTGACAGGCAGAAGTGGTTAGGGGCAATTTGGAAGGCAGGCAGCTGAGCAGTTGGAAGCCAGCAGTCCTGGATTGTGAGAGGGATGTCCCAGATTGGAGAGGGTGCAGGCTGGGTTGAGAGATACAGACCCTCATTCACGAATTTCATGTACCAGACCTCTAGTGTTAGTATAAATCTGAAGAAGATTATGATAAGATAAAATGTATGCAGTAAACCCTAGAGCAATCATCAAGAAAATAACAGAAAATATGATTTAAAAACCATCAGAGGCGTTAAAATATTAAGCAACAAAATATTTACTTAATATAAAAGAATGCAGTAAGGGAGTAACAGAGAAAGAAAAGGGACATGAGATAAATAGAAAATAAATGTAAAAATGGTGGATTTAAGTCTAACTATATCTATAATAATGTTAAGTATGAGTGAATCAACCAATCTAATCAATTAAACAATCTGAAAGATTGAAATTGTTATACTGAATAGAGACAAGACCCAAGAATATGCTCTGTACAGGGGATAGAATTTAGATTCAATTGCAAGTAGGTTGAAAGTAAAAAGATGGTAAAAATAGATCATGCACACAGCAACCAAAAGAGATCTGGAATGCTATTATTATAATAATAGCAGACAAGATAGACTTTAAAAACAAAAAGTGTTAGTAGATATAAAAAGAAACATTTTATAATGATCAAAAGGTCAATTTATCAAAAAGATATATCAATTTAAAACATATGTACTAACAGCAAATGCCAGAATATATGAAACAAAAACTGACAAATTGAAGACAAAATAAAATTCAGTAATGATATTTGGCCATGCTAGACCATAAAACCCCATGCTAGGCCATAAAACACTTCAATACTTCACTCTCAACAATGGATAGAAAAGCTAAGCATACCACAAACAAGAAAACAGAAGGCTTAAATCCTCCTATATACCGTGTTTCCCCAAAAATAAGATATCCTCCGAAAATAAGACCTATAATACTTACAAGTTTCCTTCTGAGTGAAATATAAGGCATCCCCCAGAAAATAAGGCCCCCCTAGGCTAAACATGAGAGATTTGGTCCACTGATTCTGAAAGAAATGGAATCACAAGAAATTCACCAGGAAATTCAGGAATTGGATTGTTATGATGATGTTCCAGAATATGATGACATGATTCTCATTGAATAAATGAGTAAATTCTTGATACTGTAGGATTCACAGTTTGTCTGGTTTGTGTTGACAACTATCGTACTACCCCGTACCATATACAGGTAATAAATTTACTTTGTTTTCATTTAACAGTAAATGTGTACCCTATTCTTCTTCATGGAAAAATAAGACATCCCCTGAAAATAAGACCTAGCGCATCTTTGGGAGCAAAAATTAATATAAGACACTGTCTTATTTTCAGGGAAACAGGGTAATAAAAGAGTAATATGCAAATCTACCAAATGGCGGAACAAATGGTTGCTATGACAGGCACTGACCACCAGGGGGCATATGCTCAATTTAGGAGCTGCTCCCTGGTGATCAGTGTGCTCCCACAGTCAGAGCATGGCTGAGCCACAAGCTGGACTTGTGGCTGGTGAGTGCAGTGGTAGTGGTGGGAGCTTCTCCCGTCTCTGCGGCAGTGCTAAAGATGTCTGACTACCTGCAGGGAGTGGGCCTAAGCCATCAGTCAGACATCCCCCAAGGGCTCCCAGACTGGGAGAAGGCACAGGTCGGCCTGAGGGACTCCTCCTCTCCCCCTTAGTGCACAAATTTAATGCATTGGGCCTCTAGTGGTACTATAAGTCAACTGGATTTAATAAAGACCTCATCCAACAACAACAACAGAATACACATTCTTTTTTATTTTATTAATAATCACTTTATTTAACATTTTAATTAAATTTATTGGGGTGACATTGGTTAATAAAATTATAAAGTTTTCAAGTGTACAATTCTATAATATGTCATCTATACATTGCATTGTGTTTACCACTCAAAGTTAAATCTCCTTCCATCACCATGTGTTTGAGCCCCTTTACTATTTCCCCTCACCCCCTTTCCCCTCTGGTAACCATTATATTGTTGTCTGTGTCTATGAGTTTTTGTTTGTCTTATTTAATCATTCACTGCTTTCAGTTTTATATCTTACAGATGAGTGAAATCATATGGTTTTTGACTTTCTACGTGACTTTTTTTGTTTAGCTTAATATTCGCAGGATCCATCTATGTTATTGCAAATGGCATTATGTCATCATTTCTTATGACTGAGTAATATGCCATTGTATGTAAATACCACATCTTTATCCAATAGTCTATTGAAGGACAATCTGCTGTTTCCATGTCTTGGACATCATGAATAATGCTGCAGTAAATAAAGGGGTACATATATCTTTACAAAGAAATGTTTTCAAAACTTTCAGATAGATACCCACATGAGGACTGCTAGTTCATATGGTAACTCTATTCTTAATTTTCTGAGGAACCTCCATAATGTTTTCCATGGAGGCTGCACCAGTTTACATTCCCATCAACTGTGAATGAGGGTTCCCTTTTCTCCACAACGTCTCCAACACTTGTTACTACTTGTCTTGTCGATAATAGCCATTTTAACAGCTAAGAGGAGGTAGGTGCTATCTCATTGTAGTTTTGATTTGCATTTCTCTAAAGCTAGTGAAGTTGAGCATATTTTCATATATCTGTTGATCATTAGAATATACATTCTTAAATTAGCATAAGATAGTCTCTAGGATAGACCCCATGCTAGGCCATAAAACACACCTCACTAAATTTAAAAGGATTGAAATTGTGCAAAATACATTCTCTGATCACAGTGGGGTAAAATATGGAATTAATAACAAAGAAACTTGAAAAATGCACAAATATATGAAAGTTAAATAGCAGCAATAAAATAAACAATGAGTCAAAAAAAATTAAAGGGAAATGAAAAAAATACATAGAGATAAATAAAAATGAAAATACAACACCTATGGAATGCAGTCGAAGCAATGTTTACAGGTATAAATGCCTACATTCAAAAAGAAGAAAGATGTCAAATCAATAACCTAACCTCCCAACTTAGAGGAAAACAAAACTGTATCCCAAACAAAAGAATCTAAGTGTTCAATTAGGACAACAAGCCAAACAGAAGCAGCAAGCCTTTATTTACTTACAGTTCAGATAAGAGGCAAAAGAGAGAGGTGCTGGCTTTCCAATGTTCAGAATCCCTCAAGGAGCATATTGAGTGAGGGTCAGGGAACAAGTTGGTAGAATGGTTTCACTGCCTCCCTCCACCCTGCCCCACAAAAGACTATTTTTTGTCCTTTTGTGGACTTGGGGGTCTAAAATCATGAAGTTGAAGGGCGGGGAGTGGAAAAGTACCAGTTAGAGAAAAAACAAATGCTCCTCTCCCCCTCTATCCCCTCCACCCTGGCCCCTCAAATTGCAACACCCTGGCTAGATGCCCCAAGGCATCTCCCCGCTATGATCCTGCACGCAAAGTCTTTCTCTGGTTTGAAAAGTCTCACATTAGATTTTGACCTGGATTGCTCAGAATAAAGAAATAATATTGATTACAGTGCAAATTAATGAAATAGGAAACAGTAAAACCAGAGATAAAATCAACAAAACCAAAAGTTGGTTCTTTAAAAGATCTACAAAACTGACATACCTTTTAGTTAGATTGACCAAGACAAAAAGAGAGGACCAAAACCACTGAGATCATTGGCAATATCTGTGGCTGCAGCTGAGGACTGGGCTGCTTGGCCTGCCATGATCTCTGGTGTCTTGTCCTGGGTTTTGTCTCCCTGTAGGGGGAAGGGTCTCCTCTTTTGGGTTCCTCTCTTGTGCTTCTTTCACCATATAATCTCTTTTTCCTCAATGGAATTTATGACTATAGGCCTTGAAAAAGCTGTTTATCCCTGTGCTAGCCAGTTTTGCTCAGTGGACAGAGCATTGGCCCACGACCTGAAGGGTCCCAGGTTCGGTTGCAATCAATAGCATGTACCGAGGTTGCAGGCTCGATCCCAGATCCCCAACCCTGGCAACCAGGAGGCACCGATGTTTCCCTCTTTGTGTCTCTCCCTCTCCCTTCTACTCTCTCTAAAAACTCAATGGAAAAAATATCCTCGAGTGAGGGTTAACAAAAACAATATAAAACTGTTTATCCCTTGTCTATTTCAACTTGCCTAAAACTTATTTTCTAGTTCAGTGTTTCCCAAAGTGTGGTACGCGTACCCCCGGCGGTACGGGAAGAGTTTGGTGTGGGTACGCGTTGCACCGGAGTTTGGTGGGGATATGCACTGCACCGTGCTTAGCTGCGCCTAATTTTACGTTCTCATGAGTACGAGGGGTACTCAGTGTTATGAAAATTATAGAAGGGGTACACATATGTCAAAAGTTTGGGAAACACTGCGTCCAGTTGATTTTAAGAAGTTCATTTTACCTTTGAGTATATGTTACTTCTGCCCCCTACTACTTTCAATATTAGATTATTGACCTCTATGAACATCACTTTTATTCCAGAAGTTTGTCGTGGACATAGGCCCTCCTAAAGTTCACAGAGGACTCCTCTCTTTTGCTGCTCAAAGTCTGTGCCCATTTGAAACTCCTAAGAAGATTAGTTTTGGTAGGTGATGGTGGCTGGAGGCTATAGTTCACAGATCATCAGTGAAGCAGAGATGAATACTATACTATGAGCCTTATGAAGTCTCAAACTTTCCCAACTCAGTTTGAAGTTTAATCTCTTTCTCAAAGTTATTTTACCTGACTCATCTTAGTCACACTCTTTTTACCTGGAGAGCAGTCATCCATAACTTAGAGCTACTGAATGAAAAAATGTTTTAACAACAGAAATAATAAGAAGGACTCCCCCAGGAGAAGGCTTGCTATGCTAAGTGAATGAGTGGGCCATTAGTAAAAGGTAGTTAGATGGAGAACAGTTCTGCTCTCTATATATTTGATACCAGAAGATTGTAGTAAGTTATGGATACATAATATGATAGATATGTATGAAATATGTATATATTGTGATACCCAAAATAGTAATTAAAAGAATTATAGAAACAAATATACCCCAAACCACTTCAGATAAATCAAATAGAGTGCTTACAATATTCAACTAACCTACAGGAAGACAGGAATACAGAGGTAAAAAACAAAGAGAAAAAAATAGAAAAAAAATAAATGACACACATAAGCTCTACTATATTAATTATTATTTCAAGTGTTTATGGTCTAAATATATGAATAAAAACATAAAAATTGGCAGAGTGGATAAAAATATCTTGACCAAACTATATTGTGTGCATAAGAAACCAATTTTCAATTCAATGACATATGTAAGTTGAAAGTTAAATGACGGAAAAAAATATAGCATGCAAACATTAACAAAAGAAAGCAAAGAAACAACATGGAAAAAGAGGAACATTACATAAGGTTCAAAGGATTAATAATGATAAATGATAAAAGAATTAAAGGATTAATCAATCATGAAGACATAGCCATTCTAAATGCATAAAGAAAAAAAAAGATGAAAGAAGTTGAAGCAAAAACTGACAGCACTGAGAAGAAATATAGAGCATTTCTAATTAAAATTGGAGACTTTAACATCCCATATTCAGCAATATCCCATACTCAGTAGTTCTGTCAAGAATTGCTACAGCACCATCAACCAACAGGATCTAATTGATATTTAAAGAATATTCCATTCAACAATAATAGAGTACACATTTTTTTTCAGGTATCCATGGAGCATTCACCCGAACAGTCCAAAGTGTGGTTCATAAAGAAACTACAAAGATATAAAGTTATAGACCAATATCCCGGATGAACACAGATGCTAAATTCCTCAATAAAATATTAGCAAATCGTATCAAGTAATATATGAAAAAGACCAAGTTGGATATATTCCAAGGACACAAAGCTGGTACAATAGATAAATCAATAAATGTGATATATTACATAAAACAAATGAATGACAAAAATCACACGATCATATCAATAGATACAGAAAAAGCCTTCAACAAAATACAGCACTCATTTATGATTAAAACTTTCAGCAAAGTGGGAATGGAGGGATCACACCTCAACATAATAAAGGCCATGTGTGAAAAACCTACAGCCAGCATCATACTCAATGGTCAAAAACTAAAAACATTTCCCTTAAGATCAGGAACAAGAAAGGGATATCTTTCACTACTCATTCTATATAGCACTGGAAGTCCTAGGCATCCAAATTGGAAGAGAGGAAGTAAGTTTTTCATTATTTACAGAAGACATAATATTATATATATAAAACCCTAAAAACTCCACTAAAAACTACTATACTTAAATGAATTCAGTAATGTAGCAGCATACAAAATTAACATCCAGAAATCAATGGCATTTTTATACACCAATAATGAACTATCAGAAAGAGAAGCTAAAAAATAAATCCCATTTACCATTTCTACAACAACAACAACAAAAAGATACCTAGAAATAAACTTAACCAAGGAAGAAAAAGACCTATACTCAGAAAACTACAGGACATTGGAACAAGAAATAGAAGAAGATACAAACAAGTGAAGAATACACCATGTTCATGAATTGGAAGAATTAATATCATTAAAACATCTATACTACCCAAAGTAATCTATAGATTTAATGTAATCCTTATAAAAATACCAATGTCATATTTCACAGATTTCAAAATTCCAAAATTTCATATGGAACCAAAAAACACCGAATAGTTCCACAATCTTGTGAAAGAAGAAGAACAAAGTTGGAGGGATTACAATACTGGATATCAAACCATACTACAAAGCCTTTGTAATCAAAACAGTCTGGTACTGGCTTATTTTGCTTAATAATCTTCAGATGCCTCCATGCTGTCTCAAAGAGAAACATATTCTTCTTTTTTACAGCTGCATAGTATTCCATGGTATAAATGTACCACAGCTTTTTTATCCACTCATCTACTAATGGGCCCTTGGGCTGCTTCCAGATCTTAGCTTTTGTAAATAACACTGCTATGAACATTGGGGTGCATATATTCTTTCTGGTTGGTGTTTCTGGATTCTTAGGACATATTCCTAGAAGTGGGATCACTGGATCAATTGGCTCTTCCATTTTTAATTTTTTGACTGTTTGTAATCTTGTTGAAAAAAGGGAGAAGGACCAGGATTGCTAGAGAAGGCGGTTGTCTGTGAACAGATGTCATCTCCTCCCATCCTGAGTTACAGCTGCCCCTATTTAGGGCTGATGATTGACATTTATAATCGGAGGGGTTTTATTTTTCTTAAGTGTGCATTGCTTATGAAAATGGAACCCCCCTAGAGGGAAGTGCTAAACTCCTTAACCACCAGTGATTTTTTTAAAGGATGGTTAGTTCATCACAACATTTCAGAACATTAGATGCCAGAGGGAACTAAGAGAGGAGCCAGAGGGGATGGGATGCCTGAAGACAGAAACTCAAAAATGGCTGAAGACAGACAACAAATTCTGGCCATTTCACACTGTTGCTTCTCACTGACCTTTAGAGGGGCAATTCCATATTAACTCTTTCAACAATAACTTTATTATCGAAAGACTATCAGTGTTGGAAACATTCACCAAGAGAAGTTAGGATCCTTGGTTTTTTTTTTTTTTTTCTTTTTGTTAATATATTTTATTGATTTTTTTATTTTTTTATTTTTATTTATTTTTTTTACAGAGAGGAAGGGAGAGATATAGAGAGCCAGAAATGTCGATGAGAGAGAAACATCAACCAGCTGCCTCTTGCACACCCCCCACCGGGGATGTGCCCGCAACCAACATACATACCCCTGACCGGAATCGAACCTGGGACCTTTCAGTCCACAGACCGACGCACTATTTACTGAGCCAAACCGGTTTTGGCTAGGATCCTTGTTTTTAAAAGAATGTAGTTTTTATTCTAATTGAAAAAGTCACACCTCTGTGTATCACAGAAAAGCAGAATGGAATATTACTGGCAAAAGAAAGAGGAACTTGCTTTCCAAAAGATGTCTAATCACCAGTACCTCCAACAGCTTCTATAGTTTCTTATAAATGTATATGAAGATTTGTTGTTCAGAACAACATCCTAAGGCTGTGGTCGGCAAACTGCGGCTTGTGAGCCACCTGCGGCTCTTTGGCCCCTTGAGTGTGCCTCTTCCACAAAGTACCATGGCCTGGGCGAGTCTATTTTGAAGAAGTGGCGTTAGAAGAAGTTTAAGTTTAAAAAGTTTGGCTCTCAAAAGAAATTTCAATCGTTGTACTGATGGTATTTGGCTCTGTTGACTAATGAGTTTGCCGACCACTGTCCTAAGGCTTTGCATGATCTTAATTTATCAAAGCAAATGTAAGTCATGCTCAGAATACCGTGCTTGGAGAGAGAGCTGACTTTCATAGAACACCTACTTTAAGCTGGGAGCTTTGCCTAAAATTTTTAATTAAGCTCACTCTATTAGCTGGGCTGCTAGAACAAACTACCGCAGCCAGGTAGCTTAAACAATAGGCATTTATTTCTCCCTTCTGGGGGCTGGAAGTCCAAGATTAAGGAGCTGGCGAATTGAGTTTCTGGCGAGGGCTCTTGGCCTGGCTTTCCAACAGCTGACTTCTCACCGTGTCCTCACACAGCCTTTCCTCAGTGCCTGTGGAGGCAGAGCTCTCTCCCTTCCTCTTCTTATAAGGTCACCAATGCTATCGGTGGGGGACCTGACCTTTGTGACTTGATTTAACCTTAATAACCACCTAAAATCCCTGTCTGCAAGTACAGTCACATTGCAGATTGGGACTTCAAAACATACACTTTTGGGTGTACTAGTACAATTCAGTCCATAGCACTCACATTGACTCAAGGTTAAGTACGTTTAAAATGAAATGATAGATACAAAAGAGGATATGGAGGCTGAAGAGGAGGAGTAAAGTACAAAGCAGAGGCTCACCTGATGCTGGAGCACTGGCTGGTCAGCCACAGAGCACGGTGAGCAGTGAGCAATGAAAAGGTCCAGGTGCCGGGCTTTGTTTAGAAGGATGGGTGGGGTGAGGGCTCCATCCAATCTGTCACTTAACTTTGCTCTGAGGATGCTTGGATGGGGCCTGGACAGCGAAGACGCCTAGTACAGGGCGGGCACATGGTGCTTCTCCCCTGGAGATGTTTGGTAAGTTGGAAAGCAAAATTCTGAAAACACGGATAGTTTTCTCTGAAACGTAAGGCCCAGTTGTGGACTCCATCCCCTATCTAGTTGGCTCTTTCAATACCCCCCTAGAGGAGAGGCTCTGAAACACTCACATACTCCCAGCCACAACACATTCCCATTGAAATGGGTAGATAGGATCCCCGAGGAAAGCATGCAATTCCTTTGGCATTAGCTTTTACAAAGTTTCTTCTTTAACTTATTTAATCCTTTCATGAATTCTCTGAGGTAATTAATATCTCCATATTTCTGGGTTAAAAACAGAGGCTCCACCCTAGCCAGTTTTGCATAGTGGATAAAGAGTCGGCCTGTGGACTGAAAGGTCCAGGGTTCAATTCTGGTCAAGGGCACATTCCCAGGTTGTGGACTTGATCCCCCCCATAGGGGGCATGCAAGAGGCAGCCGATCAATGATTCTCTCTCATCATTGATGTTTCTATATATCTCTCTCTGAAATTAATAAAAATATTTTAAAAGAGGAAATTACAGTCTATATCTGTGCTTCTAGCGATAATAAAAAATTATTTCAATTAAAAAAATGGAGGCTCCAAGAGAGATGAATGATGTGGGCAAAGTAGTAAGAACTTGTGATAGAACCAGGGTGCCAATTTAGGTAACTATTTAGACCACTCTCACCTGGGGTAAGTTATTCTTTTTTGTTTGTTTTTGTTTTTGTTAATATATTTTTATTGATTTCAGGGAGGAAGGCAGAGAGAGACTGAGTAGAAACATCAATGATGAGAGAGAATTGATCTGCTGCCTCCTGGGGATTGAGCCTGCAACAGCCTAGCCCAGCCCGGAAATGGTGGCTCTGGGTGCTGGGTAATGACATCATGTAGCAATGACTGGCTTCCTCTCCCTAGTGACTAGCCTCCTTGGAATTTCCTCAGCCCAGGAACACAACTTGCTATATAGCCAGGTGCAAACATTTTACATTGTAACCAAATGTGCATTTTCCTGTGCCTCATCTCATTTGATCCTCACAGAAGTCCTGAAGTAGGTACATAGGAGACTGGGTGGAATCCTATTTTCTTTTCATTAGCCAGAAAACAGAGATTTAGAAAGCTTAGAAACTTGACTGGACTAAAAAAAGTAAGAAATGGTGAACCTTGAAAATGATTTCAGGTTTTCACACTGTGCAGAATATAGTCAAACACTGCTGCAGTTAAATATTTTACCCTTTGTTCTCCCTGTGTGATCTACAATAATAATCAGCTTCATGTTGATATTTATTGCTGTGTTGCTAACAATTAGCTGAAAGAGAAGTTGGGTTGCTTTACTGGGCTGGAAAAAGTTTAGTTAAATCGGAAAGCAGGTCTAATTAAGCAAGTATATATATATATATATATATATATATATATATATATATATATATATATATATATATATATAAAGCTCTTGTAGGTGCCAATCACATGCATATGTTTCCATTTGTCATTATTGATTGTCAATTTGGTTGACAATTCTATTATAGAGAAAGGGTGAACAGCAATATAAAATATTAGAAACCCTGCACGCAAAATTGCTCTGCCTCATCCACCCGTGCCAGTCTTTGATTGTTACGGCATTAGGGCCACAGGCCTTTTATAATATAGATTTCTTCTAATTAATTTCCTTTCATTGTGCATGAATTTTTGCACTGGGCCTCTAGTATTACAATAAATAAAAAATAGAAAAACAAATAGATAAAGCCCTGGAAAGGCTTGAGTACTGCTCCTGGTTAGTAATAGTCATATGTATTATGATTCACACATAAAGGTGGGGAAATTGGTGCTATACACAGGACTTCAAAGGAGAGGAGAACTGGACTCTTGTAAGTAGTATGTTTCTGGATTCTTTCTTTGGTATATATATATTTTTGACAATTTTAATTTGTATTCTCTTACTTTAAGCTAGATTCATAGTCAGTGTTCACTTTGAACATAAGCCCAAGTCATAAATGAATTTCCTTGACTCGACAAAAGCTGGGATCAACATAAAGCACCTCCTGAAATGCCTTAATTGCCCAATGAAATGCATTTAGTAGAAGTAAACCAAACCAAGGCCATATAAAAAGATAGTATTCTTCCATTAGTCAGACTGGAAACTATAGTATCTCTGATATGCAGATAATACTTTTGAATAATCTTCCAACAGGAGGTTGAAGTGACCTAATTGACAAAAAAAAAAAAAAAAAATCAGAATCCACTTTTCCTTCAGTTTTTAAGATTAAAGATTCATAGCCGCAAACAGCCTTGCCCAATAGGGTCTTCATCCTGGAACCACCTTTGTGAAGCCTCACGAACCCAAAGAGTCGGCTGTCCAATTCGCTGAACACTTCCTCCTCTTCAGCTCTCAGGCTTAAAGACTCCTCCTTGCTCTCGCTGCTCACTTTTCCCGCTGCCATTTCTTTTCCTCATCACAGAAATGTGGTAAGTTATTCTTTATCCTACCTGTGCTCAGGGGTGTCATGGCAGAGCTGTCAAAACCTCACCTACACTGATTCTACCTTTACTATCAGTCATCCCTTACCCTTCACTTACTAAATATTTATTAACTAGAGGCCTGGTGCATGAAATTTGTGTATGGGGCCTGCACCCTCTTTAATCTGGGACCCCTTGGATATCCCTCTCCCAATCCAGGACCACTGGCTCCTAACCACTCATCTGCCTGCTTGCCTAATGCCCCTATCTGCTCTCCTGGCTGCCTGACCATCCCTTACCGCCTCTGCCTGCCTGCCTGGTTGCCCATAATGGCCCTCCCCTGCCATCCTGGTCACCCCCAATGTGCATATGGCTGGGGTCCTCAGCCTGGCCCGTGCCCTCGTGCAGTCTTGGAAGCTCTTGGGGGATGTCCTTGGGGGAGCGAGCCTAAGCCAGCAGTCAGACATCCTTAGTTGTGCTAAGGAGGTAGGAGAGGCTCCCACCATTGCTGCTGCACTTGCCAGCCATGAGCCCAGCTCAGGGCTTTTGGCTAAGCAGCACTTCTCCTGTGAGAGCGCACTGACCACTGGGGGGTAGCTCCTGCATTGAGTGTCTGCCCCCTGGTGATCAGTGTGCATCATAGCAACTGGTTGTTCCACAGTTTGGTCGATTTGCATATTAGCCTTTTATTATATAGGATACCTACTGTGTAGTGCTGTTCTGGGCACTGGAGAGAAGGAGTGAGAACAAAGCTGCAGCTTGATGGTCAGGACTTGATTTCCTTTCCGGGAGGCAGGAAGGGCAGAGGCCTGGTCACTTGAGGCTTCTGGACAGGCCCAGCATTGTTTATCCCTCTTTTTATTTTATTTTATTTTATTTATTTTTTAATTAGTTAATTTTATATTATTTCATTTATTTTTGGACAAATACATAAAATCATGCTGCCAGGGTAGTTAGTGCCACAGAAGAAACTAATTATAAGGACCAAGTGGTCATACATTTGCAGGATTTGCCATGGTAATAAAAAGTTAATCTGACACCCATTACACGATATACATAGCCATTATTGTGCTGCATGATAATTAGGCATACGTGATGAGCACTTAATTAAAATACAAGTCTAATCAGTATGACTTTTACACAGACAAGTCACCTAAATGTTTTCTCTTATTAGGTCTAGCATGCAGAGTTGGTGTCAGTTTAGCTTGCCTGATACAGTGCGTAGCTGTCACTTCCCAGACTGAAAAGATAGAGCTCTTCATCTCATGCTCCATCAGCTGGTCCTTCCTGGGCTCAACTAACCCCCCTGGGGCCCTCTGCACTTCCCCACATGTACCCGAATTCCCCACCTTCGGCTTCTCACTCTACCTCAGCACCTTCATGTCCCTGTGCTGAGATCAATGCTGTAAGAAGAGGCTGAGATCAATGCTGTCAAAGTAGCTCAAACAGGGATATGGTCTCCCAATGGGAGCTGGCCAAAGAGGGCAGGGAGAGAGGCTGCTCCTCCACACCCACTGGAGAGTCCTCGGTGGAGGAATGGAAGAGAGGCTGGGAGCCAGGGAGAGAGAATGTGGGCGGGCAGAAGGGCCCCAGCCCCAGTGCCTATAGCTCATGTAGATCCAGCCATGTGAAGCGCTTATGATTTGAGGTGTAAGGAGGATTTATTCAAAAATCCTTCCCTGAAACCAGACATTCCTTAAACAAGATTCAAAGCTTTCACTTTATGATTGAAGATAAAAACCTGACCACGCAAATGCTTGGAGAAAGAACTTTACCCTGACTTGAAAGGGTTTGAGTTCCAGGATAATTATGTTCCTTTACTTTACAGAGGATTTAGGAAATGGGAAGCCGTAAGAGACAGGAGAGGAAGGAGGAAAATGTGATCGGACCCAAAGACAGCCCCAGTTTTGCCTCAGGTCTCTGCTTTGCTGGATCTGCTCTAGGCCAATGGGAATCGTTGGGAAAACATCTGCAACTTCGGTTATACGACACTGGGCCACCTCCAGGCCTTACACCGACCAGTGTGGCCTCTTCGCCATGGAAGGCTCTGTGAAAAGAGATCCTCAAAAGGAAAAGATTGCGTACATTAATAAAGTGAGGTCAGATTGCAGGGAAGCTATCTAACATGTTGAACATCGCATTTCAGGGCCATTCCTCCGTGTTTTAGGTGGGGTTCTAGGCATAGGAAGAAAGGATGGATGACTGTCAGCCACCCAAGTAGAGTGATTCTTGCTGTGATATGGATGGCCTGGAGGGTGGAAGCGGTTGGGTGGCTGCGAGGGAGCGGGGGCAGCTTCCCCGGGGAAAGGTAGCTGGCTGAAGCAGTGCACAGCCTTACAGAGGAAGACTGCAATGAAGAGGTTGGAGAGAGCATAAGAGGCCAGCGTGAAAGCAGACACTGCTCTCTCTGTGCCTGGAGCATCCTGGTGGTACCAGAGGGAAGTCTGCACCCCAGCCAGGCCCACCCCTGCCAACCTGCACTGAACATGCTAGAAGCATGGGAGGGATGAGAGCCACATTAAAGGTTTCTAAGGAGCCCAGGGAAACAAACATAGATTCCCAATTTACTTTCCTATAATCAGGGCCCTATCAGCACAACAGAATTACTGATTTTGGGATTAGGCTGATTAGTGTGGGTGGCACCCCTCCCCCATCTAAAGGCAGATGGCTCAGTCTGAGTCATACTTTTCTCAGAGAATAGTTAATGTCAAAGCAAGTATAGAAAATAATTAGGACCCAGATAGTCTGATACAGCACATTCTCTCGTCATGATTGTTTTGGTTTCTTAGATTTCACTTGGGAGGTTCTTATTTGGGACAGGATACTAAACGCTGTCATTTAAAACACATTTCACAGGAAAGCACTGTTCCTGATCTCGAGGGAAAACACTGGTTTCTCTGGAAAGCTTAAGTACTTAGAGCCATCTTACCCAACTTCTCCCATCACAGAACAACATGTGTTTCTCATCGTTTTACATATTTATGAACTAGGTTTATTAAAAAATACCAGATTCATTTATGTAGTATGTAAATATATGTCAAATATTTTGCATCCGATAGAACTTTCCTCTACCAGGAAGAGGTGGATGTCGGCCCGCACACCGGGACCCTCCGTGTGGAGTGGAGGATTCCATCCTTGGCCCAGATGCAGAGGAGGGACGTGGCCGCCTCTTCCTGGCTGTCTTTCTTGGTGGGCAGAGGCACATTTTATCCAATCAGAGGAGCCTGGAAGCTCATCTCACCCGTGTTTTTTCCATGTGGTCCTTGCGCAGTCTGGGCATGACTAGGTATCAGGTTGTGGAGGGGGTGGGCATGTGTTTTCCGAAGAGACCTGCGTTCCCGCCCCATGGATAGCCACGCCGCTTACTTGTTGGGATGGCTGAAAGCATTGTGTGCAGTGAATCACCGCCAGGCCTAGCTGACAGTCCTTGTTCTTTGTGAAACCATCCCTGACGGACTCTCCCAATGCTGCGAGCTTCCTTAGCAGTTCGACATCATCTACCTTCCATCTTAGAGGGAAACGGTGAGGAACTCTTATCTGGTATCCACAATATGCCACTTACTGTCCCAAATGTGTTTCAAATGTTAACTCATTCCATGTGCACAAAGCTCTGCCAGGGTCCCTGGGGTCACTCTCTGTGTGCAAATAAGGCAAGCGAAGCCCCAGAGGTCACGGGTTTCCTCAGGGCACACAGCTTTTCAAAGTCAGAAGACAAAGCTGCGCACTCAGCCGTCTGCTCCAGCCTCTCCCTGAGGCACCAAATCCAGGGGACGCTTCTCCAGGGAGGAGGCCCACGGAGGAGGACACGCCTGCGGTGGCTCCGGGGCAGTGCCCAGGGGTCTGGGAGCCTTTACAGATAAAGGGTCCTGGCCTCACCCTCAGAGTCTGTGATGTAGGGCTTTAGAGAGTGAAGCCAAGGACGGGGACTGTATTTGGATCTTAGGTGCACAGTCGGTGTCTCAGGAGTGTGTATACTAGTATGCGATTGTGTGTGCACGTGTGTGCACATTGCCTAGCAGAGGCCTCAATATCAGAAGTCTCAGGCACATGTGAGTCTGTAGTTCGAATGCCAAGCTGAGAGCTGCCCCTGACCTTACAATATATGGAAAACGTTGGCAATGGTGGATGACTAATTTACTGTCATTTAAATAAAAAACTTCTAACTGGAAGACACATTTCTTCTAAAGCTCATGCTTCCAGTTTTGTCAGTTCCTTCATTATTGACCTCCACGTGCTGGTCAGAAGGTGCCACACTCCAGAGGGGTGATGCCGGTGCTCGGAGCTGGGGAAGGAGGGCTGACCACTGTCCCATGGAGATGTGGCCTCCGTTTCAGTGAAATCAGGTGCTTCCCCGTGTACCAAAGTCAGTCTCACACACTTTTTAGGAAGCCTTGTTCGCGGCCCCGTGCTGTCTGATGCTCTGCTTGGTCTGTCAGAGGGACAGTCCTCCCCACAGGCCTGGCCCTGCCCTTCCTCACCCGCTTCCCCTCTGTCACAACCGAAGGAAGACGTTTTAATATAAATTCCTGCAACTTTCCAGAGTTCATAGCCGTCTCTACATCAGAGCAGGAAAAAAACAAAACAAAACAAAACACACACACACACACACACACACACACACACACACACACAAAAAATCCTAACGTAGCAACTGAACAGGGCTACTTCTCCTTTTCTCCTGGCGCCTCTCTCCTCCTCTAAGGGTTAAGTGTGTGGAGGAAAGCGTTGCTAGACTTTCTGTCTGTTCTCGGTGGGAACTATTAAATTACGGCGGGATGTTTCTGATTATACCCCACAGCGGTGCCTGAGCCGCGGCCTGGCAGTCACATGTGCCTCTCCGCCTGGCCCGGGCCTGTGCCCACGCCCCCTCCCCAGCCCCCTGCCTGCGGAGGCCCCTCTGTGGCATCAAAACAGTCCAAGGATGGGAGCTAGTGCTGGCTAAGCGAAAGGAAACGGGAAATAAAACTGAGAGCTGAGTGGCTCACTGGAGCCAGGACTCTGGGGTCTGCTTAATTGCTCTGAAATGAAAAAGATTCAGGGGTTTTCATGAAATCCCACAGGTACCCTTGCCAAGCCTCAAATATTAGATTGAGTTACAGTTTCTAATCCCTCCCCCTCCACACCCCCAGGCCACGTCTTATTTCTTCTGGAGGTTTGTCCCCAGCTTCGGGCCTGGGAAGAGAGAGGTTAACACGAGCGGTGCCAGGCTCTCTGAGGTCTTACCGACCACAGAGGCATTCTCAGAGCTACTCCCTTGCTGGGCATCAGGCACCCGCCAGGGCCCAGCGCTCCGGAAACAGTTTGAACAAAGGTGCTTCTCCGAAGCCCCAGGAATGGGCGGTGCTCTGAGGCTGACCAAGATGAGAGCATCTGGACCTTTCTCTGGGGCGGAATCAGTATCTCCTCCTGTCTGAGTCTCAGAGGAGCCTTAAAAAAATGAAGAAGCACTAATAGAGAATATGGAGGAATGCTAACACAGGGGTTTTCCCGGGGGTGAAGACAATTTTAAGGAATGATTGAAGGAAGAATTGGGGACGCAGACAAGGCTGCTGGAAGCCAGAGGGTGGTGTGACCGGAGGCATCCAAATGAGAGCGGGGGTGGGAGGTGTCATGGGGGAGAGGATGAAGGTTTCCCATCTGATCTCATTCACTGGGAGTGTCTCACTGAGTCACTGAGGGAAAAAAACCTGGCTCAGGGGCCAGAGGATGGAGCAGGAAAACCAGCCCGGATGTGTCAGCCACGACGAACACCAGCGTGTAACAAGTGTGAGGCTTTGTTAGAGGGAGAAGCAGGGAGCACAGCGGGGGGATGGCGGAGATAAGAGCCCGCGCATGCTCAGAAGGGTACCCTGTGCAGATGGTGTTGCCATTGTCCCTCCGTTCACACTGGCTTCACCCTGTCCAGACTAAGCCCGAGGGGAGGGGCCGTGTGATCTCTCAGAATGGGCTCACAGGCAAAAACCCTTTCTGCACAGGCTTTATCTTTCCGGGGTTTCAGTGAATTGATTTTGTTTGTCCCACCCATTTGGGCTCTTTTGCATGCCTCCTGGAACGAATGTAGTGGAATTGTTCTGGAAGGCACAGGCTTCTGTCCGGGGCAGGCTCCAGAAGGAGCTTTCCTTCTGGGCAAGGAAAACTCTCCAACATTTCAAAGCATTCTAAAAAGAGAGAGAGAGAGAGAGAGAGAGAGAGAGAGAGAGAGAGAGAGAGAGAGAGAGAGAGAGAGAGAGAGAGAGAGAGGGAGAAATTAGACACTGGGATCTCTTTAGAGGAAATCTGCAAGAAAAGCAATAGAAGACCGTGAGAACCGCGGGGACGTGGTGTGAAATCAAGGGAACTTTGGAAGCTGTCCAGGTTGACACGGAAGGAAATCAAGGAACGTTCGTGAGCGTGGGCGCTGCTTTTGTCATCATCATCATGATGAAGAGGCACTTGGGATTCTAGTTCCAAGTTTCCTGAGCACATGGTTTAACGTAAAATGAACTCCTCCCCCCGCCATGCACACTAACCCAGTTCTTAGTCTCACCTGTGGCAGATATTTCCTACGACCTAGAGGTGGCGTCTCTCTGACACGTGTGCCATTGCCGTCAATGACAGTCACGCATTCCCTGACTCCATTTCTTCCTGACTTTCTGAGGTCTTAATTGTGCTCCACTAGTGTTTATAATTGCATATCATGGATTTTTCCAAATCCACTCCATGTGGTCGTTTTTTGTGTGGTTTTGTTGGTGGGGGGTTGCTGCTGTGACCACATGGCTCCTGAGAGGTATAGTTCTGACTTTAAGTGTCTGCTGTCCCCCAAAGAACAGTGGCGGTCGTCCCCTTGCTTCCATGGCAGACACAGGAAACTGGGATCTTGTGACACACAGTCTTTGTAGCATTACTTGTTCCCAAGGCGCAGCATGGTACTCGAGGTGAGAACAGCAGCTGGACCTCAGGGTGAGGAAAAGCTCCGTGGCAGAGAAGCAGTGAAGCACAGAAGGAGAGTGAAACTGACCTTTTCAACTTCCCCAGCCCTTGGAGCCCTATCCAAATGCCCTTGTGTCACCCTATGAGGAAGCTGCACCTCACACAGCTCCCACTGGGGGACCACAGGTTTGTGGCTGCTCTTCAGAGGCATGGCACCCACGGGTGGACCTCATGGAGCATGGGCCTCATTCATGCCCACACAGTGCAAAAGGGGTCTCTGTCCTCCCTTTGCAGCTGGACAGAAGGATCAGAGAAAGGATGCTGACTCTTATAGTCACAGGGTGGGCCCCTTCACATGCACCGTCTGATTTCAACCTCACAAAAGCTTTCCTAGGTGCTAATTACTATTCTCATTCTATTAGATGACAAAGCTAACTATTGTAACAAATACACCCTCACATGTATTTTAAACCTCAAGAGGTTTTAAAACAACAAAGGTTTATTTTTCATTCATTTAAATCTCAAATAGGGAGTTTCTTCTAAAGTGGAGTTCTCCCTTCAGGTGACACTTCAGAGATGTGACCCAATTGGGATTTGTCATTTTCTGTTCTTTCATAGTCCCTTGTCTCCTATTAGATTTGGTGAGAATGGCATTTTATTTTATTTTATTTTTATTTTTTAAAATTAAATCTTTATTGTTCAGATTATTATAATTGTTCCTTTCCCCTCCAGCACTCCCCCCCCCCCCCCAATAGCTCCACTCCACCCGGTTCCCACTCCACCCCATGCTCTTACCCCCTGCCACTGTCCTCATCCATAGGTGTATGATTTTTGTCCAGTCTCTTCCTGCACTCCCCACACCCTTTTCTCCCCAGAGGATTGTCAGTCCACTTCCTTTCTATGCCCCTGATTTTATTATATTCACCAGATTATTCTGTTCATCAGATTTTTTATTCACTTAATTTTTAGATTCATTTGTTGATAGATAGGTATTTTGTTGTTCATAATTTTCATCTTTACCTTTTTCTTCTTCTTCCTCTTCTTAAAGAATATCTTTCAGCATTTCATATAATACTGGTTTGGTGGTGATGAACTCCTTTAGCTTTTTCTTATCTGTGAAGCTCATTATCTGACGTTCAATTCTGAATGATAGCTTTGCTGGGTAGAATAATCTTGGTTGTAGGTTCTTGATATTCATCACTTAAATATTTCTTGCCACTCCCGTCTGGCCTGCATATTTCTGTTGAGAAATCAGCTGACAATTGTATGGGTGTTCCCTTGTAGGTAACTAACTGTTTTTCTCTTGCTGCTTTTAACATTCTCTCTTTGTCTTAGCTCTTGGCATTTTATTTATTTATTTTTAAAAAAGTATATTTTATTGATTTTTTACAGAGAGGAAGAGAGAGGGAGAGTTAGAAACATTGATGAGAGAGAAACATCAATCAGCTGCCTCTTGCACACCCCCCACTGGGGATGTGCCCGCAACAAGGTACATGCCCTAGACCGAAATTGAACCTGGGACCCTTCAGTCCGAGGACCGACACTCTATCCACTGAGCCAAACCGGTTTTGGCTGCTCTTGGCATTTTAATTATGATGTGTCTTGGTGTGGTCCTCTTTGGATTCCTTTTGTTTAGGGTTCTGTGTGCTTCCTGGACTTGTAAGTCTATTTCTTTCACCAGGTGGGGGAAGTTTTCTGTCATTATTTCTTCAAATAGGTTTTCAGTATCTTGTTCGTTGTCTTCTTCTGGCACCTCCATAATTCTGATATTGGTATGCTTGAAGTTGTCCCAGAGGCTCCTTACACTACCTTCAAATTTTTGGATTCTTTTTTCTTTTTGCTTTTCTGGTTGAGTGTTTTTTGCTCCTTTGTATTTCAAATCTAACTTGATTCTTGTGATCCTCTATTCGGCTTTTGGATCTCTGTATATTATTCTTTATTTTAGTCAGTGTATGCTTAATTTCTAGTTGATCCTTTTTCATATCCTTGAGCGTCTCACTAAATTTATCGACCTTTTCTAGAAAAAAATTTCCAAAACCTTATAACCATGGGTTTGAACTATATATCCAGTAGTTTGCTTTCCTCCATTTCTTTCATTTGTAATCTGTTTCTTTGTCTCCGCATTTTGGCTGCTTCCCTGTGTTGGTAGAGTAGATTTGTGTGCGAGGTGTCCTAGAGGGCACAGTTGCTCAGCCTCCCCAGTTACTCTTGTGCACCCCTTTGTGGGCTGTGTGCACAGTCTTATTGTAGTTAAGCCTTGATTGTTGTTGGTATCACTGGGAGGAATTGATCTCTAGGCCAATTGGCTGTGAGGATCAGCTGTGACTATGATGGAAGAACTTCTGTGCTGGAGACACCCTTATGAGGCAAGAATTGCTCAGTGGGGCTTTGGTGCTCACTGAGTCTGTCCCCTGAGTGTGTCCCTTATGGATTTGAGGAGTTGTAATCTGGATGGTTCTACTCTCACCCCTGGTACACTGGTTCTTGGATCTCCAAGGAGGTGCTAATTTAGCCTCTGCCTGAGGCCACCAAGCAGGAGGTACGGAAAGATCTGCAGATTCCTCTTCTTTGTTTGGGTTTTGGAGGTGTCCAGATGAGGCCCAGCTGTGAAGTAATGCAAGCTGTTGTGGGGCCTTGAACCTTTTTTTGGATGTTCTAGGTCTCTCTGACTCAGCTGAAGTTTGTTAGGTACCGGTAAGTTTAGATTTCAAAGGACCAGGTCATTCATATACAAAAGCCTCTGTGCACAGCTGGGGTGGGATGGAGTCTCAGGGAAGAGCAAACAGCAATGGCTTACCATCGGCCCTGCCCTAAGAGGCCTCTGGGTCTCAGTGTCCCTTGGTAATCATTGTAAGCACCTCTGAGAGAAAGCCGCCCTCGAGTTCTGCCCGCTGCTGGATGGTTCACTTTCTCCCTGTATGAGTCCGGGTCCCCAGAGTCTTGCCTGGAACTGGAGTTCAGAGCAGTTGGGAGCTTGTGTCTCCCTGTGGATTGAAAAAGCCAGCTGCACACTCAGTTGCCACCCCACTCCGAGCACGCACCTCAGTACCTCTGCCCTTCACTTCTGCACCTCCTCCGAGTCTCAGGGTGCTTTTCTCTTCCTTTTAGTTTTAGAATTTCCACTTAGCCATCCTTCCTGTGGTTCTGGATGATGTCTGTTTTGTCTTTTACTTGTAGTTTTGTTTTTTTTTTTTGAGAATGGCATTTTATAATAAGAATGATTATAGCAATAAATAGTCCAAACTTCATATTTTATTAGATTAAGAAACTCAGACTCAAGGAGATGGAGGGATTGGCCAAGGTATCAAAATCAGGTCATATAAAAATCAAAGAAACCACAAATTCAATTCAGCTCTTATTTGAAGACATAAAGGAGTTCCAAATTCTTCTAGAAATCCTTGGTATTTATATTTTGGCAAGGAAAAAGTAATACATGTAGCTATAGGTGGCAATGCCTTTCAAGGGAGATAACAGTAGGTGCTTTCTCTCCACCCCCCCACTTAAACTTTCACCTATCTTCCAAAATATTTGTTTGTTCCCAATAGGTGTCAAGTGAGATTTCCTGATTAAACATCAAAAGGGCAAATTTGATTATTTTATTTTTGGTATTCCCTATATTTCCCATGCAATGTGGAGCAGAGTAAGAAAGGGAGAAAGCATCCTGGCCAGTGTGGATCAGTGGTTGAATGTCTGACCTATGAACCAGGAAGCCATGGTTCAATTCTTGTCATTGCTCATGTCCAAGTTGTGGCTCTATCCCCAGTAGGGGGCATATAGAAGGCAGCCAATCAATGATTCTCTCTCATCATTGATATTTCTATCTCTCCCTTCCTCTCTAAAACCAATAAAAATATTTTAAAAAAATAAAGAAAGGGAGAAAGCAATTGCTTCACAGATCTTTATCAGGTTCCTCTAAGGTAGCAGGAGGTGGTGACTCAGCTGTAAGACTAGGATGCAAAGACCAGATAGAGAGGAAACAGTGTTTCTAAACAGAAAACAACCAAATAAGATGAGTCAAGATGGTGCTGGTGCAAAAGATATAAGGAGAGAAGGAAATGATAGGCTAAATTCCATCATTTGATTCACTTCTATCTAGACACACAGAATAAATTCACTCCCCCCCCCCCAAAAGAGATTAAAGTCCTTTCTTAATGTCTGCTTCTCTAATAGACTGGATTTCCATATGTGGCATGGGATGACATAGACTGTGAAGGGCCAGGAGGCTGTCCAGAGCAAGATCAGATTGTACTCTCCACGCATTAATTATTTTTTATCCACATGCTCAACATCTACTTCCTACTATGAAATAAAAGGTACAAAAGAAGAACATCAACATAAAGCCTCCACACAATCTATAATATTCAGTAAAACCCTGGAACTGTTCATCTGCTCTTATAAATACATTTAGGACTAAAATCCACATTACTCATTCCTGTTTGGCTGTGAGAGTACACAGGATAGCTCTGATGAAATCTTTAACATCGGGTCAGGAGAAACATACACAATGTGTTAAGAAGATCATCAAAATAAAATGTATGCTTATTTTATTTGTATATACAATAAGTCTAGGTTTGCATAGTGATTTAAAAAAATATATTTTATTGATTTTTTAGAGAGGAAGGGAGGGGGATAGAGAGTTAGAAACATCGATGAGAGAGAAATATTGACCAACTGCCTCCTGCACACCCCCTACTGGGGATGTGCCCTCAACCAATGTACATGCCTTTCACCAGAATCGAACCTGGGACCAATGCTCTATCCACTGAGCCAAAACGGTTTCAGTCGCATAGTAATTTTTTAAATTGAGAGTAATAATTTGAAGAGCAAAAGTGGTTTTGAATAATTTATTTTGTCCATGTTTGGTTATTTGTGGCTACCAAACCTACAAAAGTGCAAAACTTTAAAAAAAACCTTGTTAAAATTTCATGGAAAATGTACAATCTTCCAGAAATATCTCTGTGTTTTTCTTTAAGTTAAACAATAAATTTAGAGAAGGGGTTTGTTATCTTAGAACATGTGATAACAGAAGTGGAGTGTAAGTCTGAAATTGGAGGCATTGATTCTTATCAATTGTGTAGAGCAAAAGGGCAACAAATTACATCGATTTTAAGTAGATTAGTTTTCTAAGCTCTTTGGAATCTTTAGTGATTTTAGTATTGCAATTCTGATGCTTTCCAACACCAACAAAGGCAAAATCACACAAAAAACATAGCTAAGATTGGAGAAGTCTCAAGTACAGTGACATTTTTAGACATCGCTTTTTATAAAAATTTTTTAAACAAATTAAGACCACAAACATTTATTATTTCACAGTTTCTGTGGATCAGCTTATGAGCAGCTTCATTTTTATACACCAATAATGAACTATCAGAAAGGAAAACTGAAAAAAAAAAATCCCATTCACAATTGCTTCAAAAAAATATCTAGGAAGAAATTTAACCAAAGATGTAAAAGACCTGAACTCATAAAATTATAAGACACTGAAGAAAGAAACAGAGGGAGATACAAATAAGTGGAAGCATATACCGTGTTCATGGATAGGCACACTTAATATCATTAAAATGCCCATACTACCCAAAGCAATCTACAGACTCAACACAATTCCTATCAAGATACCAATTGTGTAGTTCACAGAACTAGAAAAAAAATATTTCAAAAATTTATATATACAGAACCACAAAAGACCCTGAATAGCAACAATTTTGAGAAAAAAGAACAAAGTTGGAGAAATGCAGTACAATATATGACAAGCCTATAGCAATCAAAACAGCATAGTACTAGCATAAAAACAGCATAGAACCCTAGCTAGTTTGGTTCAGTGGATAGAGCTTTGGCCTGTGGACTGAAGGGTCCTGGGTTTGATTGCAGTCAAGGGCATGCTTGTACCTCTGTTGCAGGCTCAACCCATGGCCCCGTTCAGAGAGTCTACAGGAGGCAATGAATTGATGTGTCTCGCTCCCATCAATGCTTCTCTTTCTCTGTCTTTCCCCTTCCATTCCACTCTCTATAAAAATCAATGGAAAAATATCCTTTGGTAAGTCTTAACAAACAAACAAACAAACAGAAAAATAGACATATGGATCAATGGAACAGAATAGAGATCCCAGAAATAAATCTATGTCTTTATAGTCAATAAATATTTGACAAAAGAAGCAAAAAGTGCACCAGACTAAAGGTAGTCTATACAATAAATGCTGTTGAGAAATGACCGATAAGTGCAAAAAAAAATTAAACTAGACCACCTTCTTACACT
This sequence comes from Pipistrellus hanaki, assembly GCF_964339955.1. NCBI lineage: Eukaryota > Metazoa > Chordata > Mammalia > Chiroptera > Vespertilionidae > Pipistrellus > Pipistrellus hanaki. The sequence goes on from NC_140519.1 coordinate 8,077,577, forward strand.
GCACACAAGAATAAACTTAAGATGAATTAAACACTTAAATGTTAAAATCAAAACAATAAAAATACTAGAAGAAAACATAGGCAGTATAATTTCGGACATTGCTCACAGCAGCAAGCTAACCTATCAGTTGGAGCATTGCCCCCTGGTGGTCAGTGCACATCATAGCGAGCAGTTGAGCGGCCTTAGCATATCATTAGCATATTACACTTTGATTGGTTGAGTGGCTGACCAGATGACTGGACTCTTAGCATATTAGGCTTTTATTATATAGGTGTATTCTACAAATGCAGCTTTGTGTATTCTACAAATGCAGCTTGGTATTTTATGGCAAACACAAGGTGCTGTTTGTAGGGACATTTGCTATTTATGATTTTGCTCATAGAGCTCTTATTGGTTTTAAGAGTTTGCTCAAAATGATCCTTTGCCATTTCTAGCAGTGAGCCTGGCACTTAATGGTGAGAGCAGAGATGTAAAGACATGCCTGCTTCTCCTCAGAGCCTGTGCAGCAGATGGTGAGGCTGCACATGGAAACAGAAGACTGCCATTCTTGCTATAGGAACTCATACTGCATTGCAAACAAAAGCATGGAAGGCAATACATGGGATGCGATAAGTTCTCTAATAAAGGCTCATACCGAGTATTATGGGAACAGAACTGATAGGAGTTTGGGAAAGGGGATGGTTGCAGTCCATGCCATAGGTAGCCTGGGAAACTTCAACAAGAAGAGATGCCATGGAAAGGAATGGCACAGAGGGCAGGGAGGAATGGAGCAACCCACTGAATGGGTTTGTTGGAGAACAGGCAGAGCCAGGTGCTGGAGCTCCTCTTTCCAGAGTGTCCTCTGTGGCAGACCCAATATGTTTATTCTTCACCAAATTCAGTCTAAGGAAAGGCTATGGCTCTCCAATGCACATGCCTGTGTAAAGCAGCCTGGGTGAATCCAGTGTTTGTAAGAGCTATTCACTTGGAGATCCTCTGAGATTTTCAGAGAACAGTTGTCTTTGGAATATGGGAGGGTCTAACAGCATGCTCAGAGGGGAAAAGTTTTTTTTTCTTCCGATTTTTAAAAAGAGCTCTCTGCTGACTTCTGTGCACTTCATCATCTCTGCTAGAGACGAAAAAAAGTCCCATTTAAAATCCTGTAGGTGTGGGGGCATGACCTGACAGGCACTGGGTTGTATCAGTGGCATGAGATTCTGCCCAAGGACACTGCTGGCAGGAGTGCAGCCCACTGTGCTAAATCAATCTGATTTATTGGCAATTAGCTTTTCTAGATCTGGGCGTTCTTCTAACTATTAAGAATACTAGAGGCCTGGTGCACGAAATTCGTGCAGGGGTAGGGTCCCTAGCCTGGCCTGCAATCAGGGGCAATTGGGGCCCTCTGGCTGCTGGCTAGGGCCTTCCTTCATTCCGCACTGCTCCCTGGTGGTCAGTGCACATCATAGCAAGTGATCAAACTCCCGGTCGAACTCCCAAGGGACACTTTGCATATTAGCCATATATATATATAGATTAGACTGTTTTACAGGGAGCAGAGGAACCTTCTCCATTCCTGGCATTTGAAATTTTATCTCTAAGGATTTCTTCCTCCTATGAATAGTTCTGAACACATAAAACTAGCAAAGTCTTGATGGTTGCGAATAGAAAGAATATCAGAGGCTCCTGTTAGAGTTGGCTGTCATTGGGAGCTGTCAGGGTAGGTGTCACCAAACCATCACTGGGCAGGCTAAGAGGGACCTTGTGGGCTGCCTGTGTGCCCAAGTCAATCTGCATTGTGAACTGGAACACAATTATAGAACACTCAGCCCTTGCCCAACTGAGTTCAGATGTTCCATTATAAATCTTCAGAGTTACACCAAGTTAGTACAAATATCATTTTGTTTACCTGACCTAGTTACACAGCTTTTTTTTTTTTTTTTTTTTTTTTTTTTTTTTTTTAACAAGAAACCAAATTCATAGCCCTTTTCACCCTGTAATTACTGCACCCGAGAACTGGAATGGAGACTTCTAGTTCTCAATGACTTCATTCTGTGGAGGAGTCATGTACTAGCAGGGCCAAAGCACAGGCTTTGGAGGCTTACAGACCCAAGCTCTGATTCTTGGGTCTTAACTGTATGAGGGACAGAAGCTTTTGACAAGCCAGTTTCTTCCTTTCTAAAAAGGGCATGGTACCATGTACCGCACCGTTGCTCTGAGGATTACTTGAGGTGGCCATGGGGAGGGCCTGATGCTGTTGCCATCGCTGTTGGTATCAGCGGCCTACACAAGTCCACGGCCCTGTCTGTGTTTAGAAAAACAGTGCAGATCCAGGGCAGAGCAAGTGGCCTGTGTCCCCAGCCCCAACACTGGCCACTCCGCTGTGTGCCCTGGAGTATGCCCTGTGCTTACATGGTGCACCACTCATGGTCACGTTCTTACTATGGTAATGAAAGCAGAGCGAGGACATTAGCTGTATACCTTTCTATTTTATATTCTGGGATACACAGGGGAAGAAAGCAAGCTTAAACACACACACACACACACACACACACACACACACACACACAAAACAACCACAATATCTGACTGTATTTTAGAACTGGGCTCTACTATGTCCCGTGAGACCTTCATTTCTCTACATCTGTCTCCTCATCTGTAAAATGGGTATAACAACAGAGCCTCAGCTGTGGGATGACTAGTAGGAGCAAACAATCTCTGGAGGTGCTCCCACAGCGGCAAGCACATAGCCATGCCCCCTACATGGAGTGTGGCTGTTTCTGGCAGTGGCCTTATCACTGGGATGAGGGCTGTGAGAAAGCTGAGATCCCTGTCCTCTTCCATTGGAGCTGGGAGAGCACCTGGCTCCTGGGGGTGTCTCAACACCATGATTCCAGCACCTCCACCAAGCCACACTCTGTAATTAGTCATTTGTGAGTCGCTGCACTTCATGCCCCTCTCCCTGCTCCACCGCGAGGCCTGGCTGCTGTGCTAGAGAGGAATCCGATCGGTTTGCTTTTCCTGCTTGGGTCCTAGTTCCTGACTCAGGTATACAGTAGGTGCTCAATAAAAGTTTGTTGAATGAATGAGTACAGAGGTTTTACAAATTCTTTTAAAAAAATTAATTTCTTTATTGATTAAGGTATCACATATGATTCCTCAAACCCCCATTCCAATCCCCCACCTCCTCCCCACTCATACCCCCAGCCACTATTATCCTTGACCACTGGTTAGGCTCATATGTGTGCACATAAGTTCTTTGGTTGATCTCTCCCTTTTATCCCCACCCTCCCTTTGAGGTCCACCAGTCCAACCCATGGCTCCTTATCTCTGAGTCTGTTCTTGTTCATCAGTCTATGTTGTTCACCATTTCCCCTAGATGAGTGAGATCATGTCCTACTGGAAATATAAGGATCAAAAAATGAGACAAGCAATAATTGTTATTCTGCAAGGCATATGAATCAGTCTGTAGTGAGTTTCTTTCTGGGCCACCAGTTCTTTTGAGACCCAATTTCAATGTCAAACATTTCCTATGTGTACATGTCAGCAATGATATTTCAGTTCTGTATGGTGGGCAAATGGTGGTAATGCAGATCCAACCCTCTATGGTTTGGTCTTGGGCAACCTGCAGTGATACCCAACTGCTGACTGCTATTATGGTAAGGTGTCATCAGCGACTTCCATCTCTGGACTGCTTCTCTTCTGTCTTCATGGTTGGAGTAGTCCTGTCAATTCCTCTCTGTTGCCAGAATCCACATGATCTCAGAGTTGTTTTCTGAAAATGTACAAACATATTCTCGACCAAAAGTTAATAAAGGAATATTTTCTATAAATTTGACTTGGGATCCTTTTTCATTTTTTTCCCCTCATTTTTTTTTATTAAGGTAGTATAAGATTACATATTCTTGCTGCCTTTCTGGACATCACCTTCTGGGTGGTGTGGCCTCCAGATGGAGCTTTGGGTTCAGATCACACACCCACTGACTGGCTAGCCGTGGCTGCACTGCTGACCCTCATGCCTGGGGTCCTCAGGTGTGAGGTGTGGGACTCATGAGCACACCTAGCTCACCGAGGGTTCCTGAGCATCCAAGGACGTAGTGAAGGAAAAATTCTGCAGTCTTCCTTTCATATTAAAACACTTTATGGGAATTTAACTAGCATGGTTATAGTTTCCTTAATCACCAGCTCATAATTTTAATACCTTTTCAAAGAGGGAATTTCTGTTTTTCACTGACTGTGTCTGTATAAACATATACGTTGGACACAAATGCACTAAAGTTAAATCTAGTTTTTAAAAACGTATGAAAACTGAATGCTGCCAGTTGCCCAGTTTGGCCTTGTGTTCAGCTGTTTATGTGAAGTTGCCGTGGCTCCATAAAGGCACAATGGGGTTCTCCCCGAGGCACGGAGGCGGGCTGTCTCACAGATCCGGGCAGCCTGCCTCTCCCACTGTTCCGTTTCTGCAGTTCATTTGTTGGACTAATTCTGATTGCACCTTACTCTGAGTCTTGGAGACACAGAAGAATGAGAACACCTAACTCAAGAAGGCATGTTTAAAAAATTCCTCAAAGGACAGCTCTTTCTAGGAAGTACCTCTCTCAATTCCGGAGCCCCAGGAAGGCCACCCCCAAACACTTGCCATTACTGGGGTCTCCTCTCCCGCCTTGTCAGAAACAGGGTTATATTCCACCTCATTTCTCTTTTTGTTGTTGTTGTTAATTCTCAGGAGAAGGTATTTTTTTTTTTTCCATTGAGTGTTTTAGAAATGGTTGAAGGGAGGAAGGTGGGGGAGATGGAGGGGGAAAGAGACACATACACACAACCATTGGTTGCCTTCCCCACGCACCCCCACTGGAGTCAAGGATGAACCTGGGATCCAGGTATGTGCCCTTGACGAGGAATTGAACCCATGACCCTTCATGTGCAGGCTGACACTCTAACCACTGAGCAACTCAGCAGGGCCATGCCACTTCTTTTTCTTTTTCTTTAAAAATAAATAAATATTTCATTGATTTTTTTTTTTTTCCAGAGAGGAAGGGAGAGGGATAGAGAGCTAGAAATATCAATGAGAGAGAAACATCGATCGGCTGCCTCCTGCACACCCCCTACTGGGGATGTGCCGACAACCAAGGTACATGCCCTTGACTGGAATCAAACCTGGGACCCTTCAGTCTGCAGGCTGACCCTTTATCCACCGAGCCAAACCAGCTAGGGCCATGCCACTTCTTTACGGGGTAGATGCCCCCTGGCTGGGCACCCAGGGCCCCTGGAGGACAGGGGTTAGGAGGCCCACCCTGAGCTGGCCGGCGTTATGTGCACTCACTTAATTTCTCTGCACATGGAAGATAACGGTCTTGGGCAGCAGTGGCAGAGATGGCATGGGTAAGGGTTTGTAGTAAAATGTCCCAGCCTTCCTACTGGTGGCAACCAGGAGTGCCTACCCCACAAAGAAAGATCTGGATGCTTTCCTTGCCGGGACTCTCCCTGGGGAGCCGCCCAAGAGGTCTCTGCACCCCACAGTCTGAGCAGGCCTGTGAAGACCTGGCCGGTCACCAAGCCTTACTGGTAACCAGTCTCTCCCCTGCCCCCACTCCTCTTGCTGCCTTATGAGCGGGCCTCACTGCCATTAAGGCCACCACCTTTGCGCTGGCCCTCAGGGGGCGGCTGTCAGCAGGTAAGACCCACAGCACACGCCCTTGTAGGGTGCTGGTGCGTCCCGCTCCTCCTCCCCCTGCCCTGGGTCCCTGGGTGCGGCCCCCACCCATTCCCCCCAGTCTCCACCCTCCCACCCCCAGGCCGCCCACTTCCCCAGCCATCCTGTCCTCCCCCAGACTGCACCCCGCCGACACCCCCTCCCCTCCCGCCCTTCCTCCGCGCTCTGCTGGCGCCAGTGCTGGAGAGGTCTTACACTTTGATTATTTGTGTTAACAGTTAATTTAGCACCTTGGCCTCGTGTGCCAAAGCTGCCTCCACTTCCTCCCGCTTCCCAACAAATGGCACTTTTATGAGATCCTTTCCAAGGGGCTCCCAGGCCGGCTCCTGCTCCGTGGCTCAGGCCCCTCTGTTCACAGACTCCTCTCTCACCCTCCGCCCTCCACCGGAGCACCCACTCCTGCAGGCCGCATGGCAGCTGCGACCCGGGACCTCTGCAGGAAGGAGCTGTTTGCGGCCACTCTGCCGCTCCCCACGCCTCTGTCAGGCCGCGTGGAAATTTGTGGAGCCGGCCCGGTGCAGGGCTCGGCGCTTTCCTGTCCGCGGGGAGCACCTGGGAGTTAGAAACCTGTGGTGTCATAGCAGATGGCTGGCAGCAGAGTGACGTGCTTGGCAGACTTAAAAAAAAGAGAGAAATTTCCGCAATAATTTCAATAAGATGCTAAAACACTCAGAATATTTAGGATCCTTTTCAACTCATCTAACAAGCCATTCTTCCCTCAGATCTGATTTCTCTCCACCTCTTCTCTGCACTAACCCTGCCTTGGATGTCACGAAGTGCGTTTTGCCTTTTAATTCCTTACGTTCTTTTTCCTAACCAATGTGCAGTATCCTGCAACTGAGAGAGGGCCATGGCTCTCCCGAAGTATTACAAAGAGGATAGTCATTTATTGGTTTGTTCACATCCTGTTGAGAGCCCAGTAGTCCATGTTTTGGTGTTGGGGATACAGGAGGAGGGGAACAGTCCCGTCAGCCCTGATGGGGGTGAGAACCTACCATGAGCAAAGTCCCAAGTGCCCAGGACTGCCATGCCTGCTCCTCAGCAAACGCTCAGCTTCGGTGTAAGTTTCCTTTCATGTTTAACTTTTACATTTCACTCAAGCCCCTTGCTTCTTCTTTCACAATTTCTTTCTATCCATCTCCCCCTTTTTGTTCTCCGTCATCATTCTCCATGGTTCTGAATTCCCAGCGACTTCTCACTTCTCCAGATCTGCCACAATGTCTCTGTGAGACACTCTCCCGGCTGCTGAGTTAGGCTGCACACAGTAGAGATCGGATCAATCCCAGTATTCATTCAACAACCAGGTGTTGAGAGCCTGCCATCGGCCACACACAGGGATCAGTGCTGTGATTGCAGAGAAGAGAGACACAGCCTGGAGGTCCTTATGGATCTCACAAATACTTCAAATGCCAAATTAATAAACAGTGTGTTAACTGCTGTGATAGAGAGATGATTCGTTATCATCTACTGCAGCGTTTCCCAAAGTGCGGTACGCGTACCCCCGGGGGTGCGGGAAGAGTTTGGTGGGGGTACGCGTTGCACCGGAGTTCGGTGGGGATATGCACTGCACCGGAGTTCGGTGGGGATATGCACTGCACCGGAGTTCGGTGGGGATATGCACTGCACCGGAGTTCGGTGGGGATATGCACTGCACCGGAGTTCGGTGGGGATATGCACTGCACCGGAGTTCGGTGGGGATATGCACTGCACCGGAGTTCGGTGGGGATATGCACTGCACCGGAGTTCGGTGGGGATATGCACTGCACCGGAGTTCGGTGGGGATATGCACTGCACCGTGCTTAGCTGAGTCTAATTCTACGTTCTAATGAGTATGAGGGGTACTCAGCGTTACGAAAATTATGGAAGGGGTACACACATGTCAAAAGTTTGGGAAACACTGATCTACTGGATTAAATTTATTTTTCTATTGTGGATCCATTGATGTGCCTCCTGTCCTCAGGGCCACACTCCATTAACTGCCTCGTCCAGAGCATCCTCCACCTTTCCCGCCATCCTGGTTTCCCTCTGTCTTTTCCTTCTGTCTACAACGCCACCCCCTCACCACCACCACTCTCTAGCCTCTCTAACCCAGCTTAAATTCCATGTCTTACAAGCAGCTTTTATTCAGAATTCCTCCAACTGGAAAATCTTATCTCTCGCAAAATCGTTCAGCATTTTATTTGGATCTCTTCCATGACAGCATCTGACACTCTCACGTTGAAGTGATTTGTATCCTGGACCCCCTGCTGGACTGTAAGTCCCCCAAGTGCAGAGACCCCTGCTCTTTATCTCGTTCGACTCTGCAGTGATGACACCGCATATCCATCTACAGAAGTCAACTTGCTTGGGGCTTTAGGAGGGGCATCAAATCCAGGGTCACTGATGTGAAAAACAAAAGGGTCCTTCCTGAGGAGAGAGGAAGTTATGAAGGGAATGGGACAGGACCCGCAGACAAAGAGAAAGCAGCCACTGCATGGTTGGAACAGGGGCGCCTGAGTTGGCGAGGCTGTATCTTCAAATGAGTATTCAATAGAGTTCAAGTCTGACTGTGTCTGGGACTCTCACGTGTGGAAGGCCTTATTTTAAGTGAGCTAAAGGAAATGACTCAACTCTGGTCTCTAGAACAGCCCAGCCCAGAAGTATGGTGACTCCAAGGATTAAAGGGAAATAATAACTAGAAACGTCCAGAAGTTAGCTGAATTCTTTTAGCCAGTTAACTAAGTCATGCGATTTTTTTTCTTCTGCAATCTCTCCTGTACATAATTTGCGCTCTGCTTTTTCTTCCCTATCTTGGAGAAAGAGAGATGTGTTAGAAGACTGGATCCCAGGGGTCCCCTTTTCTGTGGAAGAACCATGGAGACTGACATTTGAAAAGATGAAGGCCCATGAGGCCCTGGGAGCAAAGAGATGACCTCCCCCTATTGTGGATGAGAAACAGTAACTCAGTGGCAGAACAAGGGCTGAAGTTCTCTATAGTATACTAGAGGCCCGATGCATAAAATTTGTGCATGGGGCGGGTGGTGGTGGTGTCTTTCAGCTCAGCCTGCACCCTCTCCAATCTGGGACCCCTTGAGGGATGTCCAGCTGGATCAGGTCTAAACCGGCAGTCGGACATCCCTCTCACAATCCAGGACTGCTGGCTCCCAACTGCACGCCTGCCTGCCTTCCTGATTGTCCCTAACTGCTTCTGCCTGCCAGCCTGATCACCTCCTATCCACTCCTATGCCAGCCTGATTGATGTCTAATTGCTCCCCTGCCAGCCTGTTTGCCCCCAACTTCCCTCCTCTGCCGGCCTGGTCATCCCTAACTGCCCTCCCCTGCAGGGTTGATCTCCTCCAACTACCCTTCCTTGCAGGCCTGGTGCCTCCCAACCGCCCTCCCCTGCTGGCCATCTTGTGTCCACATGGGGGCAGGATCTTTGACCACATGGGGGCAGCTATTGTGTGTTGGAGTGATGGTCAATCTGCATGTTACTCTTTTATTAGATAGGATAGAGGCCTGGTGCATGCATGAGGGCCAGCTGGTTTGCCCTCAAGGGTGTCCTAGATCAGGGTGGGAGTTGTCTTGAGTGTGGGGTGGCTTGAGTGAGGGGCCTGTAGTGGTTTGCAGGCCAGCTATGCCCCCTGGCGATCCAAGTGGAGGCCCTGGTATCTGGAATTTATTTACCTTCTACAATTGAAAATTTGTAGCCTGGAGTGGAGCCAAGCCTCCTGCTCACTCTGTGGCCAGCAGCCATTTCTGTTTGGATTTGCTTACCTTCTATAATTGAAACTTTGTAGCATTGAGTGGAGGCTTAGGCTGGCTAGGGCAGGCAGAAAGCTTGGCTTCTTCCATTGCCTGGGAAACCCAAGCCTCCCTCCTGCTCTCTGTGGCAGTAGCCATCTTGGATGGGTTTATTTGCATACTCGCTCTGATTGGCTGGTGAGAGTGGCTTGTGGGTGTAGTGGAGTGGTGAATAATTTGCATATTACTTTTTTATTAGGTAGGATTCACCAATGTGTACTTTGTAGGATGCATTTGGTTTCAAGTAGGTGAAAGCCCACTGCAAAGTGGTTTAAACAGTAAAGAAAGGCATTTCTCCTGTCTCTGAAAGGCCAAGAGGAAGGCATCTTCCAGGATGGTGGCTCTATTTCCCTATGGTTGACCCTCAAAGAGCAGCAACACTGGGGCAGCAGCTTTCTCACTGGAGCTTCCCATCCACTTGGAAGCTGAGGCTGACCAGCTGCAGGTGGAGTTCCAGGTGAGATGAAGATTTGAACTTGGTGTAGATCAGTGTTTCCCAACCTTCTCTCATGATGAGAATCACCTGGTGGAGTTGTTAAAACACAGATTCCTGAATCCCAACTAAGAAGTGCTAAACTAGGATTTTTGAGAACATATAGGTAAAATTGCATACCTAGCTTAGTGCTCTGTATATAACATCTGTCTTAGAGCACTAGTTAAGTATACAATTTTACCTATATGTTCCCAAAAATCCTAGTTTAGCACTTCTTAGTTGGGATTCAGGAATCTGTGTTTTAACAACTCCACCAGGTGATTCTCATCATGAGAGAAGGTTGGGAAACACTGGTGTAGATGACTCAGGGCTCACTCCCAGAGGAGGGCATGGTGTCAGATTCCCCCAAATCCCATGGGTGGCTGGTTGGCTTCTTGCAAAAAATTATGGGATGGTTGGAAGGCACTAAGAATGGCAAGGGAAGTGGAGGGCAGCTCATACACATCTTGCTTGGGAGTTACACAATATTCAACAACTTACAAAAAATGTTGGTTAAGTTTTAAACACCTTAAGGAAAAAAATTTCACTTTTAAAAAAAAATTTTATTAATTTTAGAGAGGAAGGGAAAGGAAGAGAGTGATAGAAACATCAATGATGAGAATCATTGATCAGCTGCCTTCTGCACACCCTCTACTGGGGATCAAGCCCAAAATCCAGTCATGTGCCCTTGGGAATCATACCTGAGACCCTTCAGTCTGCAGGCCCACAATCTATCCACTGAGCCAAACCCACCAGGGCAGTGGGTAGAGCCACCATGCTGCATTAGACCACACTGATTCCCAGGGGAATGTTGAGTATGTATAGTCACTGGCCTCCTCTGGTCACGTGCCCCTCCTCACATGCCTGCCTTCATCACAGGTTTCCTTGAGTCGCACTCTCTTCCCTCCCCCCCCCCCCCCCCCCCACACACACCTCATTTATCTGCTTGCTCTCTTTCTGGATGGTCTGTTATCCTTTCTCTCACTTTTTTTTTTCTTTTCATCAGCTACTTCTTTTTCTTCCATAGACACAATACTAGTATATAAAAGTAGCATTTTTATTCTGAATTGAAGCAGATAGAAAAATTGGGGAAGTACATCAAGCCTTTTTCATTTCTATGCTCTTTTAGTACCAGTTACTCTTTATTCTGGACATTTATGCTGGGTATTGTACATAATAGCTCATCTAAGTCTGACAACACAGCTCTACAAAAGGCTATTGAGTGACTTGCCTAAAATCATATCATTTGTCAAGGTGTGGCTTTAAACCTAATGTTTTTACCTTTTTTAATATTCTGCCAAAGCCTATTTCATTGAGAGAAATTTAATATTGCATAGTTTCTCATCACCAGCACCTGTATCCCGCCTAAGAGCTGTTGGTGTTTTCTCACTACTCTCCTGTTAAAGACTTAACGCAGTTTGTCCTGGAACAGTGCACTCTATAGGGTGGAGCAAGTTGATTAATTCCTCATTGGTGCAGATGTGGATACCACTTACACATTTCTACATAATGTGGTTAGAAGTACAGTAGCCTGTGTGTGTGGAGGCTAGCTTCTTCAAGCCTGAGCATCCTGTGCCTGGAGGCCACCATCACAGAGTGACCTCATGGTGCCACGGCCTTTGTGGCAGGTGGGAAGAGACAGATGGCTAGCCTCGAGCAGTTGCTTTACTTTTTCAGGGTTTGTGATTTGTAACCAAGGCTCTTTCACAAGCTGATGTGGCATGTGCTGTGTATGTACCCTGCATAGGCCAAGAGCTTTGCTTTTTAAAAGATATGTCCAGGTATGTAAAGAACCAGCTGCTGTCTCATCACGATGAAGATCCCAGGAAAAGCTTCACTTGCTTCCTGATTTAGGTTATAATTAGCAACATAATTTAATTAACCAAGATACCTTGAGCCCTGCCCTTCCTATTTCCCCTAGATTTTGTGAGCCATATCTTTTTAATAAACTGCTATTTATGTTACTGAACAAGAGCTTGCTGCCCAATGTACACAGAAGCCAATATGATGGTACTGGTTTTTGAGGAGGAAAAGGCTTTTATTGCAAGACTGACTGGCAAGGAGAAAGGAAGCCAGGCTCCAATCTGTCTCCTCAGGGTTTAGGACAAGTTTTTAAGGGGTTTCAGCACCAGGCCTTCTTAGACAACGAAACCTTCATTTCTGAAAGGGTTCTGGTATTTGGGTTCAGTGTGGCCTAAGACAGCATCTCCCGGTCTTTTGATTCCATGGGGGATCCCAAGTGTTACTCATGAGTGCTGTTCCCAAGTGTTCCTTGTAAACTTTGGTTCAGGGTCTTGTTAGAAACAGGATAGGACTAGTTCGAGCTGGTTCTGTGGATACATTTACTTTAGGTTAGCCAAGAAGGTTTCTTTTGATTGCAGTCAAAGAGAACTCACTGAAATCACAGTGACATGACAGGTAGGTGATGGTTTAGAAAGCACCGAAATATGACTCACCACCTGGTTGTCACAAACAAATGATTCCAACCTGGCATCCCAGCTTGTGTCTATGGAAACAGCTTGCAGTACTATATCCGGAAGGATCTATTGGGCCTGTCTTACTTCCTTAACCAGGATCTGTGCCCCACTTTCCACCTGGATCTATGATATTTGCCCCATTGCCTGCTGTGAACTATCTCTGAGCCTTCAATATTGGGGTCAAGCTGTAGTTATAAAGACGAAGGGAAAAACAAAAACAGAGGTAATAGTTTTTGAATGAGGGATGGAATTTAGAGCAAAAATGTATTTGTCTCTCAAGGGTGTCTGTAGCTATTTTAATCCCCTCATTCCTCTATCGAAAGGATTGCTGTACAATAGTACAGCCAGACCTTAATCTCCAGGCTGGCCGAGGGTAGTCTGTGCACCTGTGGTGACTGTTTGTCAAGCAGAACAGCGTTTTCCCAGGCATTGGAGTTTGCAGGACCCTCAGAGATCATGCCAGACCCAATCCTCACCTAGTAAGTGGAGACCCTGACGTCCAGACAGGTGAGCCTGAGGTGAAGCAACCCCTGGAGCAGGGCTCTGACCAGCTCATCTGGTGCATTAGCCCTTATGGTGGTCACGTCCCAGAGCTGTGTCCTTGGTACAGGATTCATTAAGCCAGGTAGACACAGACACCCTGAAATAAACACAGGTGAGGAAAGACAGGATGGCCAAAAAGAAAGGTGAACATACCAATGGGTGTGTCCTCCACTTTTCTGATGACGCAGAGCTGGATTGGTCATGCACTCCTCCCAGAGGCTATGTCATCATATGCTGCCTGGGAACAAATGATTGTCAGAGGCTTTGTTCAGTTGGAACTACATCATTGCACTTATTTGAGCACAAACAGACTGAAGGAGGTTATGGATGAATAAATGCAACTTGAGCTGTATTCACCAGTGTGTGCTCGTAGTAGATCAGTAGAAGTTTCAGGATTACAGCTAGTGGAGTGTTCTGATGAATTGATTTTTCCTCCCGGTAGTTATAGGCTTTGCATTGCTGGGTATCATGTTGTACCTTCTTGTTTTCAATGAAAATTTCTTCCTATTTTATCTAAATTCCAATGCTAGCGTTGAATAATGTTGATTGTCATTAGTTAAGCTGTTGTTAACAAAGGAAAACCAAATCCAGAACCATGCCAAACAGACCTCCTTACCGTGTATGGACAATAGTGCAAAACTATGTGAAAAGAAGAAAACTCATCTGGAAATTGCCACAAAACCAGAAAATGCGTGGTGGAGGTGTCTCTTACTTTCCTAGAGCTTCCTCAGTTTACCACTCCTGACCCTGCTCCTGAGGATGAAACAAACGAGTGCTCTCTATCCTTACTCGTGCCCCCAATAACTTCTTCATGCACTGCAAGTTGTTGCACATCTTATTTCCTAGTCAACTGCTATGTAAAGGAAACTCTCAGATGGATTTTTCATGCTGCTATTTGTGTTTTTACTTGGTTTGTGAAATGATGTTGTTTAAATCATTTCCTATGTTAACTTCAAACACTGTTAGAATCACAACCATGGGAGTTATCTGATCTGGTTGTAATATATAAAGGATTAGTGCTTTCTAGCAAAGAAAAAAATCTGTTCCTAGATCATATGCTGAGTATCCCAGAGAAAGTCTTTCTCACAAAAAATATACATGGGGCTTATGCTTTCACTGGGAATTTTAAGATGCGTTGACTTTTTAAAGGATAATTGGTTTGTTTTTTGTTTTTGTGGGGGAATTTCCTTATCCTCTGCCCCCTGCTTAACTTAAGAACCACTCTGCAGAATTCTGAAGTTTATAAGGTTTTGACTCTTAAAATCTTCTAGCTTTGAACTTAAAAGTGCTAAATGGATGGAATGAAAATACTGACAATGCTGTGTGTCACAGCCAGCCATTTTATTGTTCATTTAAGGAGACAAATGTGCTGCCTATGGTCAGTGGAAGAAGATTCAACCAATCCTGGGAGGGTGCTATGAGCGAGTGGCTCCTGAACTCAGAGCACAGGGCCTTTGACTTGGGGGTCAAGCTCTCCAAGATGGAACAGAGTCTAAGGTCACATTAGAATATTACAATATTGTAAAGTTTTTCCATGAGGCTGTGTAATCTACACGCAGATAAAGCCATGTAGCTTCTTGTTATGATATATCTGTATGAAAGAAATAAAATTGCCCAGAAACCCTCATAAGGGGTGGATGGAGTGGGAGAGCCTGTAATCAGCTGGAAATGTGTACATGGACATGCATCCAGGAAGCTGGCTGTGCACATGAGCTCCTGCTGGGAATCAGAGTGTGCATCTTCTCCTGCAGGCACCACAGGCTCACAGGGGCACGAGGCCCTGGTTCAGGGTGCCCAGGCCCCACTCCTGCAGCGAATACAATAAAAACCACATGCTGAATGTGAAACACCAAACAGTTCTACTTGGATGCCTTGTGTTTCCCTGCTGTGCATGGAGGTCTTCTGTTTCCCCTGGGTGGAGGCACTGTCACTTGTTCTCTGTCATTTCTGCCCACTGCGGTTATGAGGGAATTAGGAGAATGATAGACCTGCGTTAGAGAACACAGGTTCTCAGGGTCAGCTGAAGCCTCTCTAACTTTCCATTTACTGAGCCACCTCCTCTACCCACATGCTCCACTAGTGCATTGCCACGAACCACTGCATCTCATCCTCACTACACTCTTGGAAGGCATAGGGTGCTTTCTCTACCTGATAGACAAGGCAGCTGAGGCCAGAGAGGCCATAGGACCTAACCAGAATTTAAAACTAGGGAGTGGTGAGGAAAGGATTTAAATGAAGGTCTGCTTTGGCTTAACTCTGTGCTTTTTCTCCCAAAGTGCACTATTTGCCACAGGTGGAATCAAGAGGATGTAGAAATGGGACTAAAATGGCAGAGTGTCTGCTCTGTAAGGGCTGTGTTTCCTCAACGCCCACACCATCCCTTTGTATCTGCTGTCATTTACAGTGATGATTATGCTATCACCATTGTTAGTGTGCAAAATCAGAGAAATACGAAATGACTATTGTGAGTAACGCCATTGTGGTGTCTGCATGATTCATTTGTATTCTGCCATGACACCAGGTGGTTTTGTGCAGGAACTGGAACATATTACTCAACTCTCTAAGTTGGCGCATACAGCTGGCCCCTGAAGTCTTCGGTGCAGGTGCTTCTCCATTAGTAGCTATCGAGTGGAAAGCAGCTGCGTGGCCCAGGACCTGCTGTGCACTCTGTCTGTGCTTGTGTGTGGGTGACTCTGGCTTCCCAGCTCGGTTCCAAGGCCTTTCAAGGCCTTTCACTCTCCAGCTGTTGGAGAGCCTGTTGCAGACACAGAAACCTACCTTATTGAGAAGCTCGAACCTGGGTTCCATTTTCCTCACAGATAAATCTTTCCTATGTCCTTTTCATCCAGGCCAGAGAAGCCCTCATGTCTCCTTATCGCAAAAATGATACCTTGCTCTTCTCAGTTAGGGTCCTCGCACTTTGTGCTTCCCAAAGAAATTATGTAGGAAGAAGAAAACAGTTTCTTTGAGGAAAACAGCATATTGTAATGTAGAAAAACTTGAATCCCCTTTCAAAATTGAATTTTCTACAGAAAAAGCAAGGAAAGATGAGAAAGGACAATTTTCCTCTTTCTCCTGACCCCCCTCTCTCCCTTTCACACACATATTATAAAACCTCCCCCACACATACACACAACACACACACACACACACACACACACACACACACACACACACAACTACAAGCACCAGTGGGACTGCTCCCTGTTGCAAGCAAAGCTGCTGAGAAAGCACATGGAAGCCACGGGGGTGAAGTCATGCAAATGCTATGCTCCCAAAGGCCACAGGAATTGTGGAAAGATTTGTCTAAATATCTCATGCATTCTTGTAATCTAAGGTTTATGGAAATAAAAACCACAATTGAAACACCAACACCACATTTATTACCCTTTTCCCCTTTTCTTCTTTAGAATAAATTCATAGAACATTTTATGAAGCAGCCAAGAAAATAAATGATTTCAATTTTATTACCAAAAAGACATCAACCAAATGTACAGCAAGTCCTAACCAGGTTAAACAGGATCTGCCTGAGAAGGAGACACGCACCCTCTGCTGGGTGTCCCCTGCTGTTCTGTGAGCTGGAGCTCTGAGACAGGGGGACAAGGGTCGCTCCCTCACTTCACCCATTTCCAGATGGTGTTTGCAGAGTTATGGATACAAAGTTGGTTCAAGCCTTGTCTTACTCCAGTGAACTTCAAGCTTCCTTTTCTCACCTCCCCTTTTTAGATTTTGTGTTGAGTATTAGAGTTGGCTCATAACACTCAGAGACATTTGCTGAAGCTTCCCTGGCATTACTTTTAAAGAAACCATCAAGGAGCACATGGTTTCCCACACACTTCTTGGGCCAGGGCACACCCTTCCCGGGCTCCCAGCACTACCAGCACCAGTCCTCCAAGGGTCTTCTCTGCCCTGATCATTTCATAGGCCTGAGAGTGAAGAGGGGCTTTCTCTGGAGAGGAGCCTGGGATCGTATGGGCTGGTGTTCGCACTCTTCCCTCACACCTTTCATAACAAGGCAGGGAAGGCAGTGCTAGAGAACACAATTCAACTCTAAGTTTTTTGTTTTTTAATATTTTATTGATTTTTACAGAGAGGAAGGGAGAAGGATAGAGAGTTAGAAACATTGATTAGAGGAAAACATTGATCAGCTGCCTCCTGCACAACCCCTACTGGGGATGGGTTCGAAACCAAAGTACATGCCTTTGACTGGAATCGAACCCAGGACCCTTCAGTCCGCAGGCCGACGCTCAGTTAGGGCTCAACTCTAAATTTTTAATGCATTTGTGTGTGATGCTAAAATTTTAATTTAATTTTTTGCCCCCAATTCTTTTTGTTTTATAAAATAGGGCAACGGGTTTAGTCTGTTTGAATCTGACTTCCTGTTTTCTCCTGCCCTTCTTTTTTCTGTCACTCATCTTCTAATTATGTGTCATCCATATATTGAATTAACTTGGCTTGGAAACACACAAAGCAGGAAATAACACTGTTTTTAATTAATCCAGCTGAAGCTTCCTTCATTGTCCTTGGATGAGATCTTGAGCAGAGTGCATAGCTTTCTTTTTCACTTTCGGATATTAAAAGTTCAGCTTAAGTTAAATAAAAAGTTTAATCTCTCATCAACTTTGAAGTAGGTCCCATTCCCTGCCCTAACACCATCTCGGTCGTGATCCAGGCTTGGGACCAGGTATTGGGGAAGCAGAACATTTATCTGTTCTTTTTTCTCCTCAGGAGTGATGGCCAGAAAAGGGGGAGACTTTGTGTTAGGAAGATCTCATTTGCCTAGTATAACTTTTATTTGACATTGGTTCCCTCTCCAGGTGCCCAGATGGTGGCTTTTTAAAAAAATAAATTCTCCAGTGGATTCTTTAGAAAACATTCATTTAAAAGGGGAACTTAAGACTTAAGATATTTCCTGACACACTTATCTGGTTGAGCTGACCACTTTGATTTCCTCTTGATTTCAGCTCCAACAGTACACTCCACCTAGACTCTTTCTGGAGGTTTGCCTTTCTCTCTAATTCTCTTAGGTTAGGAACTTTTCAAGAGAGCTTAAGCTCAGCTACCTCTGCACTGTAGAATCTGGCTCCTGGTGACATGGGCTGTGACTGGTGGGAATGCAACTCCTGCTGCAACTTGCTCTCCTTGCTCTGCCATTGGGACAGCTTTTGTAGACCTCATGGTTAGACTTTTCCAGTGAAAAGCAGGCACACCCATTCAGTTCCTAACCTATGACAGGCCCCGTAGATATCACTGGGCTTGTGAAACAACTTCATTTGGCTTGATGAACGTGTGTCTTGGGAAGTGGATGGAATATCATAGCACCTCCTCTCTCACTGGTGAAAAGCTCTCTTATAAAATTTTTTTCCTTTAGCAGGGCAAGTCAGCAAAATGGCACAGTAGGAAGCTATTGTCCTTTTATAGAACTGTGAGAAAATGAGCAGAACTGTCAGAACCAACTTTTTCAGAACTCTAAAAAATAGTCAAAAATTCATAGCAACCAAAAAGCTGCTGAGTTAAGGAAGATTTGATTTTGAAATGGTATTTAATCTTTGTGGCATTATTTTGTAGCCTTATCCCACCCCTTTATGGTTGAGAGTGATTTTAAAGAAGGCAGCCTAAACTCCCAGAGTGGAATCCTGGTCCCTGCAGATTATAGTGTTTGTCTCTTCTCACTTTTCTGGGGGTTACCTAGATGACTGACACTAGGTACTTGTTTCTGATTCACCTAACTCAGAAATCATCGAGGTTGGGAAAGTGGTAGGCATTTCTTGAAGACAAGTAACCTACAGCCTCCTGAGTAAAAGATTGTGTTTGAGATGTACAATAACCTACCTAAATGCTTTGAGGGAAAGCCAGAGAGAGTTTCTTTGTGAAATTAGGGCATTTAAAAGTACTGATATGTTCTAGGGAATTTATAAAGCAGCATGAAAGACCAGGGCAAGACATATGTACAGAAAATATATGTGAAAACTTCAGGCTTTCATCTCTGGATGATCTACAGGCTTAATTCAAGTACAAAATAAAGGCTAAAGCAGTATTGCAAAAGTATCTGCTAACTGTTAAAGGAATTCTCAGTAAATTGTCAACCTTAAAATATTAATAGACTTTTTGTTTTGTGTGTGTGTGTGTTTTTTTTTAACTCTTGGCAAGGAAACCTGCAAGCAAGCTATAGAAACAAAGCCTTCAGTGACCACACATGACAAGGAATATAGTCTTTGAAAAATTAGTTTGGTAAAGTCACTACACAAATGGATGACTATACTCTTCAAATCAAAAACAGCGAATCTTGAGGAAGAGAATATGATTTCCAGAGTAGCCACATTATAATATTTAAACATTCAATTTTAAACAAGAAATCACAAACATACAAAAATATAGGAAAGTGTGGCTCATTGAAAGGAACAAAATAAATGGACATTAATCTTCCTGAGAAAGCTTAGACATTCATGTTATTAGACAAAAATTTAAGTCATCTGTTTTAAATATGTTTAAAGAACTAATGGAAACCATGGTCAAATAACTTAAGAAAAACAGATAGGAATTATTAAAAAGAAACTAAGTAGAAGTAATAAAAATTCTGGAATTAAAAATAGTATAATAATTGAAATGAAAAACTCACTGGAGGATTTTAACATAAGATTTGAACAGACAGAAGAAAGATTCAGAAAAATTTAAGAAAGGACAATTAAATTATATATTCTATGAGTTAAAAGAAGAAAAGTAAATAGAGCCTAAGGGACTTTTGAAATAATATTAAACAAGCCAATGTATGCATTATGGAACTCCCAGAAAGAGAAGAGAACTAGAACAAGGGGTCAAATAAATATTTGAAAAATAATGGCTGAAAAATTTCCCAAATAGAAGTAAAGAGATGGATTTAGAAAATCAAAAGGCTCTACATACTTTAAGTAAGAAAAATTCAAAGAGATCTACCTTGAGACATTACATAATTGTTAAAAGCCAAAGACAAGGAAAGAATCTTGAAAGCAGAAGAGAGGTGACTCATCACAAACAAGCAATCCTCAATTATATTTACAACCCATCTATCATCATAAACTATGGAGGACAGAGGCAGTGGGATGGTGCATTTAAAACATGAAAGAAAACATGGTCAACCAGGAATTCCATATCTGGTAAAACTATCCTTCAAAAAATGTGGTTAAAATTAAGACATTCCCAAATAAACAATAGCTGAGGAAATTTGTTACCAGACTTGCCCTACAAAAAATAATTAAGGGAATTAAATAAAGTGAGTCTAGACAATAACTTGAAACCATATGAATAGGTGAAGATTGCCAGGAAAGTTAACTATATAGGTAAGTATAAAAGCCAATATAATTGCATTTTTGGTTTTAAACTCCACTTTTTATTTACTACATGATTTCAAAGACAAATGCACAAAAATAATAAAAAATATGTTATTGGGCACACAATGTGTACAAATGTAATTTGTGACAACAACATCACAAACAGATGGGGATAGGATTATATAGGAGCAGAGTGTTTAAAGATAAGAAGGGACCAAAATGGTTCATTCCAAAAAAAAAAATCAACTAAATATAAAGATACACAGTTGTGGAAGAAATGAGGAATAAAATGTAAAAAAAAGACAAATCTGAAAATGTCATAAAGATGTTCTTTTGTGTTAATTAGTCTTTCCTTCCCTACATTTAATTGCATTAAATGCAAATGGACTTGACTCTTCATTTCAAAAGGCTGATATTAACAAAATGAATAAAGCACACAATTCAACATTCTTTCATGATAAATATCCTTACCAAAATAGGAATGTATGGAAACTTCCTCCACGTTATAAAGAACATTTATGAAAAACCAGGAACTAGCTCCACACTCAATGGTGAAAGACTGGAAGCTTTCCCCTTAAGATTAAGAACACTACAACAATGTACATTTTTGTCACTGCTATTTAACATACTTTTGGAAATTCTAGTCAGAGCAATTAGGCAAAAATTAAAGATGACCACATTAAAGAGGAAGAAGTAAAACTATCCCTATTTGCATGTAACATGATCACACACACACACACACACACACACACACACACACACACACGCCTATGTTCTCCTTCTTTAAGTGTGGGCTGGACCAGGCTTTCATCTCTGGATGATCTGTAGGAGCCTTAAAGAGATAGAGATTTTTGACAGTTTTTCCAGCATGCACCTATCTCTTCCTTTGCAGGTGGAGAAACTGTGGCCCAGGCATATTAGAAATTTGCCTAGAATCTGTAGAGACAGAAAGTAGATTAGTGGCTGCCTAGGGCAGGAGTGGTTGGCTGAAAATGGGAATGGCTGCTAATGGGCACTAGTTTTCTTCTGGAGCCACGAAAGTATTCTAAAATAGATTGCAGTTCTGGTCACAAGACCCTATGAATATACTAAAAATTATTAAACTATGCACTTTAAATGGGTGAATTATATGGTATGTAAATTATATCTCAATATATATATACAGGAACCTCGGTTCTTGAACTTAATTTGTTCCAGAAGGCTCTTCAAAGACAGAATATTTTTTTTCTCATTAGAAATAATGTAAATTGAATTAATCCATTCCAGACCCCCAAATGATTCCCCGTTTTAACCTTTCTTATATACAGTACATGTCTAATGTACTGTTAATTTATAAATAAACACTTTAAAACAAAAAAGACATGAAATGTAAATGAAAATCTAACAAGAAGGAAATAAACTATATAAAATATACAGTAAAACACGAAAATATTCACAGCACAATTTCCTGAGATGTTAATAATGTGAGGTTTAGCAGTAAACTGACTCATACTCTTTCATTCCCTCCTTTGCCATCTGAAAGAATGTGCCTGATCATACAGGTATCAGCACGAAATGGTTGTCAGGTTGAGGAGCAAATTGTTTGAGATGGGAGACATTCCAGAACTGAAGTTTGATTACATATATGTATTTTGCTTGCACTAATATATGACTATATAATGGCATGGAAACCCTCCAACTCTCTTACCATGATAATTAGCTATCACTGTAAATCTCATAACCCTCTATCCCAATTTCTGTGGAACTGCTGTGGAAAACTGCATAAATCATTTTCTTATGTGACAGCTTCATTTATATACTTCTATAAGACAGGTCAGATGGTTCATGCTCTACTGGACTTCATATTGAACATGGCCAATATTATGGCAAGACTTTGGAATAAAGATAGATGTACATTTAAGGAACAAACTCTTCCAAGGAAGCATTGATGAGTTGTTCAGTTTCTAAGGATCTCCTGCTGCAGTGGCCCCTGTTGGGAAATCCCTTCTGGCCATCCTGTAGAAGAGGGTCAAGTAAGATAAAATAGGAGAGAATTCACCCAATGAGGAGGCTTACTCCACTTCTGAAAACACCCAGGAACAAACCACATGAAGTGGCACAAAGCTCTTCTGGCAGTTACAGTTCTAAGCCCTCTTGGTAGTTGGTAAATGCATTCAAGAAACATTCAATGAATTACTGCTAGCAAAAATGCATT
This sequence comes from Pipistrellus hanaki, assembly GCF_964339955.1. Taxonomy (NCBI): domain Eukaryota; kingdom Metazoa; phylum Chordata; class Mammalia; order Chiroptera; family Vespertilionidae; genus Pipistrellus; species Pipistrellus hanaki. The sequence goes on from NC_140519.1 coordinate 8,100,042, forward strand.
TGTATAAATATTGAACTCAAAGCATATAGAAAGTGTGTGTGTGTGTGTGTGTGTGTGTGTGTGTGTGTGTGTGTGTTTTAAATACAACAACCTGGTAGCCATTGAGCTGATCTGAAAGTGAGTGGGAAATGGCTTAGGTCTTCTGAGTGAGGCTGATATATCTGAAGTTGCTCTGACTCGGGGTTTGGCCTACAGATTACAAAGTCAAATGTAAACTTGCAGAATGACTCACTCAGTGAGGCAATCTACTGAGAGAAGATAGCAGTATGCATCATTTAGAAGCACCAGCCTTCTGTCAGAGATCTGCATAAAGAAACCAGAGAGCTCTCTCTTACAGGCTTGGGAATTTTCACCATAAAGGATTTGGTCAGTCTGTTCATGAAGATGCTATCTTGTTCCAAGAAAGAAGCCATATTGGGTTTAAGACAATGTTTTTTCAAAATAGTTATTTTTTAATACATGTCTCTGCCACACTACCTTCTTTATCTGCTCTCAGTTCTGGGGAAAGGCTGTTGTGCAATCCTGACCTGAGTCCAATGGTCTATTGTTTATTTTTTCTCCCCAAACAAAACAAATTTCTCTACATTATGTCCTGTTTCCTACAAATTAGAATCTTTTGTTTTCACTTGCTGCCTTGTCAGCTTCCAGGAATTTTTTTTCTTGGGACTTGTTGAGACACACAGATTTCAGTAGTCTGCAGCCCAGCTCTGGTCCAAGGTTGAGAATTCCCTCCTTTCCTTCCCAGTATTCTCCGGCATTCTCTATGGCCACATTGGTGGGACAGTAGGGCCTGGCGTAGGTATCCTTCTGTAGTCTTTGGGCGAAGCTGAGTTGCTTATTTTCCAACTCTCTACTGAGGAGGAAACAAGAAGCTTTGAAAGAGTGGGTATTTTTTGATTCTTGGTTTCCTGCCTTTTTCAGCAAGAATAGGTTGGGGAGCATCAGAAAAGATAGCTCCCTCATGCAGTCAACTCCAGCACCCTGTAATGCCGCCTATATTGCATGTGTCATCTGCCAGATGGGGAACTTTACCTAAATTTTAAGAGGATGCTAAATAGGACACCCCTCAATATTAGCGCCTCAGAAGGATGCTGCTTAATGGAATCCTATTTATGAACATAGAGTATAGGTGGGGACATAAACTACAGTATTTTGATGTTCAACTTATATGTAAATAGGTAAGCTTCTCTTTAAACTCAAAAGTTACTTAAGAGAATTCTCTCTTTTATTTATTTTGAGTGAATTCCTTTGTTCAGATAATGAAATCGCTCTCCACTTAAGATAGTTTAAATCATTTGCTCTGAGAGAATGGAGCAACGGGGGTGATTTAGGAGCTGGAATCATTTTATGGGAAGGAAGGCCTGACACATCACTCCTCACTGTGATCCCAAATCCTTTCATCTTCAGGGCAGCAAAGTCAGGCACGCATGTATTGTGCAGAGAATTAAATGGATTTAAATATGGAGGTTGAGGGTGAAGGAGGTGTCCAGAAGGACTCCAGAAGGGTGTATCATTTCTGAGGTAGAAAACAGAAAGGGGATGAGTGAACAGTGGAAAGGCCATGAGGTCCATGTGAGGATGTTGAGTTGAGGAGCATTTCATTTATCTAAAGAGACAAAAATGGGTCTGGAACTCAGAAGAGAAACCTAGTAGAAACCACAAATTTCTATAGTAGTTGGCCAAATCTAGCCAGCCACCTGCTTCTGCAAATAAAGATTTATTGGAACACTGTCATGCTTGTGAGCTTAAAAACCTTGTATAGCTGCTTTTGTGCTACATTGGCAGAATTCAGCAGTTGCAACATAACCCTATAGTCTACAACGCTTACAATATTAGCTATCTGGCTTTTAAAGCTTTTTTGACCTCTGGTGCATAAAGTGAGAGAAAAAGTGGGCCTGGGGCCAATCCTTCAAGAAATCCCACATTTTGAAGCGTGAGCTTCAAAGAGTCAAGTGCAGAATTGGCAGAGAGTGATGAGGCACACAAGCCAAGAGAAAATAGCATTTGGAGAGGAAAGTGTGGAAGCTTTGGAAGGTCAAAGGGAGACGAGGGAGAGGACTACCACCCATTGAATTCAGTGCTGGGCAGCACTGGGGAGCTTGATGGGACTTGTTTCACCAGAAGGATGAGAGAAGGTACATGGTGTTGAGGGTTGAAGGAGAACAGAGAATAGAGAATTGGGGGTTCACTGAAGGAGAAACTGAGCCACATGGCCCAGGGTCAGAAGGAACATAACAAACACATACAACTAAAGTAACTTTTAAAGTTTTGCATTGATTCTCCATGAGGCCACATCCATAGCTCTAAATTCCTCAATAAACCCTTATGCCACTGCTGTGATTATGTACATGCGTAAAGCAAGGAAAGACTTTGCTGATGTAACATGTGTAGAAAAAAATTCAGAGAAGGTAGGAAATAGGAGGCAGAGATAAATCTGAGAAGTAAGTTCCTGAAAATTGGTTTGCAAAAAAAAATTGAGCAATCACTGGATTTTCTCCATAGGGCTCAGAAAAGAGGTAGATAATAATATTGTCTAGATCTTAAGGAGTTGGGAATCCTCAGCTAACATCTGGGTTACCATAGCTAGAGTTATTTATTATTATTATTATTATTATTATTATTTAAAAAATATATTTTATTGATTTTTCTTACAGAGAGGAAAGGAGAGAGATAGAGAGCCAGAAACGTCGATGAGAGAGAAACATCAACCAGATGCCTCTTGCACACCCCCTACCGGGGATGTGCCCGCAACCAATGTACATACCCCTGACCGGAATTGTACCTGGGACCCCTCAGTCCGCAGACCGACGCTCTACCGCTGAGCCAAACTGGTTTTGGCTGGAGTTATTTTTTTTAAATATATTTATAAAATTTTTATTGTCACCATCACTTCCCAGTAGGGTATAAGCTTCCTGATAATAGAAATCAGGTCTGACTTGCTCATTGCTGAATCTCCTTATACTTAGAGCAATGCCTGGAACAAAAATAAGTGAGTCCTTTGAACAAAGAGAAGTAGAGTTTGTTATTGTTACCATTTTATGGAAAAATCAAACCAGGGTTTAGAGAGCTAAGTGTGTAAGTAAGAGATCTAGAGTTTTAATTTCTAGTTTATATATAATTTATGTATCCTTAATCCTTATGCTATGTGACTCAGGAGAGTGCCACTGTCTTGGGTGTCTTCTTGTACTGCTATGTTCCTCTGCCTTGCAAAGTTCCCTTCTATGGTCCTAGCTGGTTTGGTTCAGTGGACAGAGCATCAGCCTGCGAGCTAAAGGGTCCAGGGTTTGATTCCAGTCAAGGGCACATGCCTGGATTGTGGGCTCGACCCCCAGTAGGGGGCGTGGAGGAGGCAACCATTAATGATTCTCTTTCATCATTGGTATTTCTATATCTCTCTCCCTCTCCCTTCCTCTCTAAAATCAATAAAAAATATATTTTTTAAAAAGTTCCCTTTTATGATGTTGATAGTAGGTTTAGAGGGAGCCCCAGGAGGGATGCCTTCTGACCTCCTGTTTTATAGTGGCTCCTATTACAGCATCTACTTAGAAGACTTCACCTCTGTCTAGAACTTAACTCCACTCTTCATCTTCGATTAATTTCCCCATTCAATATACAGTTTTAAGTGTATACTCGATTATGAGAGTACAGGTTACAACAACATAAGACTGAATGTCACACCAGTGTGGTGAAATCACCTAATCCTTGCCTCAACTATACTTTCTTATTAGAATTTAAATTTGACATGTATTTTTTTTTCTTTAAATGAATCTTTATTGTTCATGTTATTATAAATGTTCCTCATTCCCCCCCTTCCCACCCTCCATTGCTCTCCTCCACCAGGTTCCCACCCCACCCTCTGCCCTTTCCCCACCCCCATTGTCCTCATCCATAGGTGCACAGTTTATGTTCAGTCTCTTCCCACGCCCCCCTATCCCCCTGTTCCCTGAGAATCGTTAGTCCACTCCCCTACCATACCTCTGATTCTATTATATTCACCAGATTTTTTTTTTAATTCCCTTGGTTTTTAGATTCACTTGTTGATAGTTACGTATTTGTTGTTCATAGTTTTTATCTTTATTTACTTTCTCTTCCGAAAGAACCCCCTTCAGCAATTCATATAATTCTGGTTTGGTGGTGATGAACTCCTTTAGCTTTTTTTTTTTTTTATTAGTGAAGCTCTTTATCTGGCCTTCGATTCTGAGTGATAGCTTTGCTGGGTAGATTATTTTTGGCTGTAGGTTCTTGTTATTCATCACCTTGAATATTTCTTGCCATTCCCGTCTGGCCTGCATGGTTTCTGTTGAGAAATCAGCTGACAATTGTATGGGTGCTCCATTATAGGTAACTACCTGCTTTGCTCTTGCTGCTTTTAATATTCTCTCTTTGTCTTTTGCTCTTGAAATTTTAATTATGATGTGTCTTGGTGTGGTCTTCTTTGGATTCCTTTTTGTTTGGAGTTCTGTGTGCTTCCTGGACTTGTAAGTCTAATTCCTTCACCAGGTGGGGGAAGTTTTCTGTCACTATTTCTTTCAGTATGTTTTCAATATCTTGCTCTCTCTCATCTTCTGGGACCCCCATAATTCTGATGTTGGTTCGCTTGAAGTTGTCCCAGAGGTTTCTTACATTATCTTCAACTTTCTGGATTCTCTTGTCTTCTTGCTTCTGCGGAGGAGTGTCTTCTGGCTCTTTATGTTCCAAATCTTTGACTTGATTCTTGCGATCTTCCATTCTGTTTTTAGGATTCTGTATAATATTTTTTATTTCAGACAATATATTCTTTATTTCTTGTTGATCCCTTATTAGTTCTTGTTGATCCCTTATGAGTTCTTGTTGATCCCTTTTCATCTCCTCATAGGTCTTGTCGACCTTTTCTAGGAAATTCTTGAAAAACCTTATAATCGTGGTTTTGATCTCTATATCCTGTCTCTTCTTCTCCTCCATTTCTTTTGTTTGTGCTCTATTTCCTTGTCTTGGCATTTTCACAGCTTCCCTTAGTTGGTAGGGTGGCTTTGTGTGCTAAGGTGTCCTATATGTTTCAGTGAGTCAGCCTCCCAGTTACCTGAGGTGGACAGTCTTGGTGTAGCCCTTTGTGGGCTGTGTGTGCAGTCTTGTTGTTAAGTCTTGCTTGTTGTTGGTATCACTGGGAAGCGTTGATCTCCAAGCCAATTGGCTATGAGGATCAGAGGTGCCTCAGCTAGGAGGGTTTCTGTATTCCACTTGGATGGGTGGAGTCTCGGGGTGGCACAGACAAGCTTTGTTGAATCCCGCACAATTGGTTGCAGGTGCACACACCTCTTTGGTATAGGCGCAGACAAGCTTTAGATTCCTGTCTGCCCCTCCCTAGGAGAGTCCTATTGGCAGCGAACAAGAAAGCTAGCCACTGGAAGGGCTTCTGTGCTCCGCTTGGATGGGGCGTAGTCTCGGGTGGTGCAGACAAGCTTTATTCAGCCCCTCCCTACGAGGGTCTGGTTTCTGAGTCCCACAGTAATGGCCGCTGGCTTCACACACCTCTGAGAGATCTCTGCCCACTGCCCGACAGTCTGGCCTCTCCCTATCTGGGGCCGTCTATCAGCGCAATAGGGTGGTTTTGGTTTCCTCCTGAACAAGAAAGCAGCCGCGCATTAGCTGTCCACCCTCTCCGCGCACAGGGAGTAAGCCGGTAGCGAACTCGGCCCGCCCTCTCCGCAAGCCAGCCGGCAGCGAACTCTGCGGCCGCCTTTTCGAGCGCACAGTTCTCCGCACCTTCACAGTTCCTGAGGTTCAGCGCGCCTTCTCTCTCCTTCCCAGATGGTAGAGCCTCTCCTCAGCCAGCGGTCCGGCACCTCAGGGTGATGTTTCCCCTGTTTTTCAGTTCTAAATTCAAACTTGTTGTGGTAGGCTGCATTCGGGTGTCTGCCCTATGCCGCCATCTTGTTGAGTCCTTGACATGTATTTTTTAAAGTTTCATAAGCTTCAAAGTGTGAGGCGAGGGTGTGGGGAGTATGGGACAGAGAACTTCATCTCTGAAGTTTGACCTTCTTGGTTAATTCTAATTTTCAATAGATTTTTGGATAAGAAGAAAGGTATCGCCTAAGTATTATTTGGAAAATGAAAGTTAGGATCATTTTCCTTCTTTAAGAATGTTGTTAAAATCCTTCAATGACTCCACTATTCAGAAACTGAAGTCTAAATTTGAATCTGTTTTGCAAGCTCAGATTTTCCTCCAATGTGATTTCTTACCACAGCTCCCTCCTCGTGGGAACCCTCACCCACTGATAGTGGGTGTGCAAGCTGGACAGCCATTCTGGACAGAACCTGGGCCCCTTGAACCAGATCTAGTATGGGATGGTCTGTCACCAGCTATGGGCTCCTTGGAAATCCCCAGGTCATTGAAGGGGCAGTCTGAAGATGTTCATTGCAGCTTGGTATGTGTGGGTAGGGAGCTAGAAAACCTGGGGGTAGATGGGATGTGGTGCAGGTTAGAAGCAATGGACTTGATGTATGTGTAGTGACATGGACTGTCTGAAAAACAGTACTTGGTTAAAAGGACAGGAAATGTAATAAGATAAATTATAACATCCATTTACATAAAGTAGAATACATGTGCATAAGACTACAAAACACCTTGAATAAGAAGAAATACATTTGAAGACATTGCCTTTGAAAGGAAAGCCAATACGGTATTGGAGTCAATAAAATGTAATGATTTTAGGGGCTAATGCTGAGAATGGAGAATATGGTTAACTCAACTCTCTGCATTGGAAATTTAAAAAGTATTTCAAAGACTTTCTCTTGATAAGTCTAATTCTTATAACAGGTGCTGGCAGATGTGAGGCAATTGGAATACTTGTGCACTGTTGGCAAGAATGTAAAATGATGCACCTGCAATGGAAAATAGTATGTCTGTTTCTAAAAAAGTTAAAAACGAATTACCATGTGATCCAGGTATCATACTTCTTCATATACTAGTATAATATATCTCAGAAAATGAAAGCACAGTTTAGAAGAGATATTTGTGCACCCATATTCATATCAGCAGATCCACAATATCTAAAAAGGTGAAGCAACTCATGTCATGAACAGATAAATCAGAGGTTCCCAAACTTGTTTGTGCCGTAGACCCCTTGCCATGTTTTTCGGTTTTGGGTAGACCCCCTACTTACCTGATATTGATTTTTTTGTAAATTTCTAACTGTAGTGAAGGTTAGTGTTAAAATTTAATAAAAAATAATGTACCTACTTTTCTCCGGCATTCTCAAACAAAATAACACTGATTCACTATAATTTGTATGATAAACTACCAGTTTATATATTTTTAAATATTTTCTCAGCACTTTCCTATTCAAGATTCAGGAAATGAATGAACGTATTTTTCTCACATTCATATTTATAGAGTGACGAATTGAACAAGTCGGTGCAAGTTCGCGAAGCTTTGAGACAAAAATTGGCAAGAATGTTTACTGCGCGTATGCTTGTAACAAGATGATACTGGTATATCATTATGTGCAGGTTTTTATCCTACAACTTACACAATTTTATAAACATATATAATAAATTTTTTACTTCATAGGTACTTTTATAAATAATTTATATGTTTTTATATTATAAGATAATATGATGTAAGTAAATAGGTACTATCAGTGTATGTTGAGATTCACTATCGTGGACCCCCATTTTCATTTCATGGACCCCCAAATTTTTTTTTCGCTGACGTAGACCCCTTGCAGGTTGTCATAGACCCCTGGGGGTCGATATAGACCACTTTGGGAATCACTGAGATAAATGAACAAACAAATTGTGATGTACACTGGCACATACAATGACATAATTATTCAGATTTAAAAAGAAAAGGTATCCTGACATATGCCACAATATGGTTGAACCTTGGAGATGTAATGTTAAGTGAAGCAAATACTGTATGTTATGACTCCAATTATACGAAGTACTTAATGTAGTCAAGTCACAAAGACAGAAAGTTGACTAGTGCTTGGCCACGGTTGGGTGGGGTGTGGGGGGGGTATGGGGAGTTGTTGTTTAATGGGCATAGAGGTTCCGTTTTGCAGGATAAAGAGAGTTCTGGAAATAAATGTTGGTAATAGTTGCACAACAATATGAATGTACTTGACACCTAGAAACTGTACACTTAAGTGTTTAAAATAATAAATGTTATATTATGTGTACTGTATCACAATGAAAACATTAAAAAAGAAGTCTCCTTAACATGGCTTACTAGTTTGGTTAGCACCTTGTCACTGCGCGCTTCTGCAAACTAAACTCCCTCCACAGCATTCTCCTCTCGCACCTCCCACCCTCTCTCGGTACCAGGCCCTGGGGAATGACTGGCAGATCCCTTTGCCTAAATACTGTCCAGCCCTGGCCAGGTAGCTCAGTTGTTTAGAGCTTCCCCAGACATACTAAGATTGTGGGTTTGATCCCTGCTCAGGGCACAAACAAGAATCAACCAATGAATGCATAGATAAGTGGAACACCAAATTGACGGTTCTCTCTCTTCCTCTCTGTCTCTCTAAAATCAATATATTAAAAATAATTGTAATTTAAAAAGTAATTGTAACCATTGGGGTCTGTCCACAGTGGAGGGGGCGGAGGTAATTCATTGGGTAATTCATTTCAGATCTCAGTCTAGAGTCTGCTTCCACTGTGAGCCTACCTCATTCTCTAAACTTAAGCAAATTTCTCTCCTCAGCTCTTCGAACCCCCTGACCCAGGAGAGTGTGCACGCAGACCTCCGCCCCCTCCACTGTGGACAGACCCCAAAGCAGGACTCAGCAGGAGCCGGTCGGTGTCCTTTATCAAAAGAACATTTTGTTTCCTGAGTCAACCCAAACTTCCAGCCTGCTAAGGATAATAATCATCTTGTTTTCTGATAAATTATCTGGGGGGAGAAATAATGTGGTCTATTTCTTTCTAACTTGGAACTTGAAAACTCGCCTCTTCAGCTGGCCTTGCTGCTCTGTTTGCTCACACACCTCTCTGTGGATGAGAACCATGTTCTATCTGTCACGCTCTGGGCTGTTTTCTCCTGGGACGGCTGATTTATGGGCAGCCCCCAGCCCTCTGGAGCTCTCCTCCTCGGGAGTCTCCGTGGGAGCAAGGCCTGGTCTCCCAGCAAACCACAAGCACAGCAACCGTCAGCTGGTTCCCGTCACCCCAGCCCCTCACTTCAGATCTGGAGCGAGCCCTAAATAAGGACTGTCTTTGAAAGAAAAACAAAGAGAGTTAAAAGGAAACCAAGATCTGAATTAAGCAAATGCCCCATCTGGCATCCCTTATCTCTGGTCGCTGCCTTGGGCCCTGCATGTATGACGGACTGAGGGGTGGGACTGAGTGGGGAGAAAGGAGGACAGAAACTAGGGACCAGAGGCCCGGGCCTCGCCTGTGCTTGGAAGGGCTCCTGGCTTTGGTGACTCTGCTCTGACGTTCATGTGTTCAGGCTGGGCATTAACCAAGCTTCTCTGGGTGCCTTTGCTCCCAAGTCCTTATCTCTGGGTGAATTTCCAGACATGACTGCTTTTCTGCAGTCGGACTGGTGGGGGCGCCACTGGGTAAACTTTGATGTCACTGTCCCTTGCTTTCTGGTGACATGTCGGGCTGCATCCAGCTGTTGCCTGTGCTCTCCTTCCCTGCCACCTTGTGCCATGTCTGAGAAGTGAGAACTTTGGAGGCCACCTGGTGGCCCCGGGAATCCGTAATCCAGACCTCAGGCTCTGGACTAGAACTTGGATTTGCCTCCCGGGTGAGGGCAGGCAGGGTCTGGACAGGTACCCTCCTCTCCTCCACGGCATTTCTGTAGCCAAACGGAGCTGTGGAAGGCCCTGTCCACCCTGGGAAGGTCTTCAGCCTCAACTTGGGCTCATTTGTGTCCTTCTCTGAGCACACATCACCAGGTCTGGCAGCTTTTGAAAGGGGACTTTCTTTCCATCTTGGCAATTTGTCTCTTGAAAGGACACTGCATTCTTTTTATTGGATGGGAAATCATTTCGCAAACAACACATTTACTTTAGTAATCAGACCCCACCTCGCTGTCCTACCATCTCCCTCTCAATGGACTTCTTCTCTTATCTGTTTTTTTCTCCTTGGCCTCATGTGTTAATTGTCACAAGGTCAAAGTATAAGCTCTCCGGGGGACCCCAGCGTTGTACGGATTTGAGGGAAGATCAGAAACAAATTGCAGCGAAGCAAAAACATCGGGGCCACAGCGCCAAGAGCTGAGAACTCCCCTAACGGCTGCCATCTGGGCCGGGCTGGGCCTCTGTTGGCGCCTGAGTCAGCTTGGCTTGGTAGTCTGTGCTTCAAGGTCTGTTTTCCTTGGGGGCGGGGGAGGGTGGGAGGAAGGTAGAGGGTGAATCAGGGGAGGCGGGAGGAGAGCGCGGAGGGAGTTAAGCTGCCCTTTTGCCTCATGATTTATATTTGGTGAGAGTGGCCCTGCTCCGTGTTCTTCTGGCTGGAATGTGTCTTGGACATGTTGTTTCAATATGAGGCCGTCAGCTGGGCCCTTTGTGGAATGTCCCTGGAGACTGGAAACGACTTCCCAGTAGGGTCATTTGTTCAGCAGAATTCTAAGTCCACTTCTCCAACATCTGCATTTTATTAATACCTTCAGAGTAGCTCCTTCAGATCTGTGAAATCAGAAGATGCGCTGCGAGATGGTCGGCACCAAATTCTGAGGCGTTTTTAATTCTCCGTCCCTGTGATCGTTTTGTGTTTTCTGGGAACGGCCTTTACCCGCCCCTTTCCATTTACCGCCACGCAGGTGGATGCTCACATTGAGCCAGTAAAACCCCAGGGTGGGTTGGAGTTCGTTGGGCAGACTGCCTCGGTCCAGGCGGGCCCACAATAGAAGGTAAACTTACACACACAGGAAGAGAGGGATGCAGGCAGAGCAAGAACTGACATGCTGACTGCAGCTGCTGGAAGCAGGAGAAGAAAGGCCACCCTGTAAGAGGCTCTGGTGCAACGGCACAGAAATAACTCCCAAGTTCACATGGGGCCTCACCCGGCATGGCCTGCCCCGTCCTGTCCCTGAGGAGCACTAGGGTGTGGCACGAAGGAAGGAAGGAAGAAAGGAAGCGAGGAAGGAAGGAAGGAACATTTTGAAGAAAGGGGTGCCATGAAGTCGTGGAAGTAAGGGAGCATTTCTTTAAAGAAAAACTAGTTGTAACATCTAGATCAAACGGAAATGAAACTTTCATGAGCACAAAGCACGCTCCATGAGTGTGAAGTCTCTGAGCTGAGGCTTGAATTTGAGACACAGCTGCTGCCTCCAACACTTGGCCTCCTAAGGAACTGCATACACAGGAGACTCAGGGGGAAGGTCGTGAGGTGGAGGGTTTCTTGGTTGGAAAGAGGAGGGAGAAGAGAGAGAACTTGCAAATCTTCTTAGGTAAATTCCATTCTTTCAATGGAGCATGTGATGAACATTCCCTCAGTGTAAGCCGAGTGTCTATGTTGTAAAGCAGGCTTGAGGAAAGGGGAAATGAGGCTCTCTCCCCCCTCGGGGAAGGGCAGAGTGTGGGCTCCGGGCGGAGGGCCCGGCCATGCACCTGCTGAGGGCAGAGACGCACCTGTCTGGTGTACAGCTCATCACCGACACCTTCATCATGCCAGCTGCCAAAATGGTCTCCAAAAGTCCATTTGATAACTACCTTAAAAGGATTCAGAAAGAAGTTTCTGCCTCTAAAAAGTACTGAAAACATTTTACCCAAGATACACTTTATTGTTTAAAATTCTAACTTGCAGGGTTAGATGCATTAATTCTAAATCTTGGTGAAAAACAAAACAAAACAAAACACACACACACACACACACACACACACACACACACACACATAAAAAACAACCAGCAATGATGGAGTTTTCTTGGAAATTCAGAGAAACGCCAGACTCTGATAAGGCCTCTGATAACGATAAATTGCTTCCTGGCTCGATGACTCTGGGAGAATCCTCTTCCCTGGCCCTGAGGAGGCTGATGCAATAGAAAACACACCCTGGGCCTGAGGGACCGTCCTCGGGCCAGCTCCCCACTGTGCCTGCTGACCGGAGTCCTCTGCCAGCAGGAAGGGCCATCCGGCCCCACTGCCGCTGCCTGCGCTCTGCTGGCCCCACGGCCAGTCCTGAGCTCCAGACTGGGACCCCTTTGCCCAGCGTCCCATAAGAGCTCTGCGAGGGAAAGCTTCAGAACACCATCCTATGCTTTCTGGGTTTATGCCTTTTTTCTCTTTGCTAAAATTAAGCAGGATCACTGCGGGGGAAAATAAACCGATCGAGCAAGTAACGAGTCAGAGTTTGGCTCGGGATGGCCTCCAGCTCACGTGTCTGCTGGGAAGAGGTTCCCACAGCCTGGCCGTTATTTTTTTATCTATCCCCACAGGATGTACTCCTACACTCGCTCTTCCAGGGTCCTTCGCTTCCTGCCCACATTCCCACAGCTGCCGAGGGTGCCGGCTTCGGTTTGCACTGGGAGGCGTGTGAGTGTGGGCTCCTCGCTGTCGGCCCGAGCTGGTGGGTCCGCACAAGAGTGTGACAGATGTTCGGCATCAGAATCAAAACCGAGCTTTTACACCACGCGACACATTCTTCCCCCCAGTCCCACTCATTTCCTCTCGGCGGGATATGGAACAATTTCCCTCATCTGTTGCTCACTCAGTGGGTTTGGGATTTTACAATAACACTTAGATTCCTCCCAAACCCCTTCCAAGAAGCGAAAAAAAAAGAGAAGCGTTCATCCAACCACAGGCTCTTTCTCGTTGAGGTTTTGTGTGATGTGCAGGTGAAATCCAGGCGGAGATGAAGGAAACCGAGCGTGTTGTGGGGTTTCTTGAGACCTGGCATTCGGCGAATGCCCTTTGACGAACTCGGGAGTCCTTTCAATGAGGGAAAAGCACAAGGCATCTATGTTCATTTGGAAACTGGACAAATTCTAAGCAGAATTACTCCAATGCTGTGTTGGCATCGAAGACAGTCTGGGGGGAAGAGAAAGTGGGGCAGTTTCTCACAGTATACCCAATATGTGACCAGTGTCCAGTGACACTATTTGGAAAATATGCCCGCTGCAACGGTTTCCTTCTGGATTCCCAGGCTCTGCAAGTTCCCTTGGCTTACACTCTGTTTTTCTCTTGCATTAGCAACTGGGAAGGCAAACTAACATTTGCAGTAACTCACTGGGGACCAACCATTTTGGATGCTGTCCCATTGGATTCTCACAACACTGTGAAAGGAGGAGTGTTGTGCCTATTTTATGGATGAGCAAACTGAGGCTCACAAAGATGATGTCATTTTCTCAAAGGCCAACCTGGAAGCAGGTATTCAAAATAAGATCTAAGATTACTAAGCTGTGTTCTTCACTACACTGAATCAGTTTGATTGTATATCTGCAGTTTTCCAACAACGCATTGGCTAAGAAAGAAAATCACACACTAGGAATTCAGATTTTTATTTTTGCCTTTTGCCACTGGAGAGAAATGGGTATTTTTTCAAGCACTCTCATTTCTGCTGCCTGATTTTCTCTTTGTCCCACTAGGACCTTGGGTTTCACAGATGCTGTCCCATATGAGCATGGTTCATCCACTGTGTTGACCTGCTAGGTGCCAGTAAACGTGGTTGAAGGGAACTGAAGCATTCAATCACATTATTTGTTCAAAGGCAGAATTGGACCAGAAAGCTTCTAACTCAGCATCTTTGTGCCTTGGCCAGGAGTTGAGCCTGGAGAGTTTGGTTCAGATACCCTCATAGGGAGTGGTTACTAATTGCTAATTTAGGTGAACCATTTTACTAGCTCTAAGGATCTAGGGTGTGTATGTCCTGCTGGCCCTTTAAAAATCACTATCTCGGCCAAAACCAGTATGGCTCAGTGGATAGAGCATCGGCCTGTGGACTGAAAGGTCCCGGGTTCGATTCCGGTCAAGGGCATGTAAGTTGGTTGTGGGCACATCCCCAGTAGGGAGTGTGCAGAAGGCAGCTGGTCGATGTTTCTCTCTCATCGATGTTTCTGGCTCTCTGTCTCTCTTCCTTCCTCTAAAGAAATCAATAAAATATATTAAAAAAATCACTATCTCGGATAAACTGTAGTGTATTCTTTTATCTTGGCTTCTCCCATAAGCTTTCAGTTTCCGGTTTACTTCAAATAGCCACAGACCAGCTCATCGCTGTTTGGACATAGATAAGGATCGAAACAGGATTGCTGACCTTTTTTTTTTTTTTTTTTTCATTATTAAGGCAAGTCAATGAAATGATTTTCTTTCCATGCTCTGCTCAGAAGCTCCGGAGTTCTGTTTCTCGCCTCCTGTGAATGCTGCTGGGCGAGGCTCAGTGCCTCGCAGCCTATTTCGGTATGGCAGCATTCCTGCGGGAGCCTATTAATAGCCTCCGTTTCCAGTATGTGCCCTGTAAAGCCAGGCTTCATTTTTAGTAGCGTTCTGTTACTCACAATTCTAGGAAAAGTTCCCTTTGAATGTCTTCCTGCCAGAGGGACTGTTCAACTCCCTTTGCAGGCTCAGGGAGCAGAGAAAAGGAGCCCAGGGATACATAGGGGGTGGCACATTCCTTACCCAAACCCCTCCTACAGACAGCACAGTCTTTGTCTAGGGAGGTACCTTGATAAACCTCCTGGGGGAGGGGAGTGAGATGCTGAGTGGGCGAGGCTGTGGCTGCCCAAAGCTGAAGTCATGCTTGACTCATCTCTTCCTCTCATGCCACACGTCCAGTTTCATCACACATTCTGCTGGCTTCACCTTCAAGATGCATTAAAAAACCAGCCCTTTCTCCCTGTTACTCACGCTGCCTGATTGCTCAGGCCGCCCTCACTTTTCACCAGGCTCTCTGCAAAGCCACCTGCCTGGTTTCCTCCTCCACCATAGCTCCCACAGTCTATCATCCACCTATTTTGAAAGTATGGACTCTTAAACAATAAATCAGACTGATTAAGTCACATTCAGCTCAACAGCTTCTAGCAGCTTGCTGTCTCATACAGAGCAGAAGTTGGAGTCTTCAAGTGACCTATAAGACTTGCATGACCCAGACTCTGTCCTCATCTATCACACTCTTCTTCCCTTCTGTACCCAACAGCACTGTCTCTTCTTATTGCTGCTGTTCTTGCCTCAGTGTTTTGCACATGCTTTTTCCTTCCACTGGAATGTTCTGTTCTTACTCCAGATAATTGTATTCTTCCTGGTCTCTAATCAAATGCTCCCTTCTCAGAGCAGCACTCCTGGGCCACCTTAAACGAGATAATCACCCTCAGCCCTGGCAATCCTCTTGTTTGATTTCCCTGCCTTGCCTCTTTCTTTTTTTTTTTCCTTTTTAAAAATATATTTTATTGATTTTACACAGAGAGGAATTGAGAGGGATAGAGAGTTAGAAACATTGATGAGAGAGAAACATCAAAGGCTGCCTCTTGCACACCCCCTACTGGGGATGTGCCCGCAACCAAGGTACGTGCCCTTGACCGGAATCGAACCCGGGACCTTTCAGTCCGCAGGCCGACACTCTATCCACTGAGCCAAACTGGTTTCGGTTGGTCTGTTTTCTTGCTGCTGGTCTCTCACTCCTGGAAGATAAGCCCCATGAAGGCAAATATATGATTCCAACTGTACCTCCGAAACCCAGAACAGTGCCCTCCTCGAAGAAGTGTTCAGTAAATATTTGATGAAAGAATAGTTGTGGAGCAAAGGTGACATGACATAGCCAAACTGCTTTGCACACCTGGCCATGCACAGGAATGTGCTACTGAAGGAGACAGAGGAGCCAATGCCTGTGGAGGGGTCATGACAAAGGGGTAGTCATGGGGCTGGCCTTGAGAAACAGGACTCTCCAAAGCAGAGTTTTCCAATGTTGACTCTCAGGGATGTGGCATCTGCCACTCCTCATCTGGATGTCTTTGGTTTTTGTCTTGATGGTCACTAATTAACGGAAAGGACTAGGTCTCACAGTAAGCTAATCTATAATAATAATAATAATAATAATAATAATAACAATAACAATAATAGTGTAATATGCTAATTAGATGGGACAGCCAAACGACCTTCTGGATGTCCTTTTGGTCGACCTCAGGATGAAGCCAGGGCTGCAAGGGCCAAGGCCCTTGCACAAAATTTCATGCCTGGGACCTCTAGTTATAAATAGTTCACATAATTTGGAGCCAGAGGGCAGGAGAATATAGCAACCAGTCTCAGGGGAATCTCTGAAATCCTACTGAAGGCATCAGTTATTCACAAAACATAGTTAGAGGCAGATCATTCTTAGTAAATGTTAGGGGCTGGTGACCCTGGTGCACATCTAAATATTTTTTTGGTGCATAGGTAACTTTTTGCTAGAAATGCCACAGCTGACTATCAGGATGACAGAGGACAGGAGGAAATGTGGAGGCAATAACTTGATGCTATTGTAGGAATAGCAGATAATGAGGCAGCCATGTTTCTGATCAGCATCATTAATTGCCAAACCATAAGATTTAAAATGAAAGGAAACCTAAACATTATTTTGCTACCTCCTTCTCTAGCCTGAGCTCCAGGAGGCCAGAATCATGACTACCTCGCTGGATTTGTCTGGTCCTTCTGCACATTTATGGAACCTCCATATTCTTGTCTGGATAAAAAGTGAGGGATTCCAATGGAATTAGTGAATTAATCTTCTCTATAACAAAGTATATTGGTTTCTTGTTGAACATTTCTAAAGAAGATAAGTGATTTTGTAACTGAGCAAACAGTGGGTCCATGCGGCCTGTCACTACCTGAGCCAGTTAAGCAGAGACAGGGTTGAATCATATATGAGCGTTTATTCCAACACTGCCGGCAGTATGGGAGAGCAGCAGGTCATCCACAAAAATCTGCTCTGCCCCCACCATAAGCTGGATGCTTATATTGGGTAGAAGGACAAAGATTAGTACATGGGGAAGTTACTAAAGGGTATGCCAAATGGGCAGTTAACAGGTAAGTTGGTTGGAGATTTGCAGAGGCCTGCAGGTATGAAAAGGGCTGGGTCTTCAAAGGGCTGGCGTTCTGGTTTCTGCAGCAAAGTTGTGCATCTTCCCATGATAATAGGCAGCTCCAGGGGGAGGACGGGCTGATTTCCAGGTGAGCTCCCAAGTCCCACAGCAACTCCCAGCCAGGAGTGCCTTCTTCAATCAGAATAAAACAATCACAGGACGGGCTGATTTCCAGGTGAGCTCCCAGGTCCCACAGCAACTCCCAGCCAGGCTAGAATGTGCCTTCTTCAATCAGAATAAAACAATCACAGCTAACAGAGCATCACTGATACTTCTTACAATTGTAACTGTTCCCCAACATTCCATTTCCGCCCCTATCAATTTCTCTACCAATACACCAGTTTCTCCTTTCAGGCAACTGAAAAAATATCAACATTAGAAATTCTTTAAAAGATACTGAATCAAAATCTTAGTACTTCTACTCACTATTCCTGTTTTTTTTTTGGGGGGGCTGTTGAAGAACATGCTTCCTCTCTCTTTTACTAATATTCTGTTGAAAATGTATTGGGCCAGCTCAAAGTTATTTTTGTCAGTAGGGCACTTTACTATTACTATATTATAAGAATAAATATCAAGAAATCGATGGTGAGAGCAAGCATGACATTCACCACTTTCAAGACTGGGCCCTTCTACCGTTGGCTCCCCTTCCGCAGGAGAAGGCTCTGAGGTTGCCCAATGTGGTTTGCCCGACTTAGAAAGGCTCCAGTCTGGGGGAAATAGCTGAGCGCTGTCCAAGCACAAGCACAGCCCCAAACATGGAAGGAGGACGCCTGGCCTGCCAAGGGCAGGGTGGGGTGATGGAATGGCATGGAACCAGACGTCTGGGAGGCTGGCATTCTTGTCTCCACTGCCATCTTATCTGCCTGAAGCCACCTGACGATGCAAAGCCACCTCGGCTTCTATGTGAGAGAATCACTGCGAGGGGCCCTGGCCCAGAGTCCAGGAGAGGCCTCTGTCTCCCAGGCGGTGCTATGTCATCCTTGGCCTCTTCTGCATTGCCCAAAGTGGGCTGAGACACCAGAGTTTGGCACCAATTCTGATTCACCTCTGCCTTTATCTCCATATGACCCCAGCAGTGTGGATCATGCCCTCAAAGGTAAGCCTCATCAATGTTCGTAGCTCGGCAGTCTCTGCGTGTGCCTTGGGGACAGACGTGCCTGGAGCCCTGGGGGATTGTGGCCTCTTTCCCAGATCCCAGGGACTCTCTGGCTGGATCATCATTAGTGTAGCAGTGAAATAATGAGTTTCACATGGCGAAGAACAATAGAAAAAAGGCCATTCAATGCCCCTCTTTCAACTCCTTCTCCCCCTTTTTTTCCTCCCTCCTTTCCAGAAACAAACAAAAACTAGGAATAGATGAAAGCCCAAATTGAAATTCCTGTAGGAATGGCTCCTTAGGCTGAAACTGCATCTTCACAGGGGAGTTCCAGAGAGCCGTGGAGTCCTGTATGCAGAGGTTTGATGAAAAGAGCCTGTGTTCCTGGCAGTGCTCCTGACTTGTGCGTTTCCCCCTTCTCAGGAGCACACCGCTTCTGTGGACACATCTGCAATGGTGCCTAGAGCTCCAGAAACCTGCCACTGAGATCTCTGAGAGGCCCCTGGCCTGGACCTGAGGCTTCTCTCCCCCCAATGGCTCTCACCACAAGCTGCGATTGAGCATTCATCATTGATGTGGTGACTTCTGTCTACCAGTTGCGTTGCCACAGAGACTCCTTACATGGAAATTCATGATCTGAATTCTGCCTGGTGAAACTTCCAAGTTCTGTCAAGACATTCAAGAGCTCTTTCCCTGCCTTAACAGGAGACCGGAAGTGAAGTTAACCAGATTATGGCTTCTTGCTTCTTGCTTACCCCTGCTATCAATTTTCTGATTTTAGGATGAAAGGAGAAGAGGTGTCTCCTGAAAAATGCTGTTCTTTACTGAAGGTATAACCGGACAATCAATGGGTCCATGCCAGTTATGCAGAGACAGGATTGAAGTATACAGGAGTGTTTATTGCAACACTGCCAGCAGTATGGGAGAGCAGCAGGTCATCCACAAAAATCTGCTCTGCCCCCCACCATAAGCCAGCTGCTTATATTGGGTAGAAGGACGAAGATTACGTGGGGAAGTAGGCAAAAGGGTATGCCAAATGGGCAGTAGACAGGTAATGTGGGCTGAGATTTGCAAAGGGCTGCTGCTATGCAAAGGGCTGGGGGATCTTCAAAGGGCTGGTGACTGGTTTCTGCAACAAGGTTGTCAATCCTTCCATGATAATAGGCAGCTCCCTCATGAGGAGGAGGGGCTGCATTTCCAGGTGAGCTCCCAGGTCCCATGTGCAACTCCCAGCCAGGTTAGAAAGTGCTTTCCTTTAAGCAGCACAAAACAAGCACAGTTAACAGAGCATGATTAATATTTCTTACAATTATCGTTGGTCCTCAATATTCTATTTCTGCCCCTGTCAATAGAATCCAAAGCAGTTGCTAGAAGCAGGCTCAGGTTACAATGGCCACTGTTAACACTGCTTTAAATGGATGTCTAACTACCAGCTGAGAAAAAAATTGCTTAGGATTTAGTCCTGCCTTTCTCATCAGAGACAATTCTCAGCCCAGCGTTTTGCTTTCCTCTCTTTTGCACTTTCTCCTAGCAGTTGAATACTTGGCTTTCGAGCCCAATGAGCATGGCTTTGGTTCTTGACATTGAGTCACTTAATTAACCTCTCCAAGTCTCAGTTTCCTCATTAATCACTTGGGAGCAATACCAGTCCTCCCTCTGCCCCCAGGGTGTGGTTCTGAGGACTGTGCGCTAATTCCTGTAAAATGGTTAGCACAGTCCAGGCACCTGGTGAACATTCAGTTAATGTTGGCTTTAGCCTATTTTTGGAACCTGAATCTAAAAATCCACTTTGAAAAGTCTTAGAAACGATAAAGAAGTTTCTGGGTACAAAGAAAAAATATAGTTAGAGTTTATCAGTCTTTCCTCATTGTAGAAGAAATAAAGAAGTTGCCAAATAAAATGCCAGATAAAATCGCAATGAACAAACCCTTTTAGAAAAGTGATCTTTTTAGATGGTGGAAATTTGAGTCCTTTATTATTTAAATTTGAACAGTTTTGGTGTGACACTTATTTTGAAATATACTACCCAATTTCCTGCTTTCTCACACAAAGTTTCCAGGACATAATTTATCAGTTTTCTTCTGCTCTGGATTGTCATCATCAACATCAATTTTATGGTGCTGCGTTTCAGATGGTGATGGTGTGGAAAGCAGGGTTTGCTGTGAGCTTGACTCGCCTCCCTGCTATCCCGCGGAGTGTAGGCCTCCCATCCTGCCTGAAGCGGGTGGCTTGTGCCTGTGCCTTCACTCCCCTCTCGCTCTTTTGAAAGAGGCAGATGTGCCCCCAGCCTGCTCCCTACGTCTGTGACACACACGAAGACGGGAAACCCATTTAGATGTCTTGGAGTCTTGTTTTTTTTTTTTGGGGGGGGGCCTGGGAATATTGCAGAAAGTGAGAGATCTGAGACACAGGTCTCTTGTCACTGAGGTTTGTACTTCCTTTGCTTGCTTTGTTGTTAAATTTGTATTTCCCAATTTCATTTTATTTTTTATCTTTCTCCACACATGCTTTGGTGGGACTAAATGTTCTCTGTTCTGAGAGGATTTTGGTGTCTTTGTTGATGATGAGTATTGTTTGCCCTTAAGAAGGGCACAGGGCAAGAGGAGAAATAAGGTCACAATTTAATGTTTCTCTGTAGCCAATGTTCCAATTGTCCATGACAGTAGCCTTCGAAGTAGGAAGAGCAATTATTTGGTCTCATCTGCCCTACCATTTGACCAGAGGGCAACAGCCCCAAGAATATCAGATTCTCCTCCAAATGCACCCAGAGAGAAAGCCAGTATGGACCTGAGGTGGCCCTTTCCTTGTCAAGGGGTCATTCTACTCTCCACATTTTTCAAACTCGAGGTTGTTCCAAAAAAAATAAATCATAAGAATAATATCAGCAGCTGAAACCGGTTTGGCTCAGTGGATAGAGCATCAGTCTGCAGACTGAAAGGTTGCAGGTTCGGTTCCGGTCAAGGGCATGTACATTGGTTGCAGGCAAACCCCCAGTGGGGGTTGTGCAGGAGGCAGCTGGTCGATGATTCTCTCTCATCGATGTTTCTAACTCTCTATCCCTCTTCCTTCCTCTCTGTAAAAAAATCAATAAAAAATTAAAAAAAATAATATCAGCTTTGTACATAAAATGAGATCACCCACATAATTATTGCAGAGTTTCTATTTGATTTTCTCTCCTTCAAATTGTCTAAATACTAAGTTTTAATTAAATATTAAATTCTAAATATTTGAAACATGCATACACTCCTCTGGTACAAATACAAAGGAGAAACTCTCTTTCTCCCTCACTTTCTCTCTCCTCTCTCTCTCTCTGCCCCCTAAATATCCCTATTCTATTGCAGTTAGAATAATATATAATATAAGCCGCAAGCTGGCCTGTTGGATGCCAGCAGCAGTCCACAACGGGAAGAGTAGCATTCAGGACATACATATACACACAATAACAAAAAATCATTCTATTTCCATTTCTCTTTATAAAACACAACACACAAGCTTCTTTTCCGAAATGTGACTGGAGAAATGCAAATGCCACGTTTCCCATCAGAGACATCTGGAATGATTGTCTGGAGTGACTTAGAAGAAAACATGTCACACATTAAGGGCTTGATATCTCTTTCGAGACAACTTAGAATTTCTTTATAAAGTCTGCACTCAGCCATAACTTGCTTCATTGTGATATCTAACAATACAAAGCACCATATCATAGAGGAGAATGGAAAGACCTTGTTTCATTCTCTATAAACAGATTAATAATATCAACCTCCTCAGGCTGTGAGGATAAACTGTACTCATTAACACATGTAAAGCACTTAGTCCTGTCAGTTACACAGTTAAACCCAATAAATGTTCCTTCTTCCCCGCCCCCCCCCCCCAGTTTCAGCACTATATTGATAGACACCAGAATTTAAATATTTGTGATTTTCACTTACTATGAAATTTTATCATTCTATTGGATCATTAACAATTTATTATTTTTAAAATTTATCTTTATTGTTGAAAGTATTACAGATGTCCCCTTTGTGGTTCCCCCCCCCATTGGCCCCTCCATTCTGTACCTGCCCCTCTACGCCTTCATCACTCTTTTGTCTGTGTCCATGGGTTATGCATATCTATAATAATAATATGCTAATTAGACAGGACATCCTTCCAGATGCCATTCTGGACATCCTTTCTGATGAAGCTGGGGCTGGAAAGAAGCCAGTCTGGGTCCTTGGTGCCAGAGGGAAGCAGTTGCTTGCAGCTGGGGTCAGGAAGGCCCACTCTTGCTAGAATTTTCGTGCATTAGGCCTCTACTATGCATATAAGTCCCCTGGTCAATCACTTCCATCCCACTCAGCCCCCACCTTGTGTTCCCTCTGAAAATTGTCAGTCTGTTCCATGCTTCTATGTCTCTGGATCTATTTTATTCATCCGTTTATTTTGTCCATTAGATTCCACATATCAGTGAGATAATGAGATACTTATCTTTCTTGGACTGGCTTATTTCGCTTAATATAATACTCTCCAGGTCCATCCATGCTGTTACAAATGGTAAGACTTCTTTATTATTTACAGATGAGTAGTAGCCCATTGTGCACAATTTATTTTTATTTTATTTTATTTTTTTAGGTCTGTAATACTATGAACTTCCCTCTAGGGTCTGCTTTCTCTGTATCCCATAGATTTTGGGATATTGTGTGTTCATTTTCATTTGTTTCTCAGATGTTCTTTATTTCTTCTTTGATCTCTTTGGTAAACCCACTTATTGTTTAATAGCATGTCATTTAGTCTCCATGTGTTTGAATGTTTTTGAGTGTTTTTATTGTAGCTGATTTCTAATTTCATGCCCTTGTGATGTGAGAAGATGCTTGATATGATTTCAATCTTCTTGAATTTGCAGAGACTTAGCATGTGGTCTGTCTTTGAAAATGTCCCATGTGCACTTCAGAAGAATGTATATTCTATAGCTTTGGGATGAAATGTTTTGAAAATGTCATCTGATCTAGTATGCGTATAGGATCACTGTTTTGTTATTGATTTTTTCTCTAGAAGATCTATCCAGTGATGCCAATGGGGTCTTAAAGTCTCCTACTATGATTGTATTGATGTTGATCTCTCCCCTCTCCCTAAAATCCTCCAGAAGGTTTTGTTTTTTTAAAAAAATATATCTGGATGCTCCTGTATTGGGTGCATATATGTTTACCAGAGTTATATACTTGTTTTATTTGTTCCCTTCAGTATTTTGAAGTGGTCTTCCTTATCTCTTGTTATGACCTTCACTTTGAAGTCATTTTTCAGATATGAGTATTGCTACCCTAGCTTTTTTTTCATTTCCATTTGCCTGGAAAATTTTTTTCCATCCCTTTACTTTCAGTCTGTATGAGTCCTTTGTTCTGAGGTGGCTCTCTTGTAGGCAGCATACATGTTTATAGGTCATGTTTTCTTATCCATTCAGCTACCCTATGTCTTTTGATTAGAGAATTTAAACCATTTAAATTTAAGGTTAATATTGACAGGTACTTATTTATTACCATTTTTATTCTTTATGCCTGTGGTCTCTTTCTCTCTATTTCTTCTTCTCACAACAGTCCCTTCAGCATTTTTTGCAATGCTTTTTTGGCAGCAATAATCTATTTTTTTTTTGTATGTGAAGCTTTTTATTTCACCTTCAGTTTTACTAATAGCCTTTCTGGAGAGAGCAGTCTTGGGTTCAGTCCTTTGGTTTTCATTTCTTTGTATACTTCAGGCCATTCCCTCGGACATGAAGTGTTTCTATTGAGAAGTCAGCCAAAATTCTAATGGGATCTCCCTTGTAGGTAACGTTCTGTCTCTTTCTTATAGCCTTTAAAATTCTTTATTTGTCTTTAATGTTTGCAATTTTAATTAATATGTTCCTAAGTGTGGGTCTTTTAGGGTTCATCTTGATTGGGACTCTCTGTGTTCCCTGAACTTGAGTGACTTTTTCCTTCTCTAGGTTAGTGAAATTTTCTGCCATTATTTCCTCACACAGGTTCTCTATTTCTTTACCAGATTCTGTTTCTATTATGTGAATGTTGTTACATTTCATGTTGTCTCAAAGTGCTGTTAGTCTCTCCTTTAAAAATGTTTTTCCATTTGCTGCTCTGAAAAAAAATATTTTTTTAAATACCTTGTCTTCTAATTTGCCAGTTCGTCTCAGCTTCTTCTAATCTACTGTTGAATCCTTCCAGGATGTTCTTTATTTCAACTATGTCATCCCTCATTTTCAATTGATTCTTAATTATTGTTTTAAGCTCTCTTTTCATGTTGGTGTAGCTCATTAAGAACCTTATAATCCACATTAAGTTGTTTGTGTTCTCAGTGAATTGTTTGAGCACCATTATTACCATTACTGTGAATTCTTTATCTGACAAATTGTTTACCCCCATTTCATTTAGTTCCTTTTCTGGGGAAACCTTATTTTCTTTAACTTGAAGTTTGTTTCTTTATCTCCCCATTTTTTCTGTCCCTTTATTTTCTATGTATTATATCAAACTGCTATGCCACCCAGATTTTGAGGGGTGGTCTTATGTAAGAGGTGTTTTGTGGGAGCCAATGGTGCAGTCTCATAAATCTCCTAAGCGGGGTATTCTAAGATAGCCCTTTACTTATTTGAATTCTCCTGTTGTAGTTGGGTCTTGATTGTTATTATCCCACTCATGGATGGAGTCTCCTCTATGGTTGGCTATGTGGCTCACCCCTGACCACATCCTGCAAGCTATTGTGGAGGTGCTGACTGAACAGAACAAAATACAGCACAACAAAACATGAAACAAAAGAAACTAAACAAAAACATTCATAATACCCCCTACAATACCAACAAAAGTAATCAGCCAAGAAGAGAGGATTAGAAAAGAGAAGAGAGCAAGAATGATAGGAAAAGAAAGAAAAAAAATTTAGGAAAAAACAAAACAAACAAACAAAAAAGCACAACCAAAAAAAAAAAAAAAGGGGGGGGGGGGCGGGGAGTGGAGGTTGGGGGGAAGAAATACATAGATTCAGAGCTGAAATAAAGAAAATAAGAATTAAGAATTAGGGAAATAGATGAAGGAAAACAGTTTAAAATAAAGGAGGAAGAAAAAAATTGAAAAGGAAAATAGAAGAGAAAGCAGATAGACCTAAAATAAGAAAACAAAAAAAGATGAGAAAGCAGGAGTAAAAGAAAGCAGAGAAAAATAATTGAGTAGTGAAAAAAAAGAGAAAAAAAATTGAGCAGAAAAAGGGAAGAGGAAAATTAGATCCATGAATGAAACAGTGGAGACTAGTATAATAACAAATCAGTAGACCAGATTGATAAAGAATATAAATTTAAAAAGGAAAAAAACAAAGACAAAATAAAAAAATAAAGAAAAAAGGGAATAGATAAGAGAAAAGACACATACACACACAAAAAAAATGAAGTGATGTTTAGTGCCCCGAGGGGGCTCCCTTTGGATCCCACTCATCTGTCTGCCAATTCCAGGCTTCCTGTGAGGTACTCAGGTGCTAACCACTGCCAGGAACTGTCCTCCTCTGGTTTCAAGTAACCTGCTTGAAGCTCCGAGCAATCCACTCATCCACAATTTGTGTTTGTCTCCGAAGACCTTGGCTGTCCAGTCTGCTCCCTAAAGTAGGTTTGTTAGCAGCATTGGGCCCCAGGCTGGATCAGCGATCTTCCCCTGTTCCCGATCTTCCCCTGTTCCCGAGGCTCTGCCTCTGCCCACTTTTGCCTGCTAGCCAGCTGTCAACTTAATTACTCAAAAGTCTGTTTCTGAAAGGGCTTTATGCAGGGGAGGTGCTGTTTAGCTTTCAGGGAATGTGGAGGGTGTGTGAAAAATGCCACTGGAGTTTGGAGAGGGATTGCATTGAATCTATAAATCTCTTTGGGTAGTATGAATACTTTAACAACATTAATTCTTTCTATTTATGAACATGGAATATCTTTCCATTTCTTTGTTTTTTTTTTAAAAAATTATTTCATTAATATCTTACAGTTTTTAGTCTTTCATTTCCTCCATTAAATATATGCCTAACTTCTGCCTAGTTTATTCTTTTTAGTATTATTATGGATGGAATTGTTTTCTTAATTTCTCTTCCTGATAGTTGATGGTATTTAGAAATGCAGCTAATTTTTGTATGTTGAGTTTGTATCCTGCAGCTTTACTGCATTTATTTATTTAGGTTTAACAGTTGTTGGTTTTTTTTATTTTTATTTATTTATTTATTTATTTATTTATTTTTTTTTGTGTGTGTGTGTGTGTGTGTGTGCAGTCTTTAATGTTTTCTATGTATATCATGTCATTACAAACAGAGACAATTTTACTTCTTCATTTCTATTTTGAATTTAATATTTAATATTTATTTATTATGTAAAATTATTTATTTTTTATTGTCTAAGGTTTTAAATATGTTTCATTTTTTCCCATCCCCCGCAGCCATTCCTATCCTGGGGAAGCCCCACTGCCCCAAAGTCTGTGTCTATTGGTTATGCTAATATGCATGCATAAAAATCCTTTGGTTGCTCTTTCACACTCCCCTCCCCTACCATTTGTCTCTAGATCAGTCTATTCTTGTTCATCAAATTATGTTGATCATTATATCCCACATATGAGTGAGACCATGTGATATTTATCTTTCTCCTACTGGCTTATTTTGCTTAGCATAATGCTCTCCAGTTCCATCCATGTTGTTGCAAGTGGTAAAAGTTCCGTCTTTTTATTTTTTATTTTTTATTTTTTATAGCAGCATAGTATTCCATTGTGTAGATGTGCCATGGTCTTTTAATCCACTCATTTGCTGATGCACTTAGGCTGTTTCCAAATCTTAGCTATTACAAATTGTGCTGCTATGAACGTAGGGGTGCATATATCCTTTCTGATTGGTGTTTCTCGTTTCTTGGGATATACAGCCTAGAATTGGGATTACTGGGTCAAATGGGAGTTCCATTTTTAACTTTTTGTATCTATGTAATTTCCTTTTTTTTCTTAGTGTCTTTGTTTGGTTTTGCTGTCAGGGTGACGGTAGCCTTGTAAAATGAGTTTGGAAATATTTTCTCCTCTTCTATATTTTGGATGAATTTGGGAAGCCTCATTGGCTTTTAGAGCTAGGTGTTTTGGGGAACATCTCTTGGGTGAGTATCTTAAAAGCTTGAGTCCTAAATGTGAAGTTTGAACCTCTCATTCTTTAAAGAAAAGCTTAGGGGAGTAGGGAGTTCTCTACTATTATGGGGTGGGGTTTACAGAGAGAGTGTATCTCAACCTTTCCTCCCCATTTTGATTTGGATATTTTCTCATTTGGCTGATGTGTAGGAGTCACTCAGCTAGAGTCTGTATTTCTTTCATTGGAAATTAATCTGTAAGTAACTTTACATTCAGGATTTAAGTTCAGGACTCCCCTATGTAGTTATCTTGGTCAACCCTCTTAAAATATTAATAATAAAGGTTACTTCTTCCTCCCAGAAGATCACCTCTAAAGCTATTGCATAAGAATTACATTTTAAGCTTTGAGAACATCTGAATGAGGTGAATGAATCCAATGATTCCAGCTGGGACCTATGGCCAGGTTGCCTGGGGATAAATTCTGGTTCTGCCACCTGCATTTTGTGAGACCTTGAGAAAATTGGTCTGTGTTTTTGTGCTCCCACCTGTAAAATGGGGATAAAGACAATAATCATCTATATATATAAAAGCCTAAGTGACCATTATGACTGGATGACTGGCCGGTAGCTATGATGCTCACTGACCTCCAGGGGGCAGATGCTCAATGCAGGAGCTGCCCCCTGGTGGTCAGTGTGCTTCCACAGCCAACCTCCCATGACTGGCCAACCTCCTGGGGTCCCTTCCCCGAGCCAGCCAGCCTGATTGGTCATGATTGAACCTCTCTCAACCCTTCCCCCCAGCTGGTCAACCTCTCATAAACCTTCCCCCTGGCCGGCCCCAATTGGAACTGTGTGAGATGGCCCCAATTGGACCAGAGGGACCCCACCCATGCACAAATTCATGAACTGGGTCTCTAGTAATGTATATATTTAAAAGCAGAATAAAATCTGGCACATAGTAACTGCTATACAAGCGTTTAATGTATATATATCTTACACACACACACACACACACACACACACACAGAGAGAGAGAGAGAGAGAGAGAGAGAGAGAGAGAGAGAGAGAGAGAGAGACAGGAGAGATTAATATAATCTAGAGGACACAAGAAAGTTGCCTTAGAAAAGTTTACAACTGAGATGAGCATTAAGCAGATTTGGATGGTGAGTGGGAATGATATAGAGAGAAGCTAGATGAGTCCCCCTGGAGTCTGAAGCCTGCACACAGTGGGTTGTTGGTACTCATCAGAGTAGATTCTGGGGGTTGGGGTCCTGTGATACCATCAGCATGGTCACAGAGAGGTTGTGAAGAGACCATGGAGACCTTGGTCAGGAGGAAGACGAACTTGTGCTTATGAGAAAGAATCCCCCATGGGTTGTTGAACTATGAAATGGTCTAACCAAAGTATGTTTAGGAAGACTGCTAACATTATTCTACAAGTTATTTTTGCCAAACCCTGCAAAGTAGGATTTGTCACTGGATTTTTCAGATGACTAAAATCTCAAGATGAAGTCTCAGGATGAAGGTTACACAGAAGTGAGGTGGTTAATATTGGATTCAATCCAGATCCCGAGCCCATGTGTTTCCTGCCATCCTGGGCTGCCTTCTAGGCATTAAGAGATGAGGCACTGGACCATCCAATCAGCTATGAAGATGGAAAGAACTGGCAAATTTCAGACATAATTTGAAGAAACAAATAACTTCAGTTGGATAGAAAGAATGTATTGAAAATAAAAAGTGAAGGAAAGACTTGACGCACTGGCAAGATATTTTCTAGAAAGTGTCGTTGGCTGATGTTGTTAGAGAAAGCTGGTGAATATGGTTTAGGCCAGGCGAGGGTGGAGATCAAAGTTACATATTTCCCTATAGGAATGGGATTGTATGGCGGGACGCAATATAAGGCAGGAGTTGCAGATGTGAATGGCATCTGTCCTGGATGGGGTGGCATTACAGGGTGCTGCTAGGAATTGGGGCCATCACCGCTGAGCACAAAGAGCCTGGCCTATAAGTCCCCAAAGCCTGGTGCTCTATGTCCCAAGTTCCCCAACTTGGCCTTATTGTCGGAAACCTGGAAAGCCCTATTGAAAATGTCTCCACTTCCTGTCTGAGGATCACTCTGTCTTTGCTATCTAGGGCTGCCTCTTTACCCTTTCCTGGTGATTGAAAATGTCTCCACTTCCTGTCTGAGGATCACTCTGTTTTGCTATCTCAGTCCTGTCTCTAGGGCTGCCTATTTACCCTTTCCTGGTGATTGAAAATGTCTCCACTTCCTGTCTGAGGGTCACTCTGTCTTTGCTATCTAGGGCTGCCTATTTACCCTTTCCTGGTGCTCTTAAGTCTGATTCAGCACGTTATAGTGAATTAATAAATGAGTGATTCTTGGACCAAGTTAATGTCACCACAGTCTCCCATGAACAGGAGCTACCTGAACGCTACGCTGCCTGCCTGACTCCCACCAGGGCCGCCAGCTCCGTGGGCTGGATGACTAAGGCATATATGTGGGATGATTTCCTGTGTGTTTTACGGAGGGACTCTTTCCCTCTGCCTTGGAGTCGTTTTAAAGAAACTTAAGCCTTATGGGCACTTTATATTTCAATAATACAAGCAGCTGAGAAAGAAAAACTGCTGCAGCTGAGAAGCAAGCAGATCAAAACTTATAAACACAAAGTAGAATAAATGGCCAAGAGCTTTTTTTTTAATTTTTTTTATTTTTTTTAAATTTCCCAAGTTAAGTAATGAATGGAAGATAAACAAATAGTGGTACAAACAGTGAAAACCGAATTAGACTTGAGGCTTCTTCCCCCTCTGATTCAATAATAAGTAATCCAAACAGTTATCATTCGGGGGAGCAAGGAAGTGATACCGTAAAAATAAATGCCTTTCTTCGGCCCGTGTCCTCTGTCCCTGCGTGTTATTGCAGTGAGGGAAGGGCTCCCACGGCAGGCTTGGCATGCGCTGTGCACCGGCTCCCTGAGAAGCAAGGAGAGCATTAGTGACGTGAGAAAGGAGAGTTTCAGGCCCAGCGTCCCCTGTGAGGGAGAAAAACGGAAAGCGAACGTAACACTGTGTTCCTAGAAGCTGAGTATCTGCGTCCAAAACCACCCCACGCCTTTCATTTATTTATTTATTTTAGCTCTTTTGAAAGTGAAAAATCAATTTATTTTTACTTTTTTCACTTATTTTTTTTTTTTTTTTAAATTTTTTGCTCATGAAAATGACTTTTGGAGATGAAGATTCTGTGTTAGAGTAGTTATGAGTCAAATTCCATGGCATGGCATGTCATTAGGAAGCCCACAGGAGAGAGCTAATGTGGCTCAGGCAGCTTCAAGAGGGGAAAAGATTTTGGATTCAGGTTTTGTTTTCAGCTCTGTGTCCTGCTCCTCAGCTCAGCGTCCAGGCCAGGAAATAGCGTCCATGGCTCCTCAGCCTGTCGTGCCAGACAGCAGCCCCGGGGATTCAGCCGAGACTTCCAGAACAACTGGCCCTGCATGGAGGCCCGGGGGTGTTCGTCCAGTGCAGCTTGGCCCGTCTGCAGCAACAGAAGAAAAAGTGAATGGGACTCGTTCCCCAATGCTTTCTCCAGAGCGGTCCTGGGAAAATGAAACGCTGGCCGTTCTCAGCTTGAGGAATAATTGCCTCCGCTTCTCAACAATAGCACATAACCCCCACAACTGTATGGTTAGAATTGTGGTTAAGTCAATAGTCTGCATCTAAACCCCTTAAAACCTGTTTCTTCTTTATATGGCTTTTCCCCTGTGGCGTGGCACTGTGCTATGGCTTTGATTTTTCTCAATAAGGACGATTGACTAAACCAATTAAACCAATTTGATTAAGGATAGCAGACATAATTTTCCAATGAGATGAACAAGTACTATTTATTTATTTTTCTTGTTTTTATCTTTTTAAAAATCTTTTATTTTATTTTATTATTATTACTAGAGGTTTGGTGCATGGATTCATGCACTGGTGGGGTCCCTCAGCCTGGCCTGCACCCTGTCACAATCCAGGACCCCTTGGGGGATGTTGGACTGCCGGTTTTGAAGGATGTAGTACTGTATGAAGCGGCAGGTGGCTGGGGAGGAGCCACTCCCACTCACCCTGCCCCTGCTGCGCCTGCCTCCACTGCTCTATAAGCTGGCTGAGAGGTGCTCCCACTGTGGGAGTACACCGACCATCAGGGGGCAGCTCCTGCATTGAGCATCTGCCCCCTGGTGGTCAGTGTGCATCATAATGACCAGTCAAACGGTTGACTGGTCAAACAGTTGACTTGTTGCTTAGGGTTTTATATATATAGACTAGAGACCCAATGCAAGAAATTTGTGCAAGAATAGGCCTTCCTGCCATAACTGGTTTGGCTCAGTGGATAGAGTGTCGGCCTGTGGACTGAAGTGTCTCAGGTTTGATTCCAGTTAAGGGAATGTACCTTGGTTGCAGGCACATCACCAGTGGGGTGTGTGTGCAGGACGCAGCTGATCAATGTTTCTCTCTCATTGATGTTTCCTTTTTTTTTTTTTTTTTAAGTATTTTTATTGATTTTTTTACAGAGAGGAAGGTAGAGAGACAGAGAGTTAGAGACATCGATGAGAGAGAGAGACATTGATCAGCTGCCTCTCACACACTCCCTAATGGGGATGTGCCTGCAACCTTTGCCCTTGACCGGAATCGAACCTGGAACCTTTCAGTCTGCAGGCCGATGCTCTATTCACTGAGCCAAACTGGCTCTCTCATCGATGTTTCTAACTCTCTATCCCTCTCATTTCCTCTCTGTAAAAAATAAATAAATAAATTAAAAAAAAATAATATATATATCTTAAAAAAAAAAAAAAGAATAGGCCTTCCTTTTTCTGGCTGCCAACACCTGCTTCCCTCTGGCACCTGGGACCCGAGCTTCCCTCCAGCCGCTGGCACCTGGGACCTGGACTACCCTCACAGAGGGAGGCCTGCCCACCTGCCACAGCCTGCGGGTCGGTGGCCTGGGCCTCCCTCTGTGAGGCGATCATGGGGTGATGGCCAGGCCCTTGGCCAATTGCAGCGCACCCATTTTGGCTGGCCTGCTGCCAGTGGGGGTCAAAGTGAGGTCATCCGGAAGGTGGTCCGGTCTAAGTAGCATATTATACTTTTATTATTATAGATGATTTGTGCATGGTGCAGCGAGGGGGGTTTCTTCAGCCTAGCCTGTGTCTTCTCACATACTTCTCATGCAGGTAAAAGGCATCTTGCTGTTGTGTGGGCAGCTACATTATTTTGCCCTGATTATAAAAAGTAGTACATAACATGATCCTTCTGGGGCAGTAGTACCATCTTCCCCATCTTATGGGTGAAAAAAACTGAAGCAGAGAGAAGTTAAGTAATTGGCTTTGTCACACAGGTGTAAGTGTCAGACCCCACAGGTGTAAGTGGCTGACCCCAAAGTGTGCAAGCCAGAGCCCATGCATGTCATTGCTGCATCATCCTATTTTTTCAGTGTTAGAGTAGCCTTGCCAGGTTTTAATTGTTTAATCTAAGAGGCAGTTCCCAATGTATAGGGTAGGGTCCCTAGGCCTGGCTGGAAATTAGCAGGTGGGGCGATCAGAGGGCCCCTGCTGGCACCCGTCTTAGCTGGTGGCCTGGCACTGCCTGCTGCCCGGCCCCACCCCTAACCACCGCCACTGGTTGCCTCCTGCTGGGGGCCAGACACTCCTGCACTGAGCATCTGCCCCTAGTGGTCAGTGTGTGTCATAGTGACCAATCATTTAGCTGGTTCAGCTGATATGCATATTAGGGTCTTATTATATAGAATAATTATTTTTTTAAACAAATACTATTTAAATTGGCTAAACCCTTACATACAAAATCTCTATCTTTATTTGTTATCCACAGTTTACATACAGAAACTGAGATTCAGACAGAGCTACCAAATTAGGAAGCAGCAGGTTCAAATCCCAACTCTGCTCCTACTGAAGCCTATTGTTATTCACTCTGCTATGTTGCACCCCTTTACTTAGCAATCATTTTAGAGACAGTCACAGAGAAATGTTGTTTTTCGTTCTTACCATGTGTCTCTGCTTTGTAATATTTGTAACATTCAATGGGTCTTTGAATCCCAATGATACAGTTCCTGTTGGATATTTCTATTTATTTATTAAAATTTGTTCCTTTATTGATTAAGGTATTACACGTGTCCTTATTATCCCATTGCCCCCCAACCCTCCACTCATGCCCTCATCCCCTAGTGTCTGTGTCCTTTGGTTAAGCTTATATGCATGCATACAATCCTTTGGTTGATCTCTCCCTCTTACCCCCACCCTCCCCTACCTTCCCTCTGAGGTTTGACAGTCTGATCCATGTTTCTCTGTCTCTGGATCTGTTTTTGTTCATCAGTTTATGTTTTTTATATTTACTTTCCAGGTTGCTCTTAAAGCTCTGAAGAATTTTATGTTAACTCTTGACTTAACCATTTCCTCTGATCTTCCATAACTGAGAGGTTATGATTTGCCACATAGCTGACTGAAATGAACACATAATCATGAAGTTTGGAGTTTTGAGTAGATAAGTAGGCTACATTTTCATTTGAATAGATTCATTTGAAGTTCAGATAGAGTTGTGGGTTCCTCAGACTCCTACTTTGGGCCTCTGAGTTGGTACTGGATGCAGGCCTAATTGTGTGTGAATGTTTATGTTGACTTGAATGAGCTGTCCAAATTCTCTTCTTTGCTTAATGGAATTCCAGTCTTATTGAGAGTGGCAATGAGCTCAGCTAAACAAAGCGACATCTCCAGGCAGGACTTCCTGAAGGGTGGCGCAGGACTGTTCTGCCCATCAGAAGTCAGCTGGCTGGGTTTGGAAAAGCCCCTTCCAAGCAGACAGATGGCTGGAACAGGCTTTGCCCCTTCTCTCTCCCTTCCTCACTGAAATGTGGGGTCACAGCTTCTTAAGACGGGTGGTCGGATGGAAGCCTGCTTGCTCCTGTGGAGAAGAGAATGATCTCCTAGGCTGACTGAGCAGAAGACTGAAAATACCTAAGACACGTTGATGCTGCAAGCTGCTGTCCTGGCCCTGGTGCTCTGTAACTGAAGTCTGATCATTGTATGGAAAGACACGCTCTTTGGGTTAAGTGGTCTTACTTACGTCACCTCGTGTGCAGCTGAAAGTCACCTCTAATGGATATCCTGTGCCTTCTAAATATTATTTAGGTGGTAATTTTTAGGTGGCCACATTAAACTTTCGGTGGAAGCTCCTGTTGACACAGTGAGTTCTAAGGAGGGGTCGTGGGCCTTCTCCCAGAGAGGAGCACACTCCACTCTCCACCCGCGCAGCCTTACTGTGCAGGCCTTTCAGGAATGCCAGAGTTCCCAGCACCAGCTCGCCTAGGACAGCCCCACATCAGTAGATGTAGACTGTGCCATTTCTCAAGCTCAGAAAATGCTCCTAACAGCCATAGAAGCAAAGGCAAAGCACTGGAGTAGAGAAGATTATGGGCATATTTTGTGGAGTAAGCACATGCATCCCGGGCTCACATTTGGTACATGAGTTTGTGAGGAAGGGCAGGGGGGCAGCTCCTCTTGTTCTACAGCTGACATCTGTGGTGATGTGTCTGACACCTGGGAATGTATGAAATATAGAGAGAGCAAGTCAGGACCCAGAGACTTTCCTAGCACCTCTCCAGTCATGTTTACAGACATACCTAGTCCTGCTTTCTTCCGTGTCAGAAGCCTTCTGGGTCAGAAGATATATTGATATATCCAAGACACATTTTTATTTTATTTTAAAAATTTATTTATTTATTAATTTTTATTGTTGTTGCTATTACACATGTCCCTCTCCCCCACTTAGCCCATTTCCACCCAGCAGCCCTCCCCCCCTGACTCCCCTGGCCTTCACCACACTGTTGTCTGTGCCCATGGACTATGCATATGTGCTCTTTGACTATTCTCTTCACTTTCCTTTCTTCAGTCTGAGATCTGCTCCTCATATGGCTTTCCCCAAGATGTTGCTTCTTTGAGATGAAAATTTAAATATCAGCCACAATAATGAGGAGCAAGAGTGATCACAAGTCGGAAAATAGAGTTGTGGAATTCAATTTGTTTCAATTTCCTTTTGGATTTTGTGGACTATAAAATATGCATTTGTAGCACTTTAGAGAGGATTTCTAAGTTATGCCCTATGCCGGTATTCTTCTAAGTGAGCTACGTGTAATGCATAGAGGCTGACAGAGTGATTTTTACCCACCCTGTGCTTCTCTCTGCCCAGGGTCAGCTGTGAACAGTGCAGCTAAAACCCAACCCTCTCCAAGATAAAACCACAAATTGGCTAAAAAGTATAATGACAATGAAGAGGATGCCTTCACTCCTTTCCTAACTCATAAAATATCTTTAGCCTCCTTTTGTAAAATATTTACTCAGATCTAACAGGATATTGACCTAAAACAGTGAACTAAAATTCAGCATATTTTGCTTCTTTTTCAGCATCTTTCTATCACTCATGCAGGTGTTTATTTAATAAATGCTTATTGCATACGGAATACATGCCGGGCACTGTGCTATGCATCAGGGACAAGAGGTGCACAAAGCCATGTAGTGGTTGGGTAGAAAGGCCTGGTGAGAGGCGGTAGGGTGTATGCAGAGCTGCAAACAAGGGCTGGGTCAGACCTCACCGGAGGGGGAGAAGGGAGTGAACATAGGAGGACTGCACGTACTAGTAACTACCCTGAGGCTGCAGGGTTGACAGTCGGGGTGGTGTGTCAGAGTGGGTGACAGGAGACACCTGGGAGTCCACTGCAGGGGCGGAGGCAGGGAAGCCTGGGCTGGTGTGGGCTTTCATTGGAGGCCCATCCATGAAGATTTGGGGACAGATCGGATATGGGAGGTGAGGGTCAGGAGACATGGAGGGCTCCTAACCTCCGCTCCTGACGTCAGGAAATCCTGGAGAGAGCTGCCAGGGAATTCTCTGGAAGGGCAGATAAGGAAGGGGCTGTGGCAAGTCTGAGGTGAGTGTGGGACAGCTAAGTGTCCAATAAACAGCTCTGTATGTGCTGGTCTTGAATCTCTGTGTTCAGGTTCAAGTTACGGTCTTACGTTTGGGAGTTCTCAATCTGTGGATGGCCAACAAAATCATGAGCAGGTAAGAAAAGGAATTTTTTTTTTTCTAATGAAAATCTTCATTCATGCCTTTACAGTGGTGGCATGTGCAGATGCTGACTGTCTCTGTGCTGTGTGATCAGGCTGCCCACCTGTGCTGTGCTTGGGCGGCTACCAATGCATTAGGTCCTTTTACTAAGATCTCTGCTGGAGAGAGCATGAGCAGTCATATTTTCTGTCTCGGGCTCGAACTTTAACATCACATGAACTCTGCCCATTTCAAGTCCTTAGACTCCCGTTCAAGAACAATGATAACCTTGTGTGTGTTTTCTCAGCCCCATACAGCACAGGGAACCTGTGCACAGCTAGAGAGGAAGCAGACCCCCCACGCCTGCCGTGTCTGACCTGTGGCATTTGAGTCTAAACCCGAGCAACAGTGAAAGACAAAACCACGCCTGACAGCAAATGTTCACCTGGACTTCAACAAAGAAGGAAACCGAGAGAAAAGGCCATCTGCCAAGTTTGGCCTCCGCAGCACACCCTCCATGGGGCAGGTTTGTCCTGGGCCAGACAAGCCCCTTCTCTGAGCCTGGTTCTTTGGGAGCTCCTTTCCCCGGCTCGGTCCCCTGTGGCAGGAGCATGCAGTGACCGCTTGGCAGAAGTGGGATCCAGGGAACCTTTCTGGCTGCGGAGAACATCGGGCGGGGTGGTCTCATCAGACAGCTTTCCTGCTCACCTGCCTTTGCCATGCCATACACTGCCTCTTGTTCAGCTGCAGGGGTGTGAGTGTTTTCAGGTGCCTTAGGAGAGATTCATTTTTGGTTTTCTTGCGAATTCCTGTCCATGTCACAGGGTGTGCTCAGTCTGTTCGTGTCACAGGGTGTGCTCAGTTGCACAGAGGAGGGCTCTGAGGAACAAGTCCCAGTTACAGCCATGAAAATGAGCTAAACTTGGGTCAAGATAAGTAAATAAATACCCAGGACCATGAGCTAGACCCACCCCTGAAATGACTGACTTACACATAAAGACTTCATTGAAGCCTTTCAGAAGGAGATTGCAAAACCTTGCTGTTTGCCGAGTAGCTAAGGGAGCCTGGTAAACAAATACGAGGCACACCGGGGCCCTGCTTCAACTGGCTCCCCGATCACTGCTCTCCACTTGTTCACCATCAGCACTGATATCCAGGACTCAGCACGAAGTGTTTTGGAGAAGAATAAAAACTACTGATTATAATAATACTGGAGGCCCCTTGCAGGAAGATTCCCGCAATAGGGCTTCCTGCTGCAATTGCTGCTGCACCTGCTTCCCTCCCTTGTCCCCCAGCCCACCTGCTTTCCTCCCTTCTCTCTACCCCACTTGCTTGCTTCTCCTTAGGTTCGATCTCTTCTGCAGTGCTTGGCTTCTTTCTATGCTGTCTTCAGTCTTCACCCTGGCCCAGGTATGCAAATTAACCGCCGTAGTTGTTGGGTTAATTTGCATACTCGCCCTGATTGGCTGGTGGACGGGGCTTGTGAGCATAGTGAAGGCGTGGTTAATTTGCATGTTTCTCTTTTATTAGGTAGGATTGGGATCACAAATCCCGTTTTCAAGAGGAAGCTGAAGTGCTGTCCTGATCCCTATTGTGGTCAGATATCTGTGTAGGAATTACTCAGAGGGAAATGCTGCCCACTTGGCCTGGCCTGAGGCCAATTGTCCAGCGGTTCACTGGTCCACAGTCATCGGAGGCCCCAGGTTGGGAATCCGGCATTCATGTCCATCGCTGACCAGCTGTGGTCTTTGGTTTACAATTCCCTCTAAGATATCACCCAGTGGAGATGCTTGGCTGGAGAGATTCCTTCTTTACAAACCACCCGCTCTGATCACCTTAACTGTTTTATTCACCAGACAACAAGCCTCTGACAGATTCCTACAGACTTTGTGTAAACACAGAAATAAGGAGCAGAAATTCAAGGATTTAGGTAGCAAGAAAAGAGTAAAAATGAAGATTTGCAAAGGATCGTTATAAAATAGTGAGGCTTAGTATTTTGGGTCACATTCTTGACTCCTTTTGTTCCTTCAAGTTAATCATATGAATAATTAAAATGATTTGTTTGTTTACCAAAATGTTCTGAGGTGTTGGTCAGGATATAATGTCCCAGAAATAATTTATTTAAGAGGTTGACGGGTGAGGGAAGAAATGGCTCTGGAAAAAAAAAAAAAAAAAAAAAAGGCCTGTAAATGATTCTGGAACAGGACATAAAATATATATGTGATTCATCTAGGAATGTACAGGGAACTCTACCAGGTTCTGACCCACTTCTGTGGCCTCCTTGTAAAATGTGGGTCCCAAGATCACCCACAAAACCGTCCCTGTGCCGCCCCAAGAGCCAAAAGGACACCAGGACACCTAGTGGCTGGGACTGCATCTCCTCCTTCATGCGGGTGACCTGAAAGCATTTCAGAGACCAGATCAGCTGCCTGGGGGAACAGAAGGGAGTCAGAGAGCTGGCAACATCAACAGCTGAGGATTAGTAAGGGAACTAAGGATTTTCCGATACATTTTTTTAAATTGAAGATTATTTTTTTAATCTTTTTTAATTAAAGATTAAATTAAACCTTACCATTGTTTATTGGGAGTTACTTTTCTTGAAGGTTGCAACCCAGATTTTGGAGTGCTGTAGTGGATATAGAAACTAAGTTGATGTAAAGTATGGAAGAGTTTGTATTTGTGTCCAAAGATTTTTTGAGGTTCTTAGAAGTTATACCTAAAAGTTGTTGTACATGTGTTTCTGATGTCATGTACATATTTATGTAACTGAAATTTAAGACATTATCCATCTATTGATTTATTGATCTGTCATCTATCTGTCTATCCCATGTGTACGTTCAAACACATCTGTGAGTTATAATTTTTATCTGTTTAAAGTTTGAAAATGTCATCAAAGGCAAAAATGAGAAGAAACAAAATATTTTTAAAATAAACTTTTGAATTTATAAAAAAAAAATCTGAAATTACAGAAATAGTGCAAGAATAGTACCAAAACTCTATTCAAATTTCTTCAATTGTCATAATAATAAACTTGACAGGAAAAGGATTTAATCCTGATTCACACATCAGTCTCTCTTTAGCCTTCTTTGACCTTGAATAGTTTCTCTGTGTTTCTTAAACTTTCATGACTTTGATATTTAAAAACATTTATTGATGAATAATTTTGTAGAATATCCTTCCATTTGGGATGATCCAAAATTTCCTCATGAGTAGACCTTATTTGTACATATTTTGACCAGAATATCATAGAAATGATATTGTGCTATTCTCGTGGCATCTTTATTTTTCAATTATTTTCCAGTTTACATTCAATATTATTTTGTATTAGTTTCAGGTGAACAGCATAATGTTAGACAATCAGATACTTTACAAATTTCCCTCCCAATATTTCATTTCATATTAGCAGTTGGCAAATTGATGTTGATTTTTTTCATTACTTGGGACTTTAAATTTGATCTCATGATTAAGATACTGTATGCTGTCAAGTGACCTTTTATTCTCTTTGTAATCAATAAGTATTTGGTGTGGAGATAACTTTGGAACTATTTAAATCTTATTTCCTCCCAATTGATGTTTCCTGCCAGAAGAATAGATTACTGCCAAAAAGTGATTTTTAATGCTTTCTGTATTTATTAGTTCGCATTCTACTATAAGGAAAAACTTTCTCTTTCATGTATGTATGCATACATTTTTTATAATTAAAAAAAGATTTCATAGAATTCTGTTTTAGTCAATGAATTATAATTCATTGCTATTAATATTTGTTTTGATGTTCAGATTGTCCTACATTTGGCTACTGAGAGTCCTTACAATGTAGTTTCTGTAGCCTTTTGACATGTCCCCATTATTTCTCGAGCACATTTTTACTTCCTGCACTGTAAAATGTTTCAGGCTCATCTTGTACTTTCCCTGCCTTTGCCCTGAATCTGCCCTTTACCAAAATATTCCTGGTCTGAAGTGGGGGGAAATAGGGGAAGGAAGAGATTAACCAAAGAACTTATATGCCTATATGCATAACGCATGAACACGGACAATAGCGCAGTGAAGGCCTGGGGGTGAGGTGAAGTTGCAGGAACAGCGTGGAGGAAGCCAAAGGGGTGAAAAGGGAATATCTGTAATACTTTCAACAATAAAGATAAAAATATATATTACATTTTGAAGGCAAGATCTAGGAGTTGGATGTATTACTTTTTGTGGACAGCATTAGGAGATATATGTTACATATTATGCGTCTACACTATATATATAATACATATATACACATTTACATCTATACTTTTTATATTTATAAATTTATATTGAAAACCATGAAAATCACTGATATGTTACATTTCAGGCTTATACCATGAAATTATTCAATCTTCCCCCTTTCTGTATTTGTTAGTAGTTGCTGAACAGTGGAAAACCTGGCTTGCTTATCTTCAATATACATGCATATATATTATTTACCTCTCTGTAGCTAAACTCCCCACCCTGCTTGTTAGTCATCTTCTGGCCTAGGTCTCTGCAGGGATGGCTCACATTTGTTCTCTAATTTCTTTTGTCCTTTTTTTCTTTAAAGTGAAAACTATGTACTATAAGAAATAGGAAATTTTTCAACAGGAAAAAAATATTTTCAGCATCATAAAACCTCAAAAAGACAGAATGAGAATGTCAGGAATAGAATATTAAATAAGAAGGAAGATAAATCTGAAAAATAAGTATTTGTATTTCTCTATGAAAAATGCATCACACACATAAACCCTATAGAATTCAGTAGTTAATTGTGCCACATAGAGGGATTCTCAGGTCCCCCTTTATGCTCTGTGTTGTAGTTTAAAGAATGATATTTAGGTTTTGTACAAATAGTTCCACTAGCAAACTCAGATTAATGCTAGTTCTGACCTAAATCTTATGAATTCTTTGTTTAATTGGTGGTTGTCGAACCCACTAGGATCTGGTAGCAATTAAAATAGTATTTATTTGTTGAGTTAAATAAAATTAATATATTGTGTTTATTTAATTCATTGTTTTCCTTATTTACTACCTTGTAAAACACAATTCCACTGTGTATCAAAGACAGTCACAGGGGTCTAAGTTGGGGTTGCTGTGTTCTTGGGGATCTAAGGTCCTTGTCTTGGAAGCCTCCCCTGGTCTGGGCTCTGGTGGAAACTGGTGCTTGAATGTCTGCCTCAGAAGACAACACAGGACACTCTAAGGGAAGCCTGGAGTAATGTCTAACATCTATTGTCCCTCAGAGGAAGAAAGGAAAACAGGTGAATGGCAGCAGGGCATCTGAAGTCTGCCCTTCATGCACTCCTCCTGAAGAGCTCACGGGTTAGAGTTCCTCTAAGTTGCCTCAGCACAGCCTCTCCTGTCTCCATGTTGCAGGGAAGGCTGGCCGAGCCAGCTGCAGTCTTTCACATCGGAATGTGGCCAGGCTTAAACACTGGCAGCAGAGCTCCCACTGAGAGTCAGAGGAGTGTCTTGCAGCTTTACCATTCAGAGGCCTTTCAAAGCAGGCCTGCCATGGAGCATGGCATGCAGAGCTGGTGGCTTTGGGGCTAGTTTGAGCTGTCTGGCCTTTGGTAGCCATAGCTAGAGGCCTTCCAAACCCAGCTCCTGCGGCGCTGGCACCAGCTTTCTGTAGGCCTGGTGAGCTTCTGGGAGCACATATGTTTCCAGAAGCATCAGGGGACATGTGTCCTTGTCACAGCTCTGACACTTGGCTGACATCTCCATCAGCAGGTAGAAGCCAATAGATTACCTGGGTGGGAAATTCTTGCCTCCGTCCAGCATTTGAAGTTGCTCTCAGGACACTGCCTGTGGGTTTTGGCTCTGGGGAATCTCACGTGACAAGAGGCGAGAAAACAGATGCCTTTGGGTTTTTTGACCCATTGAAGCAAGGCTGCTTTAAAGTTCACTTTGGATTTGTTGGCGCTCATTTAAAGAGAACTAAGACTCACAATGATGTTCAATAGAAATATAAAGCAAACCACAGATATAATTTTAAATTTTCTGATAGTTATGTAAAAATGGCAGGTGAAACTAATTTTAAAGGTATGCTTAAATTTATATTATAAATATATTTAGATTATTAGCTATCAGTATATTTTGATTATTTCTATCAATATATAATCAATATAAAATTATTAAGAGACATTCTACATTTTTTTTCTCGTATAATGTTTTTGAAATCTAGTGTGTTGTGCATCTATAGCACGTCCTGGCTTACACCAGCCACATTCCATGGGCTTGAGAACCATGTGGCCAGTATACAGGTCCCCGGGGTCAGC
Source organism: Pipistrellus hanaki (assembly GCF_964339955.1). Lineage (NCBI taxonomy): Eukaryota > Metazoa > Chordata > Mammalia > Chiroptera > Vespertilionidae > Pipistrellus > Pipistrellus hanaki. The sequence goes on from NC_140519.1 coordinate 8,142,548, forward strand.
TGGACTCTGCATTTTGGAATCAGACTAAAAAGCGAGAGATGGCCTTGGGGGCCTATATATGTCCGAAACAGGGGACCAAACCCTGGACATACTAAAAGAACCTGGGAAACCGGCCATCAGAAAATATTGTTTGGAAAAAAAAAATATTGTTTGCCACTCAATGAAACAATTAAACCACAATACTAGAGCACCTTCCTGTGTGACACTCTGCTAGACCATGTGTGTGTGTGTGTGTGTGTGTGTGTGTGTGTGTGTGTGTATGTGTGTAGGGCGTGCAATAATAAAATTTGATAAAAGATCTTAGATTGAACTAGAATGTGTTGACTATCTGTGACTAGGTTTACAAACTGTGTTTACATTCATAGACTGTTCCAATAAAAATACTGCACCATGTGATGAAAAACTTCTCAATCAGTGAAGCAACCCTGTCATGGGACGAGAAAGTTACAGAGGGAGAATTTCATAGCATTACTTTTCTCATGTTTTTAATATTATGTAAATTAAAAAACCCTTGATATTGTTGTGACAAGCAAAATGCATTGGACAATTGTGGGGGTGACTGCAGTAGGGAGAAGGTTCATTTGCGAGAGACATCTTAGAAAAAGAAGAGAGCCCAAATTTTGTAGAAACCGGTCGACTAATGAATAGGGTCAGAATCTGGTAGCATACAGGATGCTGTAGTTTTATATTGGAATACAAAATTTTGCTCTATAATCACCCTCTTTTGATTAAAGAGAATATCAAAGAAAGATCATTCTTAGTTACAAAATAAGGCTGATTTCATTATACTTGAGGTTGCCTACTTACTTACATAGATGCTGCAAGAATGTTAATTTATACATGGGCCTTCTGAAGTTCGGTGTATTGGAGTTTTTCATTAGGAATCTCAGATTGAATTTTTAAAAGCCTCTTGAGGATAGGAAGCCAAGAATTCACTACCATATTTCAACTGCAATAACTACACATTTGGATGAATCCATGTCTTCTCAAGGTCTCCAAAAATACCTTAAAATTTATTGATTCTTCCTTACTCACCTATAAGGCTGATCATCTGTAAGCTAAGTACTACTCAGGTTTCCAGGAGAGTTTTATAAACACTCACTCCATAAAGTCAATCTTAGTTCTTAAAAGTATGTGGTTATTTATTATCTGACTAAATAACCATCATTCTCAAATCTGACATTTCAGATAAAGCCTGGTTATATAACGAATTTCTGATTATGCCCATTACATAAAGGACAAAATCTTACAGAACCTAGACAAATGATTAGATTGCCATGAAAAGTAAGACTACTCAATAAGAGTTTCTGAATTCTGGAGGGCTCAGGCAGAAAGAATAAGATGTCACTTACAAAAGTTTTATTTCAGCTTACAGAGAGACCACAGAATTGTCATGATTTACAGACAGCTTAAGAGGGAAGCAAAAAAACTTCCCTTATCTATAATTATAAAAGTGTAATATGCTAATTAGACCAGGTGACCTTCCGGATGCAGCGGGGGCTGGGAGGGAAGTCCTAGTCCCAAGTGCCTGCCTGTGGCCGGAGGGAAGCCTGGGTGTTCCGGGTGCCAGAGGGAAGCCGGGCCGGCAGCCGGAGAAGGAAGGCCCACTCTTGCACTAATTTTGTGCATCGGGCCTCTAGTATATCCAGAAAACAGAACATTGAAATATCAACAATGTTCTAAACAAAACCCTAAAGGTAAGTTCATTCAGTTCTATGTAATTGAGTCTCATTTGGCTAGATCTTGAGTTTGCAGCTTCATTAACCCATCTGCTTCTTGACTAGTTTTTTGGAAATCTCACTCACTTCATAGGTGTGGTTGAGGCAGCACCATTGGAGACCTGTGCCCCAAGGTGCCTGGCAGCCCCCTGCCAGGGTTCTCGGACAATCCTTTGTCAAAGATGCAGCATTCTAGTACATAGCTCACTACAGAGCTTTCTGAGAGAAGTATCAGAGTAAAACAAGCAATTATCTGTATCTGACAAAAAGCCTTAACATAACTGTAGTTAACTCATTACTGATAATTTTCAAAAGCGAGAGGTCTGATGAGAGTTCATAATTAAGAATAGTGCAACTGACACGATTAACCCTATTTTCAAGAAAGAATGGTTATTAGATATAATTTATTAGGCTGGATGAACATGACCTGTATAAAAAAATTCTCAGATATAACAAAAATTCTGACATAAGATAAAATGAATATATAGCTAAAATACATCAAGGAAATATCAAACATATGATTCTATTAATTAATACTAATAAAAATAGAATCTAAAAATTAAATAAAACTGAAACTAATGTGTATCTCTTTGACTCTGAAAGCCACAAACCACAAATGAAAAATACAGACACTGAGTGAATAGATGAAGACTGCACAGGCCTGATGTGGCAGGGGCCAGACATGGCGGGAATCTCCCTATTCCGCGTCCTGCACAGAGAGATGAACAAACCGGTTCTAAGTGGAGGCAGCCAGGGATTGAGAAATAATAGAAATGTCGATGATTCTCTCTCATCGATGTTTCTAACTCTCTATCCCTCTCTCTTTCTCTCTGTAAAAAATCAATAAAATATATTTTTTTAAAAAAGAAATAAATAAAGAAGAAGCAGAAATAGATTTTAAGCTGGGAGCTGGGTGGGACGCCATCCTTCCTCCCCAATGGAGGCTGCAACACTACGTGACCCCTCCCAGCGCATTTATTTTAGACCCTCAATACCAGGAAGTTATCACCACCTTATTTGCATTCTTTAATAGGCCCTAGCATGCCTGGATTTACATATCTAGTCCCACCCCTGCCGACACCTGGACTGATACGAAGGCCAAGCTGATAACATGTCTGCCATTTTGGGGAAACATGTTCCCAGGACGTGGCTCTGGCTACACCCTGAGTTCAGCTGACAATAATTAAAGAAAGTTGCCCATGTGCCTTCCCGGGCAGCCCTCTACAGAAGGCACAGCAAGCAAGGAGAGTGATGAAGGTTGGAGTGAGTCCTAGACATCTGTACATTAATAAAACCTCACAGGTAAGTAATGTGAATGTCCATTTGAAAACCACTGGGGGAGAAGATCACGGTTCACATTAAAGAAGTAAAGTTGTGATCAAATTGACATCTAAAAAATACCTGAAATTATGGCTGATAATTTTACTAGCCTATTGTTGAATGACATCAGCAAAGTAGCCTCAGGACTCTACTTTGGTAGAAAACATGAGCAGCAAGGATATGGGCAAATGTCTTGGGCCTTCCTGTGAAGTTTTTAAAAAAATATATTTTATTGATTTTTTTACAGAGAGGAAGAGAGAGGGATAGAGAGTTAGAAACATCGATGAGAGAGAATCATCGATCAGCTGCCTCCTGCACACCCACTACTGGGGATGTGCCCGCAACCAAGGTACATGCCCTTGATCAGAATCGAACCTGGGAACCTTGAGTCCGCAGACCGACGCTCTATCCACTGAGCCAAACCAGTTTCGGCTCCTGTGAAATTTTTATGCTGACACCCGAGGCACATGCAAATGTAACCTAGGGAAGGTGCAGCATCTTTTCCAATGTGATAACCCTTTCTATACAACTCAATAGTTACATATCAAATAAACCTAGTTCTAGAAACTTGTATCTATAAGGTGAAAAAACACATTTTTTTTTTTGTGTGTGTGTGATTTTTCCAAGGGCTTTCTGAGAGATCTCAAAGACAGTTTTCGGTGAAAAACATGTAATTTAAGATTTGATTTGGTATGCCAAACTATCAAAAGTTGTAAGATTTGAATCCTTGAGATACAATTATAGATTACTGAAAAACTGTGCTTTGCAATTGCTTAACCAAAATGACAATAAAAGGGTTTAAAAAAAAACTGGGGGTAATGTGATTGTAAAGATCCTTAGCTCTTTCAAAAGTGAAAACACTTGGTATATTAATAAATAATCAAGGACACGATAAAGTAAACGTAAAGCAAAATAAATTCTGGAAAGACAGGAACCTTTGCCTTCTAAACAGATTACTCAGAAAGTAACGGACAACCTTTCCACAAACTTTTAGTGAGAGTAATGCAAACAAAGCTCCTTTTGGAAATCTTATAAGTAAACCCATTAAAACTTTGCCAGCTTTGACCACTGCAAATAAAACTCCCTCTCTGAGAACCTTCTGTAACTTTCTATATCTATTCAGATTTTTCTCTTCACTTTCCTCTTCCTGATTCTGAAATGACCAGTCATTTTAGTTCAGGACAAACCTACCATCGTTGTCTCTTTAAAAAAAAAAAAAAAAAAAAAAAAAAAAAAAAAAAAATATATATATATATATATATATATATATATATATATATATATATATATCCCGCATACCTTGCATACAAAGTTGTTCCTCTCTGCCTTATTGCTTCTGGTAAATTCTCATTCATGTATGCTGATTATAACTTTTAAGCAAAGTCACCTCTTTTTGTTTATTTAAAATTTTTGTTGTTTAAAGTGTTAAGCAAAGTAACTTCTACTTCACAGAGAAAGCTAGGAAATAGTTCATTGTGAAGTGTCTGCCACCCCTTGATTTTGCAACAGACTAGCAGAGCTCATGAATATACATCTAACAACTTCGTATGACCCTACATATTTCTTACAGTGTAACTTCCCCAAATGGCAAAAATGACCATATTTATTTACATATCCAAATAGATATAGCCTCTCTGTATATAAACTTAAGAGGCAAAAATTATATAATCTTAAAATTATGCTTAGTAAGTAATGTTTCAGCATTCTCTTACCTAGAAATGAAGCAGGTATCTAGAAAACTCATTGGTTAATTTAGGATCAGTTTGAAGTTACCTCAAGATTTTGGAAACTATCTTCAAGCTGACATGCTACAAAATATATAAAAACAATTACTGTTAAAATAAAATTTGTCAAACTAATGATTCAAGAATAGTAAACACAAATGACATTTTTTCCTTTTTATTGAATTTATTTGGGTAACACTAGTTAACAAAGTTAAATAAGTATCAGGTGCACAATTCTACAACACATCATCTGTACACTTTATTGTGTGTTCACCACCCCAAGTCAAGGGTCCATTCATCACCATTTATCCCTCCTGTAAACATAAGAAACATCAAACCTGTAGAGAATTTTTGTGAGTTTATTGGAGCCAAACTGTGAACAATTGCTGGGAAGCAGAATTTCAACGGATTGAGATAATGCTCGGGAGAATGGCAGTCTTTCATCTTGTTTTATACATTACAATCAAAAGAGCCATAAGTGGATTACATGAAATCTATTAGTGATAGATTAGGGAGGTGGGAGAAAGAAAATGGGGTGGGGTGGAGGGTGGTGAAAACCCCTGGGATTGGATAAAAAGTAAAATGATAGACACATGATTAAAATTCTTTTATGGTTTAAAACATTCCATTTTACTTGCATAACACACCTTCTTTATCCATTCATCTTTTATTATTATTATTTTTATTTATAATTATTATTTTTTTATTGTCTAAAGTCAATATGTCTCATTCCCCCCCCCCCCCAGAAGACCTTCCCCCAGCCATTCTCACCCTGAGCAAGCCCCTGCCACCCAGTGTCTGTGTCCATTGGTTATGCTAATATGTATCCATTCATCTTTTGATTGAATTATTTAGTCTATTTACATTTAATGTAATTATTGCTCATGTAGTTATTGCTACTTTATGTGGCAATTGTAGTTATTGCTACTTTATTGTTTTCTGGTGGGTTTTATTAGTCTCTGCTCTTTTTCTCTTGCTCTCTTGTATGTTGGTGATTTTCTGTAGTGTTGTGATTAGATTTCATTCTCTTATTTGTTTCTTGTATATCTCTTTTAGATTTTTTGGTTTTGTGTGTATGATGTATTTCATATGTACCAAGCAATATTTATAGCAGTCTATTTTCAGTTGATGGCTGCTTAAGTTTGAACACATTGTAGAATCACATCCTTTTTACTTACCCCCTCCACACCTCCACTTTTATGTCTTTGTCGTTTTTTATTTTTTTGTGTTTGTATATATTGCTTAATTTACTGTTGTGATTACACATGATATTCCTATCTTAGCCTTTAACCTTTGTATAGCTTTAATGTTAGTTGATGCACTGTCTTAATGCATTTGCTTTTCTCATAAAAATATATTTCTTTGTGATATTTTCATACACAGACACACACACACACACACACACACACACACATATTTTTTTTTTTCTTTTAAAAAGTTCCTTTAACATTTCTTGTAATTATTGGTTTGGTGGTAATAAATACCTTTTGCTTTTTCTTGTCTGTGAAGCTATTTATCTGTCCTTTGATTAAAATTTATAGTCTTGCTCAGTAAAGTAATCTTGGTTGCAGGTCCTTGCTTTTAATCACTTTACATATTTTGTGCCAACCCCTTCTGGCCTGTAAAGTTTCTGTCAAGAAATTGCAATTTTATGAAAACTCACACATAAAGAACTAACTGCTTTTCTCTTGATGCTTTTAAGAGTCTCCCTTTGTCTTAAAAATTTGGCATTTTTACTATGCTATGTCTTAGTGTGGGCCTCTCTGGGTTCATCTTATTTGGGACTCTCTGTGCTCTCTGGGTGCTCTAGGAGTGCCCCTTGTATGTGTTGTGTGTGGTATCCTGTTGTAGTTGAACCTTGATTGCTGTTGGCACCTCAGTGGGTGGGATTGACCCTCAGTTTTATTGGCTGGCTGACTATGAGTACTGACTGTGACAAGCAGTTGTGAAAGGGCTGACCTTTCTGAGTGGAATTCATTTTAGTGTGGCTCTGGTGACTTCTAAGTCCACTCTTTGAGTGTGTCTAGCTGGTTGAGTGGTATGAAACTTGTCACCTGGTGTTGTGGTTTTGGGACCTCCTGGGAGGGGCTCTAGTGCAGGCCAAGGTCAGCTGCTGCCTGTGTGCACCCAGGGCCACTTGGTAGAAACTACAAGGTGACCTGCAGTTGGGAGAAGCCTGTGCTGGGCTGGGAGGCACCTGGTAGTGATTATCCTGTGAACCAAGCCCAGCGGCCACTAGTGCTGGGCATGAAGCTGCTGAGGAAGCACAGGGCACCCGGAGGGCATCATCTGCTTGGTTGGGGTTTGTAGACATTTGAAAGGTTTTTAGGAAACTCAGCAGCATTGGCAGAGGTCAGCTCTTGTGAGGAACAGCTACTAAAGGAGTTTCGGCCAGTCCGCGAGTTGGGTGGGGTAAATTCTCAAAGAATAACCAGGGTAGGGTGAGAAAAATATTAGCCAGATTTAATGGAGACTTAAATTGGGTGCCTGCCTGTGCTTACAGGCTATGTGTGAGAGGACTCAACCAAGGACCCAGGGTGCTTGCTGGCACTTTTAGTCTCAGGGAGTGCAGTCCCTCCAGCCCTCTTCCTGAAGACACCAATTTAGTTTTCCCCATATGTCCCTGGCACTTTTTGAGCTGTTGTACCTTTGCTGGATCTTAGCATGAATGTTTTTTTTTTGAACATGAGTCTGTTGTCAGGCCCTTTAAGAGAATGTGTGGGTTTCCAGCAGCCATCCTGCTCACCAGGACTGAGCGTTAGACCAGACTGCTTTGTGTGTTCACTTCTCCTACCAGTCTCAACACGGCTTCCTCTTTGTGTCCTTAGTTATTAGAGTTCTGCTCAGCAAGTGTTCAGTTTATCAAGAGTGGTTGTTCCATAATTTAGCTGTAATTTTGATGAGGGGAGCACAGCATTTATCTACTCTACCATCTTTACCAAAAAACTGAGAATACTTTTTTTTTTTTTTTTTTTTTTTTTTTTTTTTTTTTTTTTTTTTTACAAAATACATTGAAAGTATTAGAAGCCCAATTTTCTTAATTTCTGAAAATTTTAGAGCTATCCAAATGTATGTAAGAACTTATTTATCTCCAAGCCAACCAGAATAGAGTTTCTATAATAAGGGATTTTATAAACAAATTTGCCAGTACCATATGCAGGCATTAAATATATTCTCATACAATGAGAGGTAAAGGCCTTTCTTAATTATAGACATAAAAACATACAACGTACAGAGAGAAAGAGAGCTTATAGTTCTAATTAAAAATTAAGTTTTGGATCAAGGGTAAACATAAAATAAAAAAGACAACCGGCAAATATTAAAAAGCTGTTCTCTGCCCAGTGGGTGTGAATCCTTACGGTGCTACCTTGAGCATGGATTGGGAGCTAAACCAACTTTGGACTCATTGGACCACTAGTCAGGAATGGAGCCCAAAGCACCTGGAGAGCCTCGTTACCTGGAGGGAGTAAAGGGGGTTTCAAGGCAAAGTCGGGTCATGTCCAAGTGACAGCACCAAAACTGGGAAAGCAGAAATGCACCGGAGAATCCAGAGTCTGATTTTTTTTAGGCTGGTGCGACAGGGGGGAGGTTCACTAATGAGAGACATCTCAAAGAAAGTCAGGGCGGCCCTGGCAAGGCAGGTAGACAAGGCGGTCATTCAGTCTTTGGGAGTCCTGAGGAAGGGGCACCTGGGACACATTTGAGTCAACGAGAAAGAATGGAGGAAAATCTTAGCTCCAGATATCAAAGAGTCGGACAGCCTTTGTGGTTATTTATTTCTTGAAACACAAAAGAGGCCTGGCCAAAACCGGTTTAGCTCAGTGGATAGAGCATTGGCCTGCAGATTGAAGGGTCTCAGGTTCAATTCAGGTCAAGGGCATGCACCTTGGTTGCAGGCACATCCCCAGTGGGGGTTGTGCAGGAGGCAGCTGATCGATGTTTCTAACTCTCTATCTCTCTCTCTTCCTCTCTGTAAAAAAATCAATAAAATATATATATTTAAAAAAAAAAAAAGTGGCCTAAGGGGGTGATGGCCAAGATCCTCAAATATCATGAAAGGTCAACTGCAATGGACACTTCCTAGTTTTCCTTTTAAAATAAATAAATAAATTTTTATTGTTCATATTATTACAAATGTTCCTCTTTTCACCCCCTCCTTTGCTCCCCTCCACCAGGTTCCCACCCCACCCTCTTCCCTTTCCCCACTCCCCATTGTCCTCATCCATAGGTGCACAGTTTATGTTCAGTCTCTTCCTACACCCCCCTCTGCCCTTTTCCCTGAGAATCGTCAGTTCAATCCCCTTCCATACCTCTGATTCTATTATATTCAACAGTTAATATTGTTCATCAGATTTTTTTTTTTTAGTTTCCTTGGTTTTTAGATTCACTTGTTGATAGTTATGTATTTGTTGTTCATAGTTTTTATCTTTATTTACTTTCTCTTCTGAAAGAACCCCCTTCAGCAATTCATATAATTCTGGTTTGGCAGTGATGAACTCATTAGCTTTTTTTTTTTATTAGTGAAGCTCTTTATCTGGCCTTTGATTCTGAGTGATAGCTTTGCTGGATAGATTATCTTTGGCTGTAGGTTCTTACTATTCATCACCTTGAATATTTCTTGCCATTCCCGTCTGGCCTGCATGGTTTCTGTTGAGAAATCAGCTGACAATCGTATAGGTGCTCCTTTATAGGTAACTACCTGCTTTTCTCTTGCTGTTTTTAATATTCTCTCTTTGTCTTTTGCTCTTGGAATTTTAATTATGATTTGTCTTGGTGTGGTCTTCTTTGGATTCCTTTTGTTTGGAGTTCTGTGTGCTTCCTGGACTTGTAATTCTAATTCTTTCATCAGGTGGGGGAAGTTTTCTGTCACTATTTCTTTCAGTATGTTTTCGATATCTTGCTCTTTCTCATCTTCTGGGACCCCCATAATTCTGATGTTGATTCGCTTGAAGTTGTCCCAGAGGTTTCTTACATTATCTTCAACTTTCTGGATTCTCTTGTCTTCTTGCTTCTGCAGAGGAGTGCCTTCTGGTTCTTTATGTTTCAACTCTTTGACTTGATTCTTGCAATCTTCCATTCTGTTTTTAGGACTCTGTATAATATTTTTTTATTTCAGACAATGTATTCTTTATTTCTGTTGATCCCTTATTATTTCTAGTTGATCCCTTTTCATATCCTCATAGGTCTTATCGACCTTTTCTAGGAAATTCTTGAAAAACCTTATAAGCATGGTTTTGAACTCTATATCCAGTTGCTTTTTGTCCTCTGTTTCTTTTGTTTGTGATCTATTTCCTTGTTTCAGCATTTTCACAGCTTCCCTGAGTTGGTAGCCTTAAAAGTCTCTGCGTTCAGCTTGGATAGGGCGGAGTTTCAGGGTGGAGCCTACAGCCTTGGCTTCCGTCAGCCATGCCCTATGAGGCTCCTGAGTCTGTGATCCTAAGGGTCCTTTGGTACTCCCTAAAAGCATCTCTGAGAGTGAGGTGCCCTCGATTTCCGCCTGCTACCAAACAGTCTAGGCTCTCCCCCAATGAGCCCAGAACTGGGGTTCAGTTCAGTTGGAAGTGGGATTGGAAGTGGGGTTCAGAGCAGTCTGGAGCTTTTGTCTCCTTCCTGCAAGTGCCTGCAGGACCTCCTTTCGCTGCTCCCCTGGGGTTCCACCTTACAGCCCAGCTCCCTATGGATGAACCTGGGTCCCCGGGGTCTGGCCTAGAACTAGGGTTCAGTGCTGTCAGAACTGGGGCTCAGCACAGTCCAGAGCTTTTGTCTCCTTCTGCTAGGGCAATCCAGCAGCAGAATCAACAGTCCGTCCTCTGGGTGCAATGTGCGTGCCTCAGGGGGCACTGCCTTTCACCACTCCCCTGATATTCCACCTCACAGCCCGGGCTTGCTCTGTATGAGCCTGGGTCCCCAGGGTCTGGCCTAGAACTGGGGTTCAGTGCTGTCGGGTCTGGGGTTTGGCTCAATCTGGAGCTTTTATCTCCTTCCCTCTCCTTGAATGTCATCCAGGCACTCAGCTGCCCCCTCCTCTCCAGCTCTGTCCTCTCCGTACCTTAGGCTTTTACAGCTCCTCTGATTTTCCTTCTGGTTTTCTCTTTCCATCTCGTTGTAGAATTTCCAGTCAGTCGACTTTCCTGTAGTTCTGGGTAATGTCCATTTTGTATTTTAGTTGTATTTTATTGAAATTGTTGTGTGTGGCTGCGGTTAGGTGTTTACCTGTGTAGCCATCTTGGATCCTTTCTAGTTTTCCTTTTCATATATCTTTCGTAATGTTACTTTCCATTTAGATTCTTCATTTTTAAAAGAAATTTCTCTTATCTTTCTAACTTTTAACAATGTATTCTTCTTTTGCCTGATGCTCTTTACAGAGCAAGGCAGGAAGGCAGCAAGCTCTTATCGCCAAACCTTGAATTCTGGAGAATTTCACGTTCTTCCTTTCCTAAGAATTTCTTGGAAGAACAACAGCAAAGCTAATGATTCTTAAGAAACAAGGGACACGTCGGTTTTGGAAAAGGCTGTGGTAGTGTTCTGTTTGGTGGAACTGCAGGCAGAAGGGCTGCAGAGGAGAATGTTTTGTTAGTAACTGAGAGTCAGGGTTAAAGAGCCGAACTGATCTTAAGGAAATCCGACTTTATTTTCTCTGTTTCTCTCCACCCCCCACGAAGAGTTTGTTCATTATAGAACTTCTTTGTAAAGTGATCTTTGTGTTCTTTTGAGTTTGAAATTATACGCAAATGTTCTGGAATGTTTTCATTTTCCTTTAAAATAATAAATTTATTGACTCTGGAGCAAAATTAAGTTAAGCAACAAGGCCAGGAAGGAGGGAGAGAAGCTGGACATCACTGCTGCTCTCGGACTATTGCTCACTGTAACCACTCATGCTCTGGCCAGGGCGGCCTTGGATAAGCTGCCGTTTGCTTTTCAGAGGCACGCCAATGCCGTTCCTTGCCAGCTGAGATCTCAGGCAAGTACCTTTACCTCTTGAAGCATTAGTGTTTTTTAATCAGTGAAATGGGGATAATAATAATGTCTAATAGAGTTTTCAGGAAGGTTAGATGGGAAAACATACCATAAACGCCTGGGATACGATGAGTGCTCAAAAATCTTGGCCATTATTATTGCAATGGAGAGGCCATGTGCTCAGTTCATGTGGAAGGAAAACCTGTCCGCTGGGAAACATTCCATTCCATTAATATGCTATTTCCAGAAGGCCCAACTCGAGGTCAGATGAGGTCTTAGGTTAGGGGAAGGTAGAAGGCAGCCAGGGGCCTGGGGACTTGGCTTGTGAGCGAAGGGAGAGACTGCTTTCAAAATACCGGGTCACTGATAGGGTCGCTCTCGCTCTCGACAGCCAGGCTGGCCAGAGAGAATTCACACATCCCACTGGGTAAACCCAGGTACCCTAACCCACTCCACTCCTGCAGCCTGCGGTTGGAGTTCAGCAGCAGGGCTGAGTGTGTCCATGCCCGAGTTACTGTGGCCAGGGCAGACCACGGTGCTTTTGTCTGTGGATGATGTGTTGAGAGTCCCTGACAAGGTACGTTGGGTGAACTGGAAACTGCAGTTTGCTGTGTCACTTCCTGAGTTGTCCATAGCTTAGAGGGTAAGGGATGAATCGATTTTAATTCACCCTTTAGTGTGTATAAGGAAGAATGAATAGTGCACAGGACACACGCACACTTTTCAGCTAAAATAGGTTTTTAATACTTAGAATATTTGTCATGAAAATGAGGATTTGGGAATATTAAGGAAGTCAATGTTAAAAACCTTTATCAGCTTCTGTGGACCTTTGCAAATAAAGTATTGTGACAAGTTAATAGCCTTTACAGCTGCTCCTATGTGCTACTCATGACCTCTGGGTAATATCTCTGTACTTTATAAATGTATCATTTTCCTTGGAACGAGGCGTTCTTTGGATGGCCTATTCACTCACTGGACTAGCTCTTGGGTCACGGTGATGTAATTTTAGGTCTCCATCCTCAGGACCTTACAGCCCAATTGCGATGAAAAGTAAGTAAGCCTAAGTGACAAAGGAGTATATTAAGTGGCCTGCCGTAGGCAGCTTATCATTTCTCCCGGGTTGGGGACATGATGAAAATCACAAAGAGGAAATCACCAGGGAGTGTGTGTGTGTGCGCGGCGGGGGCGGGGGGGGGGGGGGGGGGGGGCGCGCGCGGCGGGCATGAGCTGGTGGGAGGTGTGTGAGTGGAGAAGATAGCAGATGAAGGAGCTGGAGGTGTTTGCTCAGCTTTCTGTTTACATCTCCGACGTCTTTCTGCTTCACTTACAGGAAACACTGCTCCATCCCTGTTAGCACACATGCCCAGGACATGGGTAGGGGCCCCGCCAGTGGCATCATCCCTTCCCCACTGCCTTGTTATTCGTGACTGTGCTGCACAGGCTCTGACACTGACTGGCCGTCTTGTCAAGGGCAGAAGCCCAGTCCTACCGCCACTCCCTGGGCTGCAAGGGAAAGCCGTGCGTGTATTGGTTTCCTCTTCTAGGAAATGGATGCAACGTTTCCTCTATAGAGGATTAAATGGCATCACATCTGTTCAGTTTTCAAGACTCTATAGCCATCACATATCATCAATATAGTTAACTACGTAAGTGATCGCATTCCTGACTGCAGCGATCACAGTCTTGTCTCATCAACCATGTTACATTAGTGGATAGAAGTTTATATTCCCCCAGAGTTCCAGAGAAATTGGCAGATGTTAGCTAGTCCTAATCTAATTTTTCAAAGAGTTATTTCCCAGAATAAGTCACTGTGACTTCACCAAGGACCTTATTTGGTGGGAAAGAAAGCCCTGATTTCATTCTTAAAGCTGCTAGCCTTTGCTGGCTCATTGCAAATTGAGCAACACCAATGAATCCACAGGTCAAACACAGCCCAACATCAACGCCCGAGATTTTTTTTCCTGTGAGAATCTCTTGCTTGTCTGTTGATGATAAAAGGATGCTCCAACCACTGCAGAGGCAAACCCTTGTTCCTGGTACTTTCTTGACCTCAGGGTTTCAGAATCTTTTGGAGCACAGCCAGAGCAGGAAGTGCGGCTGCTCTTGGCCTGCTGGGGGCTGAAAAGAGAGTGGTGCGGGCTTGGCCAAAGGCTGGTGGGAGCAAAAGCTCAGCACTAGGAAAAGTCAGCCCTGGGGCAGAACTGGTCAAGCAAGGGGGCTGCTTTTTGCTTCATGCTTTCCTGAGTAGTGAGAAATTTACTGAGCAAAATGCATGGATTGTGATGACAGGTATAAAGTTATGGAAAGAGGAGTCCGCTGAATTGGAAGACATATTTTGTCTTTCAGGTGTTAACATTTCATACAGTCTTCCTTTACTTCAGTCCCCAGAGTTCTCCTTACACAGAGTGCTGTGTAAGAGGGAGAAAGAGAAGGTGGAGAGAGAAGAATTCTGCAGGGATGGGCCCTGGAGGACATTAGCAAAGGCTCCAGGCTAGAGCTGGAGACGCAGTGTGTCCGGGATGAGGACTCGGCAAGGCTTCCTCACTAAACGTAGTAGAAAAAACACAAGAATGCAAGGTGTTAGGTGCACAGGTAAGAAGCTTCAGTGCTTCTCTGGGCACCTCTGGTTTTCCAAAGCCACCATCTGAGACAAACTAGTGACCCGAGGCTGGAAGGAAGAGCAGGTGTGTGTGGGCCCCCGGGGTCAGGGTGGGCTCACAGAGGGCCTTCAGGCATGTGACAGTGACCTAGAGACTAAATTACTCTTTCTCTGGAGGAAATGGATAACGTAGGAGTAACACACACTTATTTCTACCTTCCTACCCTGCTGAAAACCACGTCAGTGTCCAGCGCTCATTCTCAGAAGCCCTGAGCCAGGACCACCAGCATGAGAGTTGCCGGGTTTGACAAATACAAATATGAACACTAGTCCCATTGGGATTTCAGATAAATAACAAGTGATATGTTTAATATAACTATGTCCCAAATATCACATTCTTATATTCAAAAATTAATAACATAAACGTTATTCTAAAATTCTAATTTAACTGTGCCTCCTGTGTTTTCTCTCACCACCCTATCCATGATGACTACTTACGCTAATTACTTCATTGGCTGTTGTGTTTTGCTCAGTATATCTTTTTCTAGTTTTTGGAGAAGTTTTCTTTCTGGTACTTGAATATACATTTTCCCTTCAGCAATGCATACAGGCATATCAAAGGTAAAGTTTGGTAAACAGTAAAAGAATCATCAGGTTAGGAAATTGCCTTGAGCCACCACTATCTCAACACAAACCATTGGTGCTTAGCATTAGCCCTGCTAACACTCTAGTTTTTATGGTCAATCTTCCTTTGTGATTATAATTTATATTATAATCATGTCTCTCATGTAAATTGCATGGTGCCTGATGTAAGAATCTTTCTCTTTTTTTAAAAGGAAAACTGAAATAAATATCACTTATGTATATGAATTATATGATACTACCAACTTATTTTACATGTTCCATCTATTGTAATATGCTTCATCTATTCTTTTTATCTTTCCTAATGGATACATTGTTTCCTTTATATCTTTTCTCTTTTCTATGGGAAACAAGTTACATAATTTTGCTTATTGTTTTTAATGCTACAAGAGTAACATATACACTGAGTGGCCAGATTATTATGATCTCTGAATGTATAATAATCTAGCCACTCAGTGTATATCCTCTATAATAAAATGCTAATATGCAAATTGTCCCCTTCACTAGGAGTTCAACCATAAGGCAGGCCGGCCAACTGCCCATGTCACCTCCCCCTGGCCAGGCTGGCTGGACCTCACCCATGCACAAATTCATGCACCGGGCCTCTAATATACCATATATATATATATATATATATATATATATATATATATACACACACATACATACATACATATACACACACACACACACACACACACACACACACACACAGTATATTAGATAAATATATATATATTTACTGAGTGGCCAGGTTATTATGCATTTAGAGATCATAATAATCTAGCCACTCAGTGTATATTTTAATTAACAAAGATTATAAAGTTAATGACTCTAGCATTCTCCCTACTAACAGAATATTGAACAAATTTAATGCTCACAATCTCTTTTTATCTTCCATATTATGTTATTATTTTATTTCCACCAAATTGTTTTACCTTGTTATTATTCTTAGTAGAGGTCTGGGTGCATGAAAATTTGTGCAGGGGTGGGGGGGGGGTGTGTGTCCCTCAGCCCAGCCTGCACCCTCTCCAATCTGGGACATCCCTCTCATAATCCATGACGGCTGGCTCCCAATTGTTCACCTTCCTGCCAGCCTGATCATCCCCTAACCACTTCCCTACCAGCATGATCGATGCCTAACTGCTCCCCTGCTGGCCTGATTGCCCCTAACTGTCATCCCCTGCAGGCCTGGCTGCCCCTAACTGTCCTCCCCTACAGGCCTGGTTTCCCCCAACTTGCCTTCCCCTGCTGGCCCAGTCACCCCTTACTTCACTCCCCTGCAGGCCTGATTGCCTCCAACTGTCCTCTCTTGTGGGCTGGTCCCTCCCAACTGCCCTCCCCTGCTGGCCTGACCACCCCCAACTGCCCTTCCCTGCTGGCCATCTTGTGGCAGCTATCTTGTATCCACATGGGGGTGGCCATCTTGTGTGTTAGAGTGATGGTCAATTTTCCTATTACCTCTTTATTTTATAGGATGTTTATATTAGAGTCAATACTTATTGCTATTTACCAAGATGTTTAGCAAAAGTCTTTGCTCATTATTGCTCCCTTCTATCCTTGGAGTCAATTGTCTGCTAACTAAAGTGAATTATTTAATAGTTTTGGTAGGCAAAAGGATGACCCCAATGTTGTGCAAATCTTAATCTCCAGAACCTGGAAATGTTACATGTCAGAGGGGAATTAGAATGCAGATTAAGAAAGTAGAATTAAAGTTACAGCCAACTGACCTTTAGATGGGGACATTAACCTGGTTTGTAACCTCAGGGGTCCTGTACAGTGGAAATGGCAGGCAGAAGTTGATGTTGGAATCAGAGTGAGATTTGCAGATGCTGCTCTGCTGGCTTTGAGGATGGGGACGGGGACATGAGCTGAGGAATATGGCGCCTTTAGAAAGTGAAGAAGGACAGCATGGCTAAAACCTCGAGTTTAGCCCAGTGAGGCCCATTTCGAATGTCTGACCTTCCACATGTTTAGGGTATAAATATGTCTTATTTTAAGCCACAAAGTTTGTGGTGATTTCTTGCATGAGAAATTGAAAATTAACGTGGAAGTCCTTGGCATCGAAAATCAGAGAGGTAACTTTTCAGTGTCTATTTTTTTTTTTACCCTCACTTTGTGAATTTGGGAAACCATTTACTCTCTCTGAATTCCCTGCCTCCTCATCAGCAAAATAGGCCTCTTAGTCATCACAGCTCATCTCCTGGCTACTCAGCAGAACTGAGGGAGGCAAGAAGATAAGGTTTATCTGAGCTCTGACGATGATCAATCACATACACCCTTAGTGATTGTCCCCACTTTGGTACTTCAGGGAACCTTACCAGTCCCTAACCATCTCCCAGGCTTTGTGCTTAAGTTTCACTTACATTCCCAAAGCCCTGGAAGGGACACGGTTTTAAGGATTATGATCTCCATTTGCAGGGGAGGCACAGGGAGCCTGCAGCCATGGGCCTTGCAGGGGAAGGCCACTCTGCTATGAACAGCAGAGCAGGACTTCAGCACATGCAGCTTTCATCCCAAGCCCCTGCCTTCACCGCAAGAGCCTTTTATTCAAAGTCCACTCATCTAAATGCTAATCAAATCTAAAAAAAATTCACAACAATATTTAGACTGATATTTGACCAAACAGCTGACACCATAGCCTACCCACGTTAATACATAAAAGGAAAAATCATTATGTATGTTCCCAACAAAGTATTAGAATATACTGCGCATTTGGCTTCTGATTCATTTCCTAGGGTTACTATAACAAATGGCCACAGACTTGGTGGCTTACGACAATAGGAATTTATCCTTCCACACTTCAGAAGACCCGAAGTCCAAAAGAAGGTGTTGGCAGGATCATGCTCCCATTGGGGGCTCCAGGGAAGAGCCTTTCCTTGTCTCTTTCTCCCAGTAACCCGTGGCATTTGTTGGCTTGTAGCTGTATCCATCTAATTCTGTCTGCCTCCATCATTATGTGACTCTAAAGGCCTGATGCACAAAATTTGTGCAAGGGGGTTGGCCCTTGCAGCCACAGTGGCTGCCTTGGCCCTCGCAGCCCTGGCTTTGTCTGGAAAGTCATCTGGAAGGATGTCCCAAAGGTTATTTGGCTGCCTGGTCTAATTAATATATTCTGCTTTTATTATTATAGACTATAGGCCCATTGCATAAAATTTGTGCATGGGTCCCCTCAGCCCAGCCTGCACCCTCTTCAATATGGGACCCCTCGGGTGATGTCTGACTGCTGGTTCAGGCCTGATCCAGGATTGGGCCTAAACCGGCAGTCGGACATCCCTTTCACAATCCAGGACCACTGGCTCCTAACTGCTCACCTGCCTGCCTGCCTGATCACCCCCAACTGTCTCCTCTGCCAGCCTAGTCTCCCCCAACTGCCTCCCCCAGCCCCCCCCCCCAGCCGGGCTTGTTGCTCCTAACTGCCCCTCCTCCCCACCCCCCCTACCAGCCTGGTCACTCCTCACTAACCCCCTTGTCAGCCTGGCCATCCCACACAGCCTGTTTGGTCATCCGTTTTGTTGTGATGGTTGCTTAGTCTTTTATATATATAGATTTTCTCTTGTATTCCTGTGTCCTCTTCTTATAAGGACAATTGTCATTGGACCACCTAATGCAGCAAGACTTAATCTTAGCCAATTTCATCTTCAAAGACCCTATCTCAAAATAAGGTCACATTCTGAAGTTCCAAGTAGACAGGAGTTTGGGGGGAGCACCTTTTATCCAAGTGTAGTTACCATTTGTAGCTGGTAGCACTTCTATTTGAGGTAAATACTTATTTCTTCAATCCCTCTCTTCTTTGCTTTTCACATGAAGGTGCTCAAGAGGTGCTCATTTCACAAATGGACACATTTAATTACTGAATGCTCCACATTTTCTTATATTATATACTCTGTTGCATATTCCTAGGAACTAAAGAAAATCCATTTATTTTTTTTTATTCATTCATTCTTTCCTCTTCTAGTGAGAATCAGTTTTAAATCGAAGGTAAATATTCAGTTCACAGATACAAATACTTTGCCCTTTGTTCTGAGTTGCAGAACTGACTCCAACAAGGTTTCCCCTTCACTACAGCCCTGCCGCCATTAGGTGTTCCCTAACGAACCTTGGCACCTCTTCCCTGGTTTGGGTGCGACATACTCGCTAAGGCCCCAGATCTCACCCATCAACACATCCTTCTGCCATTTCCTGGCCATGGCCCTGTCTTTGTGGTCAGTGTCCAGAGGACATGTGCTTACACCTGAGAAACAGAGGGTCTGAATGAGAAGCTCCTGGAGTGGTGAGAGCAGATGACAGTGAGGTCTTCCTGAGGCAACGCAGGGCTGGGCAGCAGTGGGACTGGTGCTCGGAGGGAAGAAGAGGGGAAGGAGCACCCATGCGGGGCTCTTCAGTGCAGCTGTGCCATGGAGAGGACAGGTCTGGGACTGGGCCCCAAGTGGCTGGGCTGAGCTGAGCAGCAGGCACTGGAGACCAGTGGGAAGCCATTGAAGACATTTAGTGGGAAAGAAACAAGATTAGGTTCACACTGAAACCCCCTTACATCTCCAGCTTCTGGCCTCTTCTACTCCAGTTCCCAGACTGTTCAGGAACCTGCCTGTCCTGAATTGTATGGGGATAATGAATTGCTTTTTCATTCATTGGCAGCAGCTTTCCTCTCACTCCTGTTTTTCCCTCAGTCCTGGCCTCCTCCCTCCTGTCAGATCTTGGAAGTGTGCTATCTGTCACTTGCTCTGTGGACCATATGCGAGGCCCTCCAAAGAAGCCCGTGTCCTCTGTCTTGTGTTCTCTAAGTGCAGAGGCAGGGATGGCATGTCCTTGTTCATCGCCGTACCCAAGCAGAACAACTCATACCAGTACGTACTAAAAGCTCAAAAAGTTTTGTTTCTTAAATGAATAAACAAACGAATTGGTGCATTGGGAAGATCCAGAGTATCGGGCAAGGCTCAGTCATGACAGCTGCCACCCTAAGAGCCTCTGAGGTAAAGGGTTTATGGCAACAGTCTGGCCTTGTACGGTGGTGGGAGGAGTTGGGGTCCCAGTGAGAGTCGGGGATGAGGGAGGCATCAGCAAGACTGAGAAGGTCAGCACGTCCAGCCATAAAAGTGGGAAAGTAGAGAGGGCAGTGGGGGAGGTTCACATTGTCTCTGTGTAGCTGCTGACTTGTGGATCCCAACTAGTGTCTGTGGTGGGGTTGGGGTCACTGTTTGTAAGTGAGGTCAGAAGTCAAGACAGATAGCTAGTTTGGGAAGGACAGCCTAATCCTCCCTGAACATTTCATATCTGTCCTTCACCACATCTAATCTGGAAGAAAACCTTTGGATAATAATGATAACTCAGCTTCTGCCTTCCAAATCTAGCATAAGTCCTTCTTTTGGCCAGCCTAAAGTGGAACATTCAAGAAAGGGAATTCTGGGAAACGTAGTCCTCAGCTTTACAGAACACAGTCAACCATACCTGGTACCAGGTGAAAAGCCAGAATCAATTTCATTACAGAAGGCAGAAGGTCAAATAATAATAATATTTGTTATTATCATTATAATTACAACAGTTAACATTCACATAGCACTTCTGATGTATCATACACTGTCCAAGGTCTTAACACATAGTAAATAATGTGAGCCCAACTTTTTAGTCACATTTAAATAAAGAATCCTGATAGGTTTTCATGGTATTTTTCTTAATTATCCCTGTTGGCATATCAAAATCTAGAACATTTAAAAATAATAGCGATATATATATATATATATATATATATATATATATATATATAATTCACATGCCATAAAATTTCCCCTCTCAAGTTATACAATTCAATGGCTTTTAGTATATTCACAGAGTTGTGCAAACATTACCACTATCTAATTTTAGAAGATTTTCATCACCCAAAAAGAAACCCACCCCATTCCCCCAGACTCTGGAAACGACTAATCTACTTTCTATCTCTATAATTTGTCTATTCTGGGCATATGTCATCATGCTATTGGCCTCACTTCTAAGACACAGACATCACAAGGAAAGAAAGACACCACATGCCTGACCCAAGGTCATGAAGATTCACTCCTGTGCTTTATTCTAAGAGTTTTGTAGTTTTACGTTCACATTTAAGTCTATGATCCATTTTGAGATAATTTTTTTATATGTTGTAAGGTAGAGATACAAGTTCATTTCTTGCATGTGCATATCTAGTCCCATAGGCATTTGTTGAAAAGACTGTTTGTTCTTCCAATGAACTGTCTTGGCATCCTTGTCAAAAATTAATTGATCATAGATGTAGGAGTTAAATTCTGGTCTCTCAATTCTATTCCATTGCTTTATGATATATGTCTGTTCTTATGCCAATACCACATACTCTTGATTATGGTAGCTTTTTAGTAAGTTTTAAAACCAGGGAGGGTGAGTCTTCTAACTTTGTTCTTTGTTAATATTGTTTTGTCTTTTTTGGGTCCCTTAAATTTACACATAAATTTTATGATGAACACTGTCAATTTCTTTTAAAAAGCAAGCTGGGATTCTGTTAATGATTGTAATGAATCTATATCCCAATTTAGGGAGTGTTACCACCTTACTAGTATCGAGCTTTCATGAAATTCCCCCCCCCCCACCCCATTTATTTAGCTCTTCTTTAATTTAACTGACCTGCAGGCCAATTAGCTAGAAGGACTAATTGCAACTACAGTGGAAGAGCTGCTGTGCAAGAGACACCCCTATGGAGGAGGACTTATTTCAGTGGGGCTTTGGTGCTCACAGAGTCTGCTCTTGATTTTTTCTCTTGTGGATGTGTAGTTATAATTTGACATGGTCTGAAACTATCCACCAGGTGCACTGGCTTTGGAGCCTTCCAGGAGGTGCAAAATCAGCCACTGCCTATGTCCTGCCTGGGGCCAACAAGAACAAACTATAGAATGATCTGGAGATGGCTGCTACTTATATTGGGTTTGGAGATTCCCAGGAGAGGCCAAACTGTGAAACAAGACAGGCTGCTGCTAGTGCCAGGCCTATGACTGCTTATTGAGAGGTGTGGGGCATTCTGAGTCCAGCTGCTACTTGTTTGAGAGATTTTAGGAGACTCTGAAGCCTGAGTCAGGACAGGCCTTTCATATGGAAAAACCACTGCAAACAGTTTGGGTGGGGCTGCAAGCTGGGATGGGGTGGCATCTCAGAGAATCACCAGGGTTGGGCTAACAGTGTGAGCCATGTTGATGGGAGTTCAGATATGGCACCTGCCAGACAGTTTTGACAGTTTTGTGGCAGAGTAAGTTTTAGCTGGGAGAAAGCTGCCCCCTGAGTTCTTGTCCTGATGCCAAAAATCTTAGTTCCTCCCTGTATGTCCCTGGATCCTTTCAAGCTGCCCCAGTGCTAGAGATCAGAGGAAGTGAGTCTGAGTAAGTAAGTCTGCACTGGCCCTTTAAAAGGCTGTGTCTGGGTCTTCAGCAGGCTCTGGTGTCACTCAGCCACAATTTCTGCTTATATCTATATATCTATATCTATATCTATATCTATATCTATATCTATATCTATATCTATATCTATATCTATATATTTTTAAAATATATTTTATTGATTTTTACAGAGAGGAAGAGAGAGGGATAGAGAGTAAGAAACATCAATAAGAGAGAGTCATGCCCACAACCAAGGTACATGCCCTTGACCAGAATCAAACCTTTCAGTCTGCAGGCCGATGCTCTATCCACTGAGCCAAAGCGGTTTTGGCTCTGCTTTTATTTTTTTAGCCCAAAGTTATGGGGACTTTTCTTCCCAGCTCTGGAACCCTGGGCAGGTGTGGGGCAGGGACCTACTCCTCATGCAAGTCCTCTGGGGCCAAGATTTCCCTCCCGATTAAACACACGTAAGTGTTGGACCAGCCAGTTCTGCACCTCTGCCCCCTACCAGTCTTGATGTGCTTTCTTCTTTACTTCTCTAGTTGTAGGACTTCCATTCATCCAGAATTAAGGGGGTTCTGAATGATGGTTGTTCTCTATTTTAGTTGTAATTTTGA
The DNA here is from genome assembly GCF_964339955.1 of Pipistrellus hanaki. Taxonomy (NCBI): domain Eukaryota; kingdom Metazoa; phylum Chordata; class Mammalia; order Chiroptera; family Vespertilionidae; genus Pipistrellus; species Pipistrellus hanaki. Next base: position 8,165,498 of record NC_140519.1, read on the forward strand.
TGTGGTTGTGGGAGAATGCAATGCAGGCATTTACCTATGGTGCCATCTTATTTCCTCTCTCCTTTTAATTCTTTAAATATGGTTTCCTTAAGTCTTTAGTATATACTAGATGGTGGAAAACTAGATTTACACTTGTTAATATGGAAAATAATACAATAATTAATAAATTAGAACACAATATGACAGTTTTGGGTACTCACAAAGGAAATATATATATATATATATTTATATATATATATATATATTTATATTTATATATTTATATTTATAGTGTGGTTAAATTCTTTTATTTCCTTGTTAAAATCCTGTCTGAATTATATTTATATATCTTTTAAACTTTTTTCTCTGAAATCCAATAACTGAGCTTTGTGAGTGGAAAGTTTCTATTGGCACATTTTCTTGTTCTTGCTTTTGGGTTATGCTTTTCTGTTTCTTTGTGTGTCTTGTGTTATTTTGTTGTTGAAAATTGCATATTTTTTATATAATGTGACAACCCTGGAAATCAGAATCCCCTTTCCTTCTTTTCACCCCAGGATTTCTTGTTGCTGTTTAGTTATTTTCCTGAGATAATTATGTAAATTCTGTGGTTTTTGTCAGGTGTGGCCACTGAAGTCTGCTCATTTAGCTTAGTGGCCAGCTCATGATTGGACATTGATTTTCTTAAATTCCTTAAGCCGGTAGTCTCTTCCTATTTTCTGAGGGGGTCTGTGTGGATACTGGTGCATACTTCAAATACTCTGACAGGTTACAATTCTGCTTGAATCTTCACTTCCTACTTACACAGTCCTTTAGGAAAACCAGAGTTTAGAGATTAGGGCCTTGTCATGTTTTTCCTGAGCATTCACACAGCCTTGCACAGAGCCTTCGCATTTCCCAGCAATATGTTAAAACGTTTCAAAGCTTCTTATAGACATCTCATTCCTCAGATATATATATATATTTTTTTTACGGTTTATGGCCAATCTGTTGTTTGCCCCATTGGTACTGCTGTCAGGAAGCTGCAATGTTCAATAATTGCTATTGTTTATTTTCTACAAATAACAGGCATAGGATTGTTTGCATGGAGTGAGTTCTATGTCAGATGAAATAAAGGCAAGTGCTGGGAACAGAGTTTTCTGAAGAACTGCCAGATGGGTTAAATAATGTCTTAATTGCTGAAGGAGCTTTCAGAACTCCAAACCCATTTCCTTCACTCTTGTGGCTACTAGGCTGTTACTTTTCATGGAAAGTGTATTTGCAATGTTGGTGATTTCCAATCCTTCTGCAGAGCTTGGGAGAGAAATATGATAGGCAGAATAATAATTCCTTGCTTTATGCTCACGTCTTAATTTCTATAACCTATGAATATGTTAAGTTACATGGCCAAGGGGAATTATGTTTGCTAATTAGTAGCCCTTAAGATGTACCGTGTTCCCCGAAAATAAGACATCCTCTGAAAATAAGACCTAGCACATGGAAAGATAAGACATCCCCTGAAAATAAGACCTAGCGCAACGTTGGGAGAAAAAATTAATATAAGACACTGTCTTATTTTCGGGGAAACATGGTATTATCCTGGATTGTCTGTGTGGGCACAGTGTCATCACAAGGGTCCTTAAATGTGGGAGATGGAGGTAAAGATGAAGTTGGTGTGATGTGACCTAAGAAGGACTCAACCCTGCATTGTTGGCTTTGAGGATATAAGGAAGCCATGAACCACAGAATGAGGACAACCTATAGAGACTTTAGAAGGCAAAGAAACAGATGGGCCTCTAGATTCTCCAGAAAGAAATGCAGTTCTGCCATTATCTTAATTGTAGCCCAGTGAACTTTTGACCTACAGAAATGTAAGATGATAAGTTTGTGCACTTTTTAAGCTATTAAATATGTGGTGATAGAAAACTAATACAAGAGAGATGGGCATAGGACAAGTTAAAATGTTCTGTTTTCTTACTGAGATTCAGCCATTTTTCTTATTTTGTTAATCCTCATCTGAGGATGTTTTTTGTAGATTTTTTAGAGAGAGTAGAAAGGAAGGGAGAGAGGGAGAAAAGCATTGATGTAAGAGAGACACAGGTTGCCTCCTGTGTGTATCTCAACCAGAGCCAGGGTTTGAACCTGCAACCCAGGTAATGTGCTCTTGACCGGGAATCGAATCCTCAATCCTTCAATGTGTGGGTTGATGCTCTAACCACTGAGCGACACCAGCCATGTCTCATCTGTTTTTCTTAAATAAACACTCATTGATAGTTGTAATCCTTTGGATAATTTTCAGAGTTTTGAATAAGTTGCTTTTGATTTTTTTTTTTAATAGTGTTCTTGTTGTTTTTATTCAGAAGTGGGTCTTTGGAGGTCCTTATTTGCTTTTTCAGAATTATTTATATTAGGACAACAATTTAAAGATGTTTGTTGAAGTCCTAGGAAGTCTGCAGAAAGTTTCCAAAGCACATTATTATAGGAAACCACAGGATGATCAAGTAAAACTCTAGGCCTTGATCCAAAAACATTAACCTAAAGCAATTCCATTTTTATATGTTCCATTTAAAGTTTATTTGAAGGGTTCTTTGTTTATTAAAAATAAGCAAATTTGAAAACTCTGCTCTGTCTTCTTGCCCTGATTTTTCACACAAGTCTTGTAATCACAAATGACACATCTTAAATAAATTATATGATGACCACTTCCTTTGCATGAATCATTGCATTGTTCTAAGCAGTGGTGGATGACACCTAGTCCCAGATATGAGAACATAGATATGAGTAGGTCACCCAATGGAGCTGCCAATTAACCATTAACTGGTTGACTAAATTAGTATGAAGTAGGCTAAAATATCAATCTGAATTGAAGACAGATAATAATATTTTAAAAAGGCATCAACATCAACAGTCAAAGTTGAGTGTTAAAGTTGAGTGGCTTCACAAAGTTGAGTGTTAAAGTTGAGTGGCTTCACATACTACAGCTTCCAATTTATAGAGGCAGCTATGTTGTTTTTAAGTTCCAGTGAGAGGAAGTTATAAATAGTTGCATACATTTCTGGTATGATTACAAAGAACCAGGGCAGAGTCCATGGTGAGGTGGAAGACCCAGTGCTCATGGGCCTTGGGCTAGAAGGCTATCAGCACCATCCTGGAAGCTGTTATTTGTGATCTTGAGAAAAATAGGACTGTGACAGAGAGTTCCATGAATTTCACTCACAGACTTACTTGAATCCCATTGCAAATCATTAGCTGTGTTATCTTGGGGTAACAATGTAATATCTCTGAGCCATGTTTTATTATCCATGAATAAAAAGAAAGAAATACTCGTCTCTCAGGAATAGGTGGGATAGCATATAAAGTTGGCTAGCATAGGGTTGGCTCTCAGAAGAAATTCTCTTCCCTGGTCTGTTAGCGGATGTTTTGGTAAAAAACCTAATCGTAGAAGTTAGTTTTTGGCCAGAAGTGATATATGAATCCATAGAATTGGTGTGATAGTATTTATAACGTCATATATCCAGCCATTCTATGAAGTTGATAATTTCTGGGTGATTTTCAGAGTAGTCTTTTATTTTCATATCTTGTCCAAGGCATTGGAAGAATTACTTATCAACTCCCGAAGGAAAATTGCCTTGTTGGATTAGAAAGTATTGATGATGGTAGACATGAGGTGAGCAATTTCTGCCTGGAAGGCAAAAGTCTCCACCTCCTCTTCTCTATGTTGCACCACTTCCTCAGGCCTCTTGAAGGCGAAGAGATCTAAGTACTAAAAAGCAGGGACTGGAATTGGCTCACAAACAGCAAGCTGTGTGCATGTGGAAGTGACTCAAGAGGAATTTGATCTCCCTGATAATGCACTTTCTCCTTCAGTTGTAAGGGATATTAAATTGTAAGGGACCCTTCAATTGTAAGGGTCCTTCACTAAGGACCACTGAGCAGAGCATGGTTATCTCAAGAGGAGAAAATCGACGGAGGACATTATACTTATTTATATCGAACTAGAGGCCTGGTGCATGAATTCATGCAAGGGTAGGGTCCAGCAGGACAGCCCTGATCAGGGTGTGAGGGCTGATTAGGGGTTGGGCTGGCCAGGGGGAGGGGCCTTGGGCAGTTGGTGGGCTGGCCCCACCCCTGGTTGAGCTCCAGGTCCAGGGGACAATTAGCCTTTTATTAATAAGTTCCAAAAAGATTGTCTAAAAAAAAGTATTTTTCCCCCCCTGAAATAAGATCTTTGGACCACTGTCCATATTTTTCAACAATGTATTTCTTCTCAATATTTTTTATTACAACAGGAAGAAAGTATTAATTTTTTTATTACCACTTTGTATGATGATTATTTACAACCAAGACACTCTGCTAATTCTTCTTTTAACCAAAAGGATGTGATGTGTTTCTGTCTTAGGACTTGCACATTCTAGTGGTGGTTTTGAGAGGAAAGGATTAAACCTGGACCTATTCTGAAGAATAAAATGAACTTTAAGACATGTGAGAAGTATTTTTAAAAGACTCCTCAATTCTAGTTTGTGGAGCAAATGTTATTGTGCACAAAACCCACCAGAGAACATCATTAAAAATGTAGATCACAAGACTGAACCCCAAGATTCTGATTTTGCTAAGTATGCTAAAATATTCTGGAAATTGTCTTTTTAATGAGCACCCCAGGAGATATGTTACAGGTGTTACAGAGCCACCTAGTGAGAAGCCTGGAAGCCCCTTTGCTTCCTCCAACACCTTACTGTATACAGAGAGAGACAGGGTCATTTCCTCAAAGTTGGGCAGTTAATAAAGACCAGAACTCCATTCTCAGATCAGTATTCTTTATATTATTTCATCCTATTTTCTAAGAAGATTTCTTATGATTTCTATTTTGAGAAGAGTCATAGCAAAGATATGGGTTAAAGTAGAATTTAGAGAAAGTTCTTAAGCTGATAACTTTTCAAAAGCAATTTAAAAATTCAATCACTCTTAATCCATTCAATGTCTGAATTGATTCCCTGCAGGTTGGCTGGAAAGACAGGGAGCCACAGAGAGTTACCAAAGGAACAGGTTCTCTCTCTCCTAACAGAGCAGTTTACCACACGGCTTTTCACTTTCCTGTAACGCCATCTTGGTGGCCTTTGGAGGTTGTATCCTTGCAGCTCATTAACCTGTTCAGCAGCAGGCACTCAGGACTAAGCTCAGAGCTGGCCTTGAAACTGCCATGAGCATTCCTGGTACTTCATCAGTATTTGTCACAAGATTGGAACAGTTGTTGCATGAAGCACCAGGACTTGTGTGGTGTGGCCCACACTGCCAGAGGCCGAGGGCTAAGGATCCTGTTGGGGCTGAGAGTGTACTCTGTATCTACCTTTATTTTCTAAAGGGAATTGTCTTTCCTCATTTGGTCTTAATTCTTAAAGATCAACACTCTTCACAGCACAGAACAGATTAGAAAAAAAACAGAATGTAATTAATTGTCATTCTGGGTAAAGAAATCATTCTGCTGAGTTCTTAAATCAGAAGTTAATCATTTTTAGAAAGCTGGAAAACATGGTCTGATGGGAGACATTAATTGAGCAATTTAGGTTGTTCCCTTCCCGAAACCTCCATCAAAGCCTGAAGTAAATGGATTGTCGGGGGAAAGCACCCTGGGATGTTCGTGAGAACAATGGTGCTCCTGGGACTTGTTCAGACAGGACCACCTCCGCCGGCCAAGGAGCATGCCTGAGAGGGGACATCCTGAATGCGTCTTCCACACTCCGCTTCGGATCCAATAAACACAGCGCCTGTGCCTTTTATCATCAGATGATAGAATCTTCTCTCCAGAGATGGCAGAGTTCCATCGTGATCACCTGCCAAGTTGGGCCTCTTTCAAAGGCCCACAGTTCAAACTGGGCTCGGGACGAAAGGGCGAAACTATGCAGCTCAGTGTGACTTGGACCTAACTGCCCGCGGAGGTCATGCTTCCTCTCTCTTTGAGGCAGTAACACTTTGCTAGCAGCAAGAGATCTTGGGGGTGTGGTGGAGTTGAGAGGAGACAATGATTCATAAAAAAGTTTGCAGGCTGGAGACCTTTTCCTCTGGAATTCCCACATAATGTGGGAAGATGTTGCACACACACACCGTAGGCTTCAGTGCGGCAGCCAGCTGTTTGGATGCCATCCCTGCGTGCAGGTGGTCAGGCGTTTCAGCAGCCACACCCACACTGGCAAGAGGAATAAGAAACTGCCAGCAACGATGTCATATACCTATTTTTAGTAGCAATCTGATTTTATTTTTTCTAGAAATTTCAAAGCTTGGTAATCCAGTTTGCATAATATATTCATTATGTTGTCACACAAACAAAGGAGACTTAAGAGTGTTGTGATAATACATACATTAGAGGCTACTGTGCTTTATTTTATTTTTTTATTTTTATTTTATTTTTTTTAGCTGCATGTGTCATAAAAATGATGTTGGTGGAAATTTATTTTTATTTTGTTTGTCCCAGCAGGGTCTGGTGCCTGCCAAGATTACCCTTTGGGGGTGCTTTGTTTAAAGTTTTTATACTTGAAAATGTATTTTAAATTTAAACTGTTTAGTTTTTAATCTGAAGTTTGGAAACCTAGAGTGTAGCTCTTTGAAAAAAGATAATTTATTGAGTGCTGAATTTAAGATTTGGTATGATTTTGTTTTAATGCATGTGTTGGCAGAAATAATATAATTTGATTAATTTTTTAAAGATATGAAACCTGTTTGCTTTACTCCAAAAGGCTTAGGATATATTATAATAAGGCTTAAAATCATCTGCACTATAATAATAGCTTCAGTATTAATATTTTATTTATTTTTATATATTTATTCATAAATAGCAATAATTTATTTCTCATGGTCCTGGAGACTGGGAAGTCAATGTCAAGGTGCTGGTAAATTTGGTGTCCCAGGAGGGCTCACCTCCTGGCTTGTGAATAGTGATTTTTTTTTCTTCTTTTTTTTTCATATATTTTATTGATTTTTTTTTTTTTTTACAGAGAGGAAGGGAGAGGAATAGAGAGTTAGAAGCATCGATAAGAGAGAATCATTGATCAGCTGCCTCTTGCACTCCTTCTACTGAGGATGTGCCCACAACCAAGGTACATGCCCTTGACCGGAATCGAACCCCGGATCTTTCAGCCCACAGGCTGACACTCTATCCACTGAGCCAAACGGTTTCAACAATAGCGTATTTCTTTTTGTCTCTTTACTCCGTGGAAGGGGCAAGGGAGAGACTAATCCTGTCTAAGACAGCTTTGTCCTAATGACCAAATCATCTTCCCAAGGCCTCCCTCCAAACACCATCACATTGAGGACTAGGTCTCAATGTGAATTTTAGGACACAAACACACAATTTGTAGCACCAGCGGTTGGCAAACTCACCTTTGACAAGCCATACCCAGCTTGCTTCTTATTTTTGTAAATAAAAATTTATTGGAATACAGCCATACTCATTCACAGTGCCTCTGGCTGTCTTCATGCTACAATAGCAGACTGAGCAGTTGTGACAGAGATCTTATGGTCTATGCAGTTGAAGACATTTACTCTGTGACCATGAGTCTACATAGCCTAAGGCCACTTGGAACTCCTCATTCTTATTTTAGATCAAAGTACAAATCAGGTTAATTTAAAAAATATATATTTTATTGACTTTTTACAGAGAGGAAGAGAGAGGAACAGAGAGTTAGAAACATCAATGAGAGGGAATCATTGATCAGCTGCCTACTGGGGATGTGCCCGCAACCAAGGTACATGCCCTTGACCGGAATCGAACCTGGGACCCTTGAGTCTGCAGGCCAACGTTCTATCCACTGAGCCAAGCAGGTTTCAGCTAAATCAGGTTAATTTTTAAAGCTGTGGTAGCAAGATAAAACTTGAAATTTGAATACTATTAATTTTTATTAGCAATTAATTTAATAAGAAAGCATTTTCCTGTGGCCTCACTAATATAAAGAAAAAAAAGAATCTGATGATTTTAAAATTGAATTTCTTATACTTTCCTACAATTCTAAGAAATTCTATCCCTGTGAAGGTTAAGTAGAATTTTTTCCTTTATAGGGAAAAGCTAATATTTAATGAATATCAATCACATACCCAACACTGTATGAGACACTACATTAAATAATGTCATTTAATCATTTATAACATAGTCATAACATTCATAGTCATTTGTTTTAGTTCTTTTGGGATATGGGGAAACTGAGGGCTAGAGAAGTGATAGCCTGAAATGTGCTCAATGTCAACATTGGTAAGTGAGGGAATCTGATTAGTCTCCACTGCCCAGGGTCTTCCTACTTATAGAAGCACGTTCATGGGGCTGATAAAGTGCAATATAAAAAAAAACAACATTTAACTGAGTGACCAATTCCTGACAGAGTTTTTGAAGTAGGTTCCTTACATTATATGAGGAGAAGGTTCTGCTCAAGTTTGCTGTTGTTACCACATAAAATTAAAGCAGACCCGATTCTCCAAGCATGCTGGATAACCAAAATTATACTGTTTTCAATAGTCTTACCATTTTAGTAAGATTATATTAAATATCTTATTCCATCTCTTCATTTTCAATCTGTGACTGTCTTTAGATCTGAAGTGGATCTCTTGTAGACAGCATATGTATGGGTCCTGTTTTCTTATTCATTCAGCTAACCTATGTCTTCTGATTGAAGCATTTAGTCCATTTATATTTAAAGTGATTATTAGCAATTAATTTAATAAGCACTTTCCAGTTGCCTTACTAATATAAAGAAAAAAAGAATCTGATGTTATATTTATTTTTTATTGTATAGGTATATAGTTATTGCCATTTTATCATATTTGTTTTTTTCCCCTCTCTTAACATTTCCTGTAATACTGGCTTTATAGTGATGAACTCCTTTAACTTTTTCTAGTCTGGGAAGCTCTTTATCTATCATTCAATTTTAAATGATATTCTTGGTTGTAAGTCCTTGCTTGACATCACTATGAATATTTCATGCCAATCCCTTCTGGCCTGAAAAGTTTCTGTTGAAAAGTCAGCTGATAGTCTTATGGAGTGCACTTGCAGGTAACAATGGCTTTTCCCCTGCTGTTTTTAAGAGTTTTCCTTTGTTTTTAACCTTTATCATTCTGGTATGGGTCTTTTTGGGTTCATATTGTTTTGAATTCTCTGTGTTTCTTGGACTTGTAGGTCTATTTCCTTCAGCAGGTTGGGGAAGTTTTCAGTCATTATTTCTTCAAGTAGGTTCTTAGTCCCTTGCTCTCTCTCTCTTCTTCTGGTATCCCTGTGATGTAAATGTTGTTATTCAGATTTTATTTCAGAGAACCCTTAAATTTGCCTCATATGTTTTGTTCTTTTTGCTGTTCTGATTGGGTGTTTTCTGCTATCTTGTCTTCCAAATTGCTGATTTTATCTTCTATTTTATTTGGTTATTTCTTCTAATGTATTCTTTATTTATGACTGGGTATTTCCCATGGCTTTTATGTTCGTTTTTATGCTTACTATCTTTTCATTGAAATTTTCACTAAGTTCCTTGAGAATCCTTATGACCAGTGTTTTAAACTCTATATTTGTAAGATTGCTCACCTCCATTTCTTTCAGTTATTTTTCTAAAGATTTCTCTTGTGCTTTCATTTGGAACATATTTCTTTGTTTCTCAATTTTGGCTACCTCTTTGTATTTGTTTTTATGAATTAAGTAGATCTGCTATGTCTCTCAGTTCTGGCAGAATGGCCTTATGTAATAGGTGTCCTGTGAGGCCCAGTAGCACAATTTACCTGATCACCTGAGCCAGGTGCTTCAGGAATATTCCTTGTGTGGATTGTGTCTGCCTTCCTATTGTAGTTGAGCCTTAACTGCTGTTTGCACGTCAGTGGGTGGTATTTAGCCTCAGGCTGACTAGCTTTGAAGATTGGCCATGACCACAACATATGAGCTGCTGTGCAGGGGATGACTTATAGAAGGTCTACCTATTAGGACCTACAAAGCAATTTGCAATTTGTGCTGGGCCTGGATGCACGTGGGAGAGACCTCACCATGAACCTAGGTTAGATGCCATCAGTACTGGTCTGGAGGAGGTCAGAAAAAGGCACACTGAGGCCTGCCTCCCCCTGTCCATTTCCTGTAAGGCTCAGCTGCTGAAAGAGCTTGGGCGGTATGCAAGTTGGGTGAGACAGGGTCTCAGGGGGGTCACCAGAGTGGGGTAAGTGATGTTCACCAGGTTATTGCATATACAGATTTTACACCAGTGCTGAGCCTGGGCCACTTAGCAAAAGTCATAGGGTCCATCAAGGCCAGCTGCCACTCACCTGGGGCCTGTGAACCTCTGAGAGTTTTGTAAGAAAGAATACAGTGTAGGTCAAGGCTGTCCGCCTACCATGAAAGATCCTTGGGTGGTGCACAATTAGGATGGCACAATGCCCTACAGAGTTGTCAGGATGGAGCTAGTGGAGTTCACCAGGAAAATGCAGAGTTAGATTTGGCCTCGTGGAGGAGGATCAATGGCAACTGCCCTTTTAGTCCCTGCTCTGAAGCCAAACAACTTACTCCTTCTTGTATGTCTCTGGCACCTCCTCAGCCTCTGTCCCTCTCCCAGAGCCTAGGGGAAGTCCTTGTGAACAAGTGAGTCTGTATGTGGGTCCTTTAAAAGGATGCCTAGGGTTTCAGCTGCTCTTCTGGCTCATCTAGATGGACAGAATATCCATTAATTTTCACAGCTCGATGTGGAGGTTCCTCTTCCTGGCACTGGTGTTCTGGGCTGGGGAGCCTGGTGTGGGGCTGAGCTGCCCGGCTCCATAGCGGGGACGTCCGCAGTGGAGACATCCCTCCCGCTCTCAACCACCACATGTGGGTGTGAGGCCAGCCGTTTTGGGTGCTCATTCTCCTACCAATCTCAATGTGGCTTCTTCTTTATACTGTTAGTTATAGGACTTCTGTTTAGTTAGTTTTTCAGAGGTTTATCCAGATTGATTGTTGTATAGTAGTTATAATTTTGATGTAGTCATTGAAAGAGGTGAGTATAGCATTTATCTATCTTGCTATCTTGACCAGAACTCTATTTATTCCCATTGTTTATTAGCAGAGATCACTTCTTTGATCTGTAGTACACTACTGGCTTTTGTTTTATTTGGTTATGAGCTAAGTGGAAAAGAGCAATTATTTTTTGTATTTACTGTTCAGAATCCATTTTACAGGAACTCTCTAAACAAAACCTAACAAAAGGAAGACAAACAATCCAATAAAAAAATTGGTCAATCTCAATACCTCTCAAATCTCTTACCTTAGCCTAGATCTACAAATCCAAATATATTCCTTTTTTTTTTTTTTTTTTTTTTTGTAACAGACTCTTTATATATACTTGTAAATCCCAGAGGTGTTTATTAGGCAAACTTTGTGAGGAATGTGGATGGAATCAGAAGTATTGTGTGTGCACTTGAATGTATCTACTTTTTTTTTTTCCTACCTGGCATCTACTGATGCATCCTTGGTTCACACACACAGGGAGATATCTGCAGGAGAAGAGAGGGGCCATTCCCTTCCCACTATTGATCCTAGAGCCTGGCACAGCTCTTGCCACAGAGCAGGCACTCAATCATATTTGTAGAATGTATTGTTGTAAGTATTATATAGGTCCTCCGTTTTCCACCATTAACCTCTTCCAGCCCACTTCTGTCTCCTCCTAGGCCCTCACTACCCATTGTCTGTGTCCATGGGTGAGCATATATGCATACAAGTTCATTGGTTGATGTCTTCCCACACACCCTACACTGCCTTCCCTCTGAGGTTCGACAATCTGTTCATACTTCTGTTCTGGGTCAATTTTTGTTCACATTTATTTGGTTCATTAGATACCACATATAAGTGAGATCACGTGATACTTATTTTTTCTTTGAGTGGCTTATTTTGCTTAGCATAATACTCTGCAGGTCCATCCATGCTGTTGCAAATGGTAATAGTTCTTTCTTTTTTTATTGTTGCATAGTATTTTATTGTGTAAATGTACCATAGTATTTTTATCCACTCATCTACTGATAGGCACTTAGGCTGTTTCCAAATCTTAGCTATTGTAAATTGCACTGCTAAGAACATAGGGGTGCATATATCTTTCTGGTTTCTTAGGATAGGTTCCTAGAAGTGGGATCATTGGGTCAAATGGGAGTTCCATTTTTAATATTTTGAGAAAATGCCATACTGTTTTCCATAATGACTGCTCTACTCTGCACTACCACCTAGGGTTCCCTTTTCTTCACATCCTCAGCAGCACTTGTCATTTGTTGATTTGTTGATGGTAGCCATTCTGACATGTTGGAGGTGTTACCTCATGGTCATTTTTATTTGCATCTCTTGGATTATTAATAACTTTGAGCATTTTTTTTCATCTGTATCTTGGCTTTCTGTAGGTCTACTTTGGAGAAGTGTCTATTTAGATCCTTTTCCCATTTTTTTTTTGATTGGATTGTTTGTCTTCCTTTTGTTAAGTTGTATGAGTTCCTTATATATTTTGGACATTGAAATTTTATTGGAAATATCATTGGCAAATATATTCTCCCACACAGTGGCTCTCTTTTCATTTTGTTGATGAATTATTTTGCAGTGCAAAAACTTTTTATCTTAATGTAGTCCCATTTATTTATTTTCTCCTTAGTTTCCATTGTCCTAGCAATGTACTCCAAAGTCTCTCCTACAGAACCTCTAACAGAGCCTTAAGGAGAAAGCAGTGGCCTGTCTTCCCTGAAGAAAATACTGTCCCCTGTACAGGAGGAGAAAGCATGAGGCAGCCTAGGACAAATCACATATTTAAGGCAAGCTTTCAATCTGAGCACAAGATACTGGTTTTACAATTAGACTGTTTTGCAAATAGATGCATGGTGCATAAAAGGCCATTTGTATGCCAGAGGGACAGCATTTTCCATAAATGCTGTAAGACAGCCAAAATGTCACCTCTCTAGAAGTGTTTCCTGAACCAGCCAGAAGCAACTATTTTCCCCTTTGAATTCCTCAAATACCTTATAATTAAAAAAATTATTTTCATTTGCAGTTTGCATTCAACATTATTTTGTATTACTTTCAGGTGTAAAGCATAGTGGTTAAAAAATCATATACTTTACAAAGTGTTCCTGGTACCCACCTGACATTATACATAGCTATTGCAATGTTGACTGTTCCCCATGCTTTGATTTATATTTCTATGATTATTTTGAAACTACCAATTTGTACTCCTTTATCCTTCAGAAAATATATTTAAAAGTGTTATTGAAACCAACCTAAATTTCTTTCTCTTTAAGTAACATACACTATATACGCATATACAAATATATAATATATATAATAAAATAGTACTTACATATAATAAAATAATATGTATGTATTTTCCTGCTTTAAAAAGGCACACCATACAGAAATAAAAAGAAAAATCACTGTGGCTTCAATATCCAAGTAGTCCCACTGCCTGCTTTCATCCAGCCCCAAATTTTTTTGGTTGGGACTTACTTTAAAAAGAAAAAAAATCTGACTGGATAATTTAGTTACTTTAAAGTCTGTTACCAAAGCTTAGGTTCGCAGACCTTATGCACCTACTTTTCAATAACAATTAAAATGTAACGAAATGAAATGCTATAACTACCATGTTTTTGTTGTGCTTCTGTGTATTTTTTCAATTTTAAAAACAATATTAAATGTATATTGCTTTTATACATTGCAATTAATCAGGCAAGAACCCCAATAAATGTCATTTCCTGAAATGGCTTTAGGCGGTGAGGGCTGTGCCAGGTTCCCATCCTATCAATAGCATGAGAAAATTTCCCAGGTGCTCCCCAGGCTGGGAACCTGCCGGGAGCTGAAACCTGCTGTGGGGCTTTGTCACCTGGCCATTAGCTGGGCCCATCCCTCGCAGCCCAGCACCTCTTGCAGCTTACCTCGCTGAGTCCGGGCCCATAGGGCAGCTTTCCCACAGGTGGCTCCTGACATTACTCTTCCTGGAGCTTGTGAAACCTGTTTATTGAATGTGTTTCTCAGCAAGCTGTGGATTATGCATTTCCCAGCAAGCCCTGCCCTCTCTGTGAGGATGCGGAATTTGTTCATTGGGCTTAATTTGTGTGACCTGACCTGCCAAAGTTTTGAACGCTCTTACTTTATAAGGGTGTTGCTGGTTATCTTAAGGATTCTAATGCAACAACTCAGGCCCCTTTCCTTCTTGGGAATCAAAAGCAGCGTGTTGGCACTCATTTGGTGCGACTTTATTTATTTATTTATTTATTTATTTATTTATTTATTTATTTATATTTATTTTTTGGTGCGACTTTAACAAATGCATCTAAACAAGTGTGCTTTACACTTTACAAAATCAACCCACTTACGATCTAAAATAGGAATAAAAAGAAATGCTACTTGCTCTCACCAGCGCCCTCTCCCTGTCCTTGTCTGTCTTACAGGCCTTTCTGTAGTGCTCAGGAGAAGAGGGAACTCTTGCTGGGTGTTCATGGGGGTAAATCTTTGGCCTTGTCAAATGTGTAAGAATGTGTGGGGAAAGCTTTATTTGGGGAACATTTATTTCTCTCTCAGCACTCCCATGTTGTGGAGATGATCAATAAGCACTAGGTTATATGGAGACTAACACAATAGAGAGAGCCAACTTCTCTGGACTTTCCAGTGTTTAAGAGTTATACTTTGCCCTACCTGCAAGAAATCCATGTTTCTAGCCAGAAAACAGATCTACTAATGGTTACAAAGATAGAACAAGACATCAACTAACATGTACTTTCTGTAATTTTACTCCCATCTCAGACACACTCTAATTCACTTATGCAGGCCCCTGACTTCCTCTGGGTTGTGGGGTGTTCTTGGGGATAAAAGGGGTTACCCAGAAAACTTAGAGTCAAGGGATCGTTCTGCTGTGGCAGTGTGCACAGATGCCAGCTCAACTTAAGATACAGGAGGTACAATCAATCACTCCTTTAGCTCTTCATTGATTCCTGTTCTCTGATGAAAGACATATATCCTTTTTTAGTAAAGTCACTGTACTGGAAACTCAGGAAAACTGAGTTTCAAAACTTTGGCAGGTCAGGTCACACAAATCTGATGCTGTTTTCTCACATTGTCCTATTGCTTCCTACTGATTTTATTGATCATGATGGCCAGTCAGTTTTCTGAATAAGGCAAATTGTAATATATATCAATGCCTCCAACATTTTACTGCTGTTGATGTTTGTTTCAGGAGAAGAAGTTGGACCCTCTCTACCAAGAGCTTTTGCTTTCAAAGCTATTATGATGAGTTTAAATTAGTTTAGCTTTTTTGACTCTACCTCTAATGAGGAGTTGGATTCACAGTCGTTCATTCAATATTTGTTGAAGACATGCTAGGTATCAAACAATGGAACATGGTGATGAACAAAATCACTCTCATCCTTACTCTGGTGAGAAGGAGGCTAATTTGAGATGTGGGCAGACAATGCTAGATATTACATTAATGTGTATTTTATATCTTATCCTTGATGTCATATGTATACTATTTATGTACATGGTATATGTATTTACTTTAAAATGAGTAATAATGGGTAGATTAAATCAATTGATTTTTCCTGAGGAATAATTAAGATAAAATAGAGTTAGACAACTTTGATTTGAAGAACAGTCAATGAATTAGAAAGTCAAGTCAAAGGTCAGTCTTGAGCTGTGTGTTGTAAGCGCCATTCTCACCCTTGCTTCCGTGTCCTCGTCCATGCTGCTTTCCTTGTTTGGACCATTCTTTTCCAACTTCACAGGCATTCATTCTGTTCTGCTTGGCTGAGCTGTCCTCTCCTCCAGGGAATCTTGCCAGACCTTCAAGGGGAAGCATGGAGAGCTGTTTCTCAACTCCCTCAAATGCTAGCACGGTGGGCAGCTTTCGAAGTGCTTCCTGCTGGCTGCTGTGCCTGATGTCTCATAATGTTTCACACTGATTGCGGTGCCTCTCTGGGACATTGATTACGGTTTACAGTGACCCTCTGTTTACTTGCATGTCTTTCCATTTTATGATCATCTCAGCCCCTCGATTTCCATTTAGGACCTACAGATTCTAAATCTCCTCTGCTAGTAGCTGGAGAAACCCTTGAATAAGACAGTGGGAGGCGGCAGGAGGGCTTGTGCAGGGCATTGTCAGCACAAGGATGATGGAGAAATGAAGTGAGGCAACATACTCATAAAGGACCTGGCCACACATAAGCAGCATGCAGGCAAGTGGTGAACTGTAGGTCTGCTGGGGAAACTTCTAGAGATTTTTAAAACTAACAAGAGGAATGCAAACTCAGTGGAAGGCATCAAAGAGGGTATAGTCATGTTGGTATCATTTTTAATCTCAAGTATACAGATTAGAATTAAGACAACTTTTAGATGGATTAGTACTTATCTCTTTTGCCTTATAAAGATTAAAAGAGGCTTAGCCATTCAAGACCCCAGATAGAAAACTACTGTTCACTGCAGAGTTCATATATGTAATTTATTATTTCAATTATTTGATCTAATTGCTATGCTTAACTCTAGGTTCTTGGTATTCTGATCGGCCTACTGGTTAATTAGATAGCTAGTAATTTCTTTCCTCTTCATTGTGGCTTTGTTTTTTACCCAAATCCTGATTTACCACAAAACAATCTGGGAATGTGACACATATGTGAGAATTTAGTTCTCAAGCCAAGATAGAAAAATATCAGAGAAACGTAGAGTCAGTGATTAAGAAAGTGACTCCATGTGAAGGTTTTAAAATGAGTCAGAGGGAGCTACAGCCCACACTCATCACTCCTGAAAAGTCATCCTCCTCTTGCTCTTGTGTTTGTTATTCCTTGTAAGCTTCTGGACTAAATAGCATCATTGGCATCTGCAACAACCACTGGTAAAATGGCGAGGGAAGATGTCATGATGCGGTGTGATGGGTGGGAATAGCTAAGTCTTCCTTATTAGCTGGTCCCAAGATGACTGATGGGCCTGTGTGTTCTTATTGCATGAGAATTGCCCAGTGAGCATGAGTGGAGAATGTCTACCCTTGGGAACAGCACCAGAAGTTCAATTACTATGATGATACAGCCTCAAAAAACAAATAAAACTCAATATTTTCTTGTACTAAATTGTGTGAAAACAACCCTTCATTTTCCTTTATACTGTTTGCCTCTTCTAGTATAGTGATGAGGGTAGGCCAATTGTTTTAACAAATAATTCTAATATCTCAGGGGTCACCACAGCCTTATAGATTTGGGGACATAAAGTGGTAGTGATGGAGTGGAGATGTGCATTGGGAAGTGCTTGATTCACATAGTCACTCTGGGATCCAAACTCTTTTCAACCAGAAGGTCAGCCATTGTCTAGGGCAGGGTTTCTCAATCTCTTTACTACTGATATTTTAGGTCCGATATGTGTTTGCTATAAGGGTGGGGAGAAGGGGTGTTGAATTATAAGATGTTTAACAATAACCTTGTCCTCTACCTACTAGTTACCAGTAGCACCTGCCCAATTTTAGCAACCTTGTCCTCTACCTACTAGTTACCAGTAGCACCTGCCCAATTTTGCCCTCATTGGAGAACTCAGCATCCCTCCCTGACCAGCAGGCAGGAAAAGAGAGAGAGCATGTTCATAAGAAAGGTTTGAGAGCCAGGCTAGAAATCATGTGTTACTTCCACCCACATTCCATTGACCAGACAATTATATGACCCCACAAACTAGGTTCAGAAATATGGTGAAGCTGTGAAAAGCACACAGACAAAAATCCTAAAATATAGGAAGAATATTTTAACTTAAAATAATAATAGTACACATATTATGTGAATGTATCAACTGTCTTAAAATAATATCTATCTTAATATATTTATATTTTTTTCTTGTAAATTTCAATATACTTGGTTGAAAATTTTCTTATAAATTTTAGCTGATGTTTGGTTGATATATTTTAGATATTTTGTGTGTATGTATTTGTATGACTGTGTCATATTTAACATAAATGTTACTCTTCATATAATTTCTTCTCTCAATGTAATGATCAACTAAAGCAGTAGAAGCTGGTATGATATGTAATAATAAAAATGGAACAATGGATCCTTTATGGTGGGAACAATAATGGAAGCATGTTTAATCATGGTAAGAAAGCCTGGAGAGACTTGGAGGTAGGGTGATGCTGGAGAAAGGAAGAAATAATTTCACTTGAATACTCAAGAGCTGGAGATTTCCATGTCTTCCTCTATTTGGTGAGGCAGTGGTGTTTGTGTGTATAGGGAGGATTAGCATTCCACCCCTCAACAGAAACACAGTATATGTGTCTTAATACATTATAATAATATATATAGCCTTTGGGGTGGAGTAGATGTGGCCCTTACAAACATAGATCTAAATGTTAGACAAATGACAATGTTCACATTAATTTTATGCTCACTATTGTATTAAGTGTAGAGGTAAGTACAAAGGAAATAGAAGTCATGGCTCATGTACTTAAGGAATTTATAGGCAAACAGATGATATACACATGCCATGCGTATGGATCACTTTGGCTCACAACCAGATGTAGAAATGCTGCTCTCTCTGTATTCCATTTCCCACTAAGGATCTCACACAAAATAAGTAGGATTGTTTGAAAGAGTTCTTACTCAAATAAACAAGTATTTTTGTGTCTTTTATGATAAATACCAGACCACTCAGAGATTAAGGGTAGATCTATATGGGCAAAAAGCGATGAGTGTAAATAGTTTCAGTGTAAACGAAATCAGTGTGGATTATCAATCTGGATACTTTTGGTTTCTTACCACCCTCCTCCTCACCCCCGAGTCTAAAAGATTCTTCTTAAGTTAGACTTCTGCCCAAACAGATGGCCGTGATTTTCCACCCGCGTTGCCTGTGTAACTGTCATTCAGGAACAGTGATAAAGCATGAGTCACAGGGCTGTCTGAGGCATGGCTCTGATGTGGAACTATTCAGAGCTCCTTTATTTACAAAGGGACTAGGTCTGCGAAGTCCTGGGGAAGACACTGCCTTTCTCCAGGGAGGTGACATCTCCTCTGTGGAAGCAAAACATGCTTCACTTTAGCGTCTAAAGCAGAGGTCCAAGCAGAGTCTTATAGTCCTACATACATTTGGATCTTGCTGGTCTTCATGTTTGTTAAACGGGAACAAAAAACTAAGCAGTTGAAGGACTGCTTCAGGTTCCTCTTCCTTTTCCTCACTATCCTCACCTATGCTGACCCCTGGCAATTATTTAACAGGCAGGGGAGCATAGGCAAGCTCCAGCCTGCCAGCTGAATGCTTCCATCTTTGAATAGAACACACAGCACAGAGCTGGGAGGGCCTTCAGAGAGCCGGTCACAGGCACTCAGGCTTTTAAGCACATTTGGTTTTATTTATTTATTTTTTAAATTTGTGTTGATATAGGAAGAGACAAGTGAAACAATATAATACCCAATTAAGGTTAACATTGGCTAAAACCCTTTTTATTTCTAGAATGTGAATCCCTTCATTTCCCAGGTTTCCCCTGATGGCTGAATTAGCTGTGAAAATGGGCCAGCTCCCGAAAAGCTAGCTGAACAATAATCTGAAATGGAGTTCTTCCTTAAATAAACGAGCAGGCATGCGACCTTATCTTATTTCATTCCAGTCACACAGTGTTCTAGCTTTTAATAGCCGTGGCCTTATGAGAAAAGCTGAAATTTACTGATAACCTGGACCTCTACAAAGCACCACTAAATGATTTATCTTATTAAAAAACCATAAAGAACCCTGTAGAATAGGTACTTTTTATTACTCCCATTCTACAGATGAAGAAATTAAGGTTAAGGAACTTAGAATAACTTACCCAAGGATACAGAGCTGTCACATCTAGGGCCTACTCCCTGAATCTAGCTCCATATCCTCTGAGCTTGGCTCATAAATGCTCACAAAACTAACATTATAGTAGGCCAATTAATGAGGGAAGAGTTTAAGGCCAGCCCACTAATTATTTGGTAAGTTAGTTTCTCCCATCTTCCTTTTCTAGTCAATTTTCAAGCAAATATATTTTGGGTGTATTTGATACATATTTTTGTTTCTGGAAAGTTCTAGCTGTTTAGTACATATATATATTTTTTAATTATTATTCATGAGACTATCATGAAGGAAGTTCACCCTTGGGGCATGAAGGAAGTCTATGCCTTGTGCAGTTTATCCTGAAATCATAGATCTGAATTCTTATGGGGTTCAGGCAGGGCCTACCATCGGGGGCACAGCAAATCCAAGGACAAGTGCAGAGACAAAACCCTCATCTGGATGTGAATGCTATGGACTGGATTGTGCCCTTGCCCTTCCCTTCCCTCTTCATGAAATAATTTGTTGAAACCCTAACCCCAATGTGGTGGCATTTGGAGATAATTAGTTTAGATGAGGGCATGAGGGTGAGGCCCCATGATGGAATTGTTGTCATTATAAAAAGAGGAAGAGACCAGAGCTCTCTCTCTGGCATGTGGGCATGCTGGGAAATTGGCTGTCTGCAAGCTGAGAAAGGTTTTCTCACCAGACACTGGATCTGTTAGCCCCTCGATCAGAGATTTCCAGCCTCCACAACTGAGGGAAATAAATATCTGTTGTTTAGTCCACCCAGTCTGTGGTATTTCGTTGTAAGAACCCAAGGTGATTCTGGCCACTCAAGACAGCCCTGGTTTGTAACTATTAGGTTTATGCTGGCATTGAACATTGGAGTTACTTTTGGTAGGCCCTAGAAATCTGTATTTTTAGAAACCTCCTCAAGTGATTGCAAGGATTAATCAGATTTACAACTCATTTACTTAAGTTCAGGGTGGGCAAATGTCTTCCATAAAGGACCAGATAGTAAATACAGGATTGGGAAAAAGTAGGTTTACAGTTGTTCCTATGAAAAACAATACAATGCAATCCTTAATAAATAAGTGTTTCATATACTCACAACTGTAAATCTACTTTTGCCTCACCCCATATTTTCTGTTATGCAGGGCATACAGTTCTGTTATAATTATTCATTTCCAATGTTGTAACAAGAAAGCAGACATAGATGATACATAAATGAATAGACAATCAGATTGGCCCAGGGGTTACAGTTTGCCGACCTTTGGACTAGGTTATCAGTACTTACAGTAGTCAGCACAGATTGCTATAACAAAATATGACAGGCTGGTAGCTTTAAAAACAGAAATTTATTTTCTCACAATTCTGGAGGCTAGAACTTCCAGATGAAGGTCTGTCATGGTAGGTTCCTGGTGAAGACTCTCTTTCTGGCTTGTACAATAGATAGTCATCTTCTCACTGTGTGCTCACATGACAGGGAGAGCCAGTGAACTCTTTTCTGAAAAAAACTGTTTTATTAATTTTAGAGAGAGAAGAGGGAGAGGGGGAGAGAGAAACATTGATGTGAGAGAGAAACATCAATTGGTTGCCTACCATATGCACCTCAATCAAAAATCAAACCTGCAACCCGGGTATGTGCCCTAATGGGGAATCAAACTGGTAACCTTTCAATACACCAGATGATGCTCAGCCAACTGAGCCACAGAGGCCAGGGTGAGAGCGAACTCTTTGGTGTCTCTTCTTACAAGAACAATAATTGTATTAGATCAGGTCCTTACCGTTACAATCTCATGTAACCTTACCTCCTAAAGACCCTATCTCCAAATACAATCATCTTGGGGGGTGAGGTTTTAACATATGAATTTGAGGGTGAGGGACACAAACATTAAGTTCATAACAATACTCTACAGGCTAATAAGTAGAAGACTTTTTTGAGTATTTGGGCTTCAGTTTAATATATTTTCAGAAATATTTATTAAACACATACCATATGCCAGGCAATATACCAGGTATTAGGCAGACAAAGAGAAAATACCCCTGCTTCTAAAGAGTTATATACAACAGTGGTTCCTAATCAGGCTGATCATTAGAATTCATCCCATTGACCCCAAGAAAGAAAATACCTGCCAAGAAGGACTCCTGGTGGTTCATTGGGCTCAGAAAAACAACAACAACAACAACAAAAAACAACAGGTGCCTCTCACCCAACCTGCTTTGGGGAGAAGCCTGCACTGAGCTGCCTGCCTGCACTGTTTCTGCCATTGGAGCCACTCCTTACATAGGAGTTCCTGGAATCGTATTTCAACCAATAGGAACAACACTTCCCTGTCCAATCTAAGTTGCAATACTATCTCTTCATTATCGTCTTCATTGATCAACTAGATCAACTCCATTTCAACCAATCAGTATCCTGTTTTTCATACCAATCAAACTGTGAGGATTTGGAGTCCTCATTCACAGGAGGGTGGACCAATCAGGGATCATAGGTTGGGACTTCTCTCTAAGTCAGCTCCACTTGGCTGAGAGAAGGGACTTTCCCTTTCCTTTGAAGACTGCACTTCCTGGTTTCCCTGGCTGGAGCTGTACACAGAGGCTGAGCAGTCCTGCTGAGGGCAGTGGAGCAGAGCCTAGTGGAGCCATCACAGCAGACCACAGGGAGCTGTTTTGGTGATCAGAAGGGGTAGGACCTGAGTGGACTGGCCTGGAGCAGAGCGAAGTTGTGTTGTCTGAGAGGACCCCTTCATAGCCAGTTGTTCTACTGCTTTGCTATAACACAGTTGGGCTGTTGGCACTGAATAGTCTCCTCTTTTACCATATCCCAAATTGGGGATTCCTGTTGTCATCGAATTGGTGCTAGTGATCATAGGTTGGCAATCTCAAGCATGTTAAAATGCAAATTCCAGTCCTCACCAACACCCAATCCTACTCTCTGGAGAGATGCTGGGAATCTGTACTCTTATAAAATATTCATTGGTAATTTTGAAAGCAGTGGCCTGGGACTGCGGATACAGGATATGTTTTCTGAGCTGGCTTATGGGCTCTTATTCATGGCTACACTATGAATCTTGTAGAATTAACAAGGAAGGAGCCCTCAACTGTCTGCAACCAGAAAGTTCATATTTGAAACTTGGCTGGTTTATTCATTAACTGTATTACTCTTGGCAAGATATTTAATCTACCTGAACTTACGTTTCCTCACATGTTAAGTGGGGATAATATACTTACGAGGAGGGATGTCATAATAACATAATGCATGAAAACACTTTGAAGTGGCAATTGCCAGTGCATACAATAATTGTTGTTGCAATATTATTGTTATTGAATCAAATCTGGCCTTGCTTCCAAAGAACCATCATCAAGATCTCAAGATCAGACGTAGACAACAATCTTGGTAGAATCAAACCAAATTTAGGTGAAGTTTCAGGGGAGGAACAGATTGTTGAAAGAAAACATTCCTACCTGTTTTACCTTCCCACTTTTAATACAGACCTATCACAACTGGATAAGCAGATATAATTTGGTAGTACTTAGAATAGTTCTGCCAATTCAAGGCTCAACTGAAACACTTTCTTGTTCAGCTTTCATTTTTCCTATTAAATTTTCATGGATAAGAAACCAAACCAAAGTATGGAAAAGCTAGATAGACTATCAGAAATCCTTGTAGATCTGAATTCCCTTTGTTCTCAAAATGAAGATTTTTCTAGACTATTGGTTATAGCCATAGGACCTTTCTGAGTATTTTGAATGACTTGAAGGAAATCAGCCCCATAAATTTAGGTTCCCTCAATAAAACAGATTTGCTAACTCAGTTTTTCATGTAAACCTATTCCTACAGGAGCTAATATCTTATTTCTCCTGGATGCCGGAAATTATACTATGAATAAAATAAAAATGGGAGTTTTACTTTGAGTTAATGCATCCATATACATGCATGAATGAACTCCTTTGTTCGGGGGTTTTTATTTTTTATTTTTTTAAAATATATTTTATTGATTTTTTTTTTTTTACGGAGAGGAAAAGAGAGGGATAGAGAATTAGAAACATCGATGAGAAAGATTGATCAACTGCCTCCTGCACACTCCGTACTGGGTATGTGCCCATAATGAAGGTTGACTGGAATTGAACCTGGGACCCTTAAGTCCACAGGCCAATGCTCTATCCACTGAGCCAAACCGGTGAGGGCTGTCCTGGGTTTTTAAAACTATGCTCCTGGAATCAGCACACACACTCCTGTGCCTGGGCAGGAGCAGGTGGTCCCTGGGAGGAGAGGGGACAGGTCCCAGGCCTCACGTCACATTTGAAGAGTTGTGAAACGTCTGTGAAAACTCATTTGTGGTCGGATGGCAAGCACCACTGCAGGCCTCTTGGGGGTTCTAAGAAACCCTATAGGTGCGGTGAAAACAGAATTTGGAAATATTGGGTATACTTTTTAAAGCAGTTATAACAATTTTTAAAGTCCCAATTGCAGTGATTAAAGAAACAAAACAGACATCCCACTATCTGCTCCATTTTTTAGACATTCCCGTCAGGACCTCAAGGCAGCTGCGCCTGTGGTGCTGCCTCTTCTTGGTCTCTACATCCAGGCTTCTCTGAGCTGCACGTCTTCCTTCTCCTCATAGCCCAGGGCACCTGGTGGGGAGCCCTGCCTGTGGCTCAGTGTCCCCCAGCATCTCTGCGGAGTTTGGCCAGGATGCTCGCACAGGCTGAAGTTCCCAGTCTGCTCTTGTGTTGTGCACTCAAGCACAGCATCAAGCCCCTGGCTTAACCCGGCCCTTCCTCTGCGCCTGGCCCCCATGCCCCCCCCCTCCCCCCAGGTGGGAGCTGGACTTGGTGGCAGTTGTCTGAAACGCTCCTGGCCGGACACTGTGGAGTGGCTCTTTGTTGGTGAACAAGTCTGCCAGGCCACAGCTCCCGGAGTGCAGTGAGCACCCAGCCCACGCCCCAGCGCTCCTCCTGCTTCCCCCAGGGGTCTCTCCGAGGAGACCACACCGGTGGTCCAGTAACGAGATCAGGTGGCCTCCGTGTCACCGGAGTGACTGCCTCTCCTCCCCGCAGCCGCTGCAGGAGCAGGCCGGGCGCCAGGAGGAGCTGTGAGCACCTGGAAGCTGCACCCGCAGCTGCAGCCAGGCAGGCAGAGCTGAGGGCGGGGCCGGCGCACCCGCCTCCCCGTCGCCGCCGCAGGCACCGGCCGTCTGGCTCCCGGGGTGATGGATGGCGCTGCGCCGCGCCGGGCGGGAGGGGCCGCGGGGCTCCGGGCAGGCCTCCTGCGCTCACCCCGCGCGCGTGGGGCCATCGCGGGCCGCCCGTGGCTGCAAGGGGGCAAGGCTGGACTGATCCCCCCGCGGGCTTTAAGGACTGGTCCCCTCCGCAGCCTTCTCCCTACTGGGCGCCCCCCTCCATCCACCCCTCCCTGCGCCCCTCCACTCGCGTCCCTCCCCATGCCCCCTCCCCAAGCTCTCCCAGTAATTGGAAACATTTATGGAAAAAGTCCGCGCGGAGGCATCCAAGAGAGGTCTCTCTCCCCAGAGGAGCGGTTCCCTGCTTGGCGCCGCTCTCCGAAGCCGGCTCCTCCTCCCAGGGATGTGGGGGGTCGGGTGGGGATTGGGGGGGGGGGGGGGAGGGCGTTCTGCGGGGGAATGGGGCGCAGATGCTGCCCGCGCTGGGAACCGCTTCTGGTCCCGCCACTCCCGCTAGTCTCTCCTCTCCACGCATCTAGTTTCATTTTTTTGGTTTTTAAACCTGATTCTCCCTCTACCTCCGTCTCCTCCCACCACTCCCGTGAAAGACAGAAAGTGGGTCTTATCTGCGGCCTGGAAGGGGCGTTGGTTGGGGACCTCCGAAAGGGGACACCAGGGGATGCAGAGCGCACACTTGTGATCCCAGCCGTAGCCATCGCCGGAAGTTAAGGGCTGTGAGGTGTAATTAAGATCCCAAGGACAAGTCCCATCACTTTTCCCCATTAGCTTCACCGATGACATGTATTACACATGAACTATAATAGTAGTTTCTCGGGCGTAATATCAGTTTTGTGTTTTTTTTTTTAAGTATTGATAAGCGGTGGGATGGTAAGAGTTATCATGAATGGGTGTGCCTCAGGAGCTAGATCTTTACCCCATGTGTAAGCCTATGCCACTGCGCCCAGGTCATTTCAGTACAGTTTCTAGGAGAGGGTAGCAAGCAATATATTTGACCACCATTCTTCAACTTCCCCTCTTTAGATGGGGTGTCTGAGGGCTTGAGGAGGAAGGCATCAGGCTGGTGTGTCTCAGAGGCTGCCTCTCACCCACAAGGAGACAGCCCAGTCCTGTTGCCTCCCAGTCATAGACTCTTACAGTTTCAGGACAGTTGCATTAAAAAAAAATTAAGGCTAAAATCGGGTCCTTGTGTAGGTGAGAATGATTAGGAAATTCCCTCGTATCCTACCAGAGAGACTCCCTGGTCTTCCAATCCATGAGAGGCTTCCACAGAGAAGAGCTCTCTCTCCCAACTTTCCCATAAGACGCACTTCCCAGAGTTTCCCCCTCAGCAGGAGGACTTGTGTTGTGCTTGGGTGCATTCTCACTGCACCGTGGGGTGGACTTGCCTTCAGCCAGGAGCAGGTGCTGTGGCCTGCGTGGTGGGTGTTTTTCCCTGGAGTTGTCCGTGACGCAGTTTATCTGCTCCTCAGAGTCAAGGTGATGCCTTGGACCTGGTACTTCCAAAGGTCCCCAAATATTACTGGTGTCAATGTCACAGTAAGTTAAGAACACAAAGATTTTTATTTGTTATTTTCACTTGAATACACAAAGTTTCAATGGAGACAAATTCTAAACTGCCCAGTGCAAATTACCTAATGCAAATTTTCTGTGGCAAAAAGTAAAAAAGAATGAAAATTTTCAGTTTGTGTATGCGTCTGTAATAGTCTAATTATTTTGACAATGAATACATTTTTATAGTATATATAGACATTATACAAAACATACACAACACAGAAACTCTTGATAAGAAAAACACATGGAATGACTTATTTTACTTTAGGGATTTAGAAAAGTAGGTTTCTTTTCATCTGCTTTGTTTCATTTAAAAGAGCCTTACCCAGGAGCACGAGAAGATACCAGAGTCTGAAGCCAACCCCTAGTGAACTTGCTAGCTTAGCCACTCTTCAACCCCAAATGCTCAGTAGCCCCCCGGAAATGAAATCCAGAGGTGAGAATTTCCTCCAGTTCCCACTCTTTTTTCTCTCTCTTCCTTCTCCATTGTACTGAAAACATAATTGGCAACCATCAGCAGCTTTACTCTGGCGATGAGTCCCTGGTAGAAAAGCAGAATGAACCATTGCAGAGGTATCCCTTCCTTCATTTTCTTCTGAAGAAGGAGCCCCTGAAGGTGCGAATGTGGTCATGGGCTGCCTGTCTGCGGGGGGGCCCCCAGGACTGCTTTCCACTGGGGCCCCAGGGGCTCAGCCCATTCCCAGTCCCAGCATCTTCACAATTCCTCAGGGTCACAGGGTTCATCTCCCTCAGGGTCTCCCCTTTGCTGCGAACACTGGGGGCTGCGAAGCTGTTATTAATACGGCACCTTTGAGTGGACGAGGAAAGAAGATTTGGGACGACTGGGAGAGTAAGCAACACAAACGTTTCTCAAAGGAAAGACTGTTTTCAGCGGGCGGTTGGTGACCCTTGCCTTGATGGGAACGGAGAGCACAGTGTGCTGTTTGTGAAGCGGGAACACTGTACCTTTATGCAGACTTTGGGAGTGTAAGAGGCCTGAGATTTATGGAAATAAAAGGATTTTTTTTTTATTAAAGAAACTTCCCTTTGCCTGGCTGCAGGTGCAAGAACAGTAGGGGTCTCTCGTCCCCTGTGAGGCTAGGAGAACTACCTCCTAGAAGTCAGTGTTCAATAATGTTCCAGAAACACAGTGGGGATGTGGAGCACTAGAAAGGTCCTCGGACTCAGGGGGACAAGCCATGAAGTGTCATATTATGGATTGCAGCAGTATCTGTGATCCTCTTTCCTGCTACTCGGTGTCTCCTCTGTGTCTCAGTTGAACTCATTGTCAAAGAAAGGCAGTTGGTGCGATGGAACCAGATGATGACTCCACACAGAGTTTTCGGGGAGGTTATTAAATCTCTCCGAGTTGGGTTTTCCGTCAGACTGCTCAAGGGTTCCACACAAGAATCAGGTACGCAGTCTTGAGTAAGTCGTCTAACCTTTCTGTCCTTTGGCTTCTTGCCCATAAAATGGGCACAGTAGAATGCCTACTTCATTTGTTTGCTTTAGTATTAATTAAGAAAATGCATGGATTTTAGGTAGAATGCTGGGTTGCAAAGAACATAGATGATTTCTGGTTAACTTAAGCAGGGAAAGGACTTATGAGAAGGCTAAATTTACTTCTGCAACTAATGGCACAGTTGAAGAAGTAGGTTTAGAAAAAGACCAAGAAGCAAGGATGGCTGGACCTTGAGGCCCTGAGCCCTGGTTGGGAGTCTTGTGTTGCTTCAGGTCTCAGCTCTGCTGCTCCGTGGGGAGACTTGTTAACTAGTGCTGAGAGGGAACCATTTCCTCTGGGTTAAATGGCCCATCTGAAAGATAGGGTGCAAGGCACACGAGTGTGCATGCGTGTGCATGGAGGAAAAATGGGACTCATTCTCTCAAATAGGCTGAAGATTCAGATGTTAAACTGCTAAGCAATGGGAAAAGTTAGACTAAATAACATCTTGTAAGGAGCAAGCACACCCAATAGAAGCTTGTTATTACAATGATTCCGATACAGTTGTAATTAACCTAGTTATTAATACCAGGAAAGAAGAAAGGGGAAACCCAAAGAGTCTAGGCATACCATTTGTACAGCTTTGTCAGGAAGCTGCAGTTAACACTCCCAGGGACCACACATCCATTCCCCGTAGACCTTTGGGGGAAGGAACCAGGCAAAGGGAGAGAGAGACATATGCCCAGTAAAGTCTGGGCGAAATAGGGAGGTACATGTCTGTCAGTCACACCTGGGAACAGGTCACTGCCAGAGGAGGCATGGATGATGAAGCCCTGGGCTGATTGGGAATATTTAATCCCTAAGCAAAGCAGGTTGCTTCTCGGCTCCTGGCCCTCTCGGTTCGCACTCTCTTGGTCACTCTGATGCTTTTGCTCTTTTGCATTCACTCACATGGCCCATAGCCACGTGGGCCCCACACAGTGGACCAATGGCCTGCAACTAGCCTGATGCTGTACCAGACCCAAGGCCACCGTGGAGTGGAAAGTCTGGACGCTGGCTTTGCTTTTAGCTCTACTGAATCCCCAGCTGCACTTCTTCCAGGCCTGGACTAAGGGAAATGGGACTTTGGAAACTCAGGGAGGTAATTCCACACAAACACAAATGACTCATTCTTCCATGCGAGTCTCAGAAAATTATTTTTCTTGAGATAGTATAAGGACCCCACATCCAGCACGCAGTGGGGGAGAGGATACCCAGCATCCACTGGTGACAATTCTTTCCCACATTTTGTGAAATAGTTGTGACAATACCTGCCTAAAAAGGCATAAAAATATCATAGACTAAGTGTAGTACTTGAGACATAATAATTCATGCTCAACACATGCTAGCTAATATTATACTATTATGAGAGTGACAACGATTAGTAAATTAATGGATACATTAAAATATTTTAGTCTGATCAGCATCTTCAATGTTTTTCCTCATAAGTCATTTTATAAAATCACTATAAAAGAGAAAGTTGGCCAAGTTTCCTCTCCTTCGTTTACTCTTGTACTTCAATATTGTACCATCCCCACTTCATAAGAGAGAAAACTTTTGCTGAAAGCTGCGTTTTCTCTGAAAATCAAATCCTAATGAAAAATTATACATAGAAAGCTACATTTGTTTATTTCCACTTTAGTTTCTAAATCTTGAGGGAAAAATGCTTACTTTCAACTCAGAGGAATGTATACTGTCTCAGGGAAAACATAAATGATGTCACTCCCGTATTTTTCATAAGGTTATATTTGCGTGTTAATTTTCTTAGGTTTTTAAATGAGAGCAAATTAACAAAGATTATAGGTATTTTATATCTTCTTTCAGCATCCTATTAAAAATGCAACCTGTTATAGTGAGGGATCCAGATCCAGAGGAGGGAAAATGGGTGTGCTGAGCACTTTCCCTTTTCTCTACTGGGTGATAAGTGTTTCTATATAAGGAAAGGACATAGTTTGCAAGATGCCACTATTACATGTTTCCATAGTAATCTGTACTTTCTATTCCTCCTGCAATTATTGAATACACGATGAGCATTTCTTTAATCTTTGTGTTGTCCCTTGTCAGATCTACCAGGTGGGATCTGGGGACATTGTGTTTACCCTGTATCCTCTGGCCCAGCTGTGGTTAGGGCTCTGACTTTGGAGGTGGATGATCTGGCTAAAGCATCAGATTTGCTATTTCTTTGCTATGTGACCCTGTGCAAAGGACTTCGATGCTCTGTGGCAGTTTCCTCACCTGCAATGTTGGGGGTAATAATGTTATCTACTTAATAACATCCTGGAGAGGCAGCTTTGGGAGGTGACACCTGCAAACTGCCTAAGACACCCTAAGGCCTGCCAACAATGAGCTAGCGAGAGACCTGCACTCAGGAAGAGCTTGTTGACGGACTAAGTTGCAGGTAGTCTGTCTTGGAATTAATGGATCTGCCCACTTCAAAGACGGAGAACTTTAAAACCATTGGAGACCAATTGAAATATGACGATCATTTGCAAATGGCTGATTAGAGACACAAATGTGGAAGGCTCAGGATTCAGGATGCATCTGGGGGGAAAAACAATGGCAAACATGAGAAAGGTCTGCAGAGTGTCTTTGATGAGTTCGAAAAGCTGACTTTGAAAGCATTTCCCATTCAGGGCAGGAATTTATTGAGAGTGCTCACCCATAAGCAAGCCAGTAATTCCAGTGGTTTTGCAGGACCCCAAACATTTTAGTTTACTTGGGAAAGGGGTTTCTGCACATTGGCTGTAACATGGAGATGTGGAGGGTGAGGATATCAAACAGAGAAAACTGATATCCTTCGTCCTGCCGTTGGAAGTGCTCACAGAGTGAGACCGCTGCTGTACGGTGGGCATTGCTTTCCCAAATGGAGTTAAATTAAGATAAATGTACCATTAGGGAATGGGCACTTCATTGTGTTCGCCGTACCCCTTGTAACAGTGCTGTAACAATTTTAAGTCCTAATTAAGGTTTATAAGCAAATTTATTTGACTCTGAAGCTGTAAGATAAAATGTGGCTGTCTGCTGGTTAACCGAGGTTCTTGTGTTCAGATTTGGATTTCTCAGCTGCAGGACCCTCCCCGGAGCTCCTTTGAAATGTGCATGCACTTCACATTGCGGTCAATGCTGCTGAGAGAGGTAGACAGATGGTGGGAGCCTCAGTTATACAGCTTGACCCACAACTGATAGCATAGAAGATTGCAATGTGGCGCAGGTGGACATTGGTTGACTCTGTTGGATATTTTCTATTCTGTGAATCCAATGGGCAGCCCACCTGCACTACATTGAGCTTACATGTATGCACACAGGGTTCACATCCATCCATTTGCATAGACGACTGCTGGGCTTGGTCTGTCTGAGAGTCTGGGTCTCGCATCTTCCCGCCACTTGCTCCTGTAACTCTGAGCATTGTTGGCCTTGTCAAGTGAAATCCTCCAAGGCTGGCTTAGATCCAATATTTTTCACTAAGTTTTGCATTGTGAATAGAAGAAGAAGTGGACTTTGGGCCTCTGAGTGCCCATGCTAGAAGGAAAAAAAATGTTCACTGACCTGTGTTTAAAAGTAGTTCGTGGTTAGGAGTGCACTATAGAAAAGTCTTTTGGGGGAAGAGATAAGATGGCAATAAGTTGGCAACGTTAAACACGGGATAAGCATCTAGGAGGAAACCACAATATTGACCACAATGGGTTGACCACAGACCACAGACCAAGAATAGACAGGCAACTGCTTCCTGAACACAATGGCTTTGTTTGCAGAGGCCACGGAGGAAGCAGCTAGGAACAAAAGTGCAGGATTCACCTGGGCTTTTGCTGGTACAGGATGCTGTGGATGGGAGGCTGCTAACACCTGCGTTTCAGATTTCTCTTAGAAGCAGCTGTTCGTAGGAGACAAGAAAGAAGGCAGGATCATCCACACGGGTACAGGTCCTAACCCAGAAAAGAAGTGGGCAGCCAGAGGAGGCAGAAAGAAACCTAAAATTAGTTTTCCTTTGTCATGAAAACTTGTCTTATTCACACTCCATTTTAGATATAAATCAGTGTAGAGAATACAGATGCAACGCCCTATTTGCATATGTGTTCCCTGCGCTTTGCACACTCTGGAGAAGAGTCTCACCCATATGATGGCATTATGAAAATATTCCTTATTGGTTATCATGGAGGCACTCGTGTAGTGTCTCTGGGCAATTATCGATAGATTTGGCTTAAAATGAGGATTCCTTTCTCAGCAGGTTTGCTCAGTAAATTATGTGATTGTCTCTTTGTTCCCTTCATGTGGCATTTCTCCAGCCAGCACAGGGAAAGTGCTGCTGCTAGGCAAACGACAGTCCTGGGGAACAGGAAGTGGCTGATGGTGTCCATGGGCCATGGCACATTTCCTTTCCTGCTGTTTGTCAGCAAAGAAGAGTCAAGACTAAAATTTTCACTGTTTTCTTTTAAGCAAAGAGCAACCCCAAAGTATGTTCGTTGTAAACATTCATGCTCAATAGTAGACACTTCCTTCTGCATCGGAATACTGATCATCTGACCAGGCTTTCCAGCTGCACAGGGCCTTCTCCCCACTGCTGTAAGAGTTTGGCCACAAAGCATTCTTTTTTAATGAGTCAGGGATCATTGTTAGGAATATAACTGTGGTTTACAAACACCTGCTCACCCTCCCTCATCGTGCATGCATATACAAGTAAAATTTTCAGCAAGTACAGGTCTATTTCCCAATTGCTTCAACAGGTAAAAACTGGCACCATTTCTTGGCACAACAAACGGTGTAATTGTCCCTCTAGCTGATACCTGTTCTGAGCTGCTCCAAGTGGATTTATTATAAAGCCTTCTTATGATCATCCAACTCTGGAGCCTCCCAGTGGGCTTGCTTTTAAAACTCGGGGGTTGCACAGACCATCTAGAAAGAATATGAGAATTACGAAGTTGGAAGAAGCACCGCATGGCTGCTATTGGCTTGCCAGCCGTGGTGCGAGGCAGAACAGGTGTATGTAAAGGTGACTCGCACTCCCCGCAGACAGCGCCTTGGGGAGCGGCGAGCTGCGGCACGCAGGGATATTTTCAGGAGTGAGGTGTAAAATTCCAAAGCTATTGGTTCAGGTCAGGTTCGCATCCACACGTTTGGATCTTCCGTAGCAACCTGTCTGAAAGGTCTCAAATAGTCTCAAACAGTGCGTCGGGCTGGAAATCTTACAGGAACTTCATTTCTCCTAAGGGTTTGGACACTTCCTGTAAAAGTCAGCCCAGAATAGCCTTTGCATGTCTGAGTCAAAGATGGAAAAGCAATGAAACAGCCTCTCGCTTTCTATTGTTTTAGGTTAAAAAAAAAAAGTATGCTTCTTTGAGGGTTGTGAGTGCTTTCAACAGAGATTAAGTAATAGAAAAGTTCAGACATTTGGGCTCCTGTGTGGTGGGGGAAGTCTGCAGAAACCGAGTTGGGAGAGGATTCTCATTTTGTTCAGAAGGGTTGCCCGAATCCAGCCTTTGCATTTTTCTTCTGAAGATGAGAAACAGTGGCAGGACTGTGTAGAGGAACTATTGATAGATTTGCTCTGGAACCCTGCATTTCCAGGAGCTGATGGAATGGCCAGACTGATCCGCGAACCTGACTGGGTGTTGATTTCCTGGAGAATCTGCACAGCAGGCGCCGGGTCTGTGAGAGCCACTGGGAGGCAGGGTGGGTGCTCCACGCGGGTCCAGGAGGATCCCCGGATTTTCCCAAGTCACACGGGGTCCTTGAGTCTGATAGAAGGACTGGGTGACCGGCAGGTCTTTCCTTGCAGCCGAAGTGAGTGATCAACTATTGACAATTGGCAGCAAGACTGAATGGGTTTCCTCGCTGGGAAGAGAGACACCTTAACATGTGAGATGTGCGTTTCCTGAGATGACTCCATGGAGCAGCCTCTCTTAGGGAGACAGCAAGGCGCTCTGAAGGCACCGCAGGGCCTGAGTGCCCTCCGCACAACTCCTCCTGGTGGGAAGTAGCGTAGTGCGTTCCTGGCTAATGGATCTAAAACGCGGTTGCAAAATTGCTCCCTTACTAGTTCCCCCACCTGACCGTCCTCTGATTTTCAAGGTGGAGGACTGGCAAGCCCATCCTCCAGCTGTTTCCGGTGTTTTCTCACCATCCCCTCCTGTTACTCATTTTAATGTAACACGAGAGCAATTTGGAAAAGTTATTCCGCAGAGGCCATGCCATGTTGGACCACCAAACCCGCCCCGCCGGGCTTTCCTGTCCTGTGCGGTCCTTCCGAGGGACAGGAAGTGGTGGAGACTCAGAGGAAGGTGCCCTGGAGGGAGCTCCAGGCGGGCCTGCCGCTGCAGCTCCTGAGGTGAGCTCTGCGCTTGGCATGCACGCTGTGCTGTGCCAGGAGGCATTGCTGGGAAGGGCGGGCGGCCCAGCCCACGTCTCTCCTGGCACGCAGGGGAGCCTGCTCCATCTGCTGCGAGGGCCGTGCTGGCTGGGGAGCCTGGAGGACAGGACTTCAGCTCAGATATAGGAGGCATCCCCCTCATCCTGTGGGGGGCACTTGCTTTTCGGCAGTCCTGGTCCCTTGGCTATGGAGGGGTCAGGCAGAGATGCGTCTGTTCATTGTGGAGAAGGGTGATATGGAGCTGATACCTGTTAGAAAGATTTGAAGAAAGGATCAAAGCCTGGGGTGAGAGGGGGCAGGGTGGAGAGGGCTAATGGGGGAAAAATGGGGATATCTATTATACTTTCAACAATAAAGATAAATTTAAAAACATACAAAAAAGAAGACCATAGCCTGCACGTTTAATTTCCCAGCCTCCTCCTGTGAGCTGCCACCTGGCTGCTGGGTGTTCCATGGTGACTTACTGGTGGCTCCCACCCTCTGCAGTCCCTTCCTCTGGCCTGGCTGCGCCCAGGGTGGTAGGTTCACAGGTGACAATCAATGGCAGTTTGCAGTGAAGAAGCTGGGGACAGAATGACCAAGGAGGACAGGAAGGACAAGTGGTGTTGGGACAGAGGCATGCATTAGCTACAGAGACTCTCTAACATATTATGGGCTTGTGAGGGCTTATGAGCAAAAGTCATGATTTTTCAGAATTCTTAGGCACCAACGGACCACTGAATACTGTCTGATAAGCACACCGCAGAGGTGTCATAGTGAACAATCGCCAGGAAAGAATGTTCTTTTACTAGAATTTGGTGGAGCCTGGACTGGGTAGGCAGGCTTGTAGGTGGCGGTGACAGAAGAGGCTGACACCCAGGCTTGGCCTACGGTGGGGGAAGTGGGAGGGTTACCCCTGTTTTGTGACGGGACTCAGGGAACCAGCCTGGACCTTTCTGCTCTGTGGAGGTGCTGGCCACTCAGGTCAGAGCAGAGGAAGTCTCTGGGAGCCTGGCAGGCAGCGGGGCCCCTGCTGGCCCATGGGCCAACCCCAAGTGCTTTGTCAATGGTCTGAATAAAGCTTATCCTTCATCCAATGGCCTGAGAGAAACACGCTCAGATCGTGTGGCATCATTCTGTTGGGTTTGGTCCTCAAGCTTTGGTGGAGCACTTTGATGAGCAGACAGACTATCCCAGAACAATTATTTTACATTTTTGCTTAATGACTACTAGAATAAAAGTTGTTTTCTATTGGCAGGGACACAACTATTCCATAGATTTTGAAATGGTCACACACCTTGAACCTCTCTGCAGGCTTGTCTGAGGTGTCCTCATGTTTGCCTTATCTGTGGGCATTGGTGCTTCTGTGGAGGTTTGAAGGTAGTAAATACCCACTAGGTGAGCCCTCGTTTCCAAGAACTCCAGTCTCTGGCATGGATCTTACGGGCTGGTTTTATTTTTTCTGTATGTCTCTCAAAAAATCCTCCTCATGAGATATATTCTAGGTCACTATCGACTAAACACACTCCGGCAGCAGCCCTGAGAGCAGGTCCCCCAGAAATCCCGATCCATCCTCTGAGGTCCTTGCTTTAAACTCTGAGTATTTCAGAACACTGTATTATTTTCCTAAGTTGCATTTCAGAATTTGGATTTGTTTTTACTTTAGCTAGTCTCCCTTTCTTCCAAGAAGTTTGGGGAAGCTAGGTTGACCCCACCCACCAGACTGCAGCATGCTAGGGCATTTGTGCAGAAGGTGTGAGAGAGCCCAGAATCCCGGCTTTCTAAGCCCCTCCTAGGTGCTCAGCCATGTTCATGCTCTGTCTTGGGGAGCAGCATAGCGCCCATGGTGTTCTGAACCCCTTTCCACCTGACCATTCTTGAATTTTGAGTCTCTGGATAAAAATATGGGCCCAGACTTTGTCCACTGCCCTTTAATTCCCACACTGTTGTAGGTTTACATGGATGGGAGGGCAGCCCCCGAGATCTGTGGAATGCCCTCATCCTTCACATGCATTCTAAAGCTTTAGTTTGTTTATGCTTCACACATGGGTCTGCTGCTGAGGCAGCCAGAGTGGGGCTCCTACTTTTTTTGCTCTTGGTGTGTGAAAAGTGCAAACATTTTATGTTTATTATTGTTGAAGCTTTCTCAGCTAAGCTAAAGAGATACATCAAGATGGCTTATTCTCAGGGGACCAAGTTCAGACATTTCACAACATGTCAATAATTGCCTTTAACATGAGCCACTATGTCTTCTTTGTTTATGAGTAAATTTCCTTATTTAATGTTAATAACATGACTGATGCTGTTAGTGGGCTCAGTATCTGCTCCTAAATTCTTGACCTAATCTACATAGTGCTGAGAAAATTCCCTTCGATGTGGTGATAAAACTTTTGCTGATCCCCATTGTGTGCCTACTACACACTGTAGAAGGTGCTGGGATGTGACTCTGGTGAAGACGAAGAGCAATGATGTCCACTTTGGGTCCGGTTACAGAATATTCTTCCTTTTTGGTCCAAAATGAACTTGTACAACAATCATTTGAATATGTAACATGAGTTAAAAAGCCAAAGGGACCTTAATTAATCCTAAAGCTATCAAGAATTTTCTCCTAGAGAACCTGAATTGTAGATCTTTTTAAAACTCACTGGCCATTGAGTCTCTGATTTGGAGCTTTTATTAGCTTTTCAAACATAATACCTCACACTTTCTGAAAAAGGGTTGGTGCAATGGCTACTCTCATCTCCCAGATTCTGAACCAGAATTTGTACAGAAGGATTTCTCCCTTTTAGGGGCAGTCTGATTCCCCTAAAATTCACATGTTCTCTCTGAAGACATACGGTATCTATGTGAATCAGTAATTCTACAAAAGTCAGGATTTAATTTAACAATGTTGATTTTGGTTGGCCTGTCCATACATAATGAACATTTTCTGAGTTCTAAAATAAAATTGAAGGCGATTTTCTCTTAATCTTATTTCCATAACATTTTAGACACCAAGAGAATGTGCCAAAATCTAAAACTTTTCTGACACAAGGAAGCCCTGGAGGCATTATGAATCATTTAACATCTAAAGGTTCCATAATTTAATCCAACACATTATTTTTAAAAGATTTGGAGCCAGGCAGACTTGGACTTCAATCACACTATTGCCACCTTCTACACATGTTCCTTTATTATTCTAGTATCCTCATTGGTAACATTAAGCAAAATGGCCACTTACCTCACAGAACTGTGTCTATAGCACCAGCACTTGGCCCACAGTGAGTACTCAATGAAGTAAAATATGGTTAGTTGTACCATTTTTTTGCTCTGTTCCTGTCTTCCCTCCATGTAATGTACCCAAATTTAAGAAATCTTACATAAATATAAATATAAATTACAATGTGTTCACACTAAGTGGATGTGTTTCTCCTAAGAAAGAATGGGAGAATCAGGACATGTTCGCATTATGACAGAATAATGACAGAAGAAAAGTTAGTTCAAGCCAAATGTATTGATGTAGGATCATTAAACAAAGATTGTGCATGTAATGCTGCAGCTTGATGAATGAGAGAAGGTTCTAACTGTTTGGTTTGTTGGCTGAAACATGGACCAAAAGATGGCGCACAGTGAACAAATTGAAAATGCTGGACAATCTTAATATAATGTAGAATAAGGAATTCAAAGGCTCGGGGAGATTTGAATGTTCGAATGGAATTGTCATTTAAGATTTACTCACCTTGAGGAGGCCCAGAAGACAGGCTTTTCACAACTATGAGAAATAATTTATGAGGGGAGCCCACACTGTTGAAGAGCTCTGTGTTTGCTCTTCCCTGCAGGCTAGACCTCAGTGAGAACTGCAGCCTTCTACTGGAAAACCTAAAAGCATCAGTTATTCTCTGAATCCATGAGAGCAATTGGATCCTGGACAGCAGGGGCAAAGAGATGGCATTTAACTGCCAAAGACAAGGGAGATGTGGTTTTATAATAGACAGCAGAATTAAAGAAGCAACCAGAATACTTTGACTTATAAGTGCAGACCTATGACATTGACTAGTTGATCATGGTCTTTCTAGAAGTGAAATATATAGGAAAACTATTAAATTTTCACTTGATCTGTTCAGTCAAAGGAGTTCTAGGCCAAAAGAACAAAAGTCTAATCTGAATCCTAAAATCAGAGAGTCATAGCACCTCAATTGAGTCTCAGACTAAAGCCAGTTTAGAGATTCACAACTCCCTGAATGAAGAGGAGGCAGGGTCCTCTCCAGGAAGGACCATGGTGCTCTGCAAAATTTTTATTCTGTTAACATTTTCCCAGCCTTCCCAAAAAAGACCTGCAGATCTGAATTGCAGCATCAGTCTCCTGGGTTTTCAGCCTGTCATACCATCCTGCAGATTTTGGACTTGCCAGCCTCCATAATCATGTGAGTTAATTCCTTATAATAAATCTCCCTCTCAGGTGGAAGCTACACTCACCTCTCCCAGGACCAAACTGAAAATACAACTAAAGTATGGAAAATCTTCCTGATTGACCAACAGAAGAGTAGCATTATAACCAAGGACTTACAGAGTAGGACACATCAGGATGAATTAGGTTTTTTTTTTTTTTTTTTTTTTTTTTTTTTTTTGTGTGTGGGGGAGAGGAAGCAATAGCTCCACCCATTGGAATCCCACTCACCCTACCCTGAGGAACATAAACCCTGCTGAGGAGTAGAACCTAGGGCTCTTTAAGTGATTGAGAATAACAAACAGCCTGCAGGCATAGGCGGATCTCAGAGTGAAGCAGGCCTTGGTGCACACCCAAGCCCACCAGAGAGAACCATAATTGGATGGCTGATAGCTACAAATAAGTTGCCCAGGGGCAGTCACAGTGCACCAGAGACCTTATGAAGAGGCCCATAACCAATACACCCAGTGGCTGGCTCCAGACAAGAACAGAGGAGGATCCAATAAGCTTCACAAGCAGCATGTCTATGGACACCAAAATCAGCTGAGGCAAATTCTGCTTCATGTGATCAGCATGCGAATGGCAACTTGCACACTGTGTTGCAAATGGGGCATCACTGTCAGCAAGTCAGAGGGCCAGTAACAGTCAAGGCTCAATGACAGCATATCACACAAAAAGGACATTCTTAGAGCATCCAGCTCAGGTGATGAGGGAGACTGTGCCACTGGGTCCCACAGGTCACCTACTACATAAAGCCACTGACAAAGACTAAGAGTCATAGCAGCTTTATCTAATACATAGACACAAATATAAAGAAGCAGCCAAAAGGGGGAGACAAAGAAACAGGCCCCAAATGAAGAAATAAGAGAATTCTCTAGAAGAAGAGCTAAGTGAAATGGATGCAAGCAATTTATCAGACAAAGAGTGCAGAATCATGATTATAAGGATGTGACCTTTCAGTTTATCAGTGGATGATGGATAAAGAAGACCTACTCTGTATATACAATGGAATATTGTTCAGTCACAAAAAAGAAGGGAATTCTTCCAACTGTGACAACATGGACAGATCTTAAGGATGTTCTGTTAAATTAAACATGTCAGACAGAGAAAGAAAAATGCTGCATGATCTCACTTATATGCAGAATCTGAAAACAGCAGCAAACAACAAAACCAAACTAATGAAAAAAACAAAACAAAAAAAGAGAGGTCAGATTTGCATTTACCAGAGAATGGAAGTGGGGAGAGGAGGAAATGAAGAAAGGTAAACAAAAGTACAAACTTCCAGTTATGATATAAGTAATAAGAATATATAGTAAATTATAACATGATTATTATAGTTTTCTGGAATACTATAGTTGACATACAATGTTATATTAGTTTCAGGTGTACAACAGAGTGACTCAATATTTATATACCTTACAAACTGATCATCACAATAAGTCTAGTAACAATCTGTCATTGTACATAGTTATTATTATTATTATTTTAATCTTTAATGTTCAGATTATTACAGATATTTCTCTTTTCCCCCCTCAACCCCCCACCCGATAGCTCCCTTCCACCTGGTCCCCATTCCACTTCAGGCCCATGGCCCTCCACTGTCCTCGTCCATATGTGTAAGATCTTTGTCCAATCTCTTCCGGCACCCCTCACACCACCTACCCCCCAAGAACTGTCAGTCCACTCCCTTTACATGCCCTTCATTCTATTACATTCACCTGTTTATTCTGTTCATCAGATTTTTTATTCATTTGATTTTTAGATTCACTTGTTGATAAATATGTATTTGTTGTCACTTTGTTGTTCATAATTTTTTATCTTTAACTTTTTCTTTTTCTTCCTCTTGTTAAAGAATACC
Source organism: Pipistrellus hanaki (assembly GCF_964339955.1). Lineage (NCBI taxonomy): Eukaryota > Metazoa > Chordata > Mammalia > Chiroptera > Vespertilionidae > Pipistrellus > Pipistrellus hanaki. The sequence goes on from NC_140519.1 coordinate 8,206,071, forward strand.
CTTCATCATTTCATATAATACTGGTTTGGTGGTGATGAACTCTTTTAGCTTTTTCTTATCTGTGAAGCTCTTTATCTGACCTTCAATTCTAAATGATAGCTTTGCTGGGTAGAGTAATCTTGGTTGTAGGTTCTTGCTATTCATCACTTTGAATATTTCTTGCCACTCCTTTCTGGCCTGCATAGTTTCTGTTGAGAAATCAGCTGACAGTTGTATGGGTACTCCCTTGTAGGTAACTATTTTTCTCTTGTTGCTTTTAAGATTCTCTTTGTCTTTTGCCCTTAGCATTTTAATTATGATGTGTCATGGTGTGGTCCTCATTAGATGCCTCTTGTTTGGGGTCCTCTATACTTCCTGGACTTGTAAGTCTATTTCTTTCACCAGGTAGGGGAAGTTTTCTGTCATTATTTCTTCAAATAGGTCTTCAATATCTTGCTCTCTCTTCTTCTGGCATCCCCATAATTCAGATGTTGGTACGCTTGAAGTTGTCCCAGAGGCTCCTTACACTATCTTCATATTTTTTTTTTTTTTTTTTTCTCTTTCAGTTGGGTGTTTTTTGCTTCCTCTTCTTTCAAATCTTAGACTTGATTCTTGGTATTCTCTAGTCTACTGTTGAATCTTTGTATATTATTTTTTATTTCAGTCAGTGTATGCTTAATTTCTGACTGGTCCCTTTTTCATTTTTTAGTCATTCTCACTAAGATTCTTGAAGGTCTCACTAAGTTCTTCAGAGATTTCTAAAAGATTCTTGAATATCCTTATAACTGTGGTCTTGAACTCTATATCCAGTATTTTGCTTTCTTCCATTTCTTTGATTTGTGACATGTTTCTTTGTCTCCGCATTTTTGCTGCTTCCCCGAGTTGGTTTCAATGTATTGGGTAGCTGCTAAATCTCCTTGAGTTGATAGAGTGGCCTTGTGTGATAGATGTCCTCTAGGGCCCAGTGGCTCAGCCTCCCCAAGTACATGAGGGGGACACTCTTGGTGCACACCTTTGTGGGCTGTGTGCACAGTCTTGTTGTAGTTAAGCCTTGATTGCTGTTGGTGTCACTGGGAGGAATTCACCTTCAGACCAATTGGCTGTGAGGACCAGCTGTGTCTACAATGAAAGAGCTGCTGTGCAGAAGACACTCTTATGGGGCAGGACTTGCTTCAGTGGGGCTTTGGTGCTTACTGAGTGTGCCCCTTGAGTGTGTTGCTTATGGATGTGAAGAGTTGTAATCTGGTATGGTCTCACACTGACCACGGGTACACTGGCTCTTGGATCTCCAAGGAGGTGCAAAGTCAACCACTGCCTGAAGCCACCCAGCAGAAACTACTGAGATATCTTCAGATTCCTCTTTGTATCGGGTTTGGAAGTGCCAAGTCGAGGCCCAGCTGTGAAGGAAGGCAGGCTGCTGCTGGTGCTGGCCTTGGGCATTCTTTTGATTGCTTTGGGGCTCCCTGACCCAGCTGATGCCTATTTGACAGGTTTTAGGCTGAGAAAGGACAGGCCATTCATATGCAAAAGCCACAGCGCACAGTTTGGGTGGGGTGGGGTCTCAAGGAATCTCCAGAGCGGAGCAAACAGCAATGGCTGCCAGTCAGCCTAGCACTAAAGAGGTCCTAGTGCAGAAACAATGACCACTCTGAGCCCCTCCATCTGAAAGAAAGCCACCCTTGCATTCCTTGTCCAATGCCAGACAGTCCAGTTTCTCCCCGTATGTGTCTGGGTCCCCAGAGTTTTACTGGAGTTCAGAGCAAATGGGAGCTTGTATCTCTTTCCCGATTAAAAAAAGCAACACACCTGGGTGCCAACCTGTTCCGTGCCTCCGCACCTCCTACCTGTCTCAATGCACTTTCTTCTTTACCTCTCTGGTTGCAGTATTTTTTTCTTGATGTCTGGATATAGTTGTTCTGTCTTTAGTTGTAATTTTGATGTGCTTGTGAGAGGCAGGAAGTACAGGTGTTTACCTATGCCACCATCTTGGGTCTCCCTATTATTATATTATTGACAATATTCTTTATACTATACATTGTATCCTTATGGCTTATTTTATAATTGGACTTGTGCTTCTGAATCCTCTTCTCTTACCCTACCTTCCTCTCACCTCTGGCAACCAGCAGTTGTTTTCTGTATCTATGAGTTTGTTTCTGTTTCGTTTTGTTGGTTCACTTGTTTTTTTTGTTGTTGTTTTTTGTTTTAGATTCCATATATAAGTAAAATGAAATAATGTTTTGTAACTTTGTTCCTTTTAGTTCCTGGTGGTACTTAAATTTTTAACACTTGTTAAAAAACATCTCAAAAAATCATCTCCAACACAAAACATCATTTGTCTCTACACTAGCAATAAACAATCTAAAAATTAAATAAAAAACATAATTCCATTTATAATAACATTGAAAAGAGTAAAATTACTTTGGAAACTTTTAAGTAGGTGAAAGATTTGTGTGCTGAAAACTACAAATATTCTTAAAAGAGAGAAAGGATACAGTGTTAACAGATTGGAAGAATCAACATAGTTAAAATGGCCATATCACCCAAAGCAAAATACAAGTTAAAGGCAATCCCCATCAAAATCCCATTGGCAGTTTTAAAAGAAATAGAACAAAAAATTCTCAAGTCTGTATGGGACCACAAAAGACCCTGAATAGTGAAAGCAATTTTGAGAAATAAGAACAAATCCAAAGGTGTCACACCCCCTGACTTCAAATTATACTACAAAGCTACAATAATCAAAACAGTATGGTCTTTGCAGAAAAAGAGACACAAAGACCAATTTGAGAGCCCAGAAATAGCTATGGGGAATTAATTTCTGACAAAGGAGCCAAGAACATACAATGAAGAAAGGAAAGCCTCTCCAATGAATGGTACTGGGAAAAGATTGGAAAGCCATATGCAAAAGATTAATACTAGACATCATACAAAAATTTTAAACTCAAAATGGATTAAAGATTTAAATATAAGACTTGAAACAAACAAAAAATACATAGAAGAAAACAAGTACTAAACCTATGGATCTTAGTCTCACAGAGGCTTTTATAAATTTAACCTCAAAGACAAGTGAAGTAAAAGCCAGAATAAAATATATCATATTAAAAATGTTCTGCACAGCAGAAGAAACCATCAACAAATCAAAAAGGCAATCAACTGAAAGGAAAAATAGATTTGCAAAAAGTACCTCCTATAAGGGCTAGTATCCAGAATACATAAAGAATTCATACCACTCAACAACACAAGTGCAAACAATCCTATTAAAATTGTACAGAGAATCTGAACAGGTACTTTTCTCAGGAGGACATACAAATGGCCAACATATATATGAAAAAATGTTTAACTGTACTGGTGATAAGAGAAATGCAAATCAAAACCATAAAGAGATACTGTGTCACAATTGTTAGAATGGCTATTATCAGCAAGGCAAGTAATAATAAGTGTAGGAGAGGTTGTGGAGAAAAAGGACCCCTTATATACTGGTGGGAATGTAAACTGATACAGCCGCCAGGGAAAACAGTAGGAATTCCCTCAAAAATGTAAGAATAAAACTGCAATGTGACACAGCAATCACTCTTATTGTTATCTACACAAAACAAATTGAAAACATTTATTCACAAAGACATATGTACCTTCGTGTTCATTGCAGCATTATTCACAGTAGCCAAGATGTGAAAACAACCAAAGTATTCTTTGATGGATGATAAGATGTGGTACATATAAAATGGAATACTGCTCACCCATAGGAAATGATGAAATACTGGATTTGTGACACCATGAATGGACTTTGAGAGTATCATTTTAAATCAAGTATCAGATGAAAAAGGGCAAGAAGCTGATTCACTTGCGGTGAGATGTACAACAGAAAGCAACAAATGAACAGCCAAAACTGGTTTGGCTCAGTGGATAGAGCATCAATCTGTGGACTGAGGGGTCCCAGGTTCGATTCCAGTCAAGGGCATATACATTGGTTGCGAGCACATCCCGGGTGGGGGGGGGTGTGCAGGAGGCAGCTGATTGATGTATCTCTCTCATCGATGTTTCTAGCTCTCTATCCCTCTCCCTTCTTCTCTGTAAAAAATCAGTAAAAATATATTAAAAAAAAAAAAAGAAAGCAACAAATGAACAAACAAAAGAAATGAACTCATAGACACAGACAATAGTACGGTAGTTACCAGAGGGGAAAGGGTGGGGGGAGGTAGTAAAGGGTAAAGGAGGGTCAAATATATGGTGAAAACCTGACTATGGGTGGTGAGCACACAATGCAATATACAGATGATGTATTATAGAATTCTACACTTGAAACTAATATAATGTTATTAACAAATGTCACCCCAATACAGTTAATTTAAAAAAAATCATCTTGTCACTGCACAGGAACCACAAAATCGGTGTGTAATGCTACATCTCTTAAAGCAGCGCGCCGCTCATGACCGCTGGGGAAGCTGGTCCAAATGTAACTGATGACACATGTGCATGGTGGGAGGCCACAGTGACTTCTGGGAGCCATTGGTTCATTCTAAATAAAGCAGATTCAGTAAAGGGAAAAAAATGAGCTGCAACTGCGGAAAATATTCCTGAACACATGATTATTGTATTAAGTTCCCCCTGAACCATGAGCTCTTGTTACACGAATCCTCTGCCCATGTCTGGAACTCTATCTTGTGGTTGAAAAAGGGAAAATTTTGTTAAAGCTTTAAGGATATATATTGCGTATAGAAGGAAAGAGACCAATTTTTAAAAAGTGTCTCAAATAACTTAAAAAAAACAGCGATCTCTGTCACTTTCAGAAAGCCTGGGCTGAAATCGCCCCACGGCTTTGACTAACAACTCCCTCTTTTGTGTGGGCTCCGTTTTAAACCACATGGCTTTAAGGTTGTGAAGTGGGTGTAGCTTATAAATACCCAAATTACAGCAGCAAGTCTGCATGAATGATTTTTTCCCCTTTGTAATAATAATGTCAGGACTGTTATTACACTTGGCTCTGCGGGGGAATTGGAAGTGTTTCTCAGAAGGGAAGTGCTTCCAGCTCCATGGCTCTTTCAAGAGCTCCCATTCCCATGTACTTGCTGGAAACTTTCAGGAAACCACATTACTTTTCACATCCCCATTTAGCAATGTGATCTCTCCCAGCCAGAATGCTTCCCAGACCACCTCATCAGTCAGGCCTGGGAATGGAATGCGGCCACGAGGGGCTAACACGTTGGGGTTTAGGTCCTGTTTCCATGTTGTGTTTGTGAGTAAGAGAGACAAGCAATGATTTTTTTTCTCCCTCCTGAGAATATTTAGTCAGCCCCCAGCATATTATTTCAAAGGATTCAAAGTCTCAAATAAATCAAAGGATTCAAAGTCTGTAATCTGGGGATTGAGTGGAAATGGAACTGAAGATGACAATGATATCAAATTCTGTCTCAGAGTGGCCAGAGTTGGCCTGGACTTCAGGTCAAAAGACATTTGACAAAGTCTCAGAAAAATCCATAGAAATCTAACAGGTAATTTCCTGTTACTTCTTTTGGAAAGAATCAGACCAAAGGAATCTAACTGTAAGAATAGTGAGATGACAGTCTCTTGTTTTAAAATTCAATAATAAAAAAAAAACAACAAGGAGGAAGGGATTAAAAATAAAGAACAACTAGATTTTTGAAACAAGGTATGGATTTCAAATATTATATGATTTTGAATGAATGATTTACCTTATTTAAAAAAAAATCAACAAATTATTACATACCATCTCATGTTACCAGCAGATGATACCATGAAAATTTGGGACATAAAGATGTTTCTTATCACAAGCAGAACAGTCTTAGTGGTTTGACCCTTTGATTTTGTGTCATTTTTTAATTTTATTGCATACATATATGTGGTGAGGTTGATAAAATTGGGAAATTAGAGGATGGGAGTAATAATATTCAAAGGGTGGCAATAATCAATGGTCAGATATAGCACAGGTTTTAGTTTTTAGATGTTTATTTGATGCAACACTTATTATTCTATATAATATGCAAATAAAACTCATTTCCTTCATGACTAAAATCTGTAAATGATATATTAGTTGTCAAAGATTTCTATGTAGCACCAGAAAATATGGAGAAAGTCCCTGTAGAACTTAAAGTACTCCCTATGGTAGGTCTTTTGACTTTACAATCAGCTTCTTTGAGAAATAACTGGAGACCGACAAAGAAATCTGTAGAGTAACTGAATCCATTATTTGCTAAACAGACTATAGCAGAGCGGTAACCGCTTGTTCTTACCTCAGTGTGTTCTTTAATCATATGCTTTTGTTACGTTCCATATAGGTTTGCATGTACACTTTTTAGAAATTATTACAGTCATATGTCACTTAATGACAGGGATACATTCTGAGAAATGTGTTGTAGTAATATCATAGAGTCCACTTACATAAACTTAGATAGTATATATAGCGTACTTAATACACCTAGTTATATGGTACTAGAGGCTCGAAATTCATGGATAGGGGTGTGGAGGGTGTATGTGTGTCCCTCAGCCTGGTCTTGGCCTGCAAAGACGCCAGCATCCCTCACCTGGCCTCTAGCCAGAGGTTCCTCGCCTCCTTCCACACAGCCTCTGGGAAGATGCTTGTCCTGGGGCCTCCTCAGGGTCCCGGCCCATGATGCCCTGCAGCTCAGGTACTCTAGTGCTTGGGCTTTCAGGTCCAGCTTCCTTGCCTGGCTGCACATCAGCTGCCATGGAGCCTTGCCTCGGGAGTCGTCTCCTTGGACCACACTACTTGTGAGTGTGTATGGGGGTGGCCTCTGCAGCAGTGATTTGATGTCTGTAGTGTGCCTGCTGGACACCTCCTGCCCTCTTCCCCCCTCCCCCCCTGCGGCACCATACTGATCTTGTCTAGACTGCTGGCAAGGGGCTTCCAATCTGTGACTGGGGCTGCTGGGCTGTGACTGAGGGCTGCAGGTGGACGGCCCTGGCACCCATAGGGCTCTGTCAGCATCAGGAACTGGAAAGATCCATTTTTCTGGTTCCTCCCCTGCCATGGGGACGCTGAGCTTGGGGCCCCACAGGCCTCCTCCCTCCCACAGCAAGACAGGCCAGAGCATGGACTCTGGGTGATGGGTCTCTGGTGTCGCAACCCTTCAGGCCTCTTCCTTCCGACAGCACAGCTGTGGCTCCGAAGCTGAGCTCCTGCCCCTGCTGGCGATGCAAGCTCAGTGTCTGGCTCCCAGTCCTCTGGCCAGAGACCTCTCCCCTCCCTCCATGGCCAAGGAGCAGATACTGGGCTCCCATTGCCTGGGCGATGCCTCCAGTGTCTGCTGTGGGCACCACCATTTTTGTCCCGGAGTGATGGCTAATTTACATATTACTCTTTTATTATATAGGATAGCCTATTGCTCCTCAGCTACAAACTTGTACAGTATACTACTGTACTTAACACTGAAGGCAATTGTAACACTATGGTAAGTATTTGTGTATCTAATCATATCTATACATAGAAAAGGTACAGCAGAATTATGGTATGAAAGATTAAAAATGGTCTCTGAACAGAGCACTGACCATGACTAGAGCTGGCAGACTGGAGGTGCTCGGGGTGAGTCAGTGAGTGAGTGGTGAGTGACTGTGAAGGTTAGGACGGCACTGTGACTGCTGTAGACGTCACAAACACTGTACTGCGTGGTTTATTAAAATGTTTCCTTCTCTAATAATAACTTAATCTTAGCTTCTGTAACTTTTTAACCTTATAAGTTAAAAGGTTTTTTTTTTAACTCTTTGACTCTTTTGTAATAATACTTAGCTTAAAACCCAAATGCCTTGTAGAGCTTTACAAAAATATATTTCATTTCTTTATATCCTTACTCCATATGCTTTTCATTATTTATTTTAAATGTGTCTTATTTTTATTTTTATTTATTTTTATTTTATTTTAAGAAACTAATATAGCCAAAACCGGTTTGGCTCAGTGGATAGAGCGTCTGCCTGCAGACTGAAAGGTCCCAGGTTCGATTCTGTCAAGGGCATGTACCTTGGTTGCGGGCACATCCCCAGCAGTGGGTGTGCAGGAGGCAACTGATCGATGATTCTCTCTCATCAATGTTTCTAACTCTCTATCTCTCTCCCTTCCTCTCTGTAAAAAATCAATAAAATATATTTTTTTAAAAAGAAACTAATATATAACCATACACTAACCTAGGCCTACGCAGGGTCTGGATCATAAATATCACTTCTGCTTCCACATCTTGTCCCGGTGGAAGGCTTTTAGGAGTAAGGACATGTGTTGTCTGTCTCCTATGACAACAATGCCTTCTTCTGGAACATCTCCTGCAGACCCTGCCTCCGGCTATGGCTGAGGAGGTGTCACTTTTTTCAGAAATATGTCCACAGTGGTTTTCTTGGCTTGCATCTTCTTTTTTTCTTCATAGGTTGTAAGTAGATAATTCACCGTGAACATTTCTCTCTATCAATGAAAACCTTTTGTTGTTGGGGGGGGGTCCATGTTTTTAAATTTTTTAAGGAGCTTGTTGAAATCTGAAAAACCCTTCACTGTGATTTTTACTGGAGGCTCTTCTTTTTCTTCTCCTGCAGTTTCCTTTTCAGTGAGGCCCTCCTATTTGAGTTCCAGCAACTCCTTATTAGTCAATTCCACAGGGACCTCCTTGAGGAGTTTCTCAATGTCATCACCACGCTAAGATTGTTTGCCTCCTCAGCCACGGCCTTGTTGATTTTTGAAAACTCCTCATCCTTGGAGAGTCCTTTGAAATCACAGACAACTCTTCTGCATGTCTTCTACCACATGCCATTCATACAGTCCTTGGTGACATCACCTCAAGCCCAAGCAAGGTTCTTGACACAGCCATAGAGGTGGCAATCCTTCCAGAGGGACACGGTGTTTTCTCAGTGGTAACAACAGCCTCGGAAAAGGTCTTCCTCACAGAGTGGGCCTTAAAAGCTTTTATAACTCCTTGATTCATTGGTTGGGTCAAAGAGATTGTGTATAGAGAGAGAAACACGACTTTGATATGGGGGTGAAGATCACCAATGAAAAAGGAGGCTGTCTGGGAATATTATCAGCAATAAAAACCTGAAAAGTATGTTATCCGCCAAATAGTACTTTTCCATGTTAGTGGCATAGTAATCCAGGAGGGCGTTCTGGAAGAGAAGCCAGGACATCATGATTTCTTGTCCAGGACACTGGCAGTGAGTGCTGATGGATATGCTTGAAGGCCCTGAGATTCTCACTGCGCCAGTCACGAAGGGTTTCAATCGGAAGCCTGTTAGAAATAAGACTGCTAACTTGACCTTAAAAGCCTTGAAATTTGACATTGTCTTGGCCTTCTTATATATGAAAGTCCCTTTAGGCATCTGCTTCCACAACTGGGAGCTTTAATTTATATTGACTATTTGTTCTGTCAAGTAATTTTCTTCCACAATCAGCTTATCTAGAGTTTCCAAAAATTCTTCAGCATCAGCCGACTTACCACTCACATTTCATTATTTTTAAAAATATATATTTCATTGATTTTTTTAGAGAGGAAGAGAGAGGGATAGAGAGTTAGAAACATCGATGAGAATGCCTCTTGCACACCCCCTACTGGGGATGTGCCTGCAACCAAGGTATATGCCCTTGACCAGAATTGAACTTGGAACCTTTCAGTCTGCAAGCCGACGCTCTATCCACTAAACAAAACAAAAAAAAAAAACGGTTTCGGCACATTTACATTATTTAATGAATAATAATTCTTGAATTGTTTAAACCACCCAGAACTAGCAATAAATTCTACATTGTATTAATAGTTGGGTTCAGTCTTTTCTTTCAAGATGGCAAACCAATGTTTTGCTTTGGCCATAATCATCAGGTTTGCTGAGGAGGACACACTTTTGTGTCTGGTTTTCAAACCAGGTCAGCAGAAGTTTCTCCGTGTTTGGTAGAGGCCCTGTTTGAATTTTGGGTAGTCTTGTTGCCTTTGTTGGAGCAAATCCTTTAGTAGCTTATTGTTCTTCAAGATTGTAGCCCGACTGTCAAGCAAAAGCCATCACTGATTTTCTACTCCCATACTTTCTTATCACTTTTAATTTTGCATCCAGGTCAATCATTAGACATGGTCTCTTACTGGCAATGTTAGCAGGGGTTTTTCAAACTTTGGGGCCATGATGAATAAAACAACATGAGATTAAATCAAGCATAACAGAAAATGATGCAACCCAGAGATCCAGTAAACAAGACATGTATGAGGCTGCTTCTGGCATAACAGGGCATACAATTTTACAGCAAACTTTTTTTTTATAAGTAGGAAGAGTGCATGATAGGAATTCTTCAGCTCTACTTTACTCTTTCATGAACAACATTGTGTATGCGGTCAGTCATTGACTAAAATACCATTATGCAGCTCATGACTATATTATTTGGATTTACATCTTTATCAGAGTCTATTCATTATTTAAGTTCTGTAGGGGTTTTATTGTTTCACTTATCTTTTGAATAATACAAAGTTATTTATTGTATAATTCACTTGACAATATTGTTCTATTATTGAAATCACTGTGCTTTTGCTATGTCTGCTGATTCATTTAGAATGAATACTTTCTTGTGTGTTATACAATTTTTGATTATGATGTGCTCTTGTGAGGAATTTTTTTTCTCATGCAATCCTGTGTGGTCTTGATTGAAAGAATGTGTCTCTCGGAGCAGCTTCATGCTTGCTTTTCCAGGCCCTCGGGGGTTCCTGAGCCCTGAGAACATCAAACCATGCAAGGCGCTGTCATGAGTTCCTGTTTCTCATATGGGCCTCTTTGTATAACCAAAGTCTAAGCCGTGGATGTGAGGGCTGATTTGCGGTTTGTTGTGGTCCCACCTGTTTTGGGGACTTCGGCTCCAACTCGTCTCTGTCCATGCACAGTGTTTGGCTTTCCATGCCGCCCCAGGCCTGGAAGGAAGTGGCAACACAGCAGAGCTAGGAGCTATTTTATGCACAGCTCACAGCTCTGCACAGAGACTGGGAGGCTCTGAGAGAAATAAGTGTCACAACATTAATCCAGTGAAGTATTCTGAAGACTCAAGTGAAAATGAGAAACAAAAAGCCAATAGGTAATTCAAGACATTACCTTGTTTAGTTCTTACACTTAGGACTGCTGCTCTCTAAACCATGTGTGAAGGAAGAACCAGGTATGTCGCCCTCTACACATCACCCTCATGACCTGGAGCACCATGGGAACCAAGTGTACAGGTGGGGAGGACTGCACTCAGAGGAGGAGAGGAGAATACCGCTATGGGCACTGTGAGCATTCTTGGGAGATATCAAGAGGGCCATCAAAAGTGGGAGTCGTGACCCTGGGATTGCCCAGGTTGACCTTGCTGTGGTCTTGGCCATGACCATTTCCGTACTGTCTTCTGTTAAGTGATTAGGGTATGACAGTTGCTCAACTGACTAAGAATTAGGAAACTCGGGACAGCACTTCCCACAAAGCTGGAGACCTGGACAGTCATCCCTCCCCATCTTCATCCCTCCTCCCCCTTGCATTCCATCTTGCTGGGCTTTCCCACTCTCACAAACATCTGGCCATGGCTAAACTGCTTTCCGTTCCTTTGCCACTGCAGGGCATTGCACGGTCTGTCTCTCTCATTTTACTAGGCCTGGCTGGCTCCTTCCTCTCATTCTGGTTTCAGCTCAGGGTCCCCTCCTTGGAGAGGTCCTCCCTGACAAGCTCCTATGGAGCAGTTCTCCCGTCACTCCCTATCCCCACAGTCTGCTTAGTTCACTTTGTTTATTTCTTGTTTGTTTATTAACTTACTAGAGACCTGGTGCACGAATTCATGCACGGGTGAAGTCCCTCTGGGTGGCCTGCAGGGATCTGGCTGAAACCAGCAGTCCAACACCGCTTGCAGCTCTTACTTGTCCATCTACTCATCCCGGCCCCACTGTGCCTGTCATGATCAATTCGGGAGAGGCTTGTGCTGCTACAGCAGCGATCACCAGCCATGAGCCCTGAGTCTGGTGCCCTTCCAAGGGGAGTGGCCTGTGGGATAGGGCTGAAACCAGCTCTCTGAAGTCCCCCGAGGGGTCTTGGGTTGCGAAAGGGCACAGGCCAGGCTGAAGAACCCCACCAATGGACCAGGGAGGGACCATGGGAGGGCTCCAGGGTGTGTCTGGCCCATCTTGCTCAGTCCCGATCAGCCAGACCGCAGCAGAAAGCTAACCTACCAGTCAGAGCATCTGCCCCCTGGTCATCATTGCACGTCATAGAGAGCAGTTGAGCATCCTTAGCATAACATTAGCATATTACATTTTGATTGATTGTTTGGTTGTTCTGCCATTTGGTCTATTTGTATATTACCCTTTTATTATATAGGATTGCCTATGTCCATTCCCCCATAAGACTGTAAAGCTCATGAAAGTAGAGACTTTTTTTTGTTGTTCAAGTTACTGTAGTATGCACAGAACAGAGAGAAATACTTAGCACCTGATAATAATTGTGTGAGTGAGGTGGCATGCTTGGATTCCCAATATGAGTGAACGAGAGTGAGCCCCATTGGGCTCTCATCTGGGGATGCTCAGGTGCACAGGAGCGGCGCGTATGGCTGTCTGTCCCGCTCTGCTCCCAGGAGCACACTGCTCCCCCTCTGCTTTTTCCTCGGCCCCAAACCAGCCCCTCCCAGTCTTCAACGTTGCCATCATGCCAGGCAGGATTCTTTTTTACCTGCCCCCACGTCCACCCCACCCCCCATTTTTTGTTTTTTGATTTTTTTTGTTTTTGTTTTTACATAAGGGAGATAAACAACCATTTATTTTAATTTTCACACAAATATCTGCAGGATTTACTTTTCATAGCTACCTTGCATTGCTCCGAAGGGAAAGTGGCCAGGCAGCTGTCCCCTATGCCTTTGTGGGTTGTGTTGTCCAATCTGGTTTGCGTCATCTGTGTCCATCAGATTGTGTCCTTTTCACTTTGAATTATGCAGATGTGGAATCATCTTAAAGTTAAAAGAGGAAAGAAAAAAAAAATGAAGAAAGAAAGAAGGAAAAGCATTCCAAATTCAAAACAGCCCAAACGTTCATCTTCTTCTGGTCCCTGTGAATTCATCAAGTAACTGTAAGGAATAAGGTGATGCTTATAATTCATCACAAATTCTTTGGAAAAAGAAGTGACCATATCACTCAGAAGGTATCCCTTCACCCCTACAGGAGCATTGGCCAGGCGCAGGGTCAGCAGGGTTAGCCTGAGGTTCATACAGAAGTGTCCCCAGATGCCTTCACAGCCAAGGCCCCCACGCTCTGGCTGACACAAACCATGTGCAGAGTGAGAAAGGCAGCACAGGGCCTTACTTTTTTGTCTACGTGCACTCATCAGGAGTTGCTAAATTTGCACTAGAGTGGGACAGAGAGGTTTGTATTAGAAAATGTAAATGAGACTCCAAGAAGCTTCACAACATTTCAAAGTGGGTAGTGTCTTTAATGAGTTCCCAGCTTCTTACTGGGTCCCTCTTGCCCCTGAGAAAGCCCTGGGGCAGCGCCATGAAGCCAGCCCCAGCCTGGCTGCTGTAGGAGGAGAGCAGCAGCAGGCCAGCTGTGGCCAGGCAGCCCTTGAAGAAAGCCTTTCGAGGAGATAGTTCTGCCCTGGTCGGCATGGCTCATTGGTTAGCGTTGGCCATGTACTGAAGGGTCACAGATTTGATTCCTGGTCAAAGGCACATACCAGTCAAGGCACATGTGGGAGGCAACCAATCCATGTGTCTCTCTCACATTGATGTTTCTTTCTCCCTCCCTCCAACTCTCTTTAAAAAAATCAATGGGGAAAAATATCCTCGGGTGAGAATTCACACACACACACACACACACACACACACACACACACACACACATTTCCGCTGTCTTCAGAGGGAGCGTCTTTCTGTTCTCTTTCCAGAAGGTCACATGTACAGTCAGCCTCCTCCAGAGCAGGAGAAATTCCTCAGGAGTCCCCTTGAATTGTGCTTCTGTTCTATATCAGGCCACAAGTGCTGGGCGCACTGTTTACAAGACATCCTGTGGCTTCTCAGAGTGACCTGGCTTCAGAGAGCGGGTCCCAGGTGAAACATGAAAGCTGTCCAGGCTCCCAAGACAGCCAAAGCGCTTGTCTGTGAGGCGCATGCTACTCGATTTAGAGAGGAGATCACATGCTTTGTTAACAGGATTTGCACAGGGAGCTCTCTGCTTCCTTAAGAAATCTGGTGGAGTTTGTTACTAATTTGTGCAGGCTAATAAGGCTCCATTCACCCTTCTGCCTGATTAAACACACACACACACACACACACACACACACACACACACACACACACACACAACTAAACAGGGGAAAAACAAAACAAAACCCAACAACACACACTTCAAACCATTTGGTGCTTGAAGAGTGCAAGATCTTAGAAAGGAGAGCAACAAAACTATACATGTTCTTTGCTTCTAGGGGAAAAATATCAACACGTTACCTTTTATTTTCTGCTGTCCTTCCCTCCCCCGCCCCGCCCCACCAAGATCATCCATGGGCATATGCATCTTTAGGCGTTTTAAGTGCTGAGAACACTTGGACCTTTTTAGATGCTGTTGGGAGAGCAGAAGCACCAGCTGACTGAGATTTAGAAGTCGTGTTAATGTCTCAGAGACGAGTTGTTTTTCTTAATTAAAATGTATGAAGACAGATTTCAGAGCTACTTCTTCTCTTCATCTCCTCCCCACTTGTTAAACAATCCAATTATTTTTTAAGGAGAGATTTTATGAAAGCATGAAGGGAAGATTTTACGTTGTATCCTGCTGAGGAATGTCCCTGTCCACGGCCCTGGGGCCCAGGGTCCAGCACTGTTTCAGATGTACGCTCCCCGTGATGGGTTTAGTAAGTGATAAGGAAATGAGAACTGTATAGTCTGCTCAGAGACTTAAAACATTCTGACTCTCAATCCCATGGCCCTCATGGAACATGTAATAAAAACCGAGCTTCATGGGAGAATAACATAGCAGTATAAATGAAAAACATAGAATAGAAGGGAGATAGAGATGAAAGGAAAGCGAAACAGGAAATTCTGGTGCAAAAGCTCCATTCTCAAGTCCCATTAAAGGAAAACACCAGAGTTAATGAGAGTGCTGAGCCCACTTTATCCCGTATTGACTTTGGCCAGACATCAGCTCTCTCTGGGAAGACTGGAGGAGCAGAGAGAACTGCCGCTGCAGAGCTGCAGGGCTCCGCACCCCAGGCCCGCCACCCTGCAGCATGCAGAGTGTGAGAGCGTCTGCTAAGAGCTCCTACAGCACTTTCTGCCACACGGAGTATTTTCGTTTTGTGGTCCTTGAAAAAGAAGTGTGTTTTAATATAACTCTAAGCCTCCAATGTACCACCTATGTTCTCAATTAACAATGCGAAGATCGGCTTCTCCAGGAAGCGGGGTTGTAAACAAGCAAGTTCTCTATCGCACCTTTTAAAATACTTCTTTTCCCAAAGGATGGTGATTAATGCATAAAATTCACTTGTTTGTCTTGGTTTAACCGAAATTGTAAAGTGCTCGGAAGTACCACGTTGAACCAAAATAAAAATAAATAAAATAAAAATAAATAAAATAAAATAAATGACAACAATATTATACCTTTGGGAAGTTTCTGTTTTATTTGTTTATTTTTTAATCCTCACCCAGGAGGTGAGGCTATTTTTTCAATTGATTTTTTTTTTTTAAGAGTGAGTGAAAGAGGGGTGGAGTGGAGGAGGACGAGGACGAGAAGGAGGAGAAGGAGGAGAAGAAAAGAAAATCGACATAAGAGAGATACATAGATTGGTTGCCTCCCACTTGTGCCCAGCCCAGGGCCCAGGATTAAACCTGCAACCAAGGTACTATATGCCCTTGCCCAGAAATTGAATCTGAGACCCTTTGGTCTGCAGGCTGACACTAACCACTGAGCAAACTGGCCAAGGCTGAAAAGTTTTAATATGCTGCTCAACCTTATTTCAACTGATCATCTCAAGCTTCCTAAAATGCAGGTAGCAAGCGGCATTATTATGATTTTATTATAAATGTGGTGGAGCGTTAGAGAAAGACGGAAAGAATTTACCTGAAGTCTCACAATCTGACTTGAGAATGAAGCTTTGCCACTAGAATATCCTGTTTTATTTTACATAAGGAAAGCCAAAATCCCCCCCATCTTTGTTTGTTCCTCATACAGATATGTCTAAAATCAGGTTTGTGTAAGTGAAATACTTTAAAATTTTACTTAAAGTTTAAAAAAAATACATTTTATTGATTTTTTTACAGAGAGAAAGGGAGAGGGATAGAGAGCTAGAAACATCAATGAGAGAGAAACATTGACCAGCTGCCTCTTGCACACCCCCCACTGGAAATGTGCCCGCAACCAACGTACATGTCCTTGACCAGAATTGAACCTGGGACCTTTCAGTCCACAGACCGATGTTCTATCCACTGAGACAAATCGGTTTCAGCTTAAGTTTTTGATTTCTGTTGCCACATGAAATAAACTAAAGATCAGTGGACTGTATTTGTTTTCAAAAGTATTGATGGCAGCACTGTCTCTGGACCCACCTGCCTTCCCCCGAATCCCCCCAGTTGCATTTCCTGGCCTCTCTCTCTCTCCTAAGCTCCAAGGGACCTTCTTTTGCCTTTGAGCCCATTTCTTCTACAGCTCACTTCTTCTACCTCTGACTTTCTAAATCACATGTGTCAAACACAAGGCCCGCGGGCCAAATCCAGCCCGCCAGGCCTTGCAATGTGGCCCGCAACGCGCTGTCATCACTGCACTCCGCTGTCAGTTTATGACATTGTCAGTTTATGACTGTTCAGTAAACCATTCGGCCCACGATTTAGGCTGGATTTTAGATTTTGGCCCCTTCTCTGATTGAGTTCGACACCCCTATTCTAAATAAACTTTCACTTATACTTAAAAACAAAACAAAACAAGTATTGGTGACAAGAAACCTGATTTTGACTGCATGGTATCCTTCATACCGAATTATCTGCAGTGACGCAGCTCCACATGAATTCCCTGACACAAGGCTTTACACCCTCCATAGGCTCTGCTGACATCATCTATATAGATATAGAGATATACATATACATATACATATACATATACATATACATATACATATACATATACATATACATATACATATACACATATACATACACATCCATATCTCCAAGGTTAAGATGGTCAGTGTTTTTAGGACATGGTCCTTTTGACATTTATGGAAACACAGTTTGCCATTGGGATAGCCCTGGGAGGCTATGACATCATAAATGAAATTCTGGGAGAATCTCTACAAGGTCAAGGGCATCAAGCACAGGGTTCAGAATACTTGGGAATAGAGACTTAGCCCCAGGGCACCTCTGCCACTAGCATACTTGGTGACTCTGGGTCTAATGCCAAAGCCCCTTTGTCTGGAAGAGCTCATTACCAGAACTGGGGAGGGCTTGGCAGGCTGGTGTCTGGGGAAGCCCGAGGCCCAGTGGGTCAGGTTTCAGCAGCTCCCAGCCAGCCTGTCCATGAGTGGGCAGCATTGTGGATAAATAGGTAAATATGGCCACAAGGAGGATTGTTTGAGAAGCCAGGAGTTACCCCACACATTGTGGAGATTGGCCCCAAATCTCTAATTTGCAATTCAACTTCCAGCTGCTGCTGGTGGTGGTGGTGTGTGGGGTGCTGACAGGAGGCAGGATGGCATTTTGGAAAGAGCTTGGACTTTGGCAAGAAATGGATTCTACTTTGTTTATTTTTATTTTTAAAAAATATATCTTATTGATTTTTTACAGAGAGGAAGAGAGAGGGACAGAGAATCAGAAACATCGATGAGAGAGAAACATCAATTAGCTGCCTCCTGCAAACTCCCTACCGGGGATGTGCCCGCAACCAATGTACATGCCCTTGACCGGAATCGAACCTGGGACCTTTCAGTCGGCAGGCCAACGCTCTATCCACTGAGCCAAACTGGTTTCGGCTGGATTCTACTTTAAACCTAGTATCTGTCACAGTGATTCAACCTCTTAGTGTTCTCATCTGGAAACGGGGATAATCATGCTGACCCCACAACGATTGCTCTGAAAAGGAAATAGTTATGGGGAAAGCCTTTTTATCATGTAACAAGTGTCTTGTGAACATTGGCTCCTTCACAGGGCTTAGGGGTTTGGTCTACCAAGTGGTTGGTGAGCGACTTGGCGACCATGGTCCAGCATGGTTGGTAAGGCAGCACCCACGTGGCCAGCTGGGGACCCTCCTCGGTCTGACTGTTTATGAAGCCCTGGGGTACAGTGCAGTGAAGGCTGAAAGGGTAGCTGGGCCTTCCTTAGGAAGCTAAGTGAAGACCAAGGATCAAGGAGGGGAAGAGGTGGGTACACTATGCTGCTTGTGTTTTTTTCAGCTTTTCTTCAGGTAGTCTAAGAGGAGGCTCCCCTCTTGGTTTGTAACTTTGATACTTAAATGCAGACACAGCTCTTGGTTTGCAGACTCCTCCTGGAAGCACATGTCCCATTATGTGGCATGAGCCGCTTGTTCAGAGAGGACTTGAGTAATGTTCTTTTCAACTAATAAAGAGGTTGCCAGTGCCGTCACATTGCATGAGGAGTTTATCTCAGTTGCGGAGATATTTTGCAATGACCAGATAGCTAACCCTGTGTGCGGCCTCCTTCCCAAGGGTGCGGCTCACTCCCAAGGTATGGATTCAGTTGCCCCACAGTCTCCCTCCACCCCAGCCTAGGGAGTGGAGAAAGGAAGGGGAGGCTTGCTGTCCTGTTGCTCCACTTGAAATGGAAGGAACAACACACAAGTGCTTACTTTTGCAACCCTAGCATTCAGCACAGTGCTAGGCACAGAATTTGTGCTTACAGAACTTTCACTGAATAAAAGGCTTGAGTATATACCAGTGGGACCTGCAAAAGCTCATCTCATTGTCCTGCTTCTACATTATTTAGGTCTTAGCTCAAATATCAGAAGCTCCATTCCAGCTGCACTAAAGACTCCATCATATCTTCCTATGTATGTCCCCTTTAGCTCTTCTCCTATCCATACCATCTGTTATGTATGCACTTCTCTGTCTATTGTCTATCCCCCCTCCCAGTAGGATACAAGCTTTGTTCTATAATATGGGACATTTTCTGTCTTCCTCAGTGCTTAGAAATGTATCTTGCCCAAAGTAGCTACTCAATAAATATTTGCCATCAATACTTTAGTTATCTAGAAGTCTAAGTATGGTCAGCATGAATCTTCTGGAAAATATCTTTGATCCTAGAAATGACTCTTTCAACCTTGACAGTTAGCTGCACTGACATCTTGGAGCATAAAAGTCTTAAACCAAGTTATCCGATTTTCCAATCTACACCAGATTAGGAATACTTAAACATGAATGATGCTGGAGGGAGATACCGACAGATAACTTTATGTCAGAATAGGATATCAAAAAAGTAATAAGTCAGCATAGGGTTTGGAATATTAGAAGTATTCATATTTTTGTTCTTTGAAATCTTACTCAAAGCACTTCCTCACCTCTGTTTCAACTGTCCCAACACCATGAGGTACTAATGTTATACAGATGAGGAATTTCACTTCCACGGTCAACTTAGTGGGAAGGTGAATTTGAAACTTGTATCTCCCAGGTCCTATTTGAATTTTTGTCCGTTACTCAAAGCAACATTGGTTGTAAGGTATAAAATTAGGTAAGGTGCCACACCAGCACTATTCCTTCAGGAAGATATAAATGTACCCCTCATCTGAGAATGACAAAATGTTAGGTCTCTTCTTTCTCACGTAACAGCAATGTGGAAGAACTCTCACCACTTTTCTGGGAAGAATGAGACTTAGGGATTCTTCTACAAAAAAAAAAAAAAAAGACTGAACTTTAATAACCTCTCCTTGTTAGGGTTTTATCAGGATTTCATAAACCCAAAGCCTAATGGGCAATTTCAGGGAGCATAGAATCCTGATTAGACAGCAGACCAAAGAGTGCGACATCACCAGTTTCTACTACATGAAAACAGGCCCAGCTGCCCTCATAGTTGACTCTTTCAGCAGTATTTACCAAGAGGGGAAACAGAAAGGCAAATGTGTTGACTTAATTACAGTATAACTTTAATTCATTAAAAGCTACCCCAGGAATACTGTACGCATCATCTTTTTATTCCTCCTAGGAACCTACTTGATAGTAGAGTGTAACTGCTAAGAGACAATGGCCAGCCTGCATTACAATCTTATCTCCCTTCATCTCTGTAACCGGGGTAGTTATTGTGAGTCTAAGTTTCTTCATTTGTAAATGCCCGGTCATCTTAGGTCTATAGTGGTATTTAAGTTAGATTTATGGGTGAAAGCCACTTAGACAATGTTCAGTACTTAGCAATTACTATTCACTGTTAACTGTTGCATTGACATTAAATCCCATTTTACAGGTGAGGAAACTGAGGTATAGGAAATAAAATGACTTACTCCAAATGACAATTAACCAGCAAACAGCTAGTTTCTTAAACACATACTTTGTCCAAAACTCACAACAGAATCTGTAACAGAGAAGAAAAGTACAAAAAGCGCCTGTCTTCTGCTGAGGATGGCATTTTGCCCTCTTTGGCTTGTGTGGGACCGCCCTTTTTACCAAGGCTCCTGCGAGCTTATGACCAGGGAGACTTGGATTTTGTGAAGAAAATCCTAATGGTTGCCATTTTCCAAAGCTGTCATTTATTCTGACATCAGTTTGGAAGTCTTTGCATCCTACTCAAAGAAATCAAATGCAGACCTCAAATGAATAGTGCTAAATGGGTAAATGGTTTTGTTTTGTTTTCTTATAAAACTCACCAAGATAAAATATTTTCCTTGAAATCATATGCTTGTGATTCTCACTAACTGCTTGGCAGTAGGTGACCGTGGTCTGAGGTAACACTGATTGTTATTTCAACTTATCTTTGCAAGGGGTTTGGGCCATCACTCTTGCTTGCATACATAGTACACACTACACTAACTTCTAGTTCTGGTTAGTGGACCAAATTATTAGGTATTTTAGCCAAGCAGTTGTGGATTCTATGCTGGCTCTTTGGTAGCCAAGAGAACATGATCTAAGAGGACAAGAAGGGAGAGAAGAGAGTACGAGGGGAGAGCTGTGTGGAGATGCTCTCTGAATAGGGGAAGAGGGTAGGCATATGTGTTAAATCAAGATTTCTCTCCCTCGGCACTATTGACAGTTTGAAGTAGATTATTTTGTATTTAGGGAAAGGGGACTGTCCTGTAGAATGTTTAGCAGCATCTCTGGTCTCGTCCCAATAGATGCGAGCAGCACCCTCATCCCCCAGTCACGACAACTAATAATATCACCAAACATTACCGAACATCCTGTGGACAGGGGTGGGGGCAAAATCACCCACTGTGTTAAAATTGTGGCATTTCTTGCATTTTTGGCTTTGAGGGTGCTTAAAGAAAGAGGATTTTAGCAACCAGCTTGGATAGGCATGCAGTAGGGAAGGAGACAGACATTCACTAATAGGGTTATATGGATATTAAAACACATACTAAATAAATATGTCGGTTATATTGGCTGTATAGTTATTCACTCTGAGGCATAGCTGGATAATTTGCCTTTTTTTTTTTTAACTTGCCTTTTTTTTTTAATGGTTAATTTAGTTGTTTTTCAATGATCTTGTACATTCGTTAGCACGTTGGATTTTGTTTTTCACTGTTTAAAAAAACCTGTTATGTGTCAATCCTTATACATATCACTCCTACCTCTTTAGGAAATAAATTCCACATAATAACGGAAAATGTTGGAATAGGTCGAATATGTTAAGTGCCACACCAGGACTGCTGTATGGTTTTCATTTCTTCCACCCTGGTTTCTTAAAAGCTCAGAGCATGTCTGCAGGCTGGTCCAAGTATTTTTCTTTACTCCCGCTGGACAGAATTAAGACAATAGGAATAAGAAGAAGGAAGAGAAAGAGAAGAGCAGGCTCTCCGTTGCTACCTGGTGTACCTGTGTCTTTTCCAGGCACTGCTCCTGTGTCTTGGGGTATGTTTATGAGAGTGTGCATGTGTGTTTTTGTCTCTTTGTGTTTCTCTGTGTGTGCTTGTATGTATATCTATATATATGTATGTACATGGTTTGGACTTTGGTTTGTTAGTCCCAGGCTGGCCTTCCAATCCCTTTTGCAATCTATTATACAACAGAAACATACTTAATTGCTGCTAGGAAGAGAGAGCTGCTTTGTGGAGCTTGTTTCAAATGGGTTTTGTTTTGGATCTTCAAGTTCACTCAAATCCAATAGGAAGCAAAATTCATAGATTGTGATGTCATGTAGATTGAAACCGAAGAAGGGCTGTGTTTCTGCCAGAATTTACTCATGGCTTCAGGAAACACCCCCACTCACCAGCCATCCTCCTCCCACTTCTCCTTTTCTTCCTCCTCCTTCATCTTCCTTCTTCTTTCTTCTTTTTCTTCTTCTTTTGTCTACTTTTTTTTCCCCTTGTGAGCCAAGAGTTCAGGTTTGTGCTCTACTAAGCCTCACTTTCTTTTGCAGACTTTTTTTTTTTTTTAACAACCCTTGTTCTAATCTAAAGCATGCCATTTGTGCTATTATTTTACTATTTCTTTACACTTACATTACTAATTCATGTTCACATTGAAAAGGGAATAGATCTTTCCCATTGTCTGGACTCTGATTTTGTCTAGAGCAAATTGAATTGGGAAGCTAATTGAATTGGGAAGGCTTTCTCAACCCACAGGGGAGTTCCCATTGTGGCGGCCCTTCCTGTTGTGCAACCCCTCTGGTGTGACACGACTGTCCCCTGACCTCGTGGCCGACGGGGCATGTCACTCTCCCATCCTGTGTGGCGGACCTGGGTTCCAGTCAACCAGTCTGCCATCGAGGTTAACTGAAGGAAAGGGATACACTTGAAGTATGTTTCAGAGAAGTGGTGCACGCCAACATTAGGCAACTGGCTAAAGGAAGAGGAGGACTGAACCAAGGACACAGAAGGACAGAGAACTAGGGCATGTGTGTGCCTCTCACCCCCTTGTATCTACGGAACTAGGAGTGTTGTGTGGGCACTCCAGCCCTGCCTATCCATTCCAGCCTGGCACCCACATTGCCACCCGTGGTAGGAACTGTACTCATTTTCTCAGGGCTGCGTTAGAATTAGGGTCACTCTGATTTCCTGTGCTGAGTGCTTTCTAGTTATAGAAAACCAAAATCCACCTCCTCCTGATGCAACTCCTGAATGACTCCAAAGTGTGTGCTAGTTCAAACTATCGGACATGGGGAGTGGAATATTAGTGACCCAATTAATGAATAGAGAAGTGGCTTAGTGTTACTGACTGGGTTACTGGCTGGGACCTCACTCAGTTCTTCTCAACACCCCAAGGGAGGAGCAGGCCAGTCCAGAGAGACAATGACCCCGAACTCCCTGGGTTATGTGGTTTAAATGAGGGTTTTCGGGATGTAGACTTCCATTTGCATCTAGGGATGATTGACAGAAAAGGGTTATATAAGTATATTTCTTTCTGTGCATGCCCTTACCCATAGTGCATATTAAAAAACCCACGAGGTTGGGGGAGGGAGCGGGACTGTCAAAACGTCAATGCAAATTTTATTATAATTATCAGGGGCCCTAGTAAGGTTGCCTTGAGGTCTTGTCATCTTCCTCTTTGCTTTGGAGAGAACCTGCTCCTTCTGAACCTTCCCCCTGATGGTCTGCTTCAGGATCTGCTGGCTGCTGGGCAGCTCTGAGGGAGGTGGTCTGAAGGCAGTGTTGGTCCCACCCTGTAAGGACCCCATGGCAGGCCCCGCCTCAGCTGCTCACTTCTAACCTCCTACCTCACATTAGGAGTCAGAACTACTTCCTGACTTCTTTTTCTTTCTCTGAGTGTAGACATCTGATGAGCCGAATTCCTAAGACTGCCCAAGATGCATTCACTTCTTAACTGCCGGGGGCAGCTCACTGTTCAGAAATCCCAGCTGCAGGAGGTCTTCCGTGGCTTTTAGAGCGTTGCATACAGCTTCTTCTGTGCTATGGTGGCAGTGTGTTAACTCTTGTGCAGTGCTTAGCTTTTGTGTTTCTGTATGGTGAACCCAGTGTCACATTTCAGTTTCTCTAGTTAAGATACATTCTTGGGAGTTGCTCCTACACTCAGCACACTGATTGCTGATTACATAATAAAGGTTTATGGAGAAAATAACTACAGGATAAACGAATATAAGTGAGAAGCCCTCCTGATCACCTCTGTTAGACTCTCAGTTTGAAAATGTCATGGTGTGATAAACCAGAGACAGGCCGGAAACACTGACACAGAAGAAATGGGAGGCATGTGTTCTTTTAAATAATAAAAACGAAATGATTATGATATTGTTTAAGTAGAATGAAATTTTCTACTTCTCTTTCCCCTTCCTCCTCTTCTTTTCTTAAACTTTCTTCCTGTTTTCTAGCTCCTTTCTGGTAGAGACGATACTCAACCTTTCAATAACTCAGCTTTATTTAATAAATAATTGCACTTGTTATATGTAAGCATAGGTTAAATGCTCTGTGAGATGCCCCTACATTGACAATCTAGTGGCGATGAAAGTCTCACTAAAGACTTCATATCAAACAGTGTGTATTCACTAAGCAATTCACTCATTCGCTTGGTAAACTGTTACCAGTTTCTTGCTGTGTGTCAGGAGTTGTGCTAGGCCTGAGATCCTAAAGTTATATGATATACAGAGTTTGCAGCATTTAAGTTTTCCTGGCAGGAAGCATTCTCCAATTGGGCTGTTTGAGGAGAGTATAAGAAGGGACTATGTACAGAGTTGTGGGCAGGTTCAGGAAAAGCAGCGAAGAATGGTATAGGGTCTGGGATGAGTGCAGATAGAACATTTTCTTTTCCCCTCAACTTATAGCTGTGCCTCTACTGGAAACTGGAGGACAGGAGCTTCGGCGTGCACAGTGGAGAAGGCTGAGGACTGGTTCAGAAGAGCATTTTGGTCAAGGCAGTAGAGGTGACTGCCCTGGAAACACATGCTTGCCAATGTCGCCCTCCCATGCTATCCTGAACCACAGGAGGTGAACTTCAGAGTAAAGGAAGGAGAGAAATCTGGAGGTGTTCCCAAGTTTTTTTTTCTTTTTCTTTTTCTTTTTAATAAGAGATAAATCTACCATTTCCAAAATCAATGGGAAATACAAAAGTATGAAGGTAAAGATGAGTCAATTGATTTTAGTACTTTTGTGTTTCAAGTGCCTATGAGACATCTAGTGGAGATTCTAGACAGACCTGAAAATAGGATTTACCACTTGGAAACAGCCCTAGCTGGTGTGGCTCAATGGCCTGCAGACTGAAGGGTCCTGGGTTCAATTCCGGTCAAGGGCACATGACCAGGTTGTGTGGTCTTGATCTCCAGTAGAGGGCACGCAGGAGGCAGCTGTTCAATGATTCTCATCATTGATGTTTCTATTTCTCTCTCTCCTCTCCCTTCCTCTCTGAAATCAATAAAAATACATTAAAAAAAAATAAAACTGGGAAACAAAGAGGAAGTGCTGTAGGTAGTGGGGTCCCTGTGGAGGACTGCAGGCCTGATTTTGCTTTTAAGGTTTGCCTAGAATTTATCCTCCTAGAAAGGAGGGAGGCGTGTCAGCCTCCTCCAGGAACTCAAGACCTGTAGAAGGATGGCTGTCCAGGAAGAGATCCCCAGAGGGCAGACAGGAGGGCAGCCTCAGCAGGCAGGGGACAGGGGCCTAAGATTCTCTTCCCAGGCGAGGCCCTGGAGAACTGAAGATGGCAGTGGAAGAAGAGCTAACTCTGGTTGAGATTTCCAAATTTAATGAATAAGAGCTTTATCATATAAAAAAAGGGCGAGTATTAAAAGCATTTAGGTAGAGAAATTATACTACAAGGTGGTGCTTGTATGACTGACAGACTTCCATGGGCTGTGAGTGGGGAACTACAGGATGTCTTGCTCACTTCAGTATCTCCAAGAATGGAGCAGGGCCCAACACTCTGAGGTCTCATAGAAAAGGGAATGGAGCAGCAGGAAAGAGAGGGACGAGTGAAGGAGAAACTGAGGTGATGGGGGCCCGTTGACGGGAAGAGTAGTATTATCTTTGGTAGACATTGGAGAGCCAGGAGGATTGAGGTAGTTGAATTCTGGGAGGAAAATACTGTGTTTGCTTTTCAAGGTACTGAATTTCGAATGATGATGTGAAGTTTAACAAGGAAAATGTCGAGCTGCAGCTAGAAGAATGCACGTAGAATCAGAGGAAAATGTCAGCTAGAAGGATGCACGTAGACTCAGAGGAAAATCTCAGCTAGAAGGATGCACCTAGAACCAGAGGGAAACTGCAGGTCAAAATTGCAGCTTTAATTTTCAATGTCAGTAGCGTCAACTGTTATTGGAGATGGTTGTGGGAGAAAACAATATGCACAGAGAAGAGCAGAAGGCCAAGATCTCAGCCAGAGGGTTCAACTGCAATCGGGTAAGAGGTGAAATGGGCCTCTTCAAGGAGTGGGATGAGCCAAGGAGTGAGGGGGGCATTGGGCAGAGACGGAGATGGGGGCAGGTGGGGAGCTTTGTCCAGAGAGAAGCTGCAGAGAAATATCAGCTGGAACGGGCTTGCAGGCAAAACTGTGATGGTGGCCGAAGCCGGTTTGGCTCAGTGGTAGAGCGTTGGTCTGTGGACTGAAAGGTCCCAAGTTCGATTTCGGGCAAGGGCATGTACCTTGGTTGCGGGCACATCCTTGGTAGGGGGTGTGCAAGAGGCAGCTGGTCGATGTTTCGCTCTCATCGACGTTTCTAGCTCTCTATCTCTCTCCCTTCCTCTCTGTAAAAAAAAAAAAAAAAATCAATAAAATATATTAAAACAAAACAAAACAAAACAAAAAAACCGTGATGGTGTTTGTGAGGCTTCAGTTGAGAGGAGACACAATGAACCTGCTGCTAGCCTCCCACGGACAAAGCTGGACGGTCAGCGTGAGGGGGCCTAGCTCACAGCCTCTTCCAGTTCGTTCCTGATGAGAACATTCCCACAGAATGACTTAAAAACTGTGTGTTAGGAAGGTAAAATCCTTCGATCGGAGGAACTTTTGCTATTTTTGTTTCTGTCTCTGCTGAAGGCTCAGATCTAACTAATTCCCTTCCTTTTAACTTTGGGGACAGTGGTGAGACACTCCTGAATGCACACGTGGGAGGATATTTGATGATTCTAGGAGGATTCTTCATCTCTTGTTTGGGTTACTGTTGTTTTAAAATAGTGTTTGTGGTTTAATCATTTATTGAGATCTTGCTCCTAGATGAAACACACACACACACACACACACACACACACACACAAAACCCGTGGCTGGAAGCCAAATTAATTTGCTCATGTAATTGTTTTTCAAACGGATCTGATGCGAGGTATTGCATACTGGGAAAGCTGAGCTGTGTGCATCTGCTGGTCTGTGGCCAGCCACCAAGGAGGACCCTCGTGGATGAGCAGAGCTGTACCCTGGCCAGGGCTGGATCTGAGGCACATGTGGCTGTCCTCATGACTCAGAGGAGGTGGGGACTGGAATCCTGTGGGCTGAAATCTGGCTGGGGGTGGGCTCCCCAGACTGCTGAGATAAGCAGTTCCTCTCTCACCAGCAATATTCGCTCCCCTGGGAATCGGCTTCCTCTCCAGCACCCCTCCCCCCACTTCCTGGAGGCCCATGAGCTATCGCAGCCTTTCCCTGGAAGAAGCATTGCGAGGTCTAGGCTCCTGCCTGCAGCCTTAATACTGGGCCTGGCCTGTATCTCCTCACTTATGTGAAGTTCTGAACAAGGTCAGCACAGTTCCCGCAGAAGGCCTGGGAGGT
Source organism: Pipistrellus hanaki (assembly GCF_964339955.1). NCBI lineage: Eukaryota > Metazoa > Chordata > Mammalia > Chiroptera > Vespertilionidae > Pipistrellus > Pipistrellus hanaki. The sequence continues at coordinate 8,233,809 of NC_140519.1, forward strand.
TCAGCCAGGTTCATTTCAGTTGATGATGTTACAAGTTCTTATATCCTTGAATTTCTCAAAAAAAAAAAAAAAGAAAAAAAAAAAAAAAGAAAAAAAGAAAAAAGCAGGGATAAAAAACCCCAAACAAACCCACACAAAGGTTTCAGTCAGAATTAGCCATCGTGTTAAAAACAGAGTTCAGCCAGCATGGCCTCAGCCTGCTTGAGGTCTATGGCTGATGTTCAAGAAGTGGTTCTTGTCCTTTTAAAAAACCATTATTATTACAACCCAGCTAGCAACGACCACGTAGACAGCAGGCGATCAGAAATAAATGTCTAACTTTGATTTTGCAAAACTGCGTTCTCCTCCAAAGCACGCTGCCTGCCACTGACCCAGGCTGTCTTACAGGGGCAGCAACGGCACAGCTCCACAGCTCCGAACCCAGGGTCCCCTGGGGGCTGCCCTGGGAACTGGTCTGCAGGTCACCCCTGATGCGAAGGCTGCCAGCTGTCCTGCTTCCCCTTTCTATTCTGGGAACGCAAAAAAAAAAAAAAAAAAAAAAAAAAAAAAAAATAGCATCGGGTTTAATTTTTATTTCCTGGGGCATTTTATTCTCCTTTTATTCCTCCCGTCCCCTCCTCTTCCCCTTGTTTTTACAGTCTCCCTGTAATGACTAATTGGCAGTCTTTCCCAGCTTTTTTTTTCTCTCTCTTTTTTTTTATGTTCCTCTTACTCTGGTTACAAGTCGTACTAACCCAGTCATATCCGCGGGGACCTATAGACAGCCAACCTTTCCCAGTGATCTACAGCGTCCCCCCCGCTCTGTGAACGCATAAAACATTTACAAGGAAATGTCCTAATGCACCGGGAACATGTCCCGGGCCGGTCATTAGCGCCGGCCTCCTCCCCGCGCCCCGGAGGGGAGCGCCGTGCCCGGCCCCTCCCGCCGCCCCGCGTGCCAGCGGCCGCCCGGGACCGCGACGGCTCTGGCCGCGGCTCACGAGCCTCCGGTGCCCATTTACTGCGCGCGGCCGCCACTCTGGAGCCGCCGCACATCTGGATGGAGTCAGCCGCCCGCGCCGGGGGCCAGCGCCGGAGCCAGCCCAGCGCGGCGGCAGCGCGAGGGAGGCCGGCGCCCGCCGCCTGGTCCGCCCGCCGCCCCCCCGGGCCACCCCCCTCCAACCCGCGGCCTCCTCCGCCCGCCTCCCCCCCGGCCCCGCCAGTGCCCCCGGCGCCCCCGATCGGCCCCCGCCCGCGCCCTCGCCCCCGCCCCCGCGGGCCCCGATCGCCCCGGCCCCGCTGGATTTCCTGATGTAAACACAGCGGCCGCTCGGCTCCATGTGCCGCTCAGGGCGCTCTATCTGCCCGGGGTCAGCCCGGCGACTTAGGAAAACAGAAGCGCTGCTTTGACTTCAAACAGCCCCTCCCGCCAGCCGGGGTCTGGAGGGGGGTGGTGGGGGTGGTGGTGGTGGTGGTGGGGAGGAATGCCTGCAGACGCAGCTCCCGCTCGCTGTTTACTTGTTCCGCTTTACGGCGATGTGGGGGCTAATGTCATTATCTGCAGCCAAATGGGAAACAAGGTGTTGCTGTGGCTGCTGCTAGAGGAGTGTGTGTGGGTTTCTTGCTGGAGGATGCACGTCCCAGCCTCCCTCCGGAGCCTGCCGCCCGGCAGCACCTCCCGGGGGTGGCGGGAGGTGGGGGTGGTGGAGGAGGTGGAGGAGGTGGGTGGGGGTGGGGGGGCGGCAGGGAAAAGCGTGGAGGCTCTGCTTTCCCCTCCGCCCTGTGTCTGGGGGAATGGGGTTGCGCTCTGTCACCGGGTGCCAGGCAGGAATGTGTTTCCGTCCCGGTTCCCGGAGAGGCCCAGCTCCTGCGGCTCCGGGGACAGGTTATCTGCCCTGCACAGCGGGGTGCGCTGCCTCCCATTTCCCAAGGAATGGGAGCTATGCCCGCCCCGCGGCCTGCTGCTCCCCTGCGCCTGGCGGGGCTGCGGCCTTTCCCCGTTTCACTGTGTTGCTTCACTTCTCTCCTCTGGCCCGGGATGAGGCCAGAAGGATTTGGGACTCTGAACGTCGATGAAGGAAAACTCGGCCAACTGTAAACGATGACAAAGCCATTTTTTAAAATACGGGGTGGAGAGGGAGAACACGAAATGATGGCAGAGCTGGTATTGTCATCGCCGATAATGAACAAGAGATGAAGATGTATTTCCAGGGCAGTCACAGCCATTTATTTGAACAATAAGGTCTAGAGAATCTCAGCTGGCCCTTTCTTGGCAGAGCTTCCCTAGCCCTCCAGCAGGGACCAGCTCTGCAAAGCCTCTGAGTGGGAGTCAGGGGGAGCCAGCCCCTGGGTGCGCCTCTGAGGGCAGGGCTGGGCCCATATGCAGGGGCTGTGAGCAGGCTTGGGGGGCAGCTCTGGGCTGTTGGGGTAAGATTTCAGAACGCAGCTTCACGTGAAGATTTGTCAGAAGGTGGGAGTCATCTGACCTAAACGTTGCTTGGCAGTCAGGAGCACTTGCATGTTGAAAGGACCTTGGATACACACGTCACTGTATCGTGTACAGGCTATTGGAGAATCCTCTCCCCACCCCCACTACCCCGCAGACTTTATTTGGATGGATCAGAGGTTGGGCAGAGATTTAGGGACAGAACCAAGGTCTAATTCAGCAAATTGGCCCTTAGCAGCTCTGCCTGGTGGTTTGATAAAGAGATGGGGCCACAACCCATACTTACGTGAGGTTTAGAGGAATCCCTGTACCTCTAAAGGCACATAGAGTGCTCCCTTTACATGGTAACATGCCAAGAAATAAGAATATTCCACGACTTCCCGTGATCACTGCAGGGCCCTAGCTCACAGAGAACTGGTGAGGAATGCAGGGGTTTTAAGTTCAAAACAATTTACTTTTTTACGTTAATTAGATTTTTACGTAAGTGCCCTGCGAACAGGGAACAGGTTCTAAATATATAATTCTTACTTTTCTGCAGGAGAGACAAGCATGGTTACTTGGTTCCTTAGCAATTCTAGCCTCAGTTTCCCCATCTCTAACATGCAGAGAAGAAGTACTTCTCCGGGTTACAAGAAGTCAAATTGTCAAATTAGATCGCCCATAAGATCTAATATGGAGCAGTGCCCTTCACCGAGGGGTTAATAGATACATGCTTGCAGTGGGAGGCTTTTTATCCCACAGTTTGATTTTTATTTTTATTTTGTTGGTATTTTTACATATTAAAGGCACAAGGAATATGAAGACATTTTGAACTCTTGTCCTTAAAGAAATTTCTTCAAAATCCACATCTTGCATTTCCTAGGGTCTCCTTGGTTTTAAACACAATATCAGAGTTTAACCCCCCCCCCCCCTTTTTTTTTTTTTTTTTTAAGTCTGGGCAATATGCTCACTTTAGGCACAACCTCATCTCTGCAGATCAAGGGGAGCAGAAGTTGCAGGAGATCCTCGCAGAGGCCAACGGGCCATGCTATTCACACCTCCTGATGTGCACCTGCAACAGCAGAAACCTCTATGTGTGTGTGAGTGGGTGTCTCTGGACCAGACAGGAACCCAGCCCAGAGCAGTGACCAGTCATAGCCATACTATTTTTTTTTTCATTAATTGAAATTTTTATTGAGATAGTTGTAACTTCTTATGTAGTCTGAAGAAAAATGTGAGAGATCCCATGTAATCTTTACCCAGTTTTCCCCAATGGTAACATTTGCAAAACTGTAGTACAATATCTCAGCTGCAACATTGATATTGACACAATTTGTCAACCTTATTCAGTTTTATTTGTACACAATTGTGTGTATAAATAAAATTTTGTGTATAAATAAAATTTTGCTAGGTGTACCTGTAACTAATGAGGATGTTTTCAATAGATAGAGTTACACATTTGTTGCTATATATGTGATTTGATATGTATGCTACTTTGTTGTATTGACAGCAAGCTTCAAAACTTCATATGTCAAATTTGCTGGAAGTGTTAACATCATAGATATTTTTATGCTTAAAAATGTCGAATTTCGTGCAAAAAAAAGAGCATTTGTGGGAAGTTAAATTCATTACTTTATTTTAAAGAAAAGTGCTGCTGAATACTTCGGGAAGCTTATGGTGAACATGCTCCATCTCAAGATACTTGTGAATGCTGATTTAAATGCTCTAAAAGTGATGTTTTCAATGTGAAAAACAAAGAAAATCCAGGTCAACCAAAAAAGTTTGAGGACCAACAATTACAAGCATTATTGGATGAAGACACATGTCACACTCAAAAACAACTAGCAGAAAAATTAAAAATTTCTCAGCAAACACTTTCCAGTTGTTTACAAGGAATGGGAAAGATTTTAAAGGAAGGAAAATGGGTGCCACATCAACTGAACGAAAGACAAATGGAAAACCAAAAAGTCATCTGTAAAATGTTGTTTCAATGGACTAAAGAAAGTATTTTTTTTTTTTTTGCATCGAACTGTAACTGGCGATAAAAAGTGGGTTTATTTTGAGAATCCCAAATGCACAAAATCATGGGTTGATTCAGGTCAACCATCAACATCGACTGCAAGGCCAAATCGCTTCAGAAAGAAGATAATACTCTGTGTTTGGTGGGATCAGGAAGGTGTGGGGCATAATGAGCTTTTAAAACCAGGTGAAACTGTTAATATTGATCACTACCAACAACAAATAATCAATTTGAACCATGCTTTGATGGTGAAATGACCAGAATGTGCCAGAAAACATAGCAAAGTAATTTTTCTTCACGATGACACACCATCTCACACTTCAAAACTAGTTAAAGACACATTAAAGATCTTGCCTGGGAAGTATTAACCCACCCACCATATTCACCAGACCTTGCTCCTTCAGATTACCACTTGTTCCGATTGATGGCACAGGCACTTTCTGAGCAGCACTTCAAAACATACAAAAAGTGGAAAATTGGGTTTCTGAATGGTTTGCCACAAAACAAGAAAAGTTCTATTGGGACGGTATCCACAAATTACCTGAAAAATGGGGGAAATGTGTAGCTAGCGATGGACATTACTTTAAATAAAGCACTTTTGATGTTTCTCTTGAAATTATCATATTTTCTTTGATTACAAAATCTGCCATTATTAACCGGTACATCTAGTATTTGTTCTCTATAGTTTTGTCATGTGTCATTCCTAATTACACCACCGTAGTCACCAGTCCCAGCACCACAAGGACCCCTTTCTATTGCCTTTTATAGTCATACCCACTTCCCTCTCACTCTTTCCTGCCCTCTCCCTCCTCTTCCAGTCCTTGGCAACCATTAATTTGTCCTCTAGTTCTAAAATTTTGCCACAGCAAAACGTTATGTAAATAGAATCACATAGTATGAATCTTTTGGGATTGCTTTCTTTCACTTAGCATAATTTTTTGAGTATTCATTCAAGTTGTTCCCTATGTCAATAGTTCTTTTCATTTTATTGCTGGATAATATTCCATAGTACAGCCGAATGAATAGTTGGTTTTTAAATTTATCTTTATTGTTGAAAGTATAACAGATGTCCTGTTTTGTTTTTTTTTTTTTTTTTTTTTTTTTTTTTTGTGTGTGTGTGTGTGTGTGTGTGTGTGTGTGTGTGTGTGTTTTCCCATTGATCCTTCCACCCTGTATCCCCACTTACCAGGCCTTCACCACTCACTGACTGTGTCCATGGGTTATGCATAAATGTATATAAGTTCCCCAATTAATCCCTCCTCTCCTCCCCTCCCAACCCCCCCAGCCCCCTCTAAAATTCATCAGTCTGTTCCATGCTTCTGTGTCTCTGGATCTATTTTATTCATCAGTTTATTTTGTTTATCTGCCAAAGGACATTTGGGCTGACTCTAGTTTTTGGCTATTACAAATAAATATGCGATGAAATTTGTGTATATATTTTTGTGTGAAAATAAGTTTTTATTTTTCTGGGATAAATGTCCAAAAGTGCCATTTCTAGATCATATGGCAATTTAATGTGTAATTTTATTGAAAAACTGCCAAATTATTTTTAAAAATGGCTATATGGTTTTACATTCCTACAGCAATGTATGAATGACCTAGTTTCTCTACATCCTCACCAACATTTGGTTGTTACTTTTTTTCATTTTAGCCATTCTGATAAGTGTACTAGTATAGTGATCTCAATGTGTTTAAATTTTCATTTCGTTAATGACATTGACTATCTTTTCATGTGCTAATTTGCTAGGTGAATAGCCTCTTCAGGCTTTTTGGTGATTTTCTAATTGAATTGTTATTAACACTGTTGAGTTTGGAGAGATTTTCATATATGCTGGATCCTAATCTTTTGTCATGTGCCCGGTTTGCCAACATTTTTTCTCTGTCTGTAGCTTGACTTTGTATTCCCTTCACTAGAACTGTCACTAAGCAAAAGCTTTTAATTTTGATGAGATCCAACTTATCAATTTTTCTTTTCATGGATGTGCTTTTAGTGTCAAGTCTATTTGCCTAACCTTAGAGCCTGAAGATTTCTCTCCTATGTCTTTTTCCAAAAGGTTTGTAGTTGTGCATTTTATATGTAAGTCTATGATCTAGTTTGAATAAATTTTTGTATAAGAGGTAGTCTGAATTTTATTCCCTTCCCCTGCTCTAATATGCAGTTTCACCAGAACAATTTCTTGAGAAGGCTTGCTTTCCATCATTGAATTACTTTTTCCTCTTTGTAAAAAAATCAGTTGAAAATATTTATATAGGTCTATTTCTGTGTTCTCTGCTCTGTTCCATTGATCTAATGTTTGTCCCTCTGCCAATACCACATTCTCTTGATTACTGTAGCTACAATGAACTAAAAAATGGATTAAAATCTTACGTTAGACTCAAAACCATAAAATCCTAGAAGAAGAAAACATAGGCAGTAAAATCTCAGGCATTTCCTGTAGCAATATTTTTTTTCCTTCTGATTTCTCGCCTCAGGCGAGGGAAACCAAAGAAAAAATAAACAAATGGGACTACATCAAATTAAAGAGTTTTTGCAAAGCAAAGGAAATGATCAACAAAGTGAAAAGGCAACCCACTGAATGGGAAAGCATATTCACTGATACAGCTGATAAGGCCTTAATATCCAAAATTTATAAGGAACTTATAGTACTCAACACCAAAAAACAAACAATCCCATTAAGAAATGGGCAAAAGACCTGACTATTCACCTCTCAAAAGAGGACCTATAGATGGGGGGTTGGAGAGGGTGGGCGGGCAATAGACATGTAAAAGGATTTCATCATCACTATTCATCAGAGAAATTCAAATTAAAACTACAGTCACAGCGGTGAAATATCACCTCACACCTGTCAGAATAGCCATCATCAATAAATCAACAAACAAGTGCTGGTGAGGAGGTGGAGAAAAGGGAACCCTCATACACAATTGGTGGGAATGCAGACTGGTGTAGCCACTGTGGAAAGCAGTATGGAGTTACCTCAAAAAATTAAAAAAGGAACTTCCTTAAGACCCCACAATTCTACTTCTGGGAATATATCCAAAAGAAACCCAAAACACTAATTCCAAAGAATATGTTTATTGCAGTATTACTTACAACTAGGAGCCCAGTGTACGAATTTGTGCACCTTGAAAGGAACTATGGTAGGCACCAACCTCCGTGCCCCTGCCTGGCCCCTCCCTCTGTGGCCCTTAGTCCCCTGTCTGCCAGCAGCCCCTCTCTCACTGCCGATCCCACATGCTGATGGCGCCTGTCCCGCTCACACCTGCTGATGGCACCAAGTGATTGGGACTGGCTCTGGTGCCTGTTGCAGGTGTGAGTGGAGCCAGTACTGGCAGTGAGTGCAAGTGGTGGCTCTGGTGCCAGCAGTGGGTGCGACCACGGTGCAGGGGGGCAAAGAATTTTCAGTAATCACCAGAGGCTTGCCCTAATGACAATGACCAGCACCCCGCCTTGGTATGGCACCCTGCTCACCAGCTCCACCATCCTGCCATGGCCGATGTCCACCATGTTCTGCACATGCTCCCTGGTGGTCAGTGCAAGTCATAGCGACCAGTTGTTCCACTGTTCTATCTGTTTGCATATTAGCCTTTTATTATACAGGATAGCCAAGATTTGAAAGCAGCCCAAGTACCTATGAGTAGATGAGTAGATAAGAAAGCTGTGGTACATTTACACTATGGACTACCTCTGCGCTGTGAAAAAGAAGGAAATCTTACCTTTTGCGATAGCATGGATGGACCTGGAGACTATTATGCTAAATTAAATAAGCCAGACAAAGAAAGGCAAATACAATTTTTAGTAAAGTGTTGAAACCTACCTTCCATTTAGTCTTTTTACCTTCTTTGCTTTTAAGTATAATTTTCTTATGAATCAGAAGGTGTTACGATTTTTGTTTCAATTAGCAAATATAATTTATAATACGAGGAAAAGAATAGTCTACTGAATATAATCATGTCTATTCTTTTTGTTGTTCCTTCTTCCTTCCTGATACTTTCTTCTTACTCTATTTTTCTTCATTTCTATTTGAAGTAATTTTTAAGCCAATCTTTAAGGGCAAGCCTTCATTTTCCTTCATTTAAAAATGTTTTTATTTCACCTCCATTCCTGAAGAATAGTTTTACTGACTTTAGAAGTCATTGTTCACATTTCTTGTCTTTCATCACTTAGAAAACATTATCTGAGGTTTGTTAACTTTCTGGATCTGTAGGTTTATTTTTGACAGATTTGTAAAGCTTACACCTATTATTTCTTTAAATACACTTTAAGCCACCCACCCCTGCCATCTCTTTTCCTTTTAGGTCTCTAATGATGTAAAATCTTTTGTTTCCCAGGTATCTGGGGCTCCGTTAATTTTTTCAAAATCATTTTTTTCTCTAGGGTTTTATTGGGTGAATATCTATTGTACTGTACTGTCCTAAAGTTCTCTGATTTAATTTTCTTCACCTCTGCTCTACTATTAAGCTTGTGAAGCCAATTTTTATATCTATTATTTTGTTTTTCATGTCTATATTTTCCATTTGATTCTTTAAAAAGTTTTAGATTAATTTTCTGTGATTTAATTTATTTGTTTTAAGAAAATGTATAATTTATTATTGGAGCAATCTTAGGACTACTACTTTAAAATCCTGGTCAGATAATTCCAACATTATATTCATATAATTGTTGGCATCAGTTAATTGTCCCTTTTCATTCAAATTGTGATTTTTTTTTTCCTTCTAGTTATTTGTATAACAGGTGATATTTATTTGTATCCTAGACATTTTTTTCCTATTATGTCAGGGGTTTCTGGGCCCTATTTAAATTCATATTTTAGCAGATAGTCATCTTATTTAGATTAAGCATGTGAGTCTTGACCTATATTTTGTGTACTGTGGTTCCAATGGCAGTTTAATATTCAGAATCTTTGCAATGTTGTTTTGGTCTGGTTGGTTTTTCTGGTTCTTTGGTGCTTCCACTGGTCCCTCCTGGCTGCCACTGTCCCTCTGTTGGTGATAGAGGAGTGTGGTGAGATCCTTGTCCCTGTGCCCTAGGCTTCCCAGGTGTGTCTGGACAGGCAGGAGAGCTCAGACCCTTTGGGATACAGTGCTCCCAACCAGCCCTTATTGTGGTGGGTTCCTTCTCTGGTTCCACTCCTGCCCAGGTGTGAATGGCAGGAGAAGGGCTTCTCAGGCCCAATGGAAAGGAGATCCCTGAGGCCACTGACTTTTGGTGGGGCTCTAACGGACACGTGATGATAATTTACCAGCAGGTAGTTGGGGGAATCCTGTTTCACTTAGGTGCCTACCGTTTTTGGGTGGAAGCTGGGAAGCACCACACCTGGTTGTCTTCCTCCACTTACCCTCTTTTCAGAGCTTTCCTGATGTCACTTTGTGCCCTATCCTGGGGTTCACATCTATGCTTAGTGTTTGTGTGTGTGTGTGTGTGTGTGTGTGTGTGTGTGTGTGTGTGCGTGCACGCGCGCGCGGAGGGCAGGGAGGATGTGTCCATTACATTCTATCCTTCCGTGTGACTTTTATCATAGCTCCTTACCAGTAAAATCATTTAGTGATTTATTTGAGTTTCCATCATGCAGTGCAGTGCAACAGTACAGTTGAATGCTCAGCCAAGGACGGGACTCCATTGGTCTGTGCATGTGAACTTTATTAATCATTTCTTGGGCTTGGACATTGCTCCCAGGGGTAGGATGTCCTCTATGTCCATTCCCTTGGCTGGTCCAGATGTATGCCTGCTGCCATGGTGCAGTTTTTTTAAAAAAATATTTTATTGATTTTTTACAGAGAGGAGGAGAGAGGGATAGAGAGCTAGAAACGTCGATGAGAGAGAAACATCAACCAGCTGCCTCTTGCACACCCCCTACCAGGGATGTGCCCGCAACCAATGAACATGCCCTTGACCGGAATCGAACCTGGGACCTTTCAGTCCGCAGACCGAGGCTCTACCACTGAGCCAAACCGGTTTTAGCCCTGGTGCAGTTTTTAACAGTGCCCTTTGACTCCTCAAAAGGCTTTGGCATGGATGGGAGGGACCAAAGACTACAATAAATGTCTCCTATTATTTATATTATATGAGTTTTTTTTTCCAAAACTGTACTATACATATGTTATGTATGTCCTATACTTAAACATTTATTAAATATTAATTAAGCTCCATTTCCTTATTTTAATAAGCACAAATAAAAGTTCTAATCTCTCCTTCCATACTCAAGGGGATTACATTGTTCGTCTCTGGTGCTCGCTCCACTGCATGGAGAAAGCCATGTGCCAGCCAGCCCCATGAGTAAGCCCGGGGAGTCTGATACTCACTGATGAGATGGTCAGACAGTGAGTAAATAGATATACAGACTCAAGAAGGCTGAATCACTTTTAACTGAGAGTCATGATGTAACACGATAACGCAGGGTTCTGGTTTTGATATTTCCCTCTATTAATTTCATACCGAATTCATCATTCCTGGGGCTACACTTTTTACTCAGAGGCCACTGGGATAAGAAGAGAGCAGGGTTGTTTTACCCTCAGTCTGGAATTCAGCTTAAGTATCTGGCTGTTGGACAAAGTTGGGAAAAACCTGGTACACTAATTGTGGAGAAGGAAGGGTTTGCGCTGTGAGAATGAAATACAAGAGAGGGAATATAGAAGGCTGTATCTTGTCTTATATGTGATATTCTCTATAATTATTTAATATTTTGTGAGCAAGTTACAGTTCTGTTCTTGGCAGTAGGCTGTTTGGAAAAAAAGGTTTCATGCTACAAATCAACTTATGAATGTTTTCCTTTTTGCAAAGTTTGACCTTTGTTCTGCTGCTGGCTTAATTAGCGTACAGTCATTTTAAATGGTGGCAGGAACATGTTTTTGTATGTTACTTCTCAATTACATTTTTGTGTTAATTTAATGATGTGCTAAAAGGAGGGCAGTACAAGTTATACAAAGGTGCTTGTCTTATCTATATTTTCCAAAAGAATGGATAGTTGGAGATTTAGAGGACATTTGCCATTAGTTTCTATCAAGGTTCTTGTTTACAACAAGCTGATTTTAAGAAGTTGATGATGGACAACCACATTAAAATTACAACTAAAATACAGAACAACCATTATTCAGAACCATCTGAAATTTAGCTAAACAGAATTCCTACAACTAAAGATTTACAGAAGAAGGCCCATTGAGATTGGTAGGAAGGGTGGAGATGCTGGTCCCACATCTATGCGTGGCAGTTAAAAATCAGGAGGGATAGCTCAGTTGTCAAGATCCTATCTGAGAAATGAGACCCCCCAGTCCAGATTTCCAGGGCCAGGAAGAGAATTCCCCATAACTTCTGGCTATGAAAACCAGCCAGGATTGAGGCTTAGTGAGATGGAGGACTGCTAGAGGCCCAGGCATTTTTCTTAAAAGGCCTACACATGGGGCTGCAGCTCGATAGATGCCAGAGACTTACAGGGAAGAACTGAATTGTCTGGTATCACAGTGAGGGCTGGAGTGGCAGTTTTCTCCCAGAGAGTGGTGCTGGGAGAGGCTATTTTTCCTCTGCTGAGTCCTCCTTCCACAAAGCCAGCAGGCAGATACCATATTTGAGTCTCCATAAAGCAGTCTAATATCTTTTCCCTGCTCTGGTGTTTCCCTGAGAACATGCCCCACCCAACTTGCAGGCCTACCCAAACTGTTCCCAATGGCTGTTCCATAGGAATAGCCTGTCTTGGCTCATGATTTGTTGGACTTTTCTAAAATCTCTCAAACAGGCAGCACCTGGCTGTGGCACTAGCTAAGTGACTCCAGGACTGGCATTAGTGGCAACCAGCCTTTGTTTGCAGTTTGGCCTTTCCAAGTCACCTCTAAGCCCATCACAAGTAGCAGCCATATACAGGTGACAGGTGACAACTGATCTTGGCCTCACCTTGCAGAAGACCCTGGTAGTCAGTTTCATACCATGCTAGAGCACCACCTAACCACCTTTGCAAGCAAAATGCTCAAGGGATAGACCCAGCAGGCACGAGAGCCCCACTAAAATGAGTGGCTTCACTAACCTGCTCTGTGGGATCTAATCCTGCACAGCAGATCTTCCCAGGTGGTTGCATCCAGTCCTCATAGCCAATCCGCTTGGGGAAAAATCCCTTTTAATGATGTGCCAACAGCAAGAAAGGCTCAATTACAACAGAAGCGTGCTTTCAGCCCACATGGGGTGGGGGGCACATCTGAAGTGCCCATCTTTGGTGATTTGGAAGGGTATGCCACTGGGTCTTACAGGAAACCTACTACATAAGGCCACTTTACAAAGACTGGGAGACAGAGGAGCTCTACCTAATACAAAGAAATAAACACGAGGAGGCAGGAAAAAAACAAGACAAAGAAACATGTCCCAGCCCTTTCTGGTTTTGCTCAGTGGATAGAGAGTCAGCATGTGGATTGAAAGGTCCCAGGTTTGACTCTGGTTGAGGGCACATGTCTGGGTCCCAGACTCAATCCCCTGGAGGCAGCCAATCAATGATTCTCTCTCATCATTGATGTTCCTATTTCTTTCTCCCTCTCTCTCCCTCTCTGAAATCAATAATATATGTCCCAGATGAAAGAAAAAAGCAAAACTATATGAAATAACAAAACAAAAGAGAAAATGAAAAACTAAAGAAAATGGAGACATGCAATCTTACAGATGAAAATTTCAAAATACTGGTTATAAGGATGCTCAATGAACCTAGTGGAAGAGTAGATGAACCTAGTGAGAACTTCAATAAAGAGATAAGAAACACAAAGAAAACCAATTAGAAATGAAGGATAGACTAATTGAAATTACAGGGAATCATCAGTAGAGTAGGTGAAGCAGAGCTTCAAAGCAGCAATTTGGAAGAGAAAGAAGCAAAAGCCATTCAATCAGAACAGAAAAGAGACATAAGAATAAAAAGAAACTGAGGTTAGTTTAAGAAGCCTTTGGGATAACTTCAAGAATACCAACATTTGATGATGGGGGTGATGGAAATAGAAGAGAGACAGAATAAATAATTAAAAACCTATTTTAAAAAATAATAACAGAAAACTTCACTAGCCTGGTGAAGGAAATAGACATACAAGAACAGGAAGCACAGAGAGTCCCAAAGAAGATGAACCCAAAGAAGCCTTCACCAAGACACATCATAATTAAAATGCCAAAGGTAAAAGACAAAGATAATTCTAAAAGCAGGGACCTTTCATAAAACTTCTAGCTGATTTCTTAACAGAGACTTTGCAGGCCAGAGGAATTGGCACAGAATATTTAAAGTGATGAAAAGCAAGTTTATTATCATTCAACCAAGATTATTATACCCAGCAAAGCTATCAGTTAGAATAAAAAGACAGATAAAGAGCTTCTCAGATAAGAAAAAGCTAAAGAAATGTATCACCACTAAATCAGTATTACAGTAATGGTTATAGGGTCTTCTTTAAGAAGAAGAAGGAAAAAAAGATTAAAAATATAAATAACAAAATGGCAATAAATATGCATCTATCAACAGTTACTTTAAATGAAAATGGATTTAAGAACTCCAATCAAAAGACACACAGAGGCTGAATGGATAACAAAACAAGCCCCTTACATATACTGTCTACAAAATACTCACTTCAGATTAAAAGAAATACACAGACAGAACACAAAGGGATTGAAAAAGACATTTCATCTGGGGTAGCTATACTTATACCAGACAAAATGGACTTTAAAACAAGATATACAAGAGACAAAATTACCCAGCAATTCCACTTCTGGGTAGTTATCCGAAGAAACACAGAACACTAAATTGAACAAGACATATACATCCGTATGTTCATTGCAACATTATTTACAATAGCCAAGATATGGAAGCAACTTAAGTGCTCATTAATAGAGGAGTAGATAAAGAATAACTGGTATATATACAATGGAATACAACTCAGACACAAAAAAGAATGAAATATTGCTCTGCAACAACAAAGCTGGATTTAGAAGGTATTATGCAGAGTGGAATAAGTCAGAAAGGAAAAGATAAGTGTCAGATAATCTCACTTGTATGTGGGATATAAATAAAGTAAATGAACACACAAAACAGAAACAGACATATATACAGAGAACATTTTGACAGTGGCCAGTGGGAAGGGTCGGTCTTGAGGCGATGGGTGAAAAGGTGGAGGGATTAATTGGTAATTACAGAATAGTCATGGGGAGGTAAAGGGCAGCATAGGGAATATGGTCAATAATATTGTAATAACTATGTATAGTGTCAGATGGGTGCTAGATTTGAGTGATTACTTTTTAAGTTATATACATGTCTAATCACTGGGTTATACACTTGAAGCTAATATAATATTGTATCTCAACTGTTTTTGAAAAATAATATATATTTTTAGAAAGTTGATGATAAAAGTCTTTGCCATTTAGGGAATGAACTGAAGAAAAAAATAATAGATTATATCAGGAATTACCCCATTTTTTGGTATGTGCTATAAATTTTTTAGAACATAAATATTTTTCCTAATTTTTGTTTTAGTATTAATTTACAGTTATAGTAAATTGTTGGCAACCAATATAGGAGTCAATAACCTGGCAACTAATTTTTTTTCTTAATATTCAGTTACTTCAGTACCATTTTCATCTACTCTAAAAATATTATTTAATCCAATTAGTTCTCTGATTTATCAGATTTAAAATTGTTTTAAGTGAATATTGCTTTATACTCATGTGAGCTATATTAATTTGGCTTCAAAACCCTTTAATACTATGTTTTCTTAAATATATTCATGAAGGGCTCCGTACTATATCTTACAAGTATGTTTTCTTTTAAAAAGCAGTACTGATTTTTTCAACAATAAGCTTTAGTGTTATTATTGAAAGCACATAGAAAATAAGACATTTCTTTAAACCTAATGCTAGAACTATATTACTCATAGACAATTTTCCAAATAACTCTAAAATATTTCATATTATTTTCCTACCTGCCTAATTTTTTATTCACTAGAAAAAACAAAGCCATTCATTTATAGTTCCAGCATTCAAATGGAATACTGTGCAGACTGGTGTCCTCTAGCACATTCCACCTTAATGTTCACAGTACAATGAATTTCAGAGATACACAATATAATCAAGAAAAGCCACTTATAAATAGACATTAAATGATATGGGGCAAAAAGGTCATGAGAGACTTAGTTAGGCTAGAGTGACTAAGAATTTGTGAAGCCCAGATTAGGGATGAATAATATTATGTTAGATTTTCTTATTCAGGGCACTATTCAAGGATAAAGCATCAGACGGTCCACTTTTTGAGTGTATCTCTGTCAAAAAATAAATTTTCAGAAAAAGGTGAAAGTTAGCTCTTATACATATATAAAAGTGAACACATGTTGAAAATTTTATTTTACTACTTAAGCCTGGGGGAACCAGAAAGATTTTAAAAACAATCAAAATGATATTTTATAAACCAAATTTATATGGAGTAAATGAATTGAATTATAAATGGAGGCAAAACTGAATTTTCCATAGGAATAGTGAATGGATTCTATAAAACAAGACAAATTTGTACATTCATTCTTTCCTGCAGTTTATAAAAGTACAAAATAGCCTGATGATAATGAACAAGATAAAAATCAGACTGTGGTATAGAAAATGCATAATTTTTCATTGAAGTACAACATTTATTTTTTGATCTTGACTCTGTTTATTATTCTTCCCAAAAATGAATTAAATTAGGAAAGGGAGCAAGAGACAAATTAAAACACAACATGCTTGTATGATCCTTCAGCTCACTGGGAACAAACCAAACAAATGAAGATACACTATTTCCAATTTACTTGAGGAAAGGCAAAGTTGATTTATAGTGGAAATAGGTTTTTTATACCATCATAACGCTCTTCCAGCAATACTTTGAGACTATTACATCACTTTAGGTCCAGTGAATTACTGAAGTGATGCTGCTTACTGAAAAAGATCAGAAACAACAAACCAGAAAGGAAGAGTTTAATAGAAATAGTGGAAGATTAGACAAAATAGTAACAACTTCACGTTCTGGGTAAGAAAAGTATTGACCGTATATATCTTTTCATATGTATTCGAAGTCTTCAGTCCTCCCACTCAGGGCCTGTGAATAGTTTGGGTGGGCAGTCATAACCACACAGACCTTGAAGCAAATCATTAAGAGCAAGAACATGGGATTAAAGAATTTGCAAGTTTATTTCACTTGTTCCAGCCCTTTCTTCACCAACTGCTTCAGCATACAGTGGAGGTTTTTGAGGGCAAACTGAGAGCTAAAAACAATTTAAAACTCTCTCAAGAATTTAGCATTAAGTCAGCTTCTGGGAAGGGGAGAAATAGGAAAAAAAAAAAGTGCTGACTAACTAATTTTTCTTTTTGGAAAGAAAAACACGAGCACATTTTAAAATCAAACAACAGAATATAAGGAAGTTTTGAACTGTGCACAAGGACAATTTCTAATGAATGCAATGAGCTAACTGAGGGTGAGACCTGCTCACTGTTTTACTTTTCTCAAGACTGATTTGAGATGTTTGTCTTATCACTAAACCCAATGAATCTAGGTTTAATTACCTGATAATCTAATTAAATGAGAAAAGTAATAGTTACCTTATAGGGTTATAAGTAAATAAAATAAAACAAAATGCCAAAAAGCGAAAGAAGCACTCACCCTCACCATTGCTTCAATAGGTGGTCTCTATGTGGAGGCTACTGTTAATGAGTGTCATTGCCAGCAGTGGCTCTGTCTCACTGCATGCCAAGCCCATGCCAGTGTGGGCCACATTGACTAGGGCGTAGAAGGGAGGGCAGCCTGGCACAGCGGAAGGATATGGGCATTGAATGAAGAGGTACAATTTCAAATCCTGGCTTTGCCATCAACAAGCTACATAGGTGGGCAATTGGTAGCTTACTAAAGGTACAGATGTATTAAATCTGAAATGAAGATTATTTTGTAAAAAATTAATATTTTTTAGTAAGCATTTAATAAAAACTAAATGAGGTCAAAGACTTAAAGCTCTTGGTATGTGATACTTAGGAAATGATGTAATATCATTATTGTTGCTATTATTGTTGGTGACTCAGCTGCTTCCTACAAGGTTTGCAGTTGGCCCATGAGTTCATCCTCTCCTCTCAGTGTCTGTGGGCCATTCCTGGCCAGCTGTGGAGACCTAGCACAAACAACCACTCTCTTTGAGGCCTTGATTGTCCCTCCTTCATGAGCCTTCCTTCCCCACTGTAGGCACTTGTACAGTGGGCACTTGCTGGCTCTGAGAAGGGGATGAGGAAGGACTATTTGTGTCTCATAAGTCTGTTTGTGACTATTTATTGAAGGAAAAACCTACACCACCTTATTTATGAACAAAGCCTGTGAACACTTCTCTTAAAGTCTGAGACATAGGGGTAATATATTTCTCTGAGCCTTACATAATCAAATAAATAGATTTTATATTCTTCTGAAAGAACATGGCCCTGATCATATGAACTATGAGAGTGTATAAAAAGTGACTTGGACAATCCCAGCTTCTCCATGTGTTTCCCCCACATTTCTAAGGGTAGAGTTTACTCAGATGTGTCCTCATGGTGGGTCTAATAAGCATGAAAAAGGCTCTTCTTGGCTGAGAACATGCACATTTTGTCATCATCAGGGCCTGGATCAGATACATATTGAAAACTCAGGAGAAAAAAAAAATAGCTTTCATGAAAGGATTTTCCTTAACTTTTCCCCGGGATGTCCTGAAACTACCCAGACTCGGTGATCATTCTCTTTCCCTTAATTCTCAGAAGGCTTCAGTGAGGTCAATTCCAAGAAGGAAGTTCTTTTCCAAGTTCTGCTGTAATCTAATAGACTGCTGGAGATGCAAGTCACTGGGTGAGAAATATGCAAGCTAAGCAATTCCAGTGGACCCCATGGCTTTCTGAGGACAGGAGAGGGACTTTGATCTTGTGACTAGGCCTGCATTGGCATGACTGGAGGCCAGGAGCGGGGGCTGCTACCTGGAGCACTAATTCCTGAAATACGGCACATTAGTAAAACTGCATTCTGTCCAAGGGGAAGGAAGACATAGTGGAAAAGAGAAAGCCTTGGACTTAAAATATGGTGATAAATGATGATTCTGGGAGACTTCTGGGCATGGATTATCCCTTTGGATTAAGTATTTTTCCCTTTGCTTCTTAGTTTCCTGGTGTTAAGAGGAAATTATGATATAGTGAAACAGTGTTGGGCTTGGAATAAAAGATCCTGGGTTTAAATCGAGGCTCTATCACTTTCTAACTCTACGACCTCAGAAAACTTAGTTTAACCCTAGGATGCTCAATAGTTCCAGCTGCTAAAAAAGAGGATAATAATACTAATGGCACTTTATTATGATAGAGAATAAATGTGAAAACTTGTGAAACTTTGATACTGAGCAAATGCTCAATAAAAATTATTTATCTTTTTTTTTTTAAACTTTACTAATCCCAGTGTTGACATACATTTTTCTGGAAGATTATTTTTTAATTTCTATGAAATAGCTGTTTATTATCTTTATTGTTTATTAAATTATTATTTATTGATATTATTTATGATATTTTCTTGCTTGAATATCTTTACTCCACATTCTGTCTACACACTGAAAACTGAAATCACTCTCCACTGTCTACATTAGCATGATTTTGTGCTATTCCTCTGCTTCATTAGTCTAATTTTATTTTCCCCTAAATATCTTGCCCAGGCAAATTGTTTGATTTTACATTACAGGCATGTCCACCAGCTCTTCCATGGAAAACATCAACATATGTTCTAATATTCAAAAGAATCCCCATCTCAAAGTCTTCACTTGCTTTTTTCTCCTGTTCTGGACTATTGTGTCATGAGCCTTACCTGGTCCTAAACGAGCTCTGCTTTAAATAAACTCCCAATTCTCAGGCAATTATTACCTCCCCTTCCCACCTTTGAGGTGCTGTGGGAGCTTTGTAATATGGTAAAAATTGCTAACCACGTTAAGTAATAAACTGAACTTTGTCTTATCAACAGGTTGTTTTGTGGATATTTGGAGATTCAGATGTTTTGATATTTAGTAGCCCCACTGGGATCTAGTCAAGATGAAACTTTCCAGCTACAATATTTGACTGTGAAAAGTCCACTTCTTTTAGGCCTCTGGAGCCCCCTGCTAGGCTTGGGGGTTTCCTGGCCACAATGCTGAGGTAAGCGGGTCTCATATAAGTTAGAACAACTATCTCTTTTAATGAGATCCTAGGTGCTGAGTTTACTTTGTTTGTAAGGAGAATACTCTTCAGATACCCTTTGGCTGTCCGATCAGATTTGAGAAATGTTTACTCTTGCTGGAAACCTACCTGACACTCTGTCCTCATTAAGAGGAACCTCAAAATTAGCTAATTCCTCAAAGCAGCCTAGGGAACTAGGAAACTGAAGTCTAAGACAAAGTTTGCCATAGGTTACTTATCAAAGCCACTTGAGAATTTTCCTCAGTCTTGTCTTCTTTCATCCAGGAAAATCTGGTTCTGGGAAGTACCTCCTCTGCAAACCATTCCATTCCTCTGGGGCCATAAACCTTGTCTGGAGTTTGTAGCTGGATGGCCTATCTGGTAGCTTTGAAGACTGAGATAAGCGATGTATAAGCAACCTTTCTGGATAAAATATTCCCAGACGTTCATGGATTTGACTCAGTCTAAAGTTAAGTCTGTGCCTCCTCTTCCTGACTGGACTCCTGTTTCCTCAATAACATGTTTACATTATAATCCAAATTTGTGTGCTTATATTACTAAATGGAATATGTTAACCAAGAATGCTTGTAGAGATTTTGATATGACTAAGATTGTTTATTTGAGAGGTATATTAAAAAAATTATAGAGCAAAGTTTCAAACTTCTACTAGTTTTCATTTTTTAATTAGTTTGAGGAAGTATCAAAACTTTTTTTTAGTTAAAATCAAAATCTCTTCCTTAAGATATTTATTGGCTAAGTCAAAAGAAAAATGTAGAAAGCTTACCACTGTCTCTTCTAGATCACCCTAAATCCCAGCTTTAACTTAATAGCCATTATCCTACTAGTTCTCTCCCCTACCTTATACTCCACTTTCTTCTGTCCCATATCTCCCTCTGAGCCACTCCCTCCCTCCTGGCCAGCCAAAATCCCCCAACATTCAGCTGCTTCTTAAAACTAAACCTCTCTCAAGATAAGGAGCCTTTTTCTGTTGATGTCAAGCTCTGTTTTTTCTCTGTACCTAGAGCCATTATTAAACTTTCCAAAGATCCATCAAGACGGGGAGACATTTGCAAAAAGACTTAGAATAATTTTAGGAATATATAATCCAGAACTCCATAATATATACCAATTGATTCATTGCTATTGAGAATATATAAAAAAGAATAGGAAACTCTGAAGATGATTTTTAAAACCTCAAATTTTATAGGAAACCAAAGGGACTTAGAAAAGCTGTCAATGTCAGACGATGTATTTTGGAGACTATCCCCAAAGTCTTGTTTGTGAAAACAGACTTTAATGCAGTCCCACAAAGAAAGAAAGAACAAAAGGTGGAGAACTCTGGAATGAATCTTTAAATACCAGTAGACAGCATCCAGGAACAGTTCTGGAATCAGATGTGACTCCAGCTCTCACCTCAGTTTTTGTCAATGGTGTTAAGACAGAAATTGGGGATTAATACATAATATAAACTAGAATGGAAAATAACCTATGCCAGAAATCCAACACCTTGCTGAGTATTTTATCTATCATCTATCTATCTATCTATCTATCTATCTATCTATCTATCATCTATTTATCTATCTATCATCTAGTTATCTATTTATCATTTATCATCTTCCTCACCCAAGGATATGTTTTTTGATTTTAGAGAGAAAGAGAGAGGGAGAGAGAGAAACAGAAACATCATTGTGTGAACCAGATTTATGAAGATTCAGATATAGCATAGCCTTTCAGCTCTATGGTGTGGAGGGCTCAGCACTTCTGACTGGGAGAAAACTGCGCCTCCAGCTCTTGCATTGAGTCCAGACAAGTTAGTTTCTCCCTGAATGTCCCAGGTTCCTCTCAAGCTGCTGCCCCAGTGCTGGAGCTGAGAGGAGTGAGTCTGACTAAGTCTGTGCATGGGCCCTTTAAGAGGAATTGCATGGGATTCCCACAAATTCCATGTCACTCAGCCACAATCCTCCACTGGTTTTACAGCCTGAAGTTGTGAGGTCTCTTCTTACCACTGGAACACCCTTGGCTGGGAGCCTTGTGTGGGGCTGGGACCCCCTCACTCCTCAACAAACCTCCACAGCCAAGACTTCCTTCCAATTTTAACCTGCCACAAGTGGTTAAGGGATCAGCCAGTTCCATGATTCCACCTCAAGTCTCTGCCTCTCCTACCAGTCTTGATGTGCTTCTTCTTTAATTCCCTAGTTGTAGGACTTCTGTTCAGCTAGATTTCTGGTGGTTCTGAATGATGGTTGTTCTCTATTTTAGTTGTAAATGTTGATGTGGTTGTGGGAGGTGATGTTTACCTACACCACCATCTTAATGGAAATCCAAAAATATCCTTGTAGACATTTTGTCTAAAACTTTAGATGGTCTTCATTATGTTTGTTTTACATGCCATGGAAGCAACTGGAATTTTTTTTGGTCATTTGCATTTTTATAATGTGCTGTCATCAGATCTTTCACTAAAATGCCCAGTCATACATTATCCATGGCCATTTTTAGTCTCTTCCTTCTACAAATCCAGTTAAACCTCATTTCTCAATCGTTTTAACATTTTGAAAAATTCAGTTCTCGATCAAGATGTTCACAGAAAAAAATGTCTTGGTTGTCAAACCAAACTTCGGTTTTTGACCTGACAACGCTTTCATGCTGATACCTCAGCATGACAAAAAAAAGCATCTTTTAGGCAACAAACAAAGGAGAGAATGTTTTTGTTGCTGGCAAAATCAATGATTAGCACAATTTTAAAACACAAAGAGGCCATCAAACGTGTTAATCTTGCTAATGGTGTGAAAGAAACAATCACAGGCAATTGAAGGGATAGAAAAACTGTTGTTGATTTGAATAAACAAAAAGCAGTTAGACAGTGACAGCATTTTGGAGCAGGGATATATGAATAAACAAAGATGTTGCATGCTCACCTGAAAGACACACCTGGAACTAGTGCTGACAGTGGTTCCTTTAAGGCAGAGGTTCCCAAACTTGTTTGTGCCATAGACCCCTTGCCATGTTTTTCGGTTTTGGGTAGACCCCCTACTTACCTGATATTGATTTTTTTGTAAATTTCTAACTGTAGTGAAGGTTAGTGTTAAAATTTAATAAAAAATAATGTACCTACTTTTCTCCAGCATTCTCAAACAAAATAACACTGATTCACTATAATTTGTATGATAAACTACCAGTTTATATATTTTTTAATATTTTCTCAGCACTTACCTATTCAAGATTTAGGAAACGAATGAACGTATTTTTCTCACATTCATATTTATAGAGTGACGAATTGAACAAGTCGGTGCAAGTTCGCGAAGCTTTGAGACAAAAATTGGCAAGAATGTTTACTGCGCGTATGCTTGTAACAAGATGATACTGGTATATCATTATGTGCAGGTTTTTATCTTACAACTTACACAATTTTATAAACATATATAATAAATTTTTTACTTCATAGGTACTTTTATAAATAATTTATATGTTTTTATATTATAAGATAATATGATGTAAGTAAATAGGTACTATCAGTGTATGTTGAGATCCACTATCGTGGACCCCCATTTTCATTTCATGGACCCCCAAATTTTTTTTCACTGACGTAGACCCCTTGCAGGTTGTCATAGACCCCTGAGGGTCGATATAGACCACTTTGGGAATCACTGCTTTAAGGCTAGTAGGGGGTGGTTCAATAAATTCAAGAAAAGAAGTGTTTCTTTATAGATTAAACAGTACTTTAGACATGTCCTGTATATAAGAAAGATTAAAACAGAATCATTTGGGGTCTGGAATGGATTAATTAAATTTATATGGTTTCTAATGGACACAATGACTCTGTTTTCAAACAAATAGCTTCTCAAACAGCCTTCTGGAATGAATTAAGTTCAGGAACCGAGGTTCCACTGGACTGTTTGACTTTGATGTTTCTCTGAAGCCTCAGCTACAGTGAGATTTTTCTCGTCAATGAAGGACTGTCTCACAACTTTGACTGGAAGAATTCTATCAGGTATTATTAACAAGTAGAACAGCTGTGAAACTCTTAAGGGGTTAACTCTTGGATTCATGCCTAAACATCCTCAAGTCACAAGAAGACTGCCCCCATTGGAAACCGTAAGCAGTGGGTCCTGAGGTGCCCTCCTGAGTCTGCTGGTCTTCAGACACAGCCAGCTTCCATTTCAGAGTCAGAGAACCAGACCATGATCGTCACTCCTTAACCTGCATTCTTCTTCTAGTTTAGATATTCCCTTCCCTTAACTGGCTTGAGGTGACTGTTTACTTACACATCCCCTATTTTTTAATATTGCGTTGTACCTACGTAGTCCTTTTTAGTATGAATTTAATATCTGGCTATAATGTAGCACAAATTGGCTAGAGTACAATCAAAATGACTGGTTTGTGTGCATTTTTCTTTGGGAAGTACCAATTTCCGTAGTTACAGTTACTTGTAATAAATAAGTTAGTTTCCTAGGCAACTGGATCCAACCATTTGGTGATGTTTTCAATTGGCAACACCACCATAGACCACACATCCAAAAAATCTAAAACCCTTACCACACTGTACCTGTAAAAGGAGGTTTCTGCCTCCATCTGACAATGCTCTGGAACTTTTGTGGGAGCCAGTCTTTAACCGAAATAGAACCTTGTAAGGGAGTATGGAATAGGTGGAGTCTATTTGGAGTCTGCCTTTCTCATAGGCCCTACAGCTATAATACATTACTGTTCTTTTACTTTAGACCTACCTAATCATCATGATATGCCCTATTGCTTGGTATCTGAATGTCTCAGCATTACTTGAGAATCCTATAAAGATATTTGGCTCAAAATGGATCACTAGTGTCTTCTATTGACTAGTGTTGGATCAGTGGCACAAAAACCCACTGGTCCTACTGCAAGCTAAGCAGGGACTTTTTACCTTACGGTCTGTTTCAGAATTGTCTCTGACATCACTCACATGGGCCTATTTGGCCCGTCGGTTTGTCCTCTAAGAAAAAGAAATTAGTAGACAATTTAATTCAAGAAGGAGGAAAACATGGCTCTCACCTAACTACTCTGATTTCTTTATGTTCTCCTCTGGTTCTTTATTTCATGCTTTATAAGAGGCCTGGAAAGTTAGGTGAATCCTGCATGCTATGGTTGTGAGATTAGCAGGGAGTAGATGATGACACTAAGGGTATCAAACTCTTCACCTGAGAGGCTCATGGAAGTAGATGGCAGTGGTTCAGAACAGAGCTTCCTCCGTATGGCAGTGCCTCTCCAGGGATGAATACTACATGAGGGAGAAGGTTGCACTTAAAACCATGCAGCCCTCTATAAACTCTTTTATATTATTAGGTCTAGTATGCAAAAGTAAGGAATCAGAGAACTAGGTAATTTGGTTAATGATCTATTCTATTGGTTTAATCTGGGCACTCTTGGCAACTGGTTGAGAAATGAATTACAAACTTTGATCACAATCCTTCCCTAAGTGTGTGTCTTGATGTGTGATCTCCAGAGTTTTAAATACTGATGCATAGCCACCATTCTGTCAAATGCTCCAGCAAAAGGTACTCAAAGAAAAAACTGGAAAACTTGATACTTCTGGATGTTGAAGGAAGCATGACTGGAAATTTGGAGTCTGGTATAAATATCTACAAACCACTTGCATGTGATTATGACACCCCAAACAGCAGTGGAAATCTGGATGTAGCACACACTCAGATACTGATCAATGATCTATTCTTCTTGGCTGAAGAATGACCAGAAGGGGGACTGAGGAGAGAAATCAACCACTACCACAATCATTCCGGACACTAAAAATCCCACTCACACCTACTGTATACATTTCTCTGTTACTCTCGTTCCAGGCAAATAGTTTGGTTGTTCACTTTAGGAACTCCCAGAAAGACCCATCAACTTTCTAAATGAGCAAAATTTATGCCCTAAGATTAAATCTCTAGTCTCAAAGTCTTCACCTTGCTGTTTCTTCCTATCCTGTACTATTGTATCATGATCCTTATTTGGTCCTAACTGATCCGTTGCTTTAAGTCATACTTAAAATTCTCAGGCAATTCTGACCTGGCCTTCCTCTAGGTAGCGTTTTCCCTTAAGACTGCAAAGAACTTGGCTCCATTCGGAATTAAGATTTATATATTTCAGCATCTTGCACTCAATCTAAAAATACAATTTTTTTTCAAAGTCCACTATACACCTATTTGATTTCACAAGAAATAATTTTTGGCCATTAACTGGCTGTTTGCTGCTAAATTCCCAGAATGAAGATCCAGGGAAGTGGCTGCCAGTAGTAGTTTGGATGGATCTAAGAGCTGCTGGTGACTGAGCAACTACTCTGTGTCAGGCTTTGTGCAAGTAGCTTCACATACACCACATTGCCTTTAATCCCCACAACTTCTCTGCCGTAGCGGAATCTTCTTTGTTTTATAGATGAGGAAACTGTCCCTCTGGTCAAAGAACTCAGATGAACAAGAATTCAAACCCATATTTGTCTGACTGGAAAGGAGAGAGTCTTGATTTCAATCTCTCCCCTAGTATTTATTGACTGCCTCTTGCAGAGAGCTTGTTATTCTCTTTAAATTGTCTTTATTGTTTCTCTCAGGGAAACATGAAATCTCCATGCCAAAGGACTTCTTTTGGCTCTCATCATTGCATGTCTGGATTCCTAGAGAGAAAATGTAGAGTAGGCTGATCTAGGATATTTAACATGAATGACTTAATTCCTTGAAATTCATTCAACTCTTATTCAGGATTGTCTTTCTTAAAATGATGAAAGTGTTCATATTATCTTTCCTCCCTCCTCTCTTCTTTCTTTCTTCCAATTCCCTTCTCCTTCCTTCCTTCCTTCTTTCCTTCCTTCCTCCCTCCCTCCCTCCCTCCCTCCCTCCCTCCCTCCCTCCCTCCCTCCCTCCCTCCCTTCCTTCCTTCTTTCCTTCCTTCCTTCCTTCCTTCCTTCCTTCCTTCCTTCCTTCCTTCCTTCCTTCCTTCCTTCCTTCCTTCTTCCTTTGTCTTTTTTCCCCCCTTCTATTTCCCGAATCCATCTTTCCTTCCCCGCTTTTCCCTTTCTTGCTCTGTATTTTCCTGAATAATGTACCATCAGGTAGCTATTAGGAAATCTGCTTGAGGATATTTGAGTTTTGGGAGAGCAGGTACTTCTCAATTTTGGGGAAGTTAATTTGGGTTACATAACTTTTAGTTGGTACTTGGCCAAAGAACACTTTCATTGGGAATAAGTCATTACTACTAAGTACTACATTCCTCATTCTTTTTAATATTTAAGAATCTTTATCAGAAATAAGTAGGACACCAGTAAATTTTGGTCCTTTCCAAATAAAATAAATTTGTTGAATTTTAGCAAGGATTTATTTGTCACAACAAATTATAATTGTGTTATTTACAGTTCATTTGTCTCTTAGAAGAAATGATGCCTTGGAAGGAAGTTGAATTAAATCAGATGTGGATAACTTTTTCACATTTCAGGCCACAGAGAAGCCTGTGCATGGTGGGAATTTGGAGATGGAGATTGGAATTTGGGGATGGGGATAATATCAGGCAGGTCCTCACTGGGCTCCACAGGATGCAAACAAGGGGTTATGTGACTAAATAAACAGTGACTGTGACATTAAAGACAATGCATCCACTCAACTAAGGCAGACATTTTTTTTGAAACATCATTATGTTATAGAAGTCCTATGACACTGAACAAAAATAAAAGTTCTTTAAAAAATGTTTTCTTCTAAATCATATCTTACTTGACATCACAGTAACATTTTGAGTTGGGTTATTCTTTTTTGGGATGGAATATATTTTATTTTTTCAAGTTTATGGTTTGTCTCTAGATCCTCTTCTGCCAGGTTAGGTACTTTTTACCCTCTGGTGATGCAGACTATTCTTTTGCAATTCATTAGAATAGGAATCTTCAGTTCAGATGACAGAAGTTCTTGTTTTAATGTTGGAAGGTGACTTCATAGTAAAAGAAAGTGGCATTTAACAGATTCTTTTTATCTGGGATTCCCAAAAAATTCTTTATAATCATAAATACAGCCTTACTCATTTGAGTTAAATGGCTACAACTCTAACAGTCACGGACAGAGAATCTGTTAGAGAAAGCACATAGCCCAGGTCTGTTGGGTCCGGTGTTACTCCTTCAGTATAGAGTCAGAGGCCTCAGGAACCAGCAGTATGTCCGCTCAGCCTGAACAGGAAAGATGTTAACCCCCATTTACCTCCTCTCCTGCCCCTACTTCCACCTCCACCAATGGATTAGATTTGGTGACTGGCCAAACCTTGGCTAAAATATTTAACAACAGAGACCTTGCACTAGCCTTTTAATGTATAGTCATTCTACAAACTATAAACCGAGTTATGTTCATATCGTACACTCGGTGTGTTGTTGAGAGCAAAATTTGTTTTATCAGCAGATGCACGGTGTCAGAGCCATTTCTCAGCACCTTTAACATACGGGAGTTGCTTCAAAGGCAGCATCCCTGAATAACATTAAAATGTGCGGCACAGAATTGCTGAATTGGAAGCTTGAGAACATTGGTTACTAATATATGGTGCTGAATCAGACACATTTGCGTTGCTCTGTGCTTTTTTTCTAGTCACTTCCAGATAGGGTTTCACTAAAGGCCTTGTCTGGCGTAATTTACCAGCCTTTTATGGGCAGACGATGAACGTGGCCGAACCCTGCTTCAGATGGCAGTTAATTCCATGTCCACTGTCTGGATGAAGGCTCTGAAACATGGCATACCTGTAGCCATGCTGCCCTGGAGGCACTCTTGGAGGTTAAAACGGGAAAGAAACTCTTCACCGGAACCAAATGCCCAAAGTTCCCATTTGAGAAAGAGTAATTCACAAAGGAGCAATGCCATGCAGAAAGAGGGCCCGCTGGCCCTCTCAGTGCCCAGGAGGGTGTGCTCGGGTCTGCCTACCTGCCAGCACAGCTGTATGGGAAGGAGCAGCGTGATTAGCTGTGCCAGTTTCTTAGGGAGGGCTGGAGGCTCCGAATTGCTTTGTGTCTTTACCGAGGGAATGCAGATGGGTGTTAACTGGAGTTCTTAATAGGGTTAGGGCTGGATTGGAGAGGTTGTCTGGTCTTCTGCTCACTGTGCCCCGGACATGAGGGGAGAAAGCATGTAAGGTGACAAGCCTGGTTCCACTAATGTCCAAGGTTTCCACTGGCTGGCTGCAGCCCCGCACATTTTGGGCAGGGTTCAGTACGGGCTTATGGAGGCCCCATGGCGGTGGGTGCGGCTGCCATGACTTCTGTCTGAGAAAACGTTGCATAAGCGGGGCCAGACCTTTGGCAAAGCAGAGGGAGAGGACAGCGTGGAGGGGTTAACTCTTAGGGAAACATGTAGTGGAAAGGATGTGTTTATCATCCATTTGCAATCTCTGACTTTGCTCCTTAAAGTCTAAACTTGGCACTAACAAATGCTCCATTGTGAGAGAATTTGGATTAAGTCACCATGGACAGTTTAGCTGGCTTTCGGGATTTGGAAATGGCAATTTTCACCTCCTCCACACTAGCCTTTTCAGTGGCTTGCCAAGTATAATGAGGGGGGAAAAAATCCCTTAATTCTGGTTAGAAGTGTTTCAAATGTTACATAAAGAGTAATTTGGCTGGTGAACTGCAGGAGCAGTGTGGCTAACTTCTAAGTCAGTTTTGCTCCAGGAAGCATGTAGGCATGCTCTGTAGGACAGCACTGCTGGTAAACAACGCGTGATTTAAAGCCCCTCTGTCCACGGAGACCTCGGCATTCCTACTTTACTGCCTTCACATTCTACCCAAGAATGCCACTTGTTGTAATATTTTGGTCTATGTTTGAAAAGATGCAATAAATTCTAACTTGAAACATGAAATAATCTCAAGAAACCGTTTCTGTTCCTGTTTTAGGTTTTGCATTTTGGCCTTCCAGTGAAATTCAAAATCAAATTGGCAGCTGGTGAAGGCAGTACTCCCATGCCATTTAACGCTTCCAATAAAAGAAATTGGGAAAATCTGTGCCATTGATAATATTTGAGTCTAAATGTTATCATTAACTATATTTAGTTTTAATTTATTATTGTTAATTTTTTTTTTTTTGCTACATATTTGTAATTGTGCAGACAGGGAGTGCCAAAACGAAGTCCACTCTCTGCTAACACCGAGAGAGGAGTGTTGAGTATTTAGGCTATTAAAAATAGCTTTCGGTTTAACCTGGTAGCTGCAATTTGTAGGAACAAATTGTGTGTCCCTGTTCTGGTAAATTCAATGGCTGCCACAATGGCTTGTCTCAGTGCTTTGTGGTTGGAAACAGAATTTCATGCCTGGTCTTAGAGGACAAGTGGAAAAAAGTCCAGCTGTGTAACCAGGGTGGTCATGGTACAGAATTCCGCCATGGCTACCTCACGTCACAGAGCAAGCTTACCAGGCCCTCGGATGAATGGGGGAGATGTGGGGCGGAATTCTCCAATTATTGGCACTCGGCGTTTGTTATGTGGAACTTGTTCCCCAGTGCATGGGTGATTATGTGCCGGGATCCAGTTCTTTCTGATCTCCCAAAGGCGGTGGGAGCTGCAGTGTTTATGCACAGGGCACCTGTCACCAGCAGTGATCTCTCTCCAGGAAATGTCCAGCCTCATCCGCAGATGCTCCTCTGGAAGTAAACATCCTTTAGAGGGGAGCCGGATTCACCCGGTGACTTTATGGGGCTGGAATGTGAGCTGCTTCTCCAGCTCTCGGCTGCTCAGCTCCAGGCTCGGCCTCACCCCCACCCTCTCGCTCTCCCCCGCAGGCCCTCATTCATACCCAGCCACGAGCTCATTCCCTCCAACTCATTTTGTGGCTCTTTCGTTCCAAGCACGTTTTGTTTTCTTAGGGAAAATTTTTTTTTTTAATGTAATACTTGGAGCTTTTCGGGTCAAAACCCCAATAAGTGATTGCTGTGTAGAAAAATTAGAGAGGGTGATTCAAGAGAAACGTTTATATTCTTTCCATAAAAGGATTAAGTTATCCAGGCCCAGCATTGTAGATGGGCTCTTTACATTCCCTGCATATTGCTGTGAAGCAAAACAAACAAACCCCCCCCCCCCCCCCACAAGAGTGAGGATATATAGGGTTTGGGGGGAGAAAAAGTACAATTACTAAGGCACTGTTGATTAAAATACATTTCATCCCGAAACCGGTTTGGCTCAGTGGACAAAGCGTCGGCCTGCGGACTGAAAGGTCCCGGGTTCGATTCCGGTCAAGGGCATGTACCTTGGTTGCGGGCACATCTCCAGTAGGCGATGTGCAGGAGGTAGCTGATCGATGATTCTCTCTCATGGATGTTTCTAAGTCTCTATCCCTCTCTCTTCCTCTCTGTAAAAAAATCAATAAAATATATTTTAAAAAAAAGGTATATTAAAAAATAAAAAAATAAAATACATTTCATTTGCAAAATGGAGCCACCTGCTGTTGATGTGTGTTTGCATTTGTGGGGACACCCTGCATTTTACACCGCAGGGCTGTGGGGCTGCTGACTCGGGGGTGGGGGTAGGACAGACGGAGCAGGAGGACGGAGCACCCAGGCACCAACCCCTTTGTCAGTTCAGATAAATTGCACAGCCCTCTTCCCAGATCCGGAATCTTCAAAGCTGGAGTGTCTGGTTACATTTTATAAGTGGGGTAGTCAGATTCAAAAGACTCACAGAAGATAATCTAGTCTTAACTGGGGAGACACTCAGAAACATGCTTTTGATATTCATATGTTTTGTTCTCCCAGGCGCTTTGCTCTGCCAGCGCCTTAGCAGGTCAGGGCTCTCAACCTGTGAGCATCCTTCCTGCCACAGAGTCAGGCTGCTTCTACCTGGGGCCTCGGCCTGGCTGCGGGTCATCCTCTCTGGAGACTGCCTGCCCGCTCCGCTGGGTCATGGTCCCACGCATAACCGGAGCGGCCTCAGATGTGCATCTGTCCCCGCCAGGGCACTGATGTCTGGGGCCTGGCTGGTGGGGCATTTGTGGCCGCTCCCCGGACAGGGTGACTTGTAACCCGCTCCCTCCTGTGCGAGTCTCTTGCAAGGTTTCTCAATCACTGCAGGGCTCGCTGGGAACATTCCATGTTTAACTAGAGGCATCTGGTGCCTGCGCTGCTGTTTACTGAAGGCCTGCACTTCACTTCGTAAAACAGTTGGCTCGCGGGCTGCTCCTCCTCAGAATGACTCCCAGCCCTCTCCCTGTGAGCGGGAGATGGCTTTGTGGTCGAGAAGGCCTCCACGGGAGACCCCTTTTGTTCCTGTTGGCTGATCCAGACACTCAGCCCAAACTCGAGCCTGTGTCTCTCTGCCTGAATCCTTCGGTATCTTAATGGGACTTACGCATATTGGTCAACCCTCTTTCAGAGAATCATTAGGGATTTCTCAGAATACTTGCTCAAGAAGAATGACAGCATCTGCTAATAGGCAGGAAACAGTCAGGGGGTCTGCATGGGAGCCATGGAGAGGGGTGGGGGGCAGAGAAGGGGGCTGAGGGGGCGCAGATTAAGAGTCGGGGGGATGGTAGGGAACTGTCTCTTTCCCGGTCCCCTGAGCCGGGAAGTCAGGGCTGCCAGCAGCCTTGCAGAGTGTGTGTGCTGCAGCCTCTCTGCTCCTCACGGACTGTCACAGCCGGGCTCTGGTTTCTGGCTGGGGCCACGTCCACGGTGACACACATCTCTTCCTTTTGGTGCCTCTGCATCGCTTTACCTCCACAGCCTCCCCTTGCTGCTCTCCATCCCCAGTTTCCCGTCTTCATTAAGGAAGTAACTGGTTTTCTTTTGCATTCCGCCGCCTCCCCCCTTGTGCGTGTGAACACTTTGGGGATCTGTCGGAGGGGACTGTGGCAGATGGGGCTGAGAGCTGCAAGGGGAAGAAAAAGTTAAGGGAGCAAATAAGTGTCAAGGAATTCATTGTCTGCTCTCCACCTGTTGTTATTCTGGTCCCAATCAACCTGCTCGCCAGGCTGGAGCCAGCAGCCATCTGGAAACACTGCTCTGTTTATAAACTTGGCATGGAGCAGCACTCCGGAGCCCTGACCTCCCACACAAATCTGGAAACAATTAGAGCAAGATGATAGGCAGGCAGGGAACTACTCCAGGGAGGAGGAGGAGGAGGAGGTGGAGGAGAGGAGCCTGCAGTGGAGGGGGCAGAGCCGGCTGGAGCCCAGGGAAGCGTGGGCCTGGGTGGGGGTGGGGGGAGAACAGGGGTCCTAGGGTGTGAGGAGCGAGGCCCCCAGGGGGAGGCCTATGTGGGGGAAGGGAATCTGGGGGAGGGAGAGCCAGATGTAGGAGGCGCTGGAATGAGGGTGTCAAGGGGTGGGGGGTTTTGGGGTTCAGGGTGGGGGGTGAGGGGAGCGAGAGGTGGAGGTGAGGAAGCAGGAAGCCAGAACTCTGGCGGGGGAGTGGGGGGGGGGGCTGGATGTCTAGGAGGATCCCAGGGAGGCTGGATCTAAGGGTGTCTGGGCGGGAGGAGGGGAAGGGAGGGGGGAAGGAGGGGAGTTTGGGGCTCAGTTGAGCCAGCCCATAGGGTATGAGGGCCAGAGGGGGGGTCCTAGCTCTGCCTGAGATGCTGCAGTTTTCGGCACATCCTGGGCCTCACAGGGTGACCTCCAGCCCCCTGGGATGGCTCAGAAACAACACGCTGGGGAGGCAAGGAAAATCCCCCATCTGCCCTTCCCGGACAGTGAATACAGTCCTCTGATCCCTGTAAGAAAACATTCTTGAAGAGCACTTCTCTCTCTCTCTCTCTCTCTCTCTCTCTCTCTCTCTCTCTCTCTCTCTCTTCGTTTTGAAAACACATTCTTGAAGAGCACTTTTAACCAAAGCGAATTCAAGCAATGTCCCATTTTGCTCCAGAAGGACGGAGAGATACTTGACCTACAGGGGGCACTTCTCTAAAAGGGACAGCACTCGGGGAACCGTGCCTTTGGATCTGTGTGGACCCCTGTCATGCTTTTGTGTTCCGGGAGCTGATTCAAGCTTCCAGAGTCCCGGGCAGTAACAAGATGAATGAATCTCTTCCTCCTCACTCAAGAATCACTTTTCCCCCCTCTCTTTCCTTCCTGTAGTTTTGAAATGTGATTCCCAACGCTGAGCTGATGCTCTTTTTCACGCTCAGCTGGGCTTCTAACTTCTAAAATATTAATCTGTGGGAGTTGCTGGCAAACCAAAAATTGGCACCAATGAACAAACTCCTGGCCGGGCCAAATGATATTCGGAGAGGGAAGTTTACTCTGTGCTGTCCTTCTCGGCTCCTGGGGGCTCAGGCTGACCAGCCTGGCACCGGGAAAGGCTGGCTCTTTGTATCCTCTCGTCCTGCTTCTGAAAAGCATAGAACCCGCACCCTCCCACCCCCACCCCCACCCCACCCAGTCCCAGCCTGGAACACGGGCCACAAGCTCATTTGCTTAAAAGCATTGTCATCACCCACCCCAAATCCCTGGGTCCTGTGGTGTGTTTCACCAGCTAGGCCCCGATGCCTTGTTTTCACAATTGATGTCCCATGCATTAATTTTTTTTTTTTTTTTTTTTTTTTTTTTGCCTATACATACTGTTTCACATGCTTCTGATACCGCTGGTTACTGAGGCCCAGCCCACAAATGTGCAGGACTTCAGAGTAGGCAGCACACAGGGCTGTGAAAAAACAATCAAGCAAGATATCCACGGCCCTCAGCTCAGTCCAGAGCGCAGAAGAGCAGGAGTGCAGGTTCCCATGGCTCTGGCCGCCCAGGGCCTGCACCTTAGAGCGGTGTTTGCGAACGTCCCCGGAGATAGGCAATCCAGTCAGCCACGTTTAGAGTCTGGGTCTTGTTGCAAATGGATTAATAACATTTTGTGTTTGTTTAACCCCTGTAAGCTAATGCCTATTGTCCCTGCGAACTGGCTGGGCAGTTAAGGATCCGCATTCCTTCCACAGTTCATACAATTTCATATTTTTGTATGTATTCATACATTTAATTACACCCAGGCCCTATTTAATCTACATCAGTTTTTTTTAAGCTTTCTTAGATTAACACACACACACACACACACACACACCCCACAGCATGCAACATAATTAGAAACTTTAGGTTAAAAGACATAAATTGAAAATTCACTTTGCCAGTTTTGTCCTCAAGAAATCATCTCATGCTTTTACAATTTTCTATCTGGGAGATAGCAGAGGTGTGAATTGACTTGGCTACAATTCTTCCCAAGACAACAGATTTACACTTCAAATGCTTATTTCCAACCCTATTAAAACAAAATGAAAAGCACCCCCCTTCCCTCCTCCCCCCCCCACACAAAGAAGTCAAATCTAATTGACTTCATGCAAGACTGTAAATTCTTTAAAACACTTGGTATGTCTTGGAATTGATATATATTCTCAGAAAAGCAAGAAGGTTAGCTGTCTGGTGCTGCCCCCCACCCCCCAGACAAATCTTGGCACCCAGTGATCAATAGTGCTTCCTTCCGCTTCCGCTTGATCGGCCTTCCCAGAGGTGGTTTTTTTTTTTTTTTTTTTTTTGTTTTTGTTTTTTTTTGTTTTTTTTTTTAGTTAATGACATTTCTGTAAAGTGTTTTGCTCTTTTTGGGAGACATAAATGAACCTATCAGCATCAGATACTCTGTGTCTCCAGGTCCCCACCTTAGAGATTAGCCCTTGATTATCCTAGCTCATGTCTGAAACTTTTTTTGTGATAGCCTGCTCCTGTTAACGGACTCCAGGTTCGCCACTTTGGGTGCTCTGACCACAAAGAAGACAGGCAGTTTTACTTCCTTGAATCAAGTAAAGTAAACGGGATGCATACACATCCAAGGCTCTGCCTGCTGGCTTCTTTCAGTTGGCTGCTGTCATCTGGTTGAGCTCCTCTCAGCTCATCCTCTTTACAGCTCCATCTACAAAACACCATCTACAGTTTAACATTTACCAAAAAGTAACATTAGAACTGCCCAGACTTTGAGACCCTTGTCCTATGTAACACTTGTCTTGAATGTTTTCTAAATGACATCTATTCAAATGGTGCTTTGAAACCACCTTCCTATGTGTTATTAAGAACACAACCTCCTAATTAAAACATTTGTCTTAATTTCCAAAGTTTGGCATTCTCCTTACCTATCTGTTGTCTTTAGTGAGCTCTTTCATTTCCTCTCTAGGCAGACTCTTATCTGCCCAGTGCTTCCTCCCCTCTTCATATCTTTTGGCCACCATTTGGCTTTGCC
Organism: Pipistrellus hanaki; assembly: GCF_964339955.1. Taxonomy (NCBI): domain Eukaryota; kingdom Metazoa; phylum Chordata; class Mammalia; order Chiroptera; family Vespertilionidae; genus Pipistrellus; species Pipistrellus hanaki. The sequence goes on from NC_140519.1 coordinate 8,269,562, forward strand.
CTTATTTGATTTGTAAGAGCAACCTTTCTTCTCACCAAAAGAAAAATAAACAAAAAACTAAAATGAATCTCAGATGTGTCCCAGAAAATGACTCTCCCCCCCCCTATTTTTATTGATTCTTGAAACTTTATAATATGTTCTTACAATAACACTTTTCTTAAATGTTTGGTCCAAGAAAGACTTTAAAGATGAGAGAGTGTTTGTAGCTTTCCCATCTGGAGGTCAGCTATTATTCAACTACTAGATGAATGGAAGAGTGATGGCTTTGTTTTCCTCTTTTCCTTCTAAGGAGAGGACCACCAGAGAGAAGGAACTCTACAGTATTCTCTCTTTTCAAGAATCTTTGGGATAGCAGTGTGGATTAAAATTCTAAAATGTGTGACTAAACTTTAGATTTAAAAAAGGATAACATTCTTACCTCATCTTGTTTTTAGAGAGACTTTATGTGGGAAAAAATGTGAATGGCATTTTCAGCTTCATAGTGTGTTCCATTTTCGAACTCTATTGGATGTTTAACTGTGAGATAAGGCAGTGGAGAGTGGCCTTTATTGTTTACTCTGTATTTCAGAGGGTCCACGCTTTGCTCCTGGGCCTCTGCAGGATGTGGAGTTGTCCTCTCCTTAGCTGTGATGGAAAAGCAGTGATGGGCTCCGACCTGCCGGGTTGGGCGTTGGCACTGCTGGTCATGTAGCCAGCAGTTTGCCTGCCATACGGATGGAACCATCCAGAGGTATTTGTGTCAGGATGGCTACAGCTTGATTGACATCAAGTTTCAGGGCCACACTACCGGAGCATGGCACGGCACTGTTCGCTGCCACAGAAAATGCTCAAGCAAGATGGTATCAATACTAGAACTGTGTAGAAAGTGCTGCCAGAATTATTTCTGAAGCTCCTTTTTTTTTTGTCTGCCCTTCTAGATAATACATTTTATGTCTGCCTTATTTGCCACTATTTATCCTACCCCTAGCACATTGCATTTAGTAAATATTGGTCAATAAGTAAACATTTTTTTGCAATAGGGGAATGTTTTGTGCCAAAATAACCAAGAAGGCCCACTTCAGATATATTTTCCATCTCCTACCCCTTCTCACTAAAGAGGCTTTGTTCCCTGATGCAGATTTATTATCGCTACTGTTCTTAGCAGTATCAGTACCACTGGCGGTGGTGTTAGGAGCAGGGGTTTTGTAATGTGGACAAATTTTACAGATGTGTTGCTGTATCATACTCATCTTTTTGCCCCACAGGCTTTACATCCTTGGAAGGCACTGGCTTTTTATTTGACAGGAAAAGAGAAGACACCTATTGAATAACAAGTAGATTAAAAAAATTTTTTTTGACAGTCAAATCCAATTTTTATTTGGCAACTTAATAGGCTTGAAAGTAATGCTTTGCAGAGAGCATGAGATAAAGGCAGGGAGGGAAGGGGAACAGGAGATAGGGGGAGAAGGATAAGAGGAGGGAGGGGAAATTAGAGAGGGCAGGTGGGACAGAGAAAGAGGGATTACATAATTTCTAAATCCCTTAGTTTATCAAGTATGAATGGGCATAGAGTACTGACCATGGGATAAAGAAGGCCGTGGTGTTGTTTCTCTGAGGACAAAGGGGAATGTGACCAAGAAATCCTATTAGCATGGAGGGATAATGGGGAAAAGTTCAGGGCCTCCTTCAACTTGGTTGCTTTAGAGACATTCAAATGATCATGGGGAACGTAAAGGACACGAAGGCTAGATGTATCTTACCCCCCTCCCCATATAGGAGGTGTGGCTTGCAGGAGCAGCCACACAGCCACGCCAGATCCACAGGGACAGTGGTGCTACCAGCAACTTCAATGATGCCCTCTTGAAAACGTGAGAGAAGGACAGGGCAATATCAGAAAGACAGTCTTTGCCCAAGGAGCCCGAGTCATCTGAATGGGACATTGACCATTGAACAAAATGAGTCTGAATTGAGCAGGTCCTCTTGCACGCGGACTCCCCCCCCCCCCCCCCCCAAAAAAAAAAAAAAAATATCCACAGTCAACCGTCCATATCCCTGTGTTTTGTATCAGGAGAGTAAATCAACTGTGGATTGGAAACTATTTTTTTCCCTCATTGCTTGAGGAGCTTACAGTTTTTATTTCTCTCTAAATTATGTTTTTCTTTCTTTATCAATTAAGATATTATTTTCAATCAAAGAATGTGGAGATCTGATTTAAATTATATGATGGTGGTGGGCACCCTACCCCTGTGTTATTCAAGAGTCAACTGTAAATGTGCCATAGTTTTTTAATCCACTCATCTGCTGATGGGCACTTGGGATGTTTCCAGGTCTTAGCTATTGTACATTGTGCTGCTGTGAACATAGGAGTTCACATATTCTTTCTAATTGGTGTTTCTCATTTCTTAGGATATTTTCCTAGAAGTTGAATCATTGGGTCAAATGGTAGTTCAATTTTTAATTTTTTAAAGACTCTCCACACTTTTTTTTGTTGTTGTTGTTAATAGTGGGTGAATTCCCACTAGCAGTGTACTAGGTTTCCCTTTTCTCTACATCCTCACCAGCACTTGTCCTTTGTTGATTTATTGATGGTAGCCATTCTGAAAGTTGTGAGGTAATACCTCCTTATATGCTAATTTGAATTTCTCTGATGATTAGTGACTGAGCATTTTTTCATATGTCTCTTGGCCATCTGTATGTCCACTTTGGAGAAGTGTCTAGGTCCTTTGACCATTTTTTAAATTGGATTGCTTGTCTTCTTTTGTTAAGTTGTATGAGTTCCTTATGTATGTTGGAAATTAAGCCCTTTTCAGATGTATCATTGCCAAATATGTTCTCCCATGCAGTGAGTGCTCTTGTTATTTTCTAAGGCTCTCACTTTTCTTCTCTTTTCTCTTCCAAGTCCTCTCTTTTATTTTCTCCTCTTTACTCCCTATAAAGTCATCACAAGTAACGATCAGGTTCCAGTCCTTATTTCATCTAACATGAAATGCTCTCGTTACAGTCACTCTGGGAGACAGATGACTAAAACAATGACTCCAATTTTCCACCCCTCCCTGAAAAGTTATCTACATCATTTGCAATGCAGTTCTGTAGTTTTCCCATTAAGAGGCCCATCTGTTTCCACAGTCTTTGAGTCTGGGTCATGTAGTAATATACTTTGGTCAATAGAATATGGTGGCATGTGCCAGTTCCAAGCCTGACCCTCAAAGTATCTTTGCATCCTCTCTCTTTCTTGGAACCTGGCCACTACTATGAGAAAATTTCAAGCTGACCCATTGGAGAATGAGAGGCTATGTGGACATAAACCGAGTCATCATGGCCCAGTTGCCCTGTAACTGACCTACACTAACAGAATCATGACCCTGCTCAAATTAAATCAGCTGACGCCTGCCTATGTCAGCAGTGTGTTCTAGCTAGATCCATGAGAAAAAAATAAATCATTGCTTTTCTAAATCATAAAGCTTTAGGGTGGTTTGTTAAGCAGTAAAAACTAATTATACGGTCAATAACTGTCTTCTGTTGCTCAACTTGAAGGATCTTTTTTTTTTTTTTTTTTCAGTTCTTATAGCAGAGAGTTATAAAGAGAAACCAAAATCTGTGCCATTTTTTTTTTTTTATCACAAGCATACAGCTACATTGTATTTTCTCATTTTCATGTGCCCATGTTAACTTAGTCGGCTACCTGAATGCGTGTAGAAGTGATGGGCGTTGCTTCCAAGCCTGGCTCATAAATACCTTCTCTTGCAACACGTTTCCCCTCATCTGACTGAATGGAGAGAAACTGAGTACGGCAGAACCATAGTATGGAAGACACATGGGCTCCCTCATGACCTGATGGAAGACTGCTACTCACCAGGAACGTCTAGGGTGGATTTCTGTGAGTGATAAACTAACTTTTGTTGAGTGAAGTTACTGAGATTATGGGATTTGTTATAGCAGCTGGAATTGTTTCCCTTCGCTACTACTCCCCTTCTCTTACTTGACCTCTCTGTGGTCTTGGGCAGTGCTGACCGCTCCCTCCTTTAAGAAGTCTCTTCCCTGGTTTTCCTTGATTGTGTAATCTATAATTTTTGCTTCCATCTATCAATGGCTCTCTATTACATTCAAGAAGATAAAGTCCAAAATTCTTAGAGTGCTTTTATTAAAGCCTTTGTTTAGTTTCCCACCCTTCTCTCTCATCCCCCTAGCAAATCTATGCATTTGCATAAACACATCATGATCTCATTTGCTCTGAGGTTTTACATTTGTTGTGATATCTGCTTGAAATACTCTTTCTATGTATTGCCCTACTAACTTTTGCTATCACTTTGGGTCTGATCTATTACTCATTCTAAGAACTCTGGGCCCAAAGGTTGGGTGAAGAGTCAAGTATGGGCTCTAAGGTAGTTCTGTGTTTGCCCCAATCATAGGACTGTTGTAATTGCACTTGTTCTCTTTTCACCAGCAGACTCTGAGCTGTTTCAGCCTATTGTGCTCATTATCGCATCTCAAAGGCATAAATGAGTGCTTGTCACTTAGTATGTGAAAAACCGTTTGGTGAGTGTATAAATTAATGAGCTTTGTAGGATTGGGGAAATAAGAGTGCATAAAATCTAAAAATTAGACTCAAAGTTCAATAACTAGTAATTAACAAGGAAGCCAACCAGACGAATGATGTTGCATAACCTTCCTTGAAGATGATCTATACTTGGTTCCTCTGGCAATTACTAGACTGTTTACAATTACAGGTATAGAATAGCCTTCTTTCAAGTAGTGTTGTTTCCTTCTATTATCAGTAGTGATGAAAACTGGATTCATTTCAGTGCAGAATTTGGTGTTGTTTTTATGTGAACATAAGTGCTCTGTTAAACCTCAAGCATTTTTTTTCTATTATAATTGGCAGATGAAGGGTTGGTTATATAAACTTATGGCCAACTGAGAAGTTCCCAAAACAATGCTATTGAAGTAGAAGGAACAAAGGGCATAACATGGGTGTCTGAATTCCTTCTTTGGGATGTTTGCATCTGTTTTTTATTATGGTGCTGCTCTTTAACAATGAGACCAACTCAGGCAATGGAAGGTTCAGTGTGTTGCCCCAGGTCACACAATAACGTGGGGTTGGTACCATACATGAAAGCCGGTGTAGGTGTCTTACTCCAGGAATCCACACTAACTCCCTGTGCTCCTGGGCATAGAAATGAATGATGAAGAACTGTTACCTCAACATGCTAAGCCAGGTGAAGCGGATGACACATAATTGTGAGGCTGTGTGTGGAGGAGGTTCCTGAGGGAGGCTTCAGGCACATATTCCCTGTTAAACTCATGGAGAAGGTATTGTCCTGGCACTTGCTTTCATTGCCACACGTGCGTTCTATGAATCTGTCCTGTGTGTGTTCTGCCTGCCCTGATTACTGATCCCATGGGGAGTGTACAGGGGACCATAGAATAGGTCCAGGCCATCTTGCTATTATCTTGCCATGACTTATAATAATGACAAAAGCTGAGATTGACTGAGTGCTTTGTATGTTTCCAACTCTTCCCCTGAATGGGCTCATTTAATTCTTCATTGGCATCACCACGGAGGTGCTATAGTTATTTTCTCCTCCTGGGCAAGGAAACTGAGGGAAGGAGGACTCCAGGACTCACCCCACAGCTCATAACTGCCCCTTATTTCAGGATAGTTGTCCCTGGGTGGGCTCTATCCCTGAACCAGGTGTCAATCCCTAAGGAGGGTTTGTGGGCAGGGATCCTACCCATAGGTCTTCTAGGATCCTGTCTACAGAACAAATCCTCTTTAATCTTTCTCTCCCTGGGCCTCCTCTTCCACTCCCTGATTGTTTTTGCCTACTTTAGGAGAACAATTTTTTTTATATATCCTGAAGTGAGGGCAAGTAATTTTGATTATACAAGGAAAGGTGGTGAAATGATAACATTTGGAGTAAACAAGAAAATCATCCTCATGAGGACAAACATTTGTTTGTATTTAGTAGGTTTTCTATACATTGAAATTCTTCACCATATATTTTTGTGTTTATTTAAATTTGTTGGACACAGACAGCAAAGGACAATGAAAGAGGTATGTAAGCAGGAAGAGACACCCTTCTAAGTGACACACATCTCATTATGGTGAGTGTATGACCCACTCATGACTAAATCTTTCCACATACTTCTGTGCAATACTCACCTCCACGCATCCTGTTTAGAGACAGCTTAGATCCTACAGAATACTCCTCTATTTTTCAGCAATGAATCTGAGCTGCTGATCTGAGTTCAAAACTTGGAAGGGCCACTGAGCTACTATTTTGTAAAGTGAAGAGGAAACACTCATTGCCTAGGCCTCAGAGCTCCTTACAGACTCTAGGAAGTTAGTCAGCAGCCTGCAGTCAGCTCTCACCGCACTAATCCTCCTCCCTGGACTATGTCTGGTTTGGAGTCCCTGAGGCTGTCCCATCTGCATCATCTTCCTTGCATTCTAAGTCTGCGTGGTGAGTGTACAGGTGGCAGAGTCCAGGAAAATGGGCCTGAGAAACCCCGTGACTCACCAAAGAAGCTGGGAGGGCTAAGGCACTCCATCCCCTTCACCTGCTTAATTGAGTAGTAGTCACCAAGATTGCATAACCAGCACCATTACAGCTTGTGAGAGCCCAGGATGAGCCAGTTGTGGTTAAAGACTTAAAAACAACCTTTGCTTGCTGACTCACACTTTTTCACACACAAAGAGCTTCAGTGCTCTCTCAGGGACTTCTCACTTATTGCTGTCATCTGAGTTCAAGTTTGAGATTTTTATATCAAACAGGCTGATGTCTGCCTGCATGGAACTCATATTGTGTGTGTGTGTGTGTGTGTGTGTGTGTGTGTGTGTGTGTTGTGTGTGTGCACAATGTAACAATATTGGGCTGTATAACAATAAGCATAATCAGTAAGTAATTGTCATGTTATGTTAAAATTTACCATAGCTTAAGAAATAAAGCATAATGCAGAGTATGGGGAGGGAGGAGCTGCAGAGAGGGCTACCACTTAAAGCAGGGTAGCCAGGGTGGGCTTCTCCGTGGAAGTGATGTTGGTAAAATGAGTGGAAAGAGGCGCAGGGTGCATATCTCTGAGAGTAGAGTGTTATGGAAAGAATAAACACCCCATGCAAAGGGCCTGTGTGGGGCAGTGGCTGGGGAGACCTGGGTGCCTAGTCTATTTAACACACCGGAGAGAGCCATTGCTTTGAGACCCTAGTGAAACGTGCTGCTTCTCTGATGTACACTTGCCGTGGCCCCTGATGTCACTGGGGGTAAAAGTGAGGTTTATAGTGGTATTTCTGGACTCTGGCCCTGGACCCTCTCTGACCCCATTGCTCCCCTGTGGTATTACTGTGCCAGCTGTGTTGCAGGTGACTGTGGGGAGCAAGTGTGGAAGGGAAAGACCATGGAGAGGCTGTGTAACCAACTCCTCCATACCTCCGTGACTCGCAGCAGCACCCTTCCATGATTCTGTGGCATGTCATGTGAAGTGACCTGAGCAGGTCAGGACTGTGGCTCTGGGCTGGGATCCCTTGTGCTCCAATAACATCTCTCAGGGAGGCCTGGAGTGTTGATCCTGGAGAGTGGCTGCATTCTGTCTGAGGGAGGCAGTGACTGACCTGAAAGTCTCTCATCACTCATCAGGATAGCCAAGGCAGCTACTCACAAGGCAGCCCAGGAGTCTCCAGGCACCAGCAATGTTATTCTGAAGGAGCAATGCTGTCCAATTTCTGGCTTGCTTTGCAAGCTGGCCACATTTTGGAGTTCGTGTGGGAGAGCCATGCCAAGCGTGCAGAAGCAGGGAGGCCTGGACAGAGCGGGCTGTTACTCACTCAGCCACAGAGAGGTTACTGCGATGGTCTGGGGGACATGTTGTGCACCAAGGGCTGTCATTAGTGATGGGAAAAGGCACAGATGTGGCTAGACTTATGAAAGGGTTATGTCCTCACAAATCTATTGTATGCTGGAAATATACCAAGTTGAAAATGCATTTAATACACCTAACTTACCCAACATCACAGCTTAATGTAGACTACTGTAAATGTATTCAGAAGACTTACATTAGCCTATAGTTGGGAAATTATTTTGAGTCTTATCTCAAGAGTAATTGCTTTCTTTTTCTCTCCAGAAGCCAGAGACAGAGATGGGTATTTTGCAGACTATTGGAGAGGGAAATGCAAACAAACAAACAAGAAAACAAAACAACCTCATTCAAAATTGCTTCAAAACTGATAAAATCCCTAGGAATAAAGTTAATGAAGGATGTAAAAGACCTGTATTTGGAAAATTATAAGACACTCTAAAGAAAGAAACTGAGGAAAATACAAATAAGTAGAAGCATACACGGTGTCCATGGATGGGAATAATTAATATCATTAAAATGTCCATATTACCCCAAATAATCTATAGATTCAATGCAATTCCTATCAAGGTACTAGTGGAGTATTTTAAAAACTAGATCAAATGTTTTAAAAACTTGTATGGAACCACAAAAAAACAGGATAGTGAGAAAGAAGAACAAAGTTATACACATCACCCTACCTGGTATCAAACTGTACCACAAGGATAATAATCAAAACAACATGGTACTGGCATAAAAACAGAATAGCGTGCCCAGAAATAAATCCATGCCTTTATATTCAATTAATATTTAACAAAGGAGGCAAAAACACACAATGGGCTAAAAATAGTCTTGTCAATAAATGATGTTGGTTGGGAAAATTGGACAGATAAATGAAAAAAAAAAATGAAACTAGAACACTTACTTACACAACACAGAAGAATTAATTAAAAATGAATTAAAGACTTAAATGTTAGACTTGAAACAATAAAAATTCTAGAAGAAAACATAGGCAGTAAAATCTTGGACATTTCTCAGCAATATTCTTTTGGATATATCTCCTCTGGCAAGAGAAACAAAAGAAAAAAATAAACAAATGTGACTACACGAAACTAAAGAGTATTTGCACAGCAAAGGAAACAATCAACAAAATTAAAAGACAAGTCACTGAATGGTAGGATATATTTGCCCATGATAATATATTTGCCCATGATACAACTGATATGGGGTTAAAATCCAAAATACATAAGGAACTTATACAACTCAACACCAAAAAGTCCACAAAAAATCCAATTAAAAATGGGCAAGAGACCAGAATAGATAGCCACTTCTACAAGGAGGACATGTTACAGATGGACAACATATGAAAAGATGCTCAATGTCACCGATCATCAGCGAAATGTCAAGTAAAATCACAATGAGATAGCACCTAACCTGTCAGAATGGCTATCATCAATATATCAAGAAACAAAAAATGTTGGCAAGAATGTGGAGAAAAGAGTACCTTCATGCATGCACTGCTGGTGGGAATGCAGATTGGTGCAGCCACTGTGGAACTGCCTTATGATGCAGCAATTCCATTTCTGGGAATTTATCTGAAGAAACCTGAAAAACTAACCCAAAGAATATATGTATCCCTGTGTTCAATCTGAAGAAACCTGAAACACATAAGGTGACTGAATGGATAAAAAAAAACATAAACCACGTATATGCTAGATAAGAACACATGACCCATATATATGCTGTCTACAAGAGACCTACCTCAGAACAAAAAATAATCGCAGACTGAGAGTGAAGGGATAGAAAAATATATTACAAGTAAATGGAAAGGAAAAAAAAAAGGGGGCGGGGGGAGTAGCAAACAAACTGGACTCCAAAACAAAGGACTTAACAAGGGCAAAGAAGTTATTTCACAATTCTAAAGGGAATGATTCAACAAGAAAATATAACCCTTGTTATATTTTGTACTCAATATAGGAGCACCCAAGTACTTAAAAGCATACACACAAAATTCTTGATGGACTTTAAGGGAGAGATTGACAGCAATACAGGCATAGTAGGGAACTTTAGCATCCCACTGACATCACTGGATAGATCGTCCAGACAAAAAGTTAACAAGGAAAAGAGCCCTTAAATGACACACTGGATCAGATGGATCTAACATATATTTACAGAACAACTTCTCCCCAAAGCAACAGGATATGCATTCTTCTCAAGTGCACATGGAACACTCACAAAGATAGATCACATGCTATGGCACAAAACAAGTCTATATAAATTCAAGAAGATTGATATAATACCAAGCATCTTCTCAAATCACAATGCCATGAAGTTAGAAATCAACTGCAATAAAAAACCTCTCAAAAACACTCAAACATATAGAGACTAAATAGCATGTTATTAAACAATGGAATGGGTTACCAATAAGATCAAGCAAGAATTTAAAAACTTCCTGGAAACAAATGAAAATGAACACACAAGCATTCAAAACCTATGGCACATGGCAAAAGCAGTCCTGAGAGTGAGGTTCAAAGGACTACAGACCTATCTCAAGAAACAAGAAAAAGGACTAATAAACTATCTAACCCTACAACTAGATGAATTAGAAAGAGATCAGCAATAAAACCCAGAGGAATAAGGAAGGAAATAATAAATATGAGAGTGGAAATAAATGACATAGAGACTAAAAAACAGTACAAAAGATCAATAAAGCCCGGCTGAGGTGATCAGAGGTTGATCATTGACCTATGTACCAGGTCAATGATTTGACTCCCACTCAGGGCACATGCCAGGATTTTGGGCTTGACTCTCAGTAGGGGTTGTGCAGGAGGCAACCAATCAATGATTCTCTCTTTCATAGATGTTTCTATCTCTCCTCTCCCTTCCTCTCTAAAATCAATAAAAAATATTTTAAAAAGATCAATAAATCCAAGAGCTGGTTCTTTGAAAATATAAATAAGATTGATGAACCCCTTGCCAAACTCATCAAGAAACAAAGAGAGTAGACCCAAATAAATAAAATCAGAAATGGAAGAGACCATGGAATATTTTTAAAGCTGTATAGACTCCTCAGATTAAAAAGAAACTCAAATGTGCAGCCTAACTTTGGTAACTATTTATCCTGCTTTCTTAGAGGCCTTCTATTAATAATCAGTTTAACAAACTTCAGTTGACCAATAGAGTGATCCCATTTATCTTTGCTCAGTTCCCCCCAGTGGTACCATCTTATAAAATTATACTACAATATTACTATATCACAAGCCAAATATTAAATTGATACACTCCACGGACTTTATTTAATATTTTACTAGTTTTATATTCATTTGCTCATTCATTGTGTGACTTTACTTTTATGTAGTTGTATCACTTGTATCAATTACTATGGCACTATAACTGTTAAGATACAGAACAATTCTATTACAAGACCACTGTACTTCTCTTCATATTCATTCTCCTCCCCCTCCTATCCCTAAGTCCTGACAACTATTAATCTCTTTTCCATTTCTATAATTTTATTATTTCAAGACAGTTATATAAATAAAGTCATACAATATGTATGAGATTCCCTCCCCCATTTATCATAATTCCCTTGAGATCCATTCAAATTGTGTGTTCATTCATTTTTATTGACAAATAGTATTTCATGGTATGGATGCACCACCATTTATTTAACCATTCATTTGTTGAAAGACACTGAGTTGGCTTTTTATAAAACTTTTATCATCATTTATATACCAGTTTTTATGTGAACACAGGTTTTCAGGCCTTAAAAAAGAAATCTTTTCAAATTCCTGAATAAATAGTCAGCCAAGACAGCAGGGCATTATGGGAAGTAATGTGAACACTAAGATTACCTAGAATATGATCTATATAGGGATTACCCTTTGGCAACTCCAGCCATTACACTAAACCTCTGAGTGTGGCTCCTGTAAAACACGTGGCTCCCGTGGAACACGTGGCTGTGGGCAGCATGGCCTCTGTTTCCTTCCCAGGGGAGCCCACAAACAGATAGCGTGGCCCTGCCAGAAGGCACCTGGTGAAGGAAGCATTGAATACCTGTCCATTTGAACGTTGACAAAAGCCTGCCACACATTATGTTAGCTTTGCAAGTGTTCTTTATGACTATGCAGAGCTAACCCTGTGTCTTCAGAATGTCCTCAGTGTATAACCATCATGTTATCATTGAAGAAAATAGTTCCCATCTCATGGCTTATATAGGATGAAATGCATCCGTTTCAACATTTTAACTTTGGAAATGCAAAAGGTTAGGAGTGAGAACTTTTGGATCCTGCTATATTTGTTATAAAAAAAAGGTCATAATATTTTATAGTCAGACATGATGCAAAGCATTCTTTTCTCCTCTGGTGATGGTATTTAAAGGAGATAGTCTTCATGGCTTTTTTAACCTGTCATTCACTACTAGATGCTATGACTGATGGCTGCTTTTCTCAGAGAAAACAATGCATTGCTCAGTTGGCTCAATAAGAAGGAATCTATTTTCAAAATCTTATTGGACTACATTTCATTTTTTTGTTTTTGGACAACCTTTATCAAATGTACCTCGATGCCATCATGAAAGTTGAGGTTAGTCAAATTTTGTAATAAATAAGATGGGTATATTTATGTCATATTAAATTCATACTGGCAATGCCATTGTTTAAATAATCATCTCTAAATAATAAAACATAGCATATTATATTGGCTTTTGTCTGTTATTAATGAGTTGTTCTTAATTGAAAAGAACTGGATAGGGATACCTTGAGTAACATTTAACATTTGAGTATTAATCTTCTAGAATAATAAAAGCATAATATGCAAATTGACCGAACAGCAGAACGACTTGTCCAGACAACATTCCAGATGACCATGCTATGACACACCTAGTGTGATAATAATTGCCCAAATGAATTAAGTGGTGCATTTCTGGAGAAAGCACAGTATCAGAGGCTCTTCCTTGCTGGGGCCCCTGTTCAGTCTCCTCCTGACCATTGCCATAGGCTCCCTTTCACAATTTCAACCCCATGGCTTTCCCTGGAAAGCCTATGGGCACATTCTCAGCTTTTCCAGACCTTGCTCATCTTCTGCCTGGATATCTCCCTTTACTACTTCGTCACATTTCACTTCTTGAAGGTCCAGCGTCAAACTTTTAGAAGTTCGTTTATTCATTCAACTTATTTAACATTTGGTGAATGTTTAAAATATGACACATATTTTGTTAGGTGTTGATGATACAAACACATAGTTCCAAGTACCTTCAAGTGCCTTCCAGAGAGACCCAGGACTGTGGTTTGCATACAGGATGCTATTGTGCAGTAGAGTTTATGCAGGCATTCCAGGACCGCTGAGAGGGAGGTGCAGCCACCTGGGGAAGGGAGGAGGAACCTTTCCTCTGGGATCTGCCTGCCTCTCTCTTAACTGAGTTAGAGTGTCCCCTATGCATGCTTGGTGCAGCACTGACACAGCACACTGTGTTGCTTTCTCCCCCGTACACCAAATCCCCCGCCTCCTGCCAGGACATTTTAGCACATAGCAGGCATTCTGTGTACACCTCTGTTTTAGTTTTTTTTCAGCTTTTGGTTAATGTCCTAACTACACCAGAAAAATATTTGAGGTGGCTTTCAGTAAAAATATACAGGACCATTAAAAATAAAATTAGAAGGAGAGAGCAGCTAGAGGAAGGGAGGGAAATGATGTTATTGAGAGTTTGTTTGCAGGCATGTGGGTTGCTCTGAGCTGCCTGCCAGCCAGCCAGACTGCACTGTCATACCTTTTCCATGGTTTCCTGCATATTGAGTGACTTGTTTTAATATCAGTTGTAAAGAATAACACATTTATCAACTGAAACAGAATATGTGCTGATAAAATTTTTATATACCAGGTATCCATAATTCATAGAAAATTGGAAATAATATCATTTGAATTTTAGAGTTCAATGTTCCCGGCCTTCATACCCTCATTAAGCCCTGGAATCATGGGACTTGGTCTTCTTCTTTATGAGAATCCAAGAAAGCTGCTGATTGATTGATTTTTAACTTCTGTCAAATCTCTTCTTCCCTTCATTTCTGAACCCTATTTCTAGCTGTGATACTTCTTCCTATGCCAAACATGGGAATGTTTCTTAATCTCCATCTTCACTATTTGTGTGTTTCAAATAGGTAATTAATATGTACATTGAATTGGTGTCACTAGGTACATTAAATGTTGTGACCTGCTGGAAGAAGATGTGTTCTCAGTAGCTCTCAGAAGGTCAGGTTGTGGTCCAGATCTGTTGACTTCCTGTCCATGGTGGTTATGGAACAGAGTGGTTAGAAGGGAGGGGACCTTGCAGTGCATGGGGAAGGAAGGTGATCCTGCCAGCTTACACATATAGCAGGTGATCCACGGGCTGGGATCAGTGAACACCACTCCCAGCACTAGTGGCCACAGTGTGTGCTAGATTGGCTTGACTGCATTCAATTGCAGACCTATCCTCAAGGCTCCATGGGCAGGGACCAACTAGGACTCTATGTTAGCTGACATGAAAACCTGAATATCTTCATTGTGGATGAGTAAAATGAAATGACCATATTTAACGATATCATAAGTATGATCCTGACAGGGTAGATTATTTATTTGGTTGGAGCACTATCCCATTATGCCAAAATTGTGGGTTCCACTTAATTCATTTGGGCAATTATCACACTAGGTGTGTCATAGCATGGTCATCGGAATGTTATCTGGACAAGTCCTTCTTGCTGTTTGGTCAATTTACATATTATGCTTTTATTATTATAGAAGATTAATACTCAATCAATGAATTCATAAATAAGGGAACAACGAATTGATCTCTCTCCCCCCCTTCCTCTCTCTCTCAAGTCAGTTAAAAAAACTCTCTTGTAATATCATGTTAAATTTCTCAGAAAAGTTTCAACGATTGTTTTGAATGCTGCCCACTTAATGCTATTATATTTCAATAATGTCTTCATTTTTATGTTATTTCTCCAATTAAGTCTATCATCACAAAATCTTTAATAGTATTTGTTAAATCCTGGCATTATTCCCAAAGTTATTCCATAAAATAACATTTTTAAATGGGTAATACGTTAATAGAGTTTCAAATTTTAAACAATAAAATATAATTCTTACACTCTTCTTTTGACACTCATTCCTTTCCTATTTTATAAGTTTCTAAATACCTTTTCAGAAATAGCTTATGCACTTGTAAAACAAATCTGTACATTTAAAAATTTTTTAAAATGTGGTGCAATATATATGACATAACATTTACCACTTTAACCATCTTGAAGTGTACAGTTTACTGTCATTAAATACATAAACAACTATTATTTATCATCCTCCAAAGTAACTCCTTATATATTAAGCAGTCACTCCTCATTTACCACTCCCTCAAGCCTCAGGCAACCACAAATCAGCTTTCTGTCTCCCAGAGCTTGCTTACTCTGGATACTTCATGTAAATGGAATCACGTAGTCTGTGGTTCTTTGTGACTGGCCTCTTCACTTATCACTATGGTACTGAGGTTCATCCATGTTGTAGCCTGTTTGAGTGTTGCATTCCTTCTTATGGCTGAATAATATTTCATTATATAGATTGACTGCATTCTGTTTGTCCATTTATCACTTGGTGAATACTTGGTTGTTCACACCCTTTGGCTAGATGAACAGTGCTCCTATGAATGGTTATGTACAAGTGTGCTTTAAATACGTGCTTTCAAGTTTTCTGGTTATATGCCTAGGAGTAGAATTGCTGGATCCATATGGTAACTCTATTTACCTTATTGAGGAACTACCAAAATGGAATAACAGGAACTTTTCAAAGCCCCTCTTCCTTCCAAATTTCACACCCTGGCTTCTCCTTCCAGGCTTTTAGTGTGTCTATTGGTCTATTGTTTCCCCAACTGTTACTGTTTGCTCCAGGCAGCAGTGCCTGCTCACGTGGCCTTTCAGTGTTTCGGGGAAAGATCTTCTATGTACCCACTCCACCCTGAACTCTCCAGGTTAGATACACAACTGAGCTACACTTACCAGGACTCTACTAATCCTAAAACTTTCTTGGCAATGCCCCCTGGATACCCAATTTTACCCATTCTAATTTTCTCTTTAATCACAATTTGTTATTTTTATTTAGAGCAGTTATTTAACACAATCATGGTTACATATTTATTAGTATGTTGAATTGTATGGTACCTGTCTCAGTAGACTTTGCTTCATGAGGTCAGTGACACACGTCAATTTTTCTTCACTCTGTCGATAGTGCTTAGAATAATGCTGGATACATAATGGATGCATACACCTTTATTGGATTAGTGAGAAAATGAACATGCTTTGCTTTCATCAGACATACATAGCACCTTGAACATACATCATAATTGCATTCCTACATGTTTTTATTCATATTATTTCTCCCCTCTCTGCCTGTCAAAATTCTGTCTGTATTTCAAAGTATATTCAAAACCCATTTCTTCTGTTAAAGCTTTTTCTGAGTGGTGGGAAGAAACATAAATATTGAAAAAAGATGAAACAATTTTTTGGATAAAAGATGGAAGATTATTACTGTAAAGAAAGAGAAGATGAAGAATTGTGAATATGCTAAATATGAGACATATATAAGAAAGACCTATAATGCAACAAAGGGCAGAATGTCCCTAGAGTTTGGAGGAGCGGTTAGGGGAAAGATGGAAATATGAGAACCAACTGCAAGGTGAAGTTTGTTGCAATCTAAGAGTGAGTAAAGGTGAGGAGGGAGAAAAAGAATTTAAGTGTGATGGATAGGTGAAAAACTCCTAAGGTAGATAATAGAAGGGTGAGGGAGCAAGACAAAATAGTAAATTATTTGTCAATGCAATTGAAAAAGTAAGCAATTGAAAAAGGAAGGAAAGAAGGAAGAAAAAAAGGATGAAAGGAAGGAAGGAAGGAAGAAAGAAAGCAAGGAAGGAAGGAAAGAAGGAAGGAAGGAAAGGGAAAGCAATATACCAACATCAGAAATGAAAAAGAATATCACTAAAGGCCATATAGACATCAACAGGAAAAGGGAGTGTTACAAATAGCTCTATTTACATAGATTTTGCAACTTAGATTAAATGGACCGACTTCTCAAAAAAACCCCAAAAACAAACAAACAAAAAAAACTACCCCAACTCACTCAATATAAAATAGATAACTTGAATAACCTATAACTATTATGGAGATTAAATTCATAATTTAATTTTTGAGACAGTGATTTCACTGGATAATTCAACCAAATATTTAAACAGAATTAATATATTAATTCTACAGAATCCTTTCAAAATATAGAAGAAGAGGGAACACTTCCCAATTTATTTTATGGATCTAGTGTTGCTATCATAGTAAAACCAGAACATGTACAAAGAAGAAAACTATTGACCTTTATTCCTTATAAATGTAGATGTAAAATTCTTTAACAAAGTATTAGGAAATTGAATTTGGCAGTGTATTAAAATAATTGTACCCTACCACCAAGTGGATTGTGTTTCAGGGATGAAAAAGTGATCAATATTTAAAAAGTAAATCATTCTTTCCTTTCCATCAAGGAAAGATTTCACCATGTCCTTTTACCTTCCTGTAACAGCAGGAGGAATACAAAGATTTTATAATTACCATTTTAATTTCACCTTCCCTTATTGACCATGCTGTTGATAAATGGAGAAGGGTCTAAAAAGCGAGTTTGCAGGTAAATAGAGGAAGTATTAATAAAAATAAATTTAAAAGCTGTCAATAGGAACAGAGTCATTGGAATGGCATTTAAAAGAACAAATTACATAAGTGAGAGAGTACATACTGAAGGACACGATAATACACTATTATTCTGAAAAAAATGTGCTGTGTGTGTAAGAAATACTCATGGTTGATAGAATGAGGATTTTGTTGTAACAATCACAACAGTGACATCAACAATTACTTTTTGAAGGAAGTCCTACTGTGTGCCTAACAGTGCTGTAGGTCCAACTTTCACATACCCAGGATAGTCAACATTTATTGAGACTTCATTATTTTCCAGGCACTCTTTCGGGCTTCGCACTTATTTACTCTTTAATCTTTAAAACAACATCCTGAAGTATTATTATTATTATTATTATTATTATTATTATTCTCATTTTATAGATAAGGAGAATAAGACACAGAGTGATTAAGTTACTTGCCAACAGTAACTGAACTAGTAAGAGGTGAGTTGAATATAGGCAATATTTTGGGGATTCTATAGAAGTCTTCCACTCCTTTTAATAGTCTATAGAACATGATATGATTTGAGTTGAGATTTTGTCTTTAAGATACATCCTATTGTAGGATTTGGCTTGTAGACTCCTACAGGTGGCTCTGTGTTTATCCAGTATGAGCATCAGTTCTCTTCCTGCTTAGTAGCAGGATCATTTCTCAGCAGTTGTCCTCAAAGCACACCTATTTAAGCATACTATACTGATACACAGAATTCTTGCTTAGAGAAAAGGATATCAAAGTCAAAATTCTTTTTCTGCCAGCTATTTGGTTGATCATGATGGAATTCACTGTATTTTCAGATACAATCCAGATTCTGAGTTATTTCCTCTCTCCCTCTCATTTACTATCCCCTGGTTGCTGAATGTACACGTTTCTTCTCACTTAATATGAAGTGTTTCCTGTGCAACCACATCTCACTTTTGCAGCATCTCCCACAAGACCACCTGCACTACTTCCAACCACATCCTTCTTGCTGATGGGAGTGCCAGGTCTCTTAGAGTGCTAATCTTCTCACATAAATGGTTCAATTACATTTTTTCCCTGAGGTTTTCTGAGCAAATAGGGCAGGTCCATTTTAGAAAAAAAGGAAAAAAAATGTTTCTTGAACTTTTTGCCTTTCTTGGAAACTCATGAAGATTCTTTCAATTTGATGGCCCTGTCTGTAAAAAGCATGGGTGACATATGCTATCAAATTTATTAGCTACCATGTTTAATGTGCATATATAAGACTAAAAATTATTGCCTTCACCATCGTTCTATTAATGACAAGGGGATCATGAGGTAAACCCTAAAGGAAATACATTTTGTTCTTTGCTTGCTGTAGGGAATCAATTCTATATGCGCTTTCTATTTTTTTCTTCATCTGTTTGAGGTAAGTACATTTACATTAACCCACCTTATCAATGCCACAGCTAGCGAAAGCTACAAGAACACAGGTAATAAGATCCATGCTTGAAATGGATTATCCATGTACCTAAATCTTGGGAGGCAGCGCCAGCAGCCTTTCCTGCTGGTCCAGAAGGAGTTTGTTGACTGATGAGCAAATGCTGTGTGGTTTTTCCATGTGTTCCTTCCTTTTGCTACTTTATCTTGGATACCATCACCCTTGATTTTTGCCTAGAGATGAATCAAATGGTCTATCAGTATTTGTCAGTAGAAATTAGCTACTTCCCACCATGACACATAACCTCAGGAAAATAAATATCAAAATTAGTATGCTGAATTGTCTATGCAATTCAGGGTTTATAATTATTTCACAATTATAAGAGAATGGGTCCCACCTATGTGGTAGGAAGGCAGTGGGCTTCAGGAATTTAAAGCACTCCATTAGAGGACCCTGGGTGGCAGCTGGCCTCCCATGTTGCTCTTCAGATCGTTTCTTCAAGGCTCATTTCTTCCAGACTATCATGTAGTGTCAGCAATGTTGATTTGGACATGGTTCTAACGTTGAGAACACTTAAATTAAAAACGAACATACAGCAAACAGCAAAATCTTCTTAGCCAGAATTAGTTTCTCAATTTCCCTTTTCAATTATTGAAAATAGTTTTGCTTTAACAAGCATCCTTTCCCTCACAGTGCTGCTTCTCATTTGGCCCATACTCCCAGGAAGTCATCATTTTGTGCTTATGATATGGCAGTCATTACTAAGATGGAAATGATTGTGATATCATGGATGCCCTGCATGAGGGATGGTAAGTGAACATTACAACCTCAGCCACAAACTCTCACCTTCTTCTCCACCCTGTCCTGTCAGGCTGGTTGTTCTGCCTACTCAGTGTTACTTTTACAGTTGTAGATATGGCCTTAAAAGTTTGGGCAGTAATCTCTGGGCCAGCCATATGTGCTTGCTTCATGGGAGTTTGGGATCCCTCTAGGGATTAGATAAGGAAAGGCTTTCTGAGATAGATGCCTTTCAAGTAGAGAAACTCTCCAGCAGACGCACTCAGGGCAGGCAGCTGCAGCAAATCTGGTAGAGATGGTGGTATTCTTTGCTGAGAACAGGCAGGGGGCCTAGCCATGACTTGGATGAGTTGAAAAGAAAAGGGAATTTAAAAGGACAGAGGAAGGAGTTTCTATATTTAAGGTGAATCTTGTTAGGAAGTCCACAGAGGAAGAAAACTATGGCCATCAAAATTTCAAGCAATTAAACTTGTCAGGAGATAGCATAACAAATTTAACCTTTGGATACTATTCCTTAAAAGAAAACAAACTTATGTGCATATATGCATAACCCAAGGACACAGACAATACTGTGGTGAAGGCCTAGGGTGGGGATGGGGAAGGGGGGAGTAATTGGAGGGGGAGGGAAGATAGGCCATCTGTAATATTTTCAATAATAAAAATAAAATTGAAAAAATAAAGGATAACTTTTCTGGAAAAATGAAAACTTAAAGATGAGATTTTTGTTCACAATGCAATAATGAGCTAAATGAGATTTTTGCTGGTCTGCCTGTACTGTTTTGGACTTGATATGTACCCACATTGTTGTTACCATTGCCATGAACTACTCAAAACCAAACCAATTTGCTACTCTCTTGGCCTCAAGGGTTTATTGGTATTTGTGTTACTTCAGTCTTAACCCCTCTCTATGGTAAACCCTCAGCTGCTGGACCTCTCTCCTGCTGTTTCCAGTGACAGAGGACTGAAGTCTCATGGTGCTTTCTATGTGTAGCACCAAGGAGGGCTGGCTGGGGTCTCCAGGTCATCTACGAATCATCAGCTCCCCGCTCATAGTCAGGCTGCCCTTTCCTAGCATGCTCTCAGTAACTGTTCCCGACAGTCATAGCCTTCTGAGTATTTCACAGGAATATCCAATGCATTACTCAATAGATTCACAGAATAAGAGCAAGGGTTGGAAGCACTGTGGACAAATCTTTGCTTCTCAGATAAATGGAAATTAATGAATGCTTGGGATGAGAAAGTACAGAACTACCGACCACCTAGTCAAGTCTGGCTCAGGATGTCTGATGGCTGTCACCAATAGAAATCCTCTGTTTAAACCATCTGATGAGGGCACATGGGAAAAATTACACTGATTTTGCACTCACATAGAATCTTTTTGGAGACAATAACAGTCTTGGAATGAGAAAATAATTTTGAGGCATAAGAATACCGCAACATTGTTTAAGGACTTGGCAGATCTGTTTTCTGCATTTTCTTGTTTGTGTACTTTAGTTTGAGTAAGCTAGGGGTTAGGAGTATATCTCACTGCTCAAGGGCATATTTTAATCAAGTGAACACACATTGTCTTGGTCTTGATGGAGCCTATGTCACGTGTAATTGGGGGGGGGACCCAACATGAACTCTCAGAGTAAAGGATGTCAATGTTGAACTTGGGATCATTGCAGTGTCTTGTGGTTACACTTGTGAACTATACATCTTTTTTTTTTTTCTTTATTGATTAAGGTATTACATATATGTCCTTATCCCCTCCCCCATCCCCTTAAAACTTTACTTCATTGCTAACAAATCACTTATAATCTCTATAGAAGAGACTTATAGTAACTACTAGGGGCCCAGTGCATAAATTCGTGCACCTTGAAAGGAACTGTGGGCCATGAGGCTAAGGTGGGAACAGGGGCAGGTCTTGGCCCATCCTCCTCATTCCCACCTGGCATCTCCCACCATGGGCCCCAGTCCCCTCTCTCTCCTAAGCCCTGCTCCTACCACTGCTGCTCCCATGTGCTGATGGTGCGCCAGCCCCGCTCACACCTGCAGAAGGTGAGGAGAATTGGGGCCAGCGCCAGCAGTGAATGTGAGCAGGGCTGGTACTGTCAGTGTGTGCAAGTGGCAGCTGATTTCTTGATTGCCCCTCAGAAATAGGGGGAGGTGAAGAAGCCCTCAGGGGTGATCGGGCCTGCAGCCACTGCTCACACCTGCTGATGGTGCCAAGTGATCAGGACTGGTGTCGGGCACCAGCAGGTGCGAGAGGTGGCTCTGGCGCCAGCTGTGGGTGTGAACAGGTTCGGTGCTGGCAGTTGGTGCCAGCAGCAGCTTCAGCACTGGCAGCGGGTGCAAGTGGGGCTGTTACCAGCAGTGGGTGCGAGGTGGTTTCCGGCCCTGATCTTCCCTCAAGAGCAGGGGGACATGGAGCAGCCCTGAGGGGTGATCGGGGTGGCAGCTCATACCCACTGATGATGCCAAATGGGTGCGAGTGGCAGTTCTGATGCTGGCAGCAGGTGCAAGCAGAGCTGGTGCTGGCAGCAGGTGTGAGTGCCGGGTGCGACTGTGGCACACGGGAGCAAAGAATTTTCAGTAATCACCAGAGGCTCGCCCCGATGACAGCGACCAGTGCCCCACCTTGCCTGTTTGGCACCCCCACTCACTTGCTCCACCATCCTGCTGCAGCTGACACCCGCCATGTTCCATGCACAGCCCCTGGTGGTCAGTGCACCTCATAGCAACCAGTTGTTCGGTTGTTTGGTTGTTTGGGTTGTTCTGCTGTTCTGTCTATTTGCATATTAGCCTTTTATTATATAGGATTGGCACTGTATTCAAATTTGGTGGAAGGCGTTCACATTCACAAGTAAAGCGCAAGCTATGCTCATAGAACCAGGTTTACCACTTAGGAAATACTTCCGGAGAGGGGAGTTTCCTGGGGTGAACCACTTGCTTCTGGAGCAGTTGGGGTATGTTTTCTGAGGGAGCCTGATTGCTGTTATAATTTGTCTTCTTAATGTCTTCCTGAGTTTTTTACTGTGATTATCCAATGAATCTGGTGTTCACTTTGCAAAAACAACTTCCTGAGTCAAAACTCATTTGTACTTCTTCATTAACTGCTGTGTGGAAAAGGTCATCAATTTCCCTTCTGAGAGTTTGCAAATGAGAATGAGAGTTCACTGGGACAAGCAACAAGACCTGCATCCCTGAGGGTCAGACTGAATTTCCTCCTGTGAGGTGGCATGTTTCAACTAACACGAAATTCAGTTGATGCCATTTTCACTGGGTGTTATGTCTACTAGCCATGAAGTATCCAAGGACAATGGCTTCACTCAAGATCGACAGTGCCAGCCTGGCACTTTCACAGGCATGCTAACAGGCAAGATGGCAGACAGTTGTGGAAAAGAGGCTGCTGGAGAGTTTAAACTGTTGGTAGAGGCTTATTTCAAGGGCAGGTGCTACTGTGGAAGCAGAAATAATGTTAGGTCTGGAAATTGGCCTTGTTCTAAAAGTGGATTCTATGGATGATTTCAGATTAAGAATCTATTGCCACATGAGACAAAGCCTGTCCGTTTCAGATGTGTTATAGTCATTCCTTGCCACTGCTTAAGGAATGCTTCGGCTAATTAGAGTTACGCTTTCATAAGATAAGTGTGCAAGTATATCCAATTGCACTTTGTCTTTTTTCACTGTTTCATTGTCTCCTGAGATGCCGGGAAAACCAATAAGTGAAACTGCTGCCTCTGTAAGGATGCCTGTCACATCAATACCTGTGAGTCCAAGAATTCTGACTTATGCATTAGTGTTGATCCTAAGGGGAGGTTGTTTGCGGTGGACCTTCGGGAAATGGGCTAGCCTCGATGAGTCGTTCAAAGATGAAGCTGGGAGTTCTCAGATGGGGAAGCACTGTAACCCCTGAACATTAATGAATGTGAATCTGTGGCACACTCTTGAGCTATTGTGCATCCAAAAGCTATTATGGAAATTATGTTGGTAAATCTCAATTACTTCCACATTGTTGGCTCTGCTTCAAGACTACTTTCCTTCCCATCCCTCCCTGTCATGCTTTTCTTTTTATATCCAATCTCCAATCAGCTTTAACGATAGGCAGCAAAGAGCACAGATATGCAATGTGGAATTGGTGTTCCCCCTTAATTATCTCTCAATCAGGCATTATTTGAGCAAAACTCATTTGGTTTCAGAGTTAGGTAATGTCTCTATGTAGGTTAATATTTTCCTGTCCACTGTTCTGCTGAAGCTGTACAAGACAGTACTTTACACATGTCCATTGTTCTTTTAGTTCCCTTTTCCCTAAAAAATAGTTTTAAGCCTCTAATCTTTTAAATCTAAGAAAAATGTGTGTATGTATATATATATATATATGTATATAAAAGGCTAAGTGACCAGCTGACTGGCTGACCGACTGGTAGGTATGATGTGCACTGACCAGTATAGGACAGGGGCTCAATGCAGGAGCAGCTGAGCAACAGCAACTTTGCAGAGTCCTCTCATAGTACAGGACCCCTCAGGGGATGTTGGAGAGCCAGTTTCGGCCTGATCCTGCAGGCCAGGCAGAAGGACCCTCCTGCCAGAGGGAGCCTGCTCACTCTGAAGACACTCTTCAAAGCCCTGGTGCTGCCCCAGGTGCTGTTGGCCTGGGAGGGACCACGGGAGGTTGGCTCCAGAGTGTGCTTGGCCTGTCTTGCTCAGTCCCGCCCCACTGGCCACCTTCTAATTAATTTCCTTTCAATGTGCATGAATTCATGCACTGGGCCTCTAGTAGCATTATAATTATTTAAGTTTGTAAAACTTAGTTTACATTAAAGTTGTGGAAGTTTTCATTCCAACCTTTTTGTTCTGGAAATAATTCTTCACATCTTCTAGATAAACATATGCTAGCCTTTTGTTACCTTTAAAAAAATAATTTGTTGCCGAAACTGGTTTGGCTCAGTGGATAGAGTGTCGGTCTACGGACTGAAAGGTCCCAGGTTAGATTCCGGTCAAGGGCATGTACATTGGTTGCCGGCACATCCCCAGTAGGGGGTGTGCAGGAGGCTGCTGGTCGATGTTTGTCTCTCATCGACGTTTCTAGCTCTCTATCTCTCTCCCTTCCTCTCTGTAAAAAATCAATAAAATATATTAAAACAAAACAAAACAAAACAAAAAAACAATTTGTTGGGGTGGCATTGGTTAATAACATTATGTAAGTTTGAAGTGTGCAATTCTATAATATGTCATTCATATGCCTCATTGTGTGTTCACCACCCAAAGTCTGGTCTTGCTATGTCACTATATATTTGACCCCTTTTATCCTCCTTCCACCTCCTTTCCCTCTGGTAATCACCATGCTGTTGTCTAAGTATATAAAGTTATTTATTTGTTTTGTTTATTTTTTTGTTTTATATTCCACATGTCAATGAAATCATATAGTTCTGGTTCTTTTCTGTCTGACTTACTTTGTTTAGCATAAACACTCTCAAGATTCACTCATGTTATTCACTCATGTTTCTTATTGCTGAGTAGTATTCCATTCTAAATATACACCCCATTTTTTTATCCAGTCATCCATCTAGGGACACTTAGATTGTTTCCATGTCTTGGCTGTGTGTGTGTATAATTTTTTCAGTAGAAACCCAGAAAAGGTGTTGCTGGGTATATATTAATTTTTTGAGGAACCTCCATACCATATTACATAGTTGCTATACCATATTTACATTACTATCAACAGTGTAAGAGAGTTCTTTTTTCTTTACATCTTCTCCAACACATTTTTTTTCTTGTTTTATTGATAATAGCCAATTTAACAGGTATGAGGTGGCATTCACTGTTGTTATTTTGTGTGTGGGTTTGAACTTCCCTTATAGTTAGTGAGGTTGAACATCTTTTCATATGTCTGTTGGCCATTTGTATAGCTTTTTAGAATGTCTGTTCAGATCCTCTGCCCATTTTTAATTAGATTGTTTTGTTGTTGTTATTGAATTGTATAAGTTCTTTATAAAACCTGATAAAGATAACACAAAAATTACAGAAAAATATCTCTGATAAATACAGATGCAAAAATCCTAAACAAAATACTAGTAATTGAAATAACAGTACATTAAAAAATGCATCACAATCAAGTGGGGTTCATTTTAGGGGCACAACACATACAAATTGATCAATGTAATACAACACATTAACAAAACAGAGAAAAAATAATATATTATCAATAGATGCATAAAAATCATTTGAAAAGACACAATATCTTTTTATTATTAAAACATCCAATAGAATGAATATAGAAGGAAGGTACCTCAACATAACAAAGACCATGTATGACAAATCCTCAGCTAACATCATACTGAATTGTGAAAAATGGAAAGTTGTCCTTTAAGATCAGGAACCAGACAAGGATGACCACTCTCACTACTGTTATTCAACATAGTACTAGCAGTTCTAGCCAGAGCAATCAGGCAAGGGAAAGAAATAAAAGGCATCCAAACTGGAAATGAAAAAGTAAAATTGTTATGTTTTGCAGATGACATGATTCTACAACTCCACCATAAAACTATTAGAAGCAATGAACAAATACAATAAAGATTCAGGATACAAAATCAATGTGCACAACTCCATTTCCTTCCCATATACTGACAACAAAATTTCAGAAAGAGAAAGGAAACCTCAAAGTTCTTTTAAGCCATATTCTCTGACTTGGTTAATTTGTCAAAACAATAAAGCCTCAGCTTTTTATTATTTTGTGGGACAAATATTCTTAATAATAATATATATATATATATATATATATATATATATATATATATATATATATTCAACAATAATACGTTTGTCTATTTGAAAATGTTTGGAAGTAAAGCAACTTCAAAGTTATAACACATCCTGGGTCAGGAGGAGGCAGGAGTTCCGGTACAGTCCAGCCTACAGTCATTGAGAACTGAGAGCTACATGCATAGAACCTACTTCCAGCCCAGTTTGAACTCTGAATTGTTTTGCAGGAGTCAGCTTGTGGTGGCCAAACTGGTTTGAAAATCCTTGTGGATTATAAGTTGCTTTACAAAGATGCCATAAGCGTAAATGGCAAACCCGGCCTTGCTTGGAATAATGTAGAAGTCT
Organism: Pipistrellus hanaki; assembly: GCF_964339955.1. NCBI lineage: Eukaryota > Metazoa > Chordata > Mammalia > Chiroptera > Vespertilionidae > Pipistrellus > Pipistrellus hanaki. The sequence continues at coordinate 8,296,376 of NC_140519.1, forward strand.
CTTGGAAACTTTTTCCACCCAGCAGACATTCTAAAGAGTTTACTGAGGGCAGAAAGCCACCTCACCAGCATGACTCTGGGACTCTCTACTACATCCCTGCCTGTTGCTCCCACAACCCTGGAAACTAGCCCAAGGGGTCCACAGCGCCATGGTCCCATGGCAGGTGGGCCCAGGCCAGTGCATGCCTTCAGCTTCCTAAAATAGGTGTGAGCAAGCAGTTCAACCCAAGGGAAAGCACAGGAAGTCTCTGTTCTGAAGCCTACCTTATTCCACTGGTTCTAAATTGTAACTATTTTATAATATCACTTTTTGACATTGCTTAAATTAGAATGTGTAATATTAGATAACATCTTAGAGTCAATTAATTAACATACATTTTATTCCAGTGATGTGTTGATAAAATTGACCAGAGTAAATGGAAAAAAAGAAGGGAAGGGCTAAAGCACATAGTATGGTTATTATTTAGGACCAGCATAAAAAATTAAGTGAGGGTTTGTTTTTGAATTCCTGAATGACTTTGGTACAGATTTCCTTTTTCTCATAACTAATGCTCAAGATGATGCAAATATTTTACTCAGAATTGACTCTGAAGAGCCACTGCAAGCCCTAACCCTGTCCTTAGAAGGCCAATTAGAGCTCCGTGACTTAAGTTGTCTGAGAAAATGGGGAGCTCCACAAATACCATCTCTCTAGCCTCACCTGAACCTATTCAGAATTTTTTGGGGCCTTTTCACTCATTTTTATATAGTATGTTGGTATCTGTTATGTGCTGAAATATTTATGGGTATCTGTCATATGTTTATACTGTTCTAGGCATCACACAGTCAACTATGAACAAAATTTTCTAACCTTATAGAATTTATCTACTAGTGGGGTAGACAATAAAATTAGAATATATCTTCATATTTACACACACAAATATATATGCATAATATGTTAGATTAATAAGTGATAAAGAAAAAATAAAACAGGATAACAGTAATGATAAAGAGTATTCTCACAAACATGTATAACTTATACTGTGTGCCAGACACTAGTATCGATATTCTGCCTGAATGTCCTCATTAACCTCCAGGAGAACCCTGAGGCTAGTATGACCATGATCCCAATTCAAATCTGAGACAGCTAAGGCAGAAAGATGAAGGGCAGCCAGGTGTGATGGTAGAGGAGGACTGCAGAAAGGAGTAGCATATATTAGTTGAGCATAATGGCTTGGTTCAATTTCTGGGGTCTCTGTTTAGTTCCATTGATCGAGATGCCTGTTTTTGTGCCAGTACCAGTCTGTTTTGAGTATAGTGGCTTTGTAGTATAACTTGATATCTGGTACTGTGATTCCTCCAACTTCGTTCTTCTTTCTCAAGGTTGCTGCAGCTATAAGGTTTTTATTTTATTTATTTTTTGTTCCATATGAATTTTTGGAGTGTTTGTTCCGGATCTGTGAAATATGCCATTGGTATTTTAATAGTAATTGCATTGAATCTATAGATTGCTTTGGGTAGTATGGACATTTTAATTGTGTTAATTCTATCAGTCCATGAACAAGATATATTCCTCCATTTATTTATATCTCTATTTTTCAATGTCCTTATAGTTTTCCCAGTCCAGGTCTTTTACCTCCTGGTTAAGTATTCCTAAGTAAATTACATGTTTTGTTGCAATGGTAAATGGAATTGCATTTTTAGTTTCTCTTTCTGAGAGTTCATTATTGATGTATAAAAATGCCATAGATTTCTAGGTGTTAATTTTTTTTATCCTGCTATGTTGCCAAATTTATTTATTTATTTAAAAATATATTTTGACTGATTTAGAGAGGAATATAAATTATTTGGAATCCTTTTGCACAAAAGATGTGTCTCTTCTTTCCTATTTATTCAATCACTTATTTTATATTAACATACATTCATAGATATTTAATTTATGCTTCGAGTTACATCTATACTACTTTATTTTGTTGTTGAACATTAGTCCATCTATGTCCAGTATATGGAAACAGCCAACACCATCTTTTACAGCCTTGCTCCAGGGGTAGAATCAGCCATTTCTCCAATGAGCCCTGGTTCCATTCACTGGAGAATGGTATTGGAAATCAAAATTAAAATCTGGGTGATACATGTGCTTGTTGCTAGGATGTCTGCTTCCAAGTCCTCTCTATCCTCTCTGTAGATCAAGGGGATAGATGTATACATATAGTAAAGCACACACACACACACACACACACACACACACACACACACATATATATATATATATATATATATATATATATATATATATATATATATATGAAATTTGTCTATAAATATTTCTATATGAAACTAGCTGTATCTATATCTAAGCAAAACAGAAGTTCATCCTGACATCTTCAACTCTTATTTATCATCATGAGGAGTGTTCTAGCCTCCTCCCCTATGCTTAACCTCCTATTCCCACCGTTTACCACTGAGTTATGTAGTCACTCAATTCCAGCATAAATCTATAGCAGTATCAGAATTATTGATCTTTCCCCCATGGGAAACAAGATTATAAACCAGAGTAGAATGAATAGATATAATTTATTTTGCCTGTAGTCCTACAGATTTCACTAATTGCTAACGTGACTTGGGTCAGGGATTTCTTTTCTTTAACACCTTCACTGAAGTAGTAGAATTGCTGCTAGATAATCTGATTTTTTTTCTTCCTGACTAATTTGATTGCTGCTCACCCTTGTTTCTTTTTAGAAAAATATTTGTTGTTGAAAGTATTCCATATGTCCCCTTTTACACTCCATTGACCCTTCCTAGGACCCCCTTCCCCCCGTCTTCTACCTTAGGCCTTCACAACCCCATATCTGGGTCTATGGGTTATGTATATATGCATACAAGTTTTTTGGTTTCCTCCCTACCTACAACAGCCTTCCCCCTGAAATTCAACAATCTGTTCCATGCTTCTATGTCTCTGGATGTATTTTGTTCATCAGTTTATTTTATTTTTTTATTAGATTCCACATATGAGTGAGATCATGTGATACTTTTCTCTCTGTGACTGACTGGCTTATTTCGCTCAGCATAATATTCTTCAGGTCCCTCCATGCTATCTTAAAGGGTAAAACATCCTTCTTTTTACTGCTGCATAGTCCACCCCCCTACAACTGAGATATCCCTTGGAACTTCAGTCACTGTCTGTGGGAATCTGGCCAGCCCTTTTGTGCCTCTGCACTTCCTTCCAGTCTCTATGCATTCTCCACTTTCCATCCTTGGTTAGCAGAGTTCTCTCCAGCTCAACTTCAGTTGATTATTCAGAGTGGTTTTTCAGTATTTTTGTTGTAATTCCAGTTTGGTCCTGTGAGCATGTCTGTGTAGCTTCCACTTATTCCATCGCCATTTTGAAATCTAGATAATCTGACTTAATATGAGTTTCAGATCAAAATACTTGTAAATAGGTAGATAAGTAACCGAACCCTGAGATAATATTTGGAATTTTGATGACTATTTAAAGAATAATGATAAGACTCAGAGTTTTAAAAGTTAACATTAATGGCTAGTTATCTTTGCTTATGGATTTTGTCAAACAGGCTTTGAGAAAAATAAAGTTACAAATCTATTTTTATCTTTTGTAAGAAGAGCAATAAGTAAACGTCTCTGGAAATAAATAGAAAGAAAAAATAAAAACCTGGTTTGGCTGTTTCCTTGTGACCTTGTGTCCAGAGGCACATACAATCACGGTATCCTTAGTAAAAACTGAATATTTGTATAAAAGACAAATGTCAATGAGTCTTGATTCTGAAAGGAAGAAATATATTTTATTGCTGTAGAGGTCTGCATAATAAAGGTGACATGTTAAAAATCCCCCTACTCTAGGGGGATTTAAGTTGAAAGAACTGTTACAAGAAATTCTTTCAATATTTCTCTTCTCCTCATTTTAATTAATTAAGTCAACTTCTTAAAATAAAATCTATGGTGGTGATATATTTTCACATTTCCTGGATACAGATGTGCATCTGCCCATGTGGAAAAGCTTATCTGTAATGCTCATGTCCCCATGAGCTAGATGGTGGTTGTCCACAGATTAGGCACAGACATTTCCTTTTAGGGTTTCTCCTCACCCTTGGGCTGTGAAATCCAGGCTTGCCTTTCCTACTTCACACCACCACAAAGAGCCAGTTCTTCCATGCCTGCAGATGCTTGAAAAATGGTTAATATCCTCTTGGGTTATAAGCTTTCAGTAGTAGTGGGAGTGTGTGATTATAGAGAAATAAATAAAAGTTTTCATTTCAAATCTTCAATAATTAATTAGACAACTAATGCCTAAACACAGTGCTTTTCCTTCTAATGAAGCCTGGTGGCTGATGAGGGAACCGTCTGTGGGCTAACAGCTATCAAATGTGCTTTTGGAATAGAATTGCTACATCATTTCTGCAGACAGCAACCCAAAAGGAAAACTTTAGAAGCCACTTGGGTTGAAGAGACAGCAACATCTTTTCTGAAGTGGCTAAACTACCTCTTTGTACTGAAGTTATTCATCTTGATAAAGTTAAGCAGGAATGCAGACTTCTCAAGATTGTCATGTTTTTATCTTTGACGCGATTGGGACTACTCTACAGAGTGGTGAAAATGTGTCTGCGTGTCCTGCACTTGGAAAGCTCTGAGAAGCTTCCCTCCTTGCTTATCTCCCTGGGAAATGTCAGCTGGATTTCTTATGGCTCTGGGATCCTTCAATGTCCAGCTGGGCACTGGGTGGAATGTCCAGCACTGCAACCTCAAGTGGCTGTTCTTTATCCCTCCGTGCTGTGGAGACGGAGAAGTTGGCAGTGTGGATCTGGGATAGCATTTTACGTGGCTCTGGGTAGTCACTGATATTTTGACTGGAATAAAGCTGAAAGAATCTCTTCCTGCAACCTCCTCATTTCTGCATAAGAACATTAAGTCACAGAGAGCACTCCCATTTGCCGAGGCCGCATACTGTCACATCTCTCTAGTTTACAGCTGTAACATTTGAAATGGGTCTTCACATGTAATCAAAGCACATGATTTAAAAATATATATATTTTATTGATTTTTTTACAGAGAGGAAGAGAGAGAGAGATATAGGAAGTTAGAAACATCGATCAGTTGTCTCCTGCACACCCCCTACTGGGGATGCGCCTGCAACAGAATTGAACCCAGGACACTTGACCCCGCAGGTCGACGCTCAATCCACTGAGCCAAACCAGTTTTGGCGATTTTTTTTTTTTTTTTAAACAAGGGAGGTAGTTTTAGGATTCAAGGTCCCTCTGTTAGTCTATAAAAGACAGTGGACTGATAAGACTTTTTCATTCTTTGAAGCTTTTCCAGGAAAGTGCCGAGCTTAGCAAGCCAAGAACCCAGTTCATTGGTTCACACACTTCCCACCTGGGGTCTACTCTCCACCATTCATCCACTGGGATAGGACTTTCTCGGTGTTCCTGTGAGCATACCCCGTGAGCCTTGGGGAGAGGGCCAGGGATGCTTGCTGCTGTCTTCCTCTCAAGGGCCCCTCAGGTCTGCATGGTCTGTGCCATGGTCTCTGAGGCTGGGGCTGGGCATGGGAGTGGAAGGAACAATGAAGACTAATTTGCATGTTTATATGGAAATAATTTTCACACTTGTGTCAGGATGGAGAATCATCTGCTTATTGCCTTACAGATGAGAGAGACGGGAGAGGGACACACTAGGGGCTAATGGTCACATTTCCTTCAGCTCTTCTGGTTCCAAAAGGCTCAATGCCATCTGATATCAGAAGAGGCAGTGAGGGGGAAACAAAAATAATAAGAGAATGCACACCTCTCACCTTTCTGTCGGGAGAGGCCTTCTTTAATTCAATTTATTATTATTTTAAAGTATGAAGTCCCAGAAGTATAGCCACAAAAAACAGAAAGAGTTTTTAGAGTCCTGGTATGATCAATTATATTTCTTTCTGGGTAGTGTGTCTGCTTGCTGTGCATTGTTTGGGGTCTTTTCTCTCTTACTTGCCTGCTGAACTGTGGATCTCTGCCTGTCTCTCCCATGACAATTAGCTCTGTGGTTGGTTGCAATTTTGCACAAGCTGCTTTCCTTTACCAACACTTAAAGAGATTAAAACCAGGCCGTGTGAAGTGCTGTGTCTTAAATCCACTTGCATAAAACCAGTGAAACCCCCAAAGTGTGGATGAGAGTGGTTATTTGACCTTTTGATACCAAGAAAGAATTATAGGAAATGGAGAGGAACCATGGTCCTTCAGATGCAGCCCAGGACCCATCCAAACCACTCTGAACAATAATGTTGGTAGCTATGACCAGGCATGCTATTATAATAATCTATTCTCTACAAAATTAAAATATTTAAAAACACAAGCCATGTTTGTGTGGTCCCTGCGAATTGAAATGAATCTTTAAAAAATTACAGATTTTTAAAAATTAAATTTCTATGTAATTTAAAAATTTGAATGATTGCATTTATGATTCTATTGCAGCACTGGGAATTCTGGAACGTTCTCAGTTGTTAGTTCATGCCTTCAAATTGGTTCTCAGTTGATAGTTCATGCCTTCAAATTGGTATGTGAAATGAGATGCACCAGAGACAGGAAAAAATACAGTTACAAGTTCCTTTTCTTCTCAGGCCCTTTCCTCACACCCAAGTACTGAGTCATTAGGAAGCAATGACAGGCCCTCTGAGAAGCTCTGATGGAGTGGGGTGGCCATGCTTGTCAGTTGACATCTATCTGTCTATTTCTTTCCTTCTTACTAGATCCCACGCTCTGTGAGGGCACCTGTGAATGCCTAGTTCCCAGCATGGTGCGGGCGTTCAGTAACTCATTGTGGAAGGTAGAAAGGAAAGACACTTCGTGACTATGACAGAGGGTGTGGACAGGTATGGAAAATGACCCAGGAGTCCCAGTAGAAATGATGCATAGGTGTCCAGAAACAAGTTTGCCAAAAGGCTTCCCAGGCAATGTAAGCAACGTGACAAGGATCAGGAATGAGAACAATTTGGCAAGACCGGAGCATGGGGTCCAAGGGCAAAAGAGTGAATGATGAGCCTGAGACTCATGAACTGTCTCAGAAAAGGAAAAAATCCTGTATCACCTCCTGCTGAGGAATATGGACTTAATCCTGGAGGTTTGGGAACTGTAGGTCCATTGCAATGCTCTCAGATTCACGTTTTACGTTGATCACTCCCAGGTTGTTGTGGGGCAAGGAAACCAGGGCAGAGACTGTTGTAGCAGACATGCAGGATGATGGGTACCAGAACAAAGACGATGGCCAGGGATGTATGGAAGGGGCTTTAACCGAGAAGGAGAGAGGGACTTAGTGACTGATTATGTTTACAGAGGTGTGATGAAATACAGGTACCTCAGGGTTCAGGCTTGGGAGAGGAGGTGGGTGGTTGGTTATTTGTAGGGGTGGAGAGTTCAGAGTGGCATACTTGAGGTGAAGGGTCAAGGAAAATTGTAAATTTATGGATGCATTGGAGGTGTCTGTGGGATTTCAGTGGCCCCTGGATATATGGATTTGAGCCTGAGGTGGAAGAGTTTGGTGATGCTCATGGGAGTAAGCCCAGACTGAGGGAACAGTGAGAGGTAGACTGAGGGGAAGGGCCAAAGAAACATGAAAGGATCTCTAGGGGCTGAGGAGAGCAGGGAAGTCTGTACACAAGGTGAGAGGTCAGGCCACAGACCTGGGAGGTAGATCCAAAGATCTGCTGAGAGGAGCCACTTCTCTATGAAAAAAGCAGGATAATGAAATGTGGTAAAGCATGACCATTCAGGAAAATTTGGGTTTGGTTTTGAGATGGGAGGTGCTTATTGGTAATCCTGAGCATGGAATTGGAGCATCATGCTGCCAGGGTTCTGAGTAACACTCAATGAGCTGTGTTTGGTTCGTGCAGGTGATGTTATCTTATGCCTCAATTTCCTCATTCCTAAAATGAGCATTAACATAGAAGTGATACGAAGAGCTTTAATGAGAAAAATGCATGCATGGTGCAGCGTTGAAAATCTAACAAACAGTAAATGTTCAATTAGTGATCATTGTTCTTGAGATTACAATCGTTAGCCTTTCGATGTGGAAGGGAGAATTTGATAGAGCGAGGTCCCTGGCGTTGGGGGAAGGGCATGTTTGGCACAGGCATAGCAATTAGTCTTGACAAGTGTGGGCACCTCTTCCTCAGAGATGTGAGGTGCCGAAAGCAGTGGGATAGATGCTGATTCACACAGTTTCCCTTCTGCCGTCCCTTCAGAACCATCATTAATCACTTGCTCCCCAAACCCTCTCTAATAAAATAAAAAGGAAGAATTCTGATGGGCATTCTGGCACCAGAAAGACCCTCTGGAATTCTCTGGACAACATCTGGGTGTATGATGTGCATTTATGTGTGAATATGCTCTGGTGTGCATATGAGTCAAAGGTTAGACAGACAAGGGGAAATTTTGCAAAGCCGTTGCGTTTTTCACTTCCATTTTGTGTTCTTCATTTCCCTTCCAGATTCTAGGTAGTTCATTCATGCTTTGGCACAGGTACTGCGACTCACAGGAGCTGCAAGTTGGGTATTTTCTTGACATTTCCTGAGCCATGTCTGGCTCTGACTGGTGGCACTCAGTGGCCTGTGGCTCCGATTCATGAACACAGGCATTACTGAGTGAGCTGTTTCTCAATTTTTCTTTCCATCAGAGTTGGCGTGTCTACCATATGTCTGATTCGGAAAGCAAAATCCTTTTCTCTGTAAACACCCTGACATGTGGCACACATTTACACAAATAATTCACACAAAGCCACGGAAAGGGAAGACTTCTTGTTCTGCAGCTGAATTGCTTTCCGTATGTTTCAGGCATGTGTTCTTATGCATCCATTTTTATATTTAGAAGGCAACTTTATATTTGCAATATCCTTTTGCAATGGCTGCAGTTGTAATGAAACGGTTTTTTTATGTATAAATAATAAGAGGCGGGTAGTTCCTAGTGTACATGTAAGGAGAAAGGGACAAATGAATTGTGGTCACGAGGAAGCACTACAACGAATTCCCATTTGTCTTCCTTCTCTCCTGCCCCCAATGAGATGGCTCATATAATCTTGGCTCTACGTTAATTTCCTTCCATTTTCAACTTTCTCGCTAGCTTCAGGTGGCAGTAGCTGATTTGCTATTTGCCAGGTGCCTCAATTCCAAAATAAACTGGGCTTGGACTGCCCACTGTATCGCAGTCTTTTCATAGCAAAAATGCATGCAAAGGCTACAATTACAGTGCCAACCTTGTTTGACTTATTCGAGTTTAAAATTCATTAAACATTTTAAAAATAAAAAAGAATGCTTATTATAAAACTCTGTTAAGTGTTAATATTTATTCAAGCAGGAAGGGTTTTCCTAAGAATAACACAGAGCAGCCTTATAGCAAAGGAGATAAATCCAATGGAAACTGTTACTTTTGGCATTTCACTTAATCTTTTATATATGAGTCTGTGGGTGAAAGTTCTGGATTGTTTTATGTTCTGAAGAACAGACACAGTGTACTAGGACTTGTGTTTTTACTATTGAGTGTTTTTTTTTAATATGGGAAATTAAGACTTTGTTGACTATTAAACTTATAAAATTCTAAACTGTGATATTCTGAAGGTGGGGAGTGAAACCTTTCTTCATCTTTGGGGGGAAATTTCACAACCTGTGATGATTTATGTATCTGGGGTCTTCCATGCTGCATGTAAAGGACTTTGCCCAATCGAAGACTTCTCTGCAGCCCCAGCAGTGTGTTCCGGAAGTGGGGGAGCGTGTTGCCAGATGTAGGTTTCAATCCCCAAGGCACCCCCAGCAGGTGGCTGAATTCTACTGACAAGTATTATCTACTTCCTGTGTCAAGGACAGCAGGCTTTCTCCCTCTTGCACAAATGATAGAACCAAAATGTTTCTTTTTAAGGAAAACTTTCAAAGTCGGGAAGATTTATTTCTGTCACAATCTGGAGACTCATTCCCCGTGTGATGTTTGTTATAGCCTTAATTACACCATATTAAAAACGCTAGCTCTGCACCTCACAATGTGCCTGTGGAATCACTTGATTTGTTTTGGCTCCACTCTTCTCGTTTGCTCAGAATCTGAACCTTGGCAAAGAAATGGGAGCCAGAGTCCAAGTCCAAATGACTTGGAGTTTGCAACACCAAGCCTGTGTGTGTGTGTGTGTGTGTGTGTGTGTGTGTGTGTGTGTGTGTGTGTTGGGGGGGGGGGGGGAGAGGGGATTGTGAGGGGGTGCTATTTGCCTACCCACTTACTGCCTTTGAAATAGTTCTGGAAATCGGGTTAGAAAAATGTTTCCTTTCAATATCTTAGGGAGAAAATGGGAGGGGACAAGAGGATGAATGACCAGGTATCTCCGATGGCTTACAGAGAGTGCTTGCTGAGACGGTGGCTGTAGCAACCCTTGAGGTGCAGGCAGGGACCCGAGCCAGCCTCCAGGGGGGACCAAGAGGTTCAAGGAGAGAGCAGAGTCAACACCCTCTGGTGTCCTTCTTCACTTTTGTCATCAGCTCTTTGAAGCTCTTGCCAGTCACCCGCTGAACTCTGTGGCCTGTTTGGGGCTGATAGGAACGCGACTGACATCAACTCCAGAGTGGTTCCATGAGAGCCATTGATAAGGCCACCGGAACCCAGGAGATGACAGGCAACACCAGACAGGCGCTGAGGGTGTGTTTACTTCTTGGGGTACAATGTCAATGGACGCTCATAGAGGAGGGTCAGTGACACAGACAGACTCAGATGTGGAGGCTGCACAATAGCGATATTGATGAAGAGTTGTCATATGTGAGAATTATGATGGGTTTTTATTTTTAATGATTCAGGTTATCAAAAAGAATTATTATCTAAACTGTATGCACATTCAAAGATATGTTTCAGGGAACAGAAGAACTTCTGAAGAACCAAGGTTTGGTCCCCAAAGGGAAAATGCCTGGGGATTATTTATAAATGGTCCTGAGGCAACTGGTTTTATAAACTACTTTTGACTAGAAACAAGTAAGTATAAGTCGCAATGGTAAATTCATTAAAAAATATATATATTTTATTGATTTTTTTACAGAGAGGAAAGGAGATAGATAGAAAGCCAGAAACATCGATGAGAGAGAAACATCGACCAGCCACCTCCTGCACATCCCCCACTGGGGATGTGCCCGCAAACAATGTACATGCCCTTGACCGAAATTGAACCTGGGCCCTTCAGTCTGCAGACCGATGCTCTACCCACTGAGCCAAACTGGTTTTGGCGTAAATTCATTGTTTTAAAATACCGTATTTTCCGGCGTATAAGACCCCCTAATTTTACAGTTAAAACATAGGTTTAGGCCTATATTCGCTGTATAAGACTACCCCCCATTTCAAAGAAAAGACTTACGTTGCTGTCAAGATCTGCAGGTAATTTTTGTGCGATTTTGGTCTTTTGCCCCTGATTTTCGGTTGACTTTTTTTCATTTCCAAAGTTGTCTTATACGCCGGAAAATAACTTCTGGTTTCCATACCGACTTCTAAAATGTATCCAAAGACAGGAAGCAATGTGAAACAGCACAAAGAGAGGTTTTCAAAATATGCATGGATAAGTTAGTCACTAAAATCAAGGAGTCCAATAACTAATAAGATTACTCACATTTGTATTTTTGCTTTGAAGTTTTTTTGTTTTTTTTAAAAATATATTTTATTGATTTTGTACAGAGAGGAAGAGAGAGAGATAGAGAGTTAGAAACATCGATGAGAGAGAGTCATTGATCAGCTGCCTCTTGCACACCCCCTACCGGGGATATGCCTGCAACCAAGGTACATGCCCTTGACCGGAATCAAATCTGGTACCCTTCAGTCCCCAAGCCGACGCTCTATCCATTGGGCCAAACTGGTTTCGGCAGCTTTGAAGTTTTAAAATTCTTTACCATGCACATAAACTTAGGTATAGAAATCAAACTTAAATGGCAGATAAATTTCTGCGACAAGTTTTGGTGGTGCTTTAGGAAAAGAAGCACAAAATATTCAAAATCACTTCATGATTTTGAGAAAATATATCATTTTTAACATTTGGAGACATTTGCTTACACATACACATTCATGCTTCGGGACAGACACAGTTAAGAGATACATCCCCCAAAAAAGTGTGTGTGTGTGTGTGTGTGTGTGTGTGTAATTACAAAATAGGAATTATGCAGTTCTGCATTGTTCTTTTCCTATTTATATCATGATATAAGCATTTCCCCATGTCATTAGACATTGTTTACAAATAATGAGTGAAAGGCAGGGAGAAATTAAGGATTCTGGGTCATAATCAATAGAAAATAAAGTCCAAGCTTCAACTCTTTCAGCTGCTAGCTACATTCCTCCTCATTACAGCATCCTCCATTAGAATGATGTACTGAATACTAAAACCTTTCTCATGTGGTAGTTTCGGAGATTCACTGTGTTAATTGGTATAAAAGGCTTGCCACATACGGAGTGTAGTCAGCTACTATTATAGAAGTGAAATATTGCACAGTATGTCATCATTTTAATTGTGCATAATTTGTTTATTCTTAAACTTTCTGTTTCTGTTATTTTTCACTTAAATAAACACTGTGCTAACACAAAAAACCCTATTGACATCTCTGTTTTCTTTATTGACTCAGAATGGACTCTCCGAAGTACAATTATTGCATCAAAATATATGACTATTTTAATGGCTCTATATTTTCATAAATAAATAATTTCCCAGGAAGTTTTCTCTTCCACAATAATTGTCTCATTATGCTGTGAAGGAAATTATGTGATTGTTTGATTCTGTGGATATAAAACTCTGCCCAAAAAGTAGAGAGCTTGTGTTTGTGGTCTGGCATTGTATCCCTAGACCTAGTATTGTCCCGAGCACTCAACGCAATGTTTGTTCATTCAATGAGTTGAATCACCAAGTCATCCTAAATAAAATGGTTTAAATGTTCTGAGAAAAGCTTTTTCCTGAATATTTAAAAATAAAATTTTCAGAAATAGACCTAATTATTAATTACCTCTTTGCCTATCAGACACTCTACTGCTCTTCCCTCCCCCACTCTCCTTCTTTGCTATTCCCTTAATTTCCCCTCCCCTTGTCTCATTCCCACCTTTCTCTTCTCCATTCTGCTGGAGTACCAAGACGTGCTTTGTCCAGCGCAATACCCAGAGAAAGATATTCACACCTTGAGTCCCTCAGTCAAAGGACTGGAGAGTTCAGACTAGTATACTTAAGGTGAAGGTAGGGATGATACAAGGGGAGGGTGAATTAAGGGAATAGTGGCTAATGGCCACCACCTCAGACAGTGCCAATTACATTGCTATCAAGGCAGAGAGTTTAACTGGACATGCTGTGGTGTGGACAGTCATAGTGATGCTTCGAATAACACCTCCACAGGGTCAGTCTTTTCAAAGCTCCCTGTGTTTCCCCTTATGATATTTATTACCATTGAAATCAATGATTTATCTAATCCTTTTTGTTTTTGGCTCCATCTCTAAACTTTAAGTCCTCAAGTATCAAGATTATATTCATTTTTATTTGTGACTCAGCTAGTACCTAGCAAATTCTCAATGTCTAGGGAAGAAAAGGAGGGAGGGAGTGCAGGAGGGAGAGAATGAAGGGAGGAGGACAGGAAGGCACATGGAGGCAGAGCCTTGTATGGAGCAGGCTCCGTGCTGCAGTTTGCTCTCTGAAAGTGACCCATCCTCATGGCCCTGGAGGCATTGATGTGGGCTCCTCCATCAGCGCATGACTGGCAGGTGATCAAGGAGGAAGGAGCAGCTATCTTCCAGCTTGCTTCCTCTTTCAGCTCCTCAATTTGATGAAACCTGAACTGCAGCAGGAAACTAGAGAGGTGTGAATTGAATGGAAATCTTTGAATAATTCTACTTGAACAACTTTACCTTTCAAGGTGTCATGCGGAAACAAATATATTTACTATTACATATTTTTTTCTAGTCTGTGGCATGCCTCAACATAGATAGGAGATAGTTTCTAAGTACTAATAGGTTAATATTTTCAAAACATATACAGTACCTTAAGCTATTAATAATAGAGTTGAGAAAAGAATGCATTATACGATTCAGATGATCTAGCACACAGACCTTTCTAAACCATGTTCCCATGTTTGGGCTTCATAGTATCAAATTGAACATCATGGAGATACAAATTAAAACTATAATGAAGTATCACCTCACACCTGTCAGAATGGCTACTACCAATAAGTAAACAAACAACAAGTGCTGGCAAAGATGTGGGGAAAAGAGAACCCTAAGACACTGCTGGTGGGGATGCAGAATAGTGCAGCCACTATGGAAATCAGTATGGAGTTTCCTCAAAAAATTAAAAAATAGAACTACAGTTTAACCCAGTGACTCCACTTCTAGGATCTTAGGAATATATCCTAAGAAACCCAAAACACCCATCAGAAAGAATATATACACCCCTAGGTTCATAGCAGCCTTACTTATAATAGCGAAGATCTGGAAACATCCCAAGTGCCCATCGGTAGATGAGTGGGTAAAAAAGCTGTGGTACATTTACTCCACAGAACACCATGCAATGATGAAGGAGGAGGAGGAAGAGGAGGAGAAAGAGGAGGAGGAGAAGGAGAGAAGGAATCTCTTATTCTTTGAGATAGCATGGAGGGACCTGGGAAGTGTTATGCTACGTGAAATAACCCAGTCAGAAAAACACAAATACCACAGGATCTGACTTGTAAGTGAAATCTAATGAACACAATAAATTAACAACAACAACTACAAGAATAGGTCCAAAGGCATGGACCAGACTGACATATCTCATACGGAAGAAATGGATGTGATAGGAAAAGATTAATTGAAGAACTTATGTTGGGTCCAAGCTCCTTTGCTAGGGATGGGACCTCCTTGGATACTGGGAATTGGAAAAAGACACGAGCATCCGCAAGTAGATGGGAAATGCTTTACTGCAGACAATGCAGTAGCACCTTTTATACTAACTCAAACAAAAGAGGCTTCTTGCCAATTTGTGACATCAGTGTTACGCAAAACAGGTGGGTGATGTAAGAGCATGCCTGAGCAGTGCTTATACTGATACTGCTGAGTCATTTCCTTCACGCATGCATATGGCGAACAGGCCTTTAACATCCTGCATACTCTGGTCAGGGCCCCCACAACTTATATACAGATATGCAGAACCAATGGATACAGATAATAGTGTGGAGAAGGCCTGGGTTGGGCAGGGGCTGGGGAGAGCAAGAAGAGGGGAGGGGAAATTGTGGGACATCTGTAATACTGTCAACAATAAAAAAATAACATTTGCAAAAAACAACCATGGATATGATGCACTCTGGAGACATTTGGTGTATTACATACATATGTGTGTAACAGAATGCATGAAATTCTCTGCATGTATGTGTAAATATGTTTAGGCTAGGTGTGAGGGCCTAGAGGGTAGAAGACCACAGGAGGGGGAAGGGCTGGCTCTGGCTGCAGTGGCAGGTGCCAGGCAGCTGGGGAGCACCAAGAGAGGAGGGAATGAGCCAGCCTGCTGAGCATGCTCGGGGGAGTGCTCCACTCACACTTCACCTCTTGTCCCGAGTCATTGAGACCATCTGGAATTTTTTATATCTTCTGGAATTGTTGCTAACCAAAACAATTTTGCTGGACAGGCAGCTTCATATAAAGACAGCCACTTTTATAATCAAATCCATCACAGAGACATTAACTATAAATTTATTAAATATAGCACCCAATTTCTTATAGAGTTCAGCAGCTCATTCTCACTTCCTCCCTCCCATTAATCTCTCACCATTGCCAGGATGACTACTTTAGGTAGAATTTTGTTGCTTATTTCAACTCAGATTTAAGCCATGTATTTCTTTACCTCCTAACCTTGTTTTTTTTTCTTGTCCTTATTATATGGTTTCAAGTATCCACTATCAAATGGCTTCTGAAACTTCAGTAAAGTAGGAATGGGATGTCAGGAGGCCCCATGCTGAATCCTGCTGCTGAGATAAGAGCAACACCTGGCTAAGCTAGCTAGTTAGTTAGTTATCACTTCCGAATTTCTGACATACTCCCCTCTGTCCCCTCCCCCCTCCACCATCACATACGCACACCCTGACATCTCCAGAAGCCTAAAAGGGAATGATTTCCCTAGCAAAACATTACTTTTTCATTAAAAACCCATCAAACAATTTTCTATCTATCTATCTATCTATCTATCTATCTATCTATCTATCTATCATGGCTTATATTATATTTGAAGCTTTTAAAAATCTGAACTTATATTAGCCTCGCCTTAATTTAGGAATGAGAAATGAACAGCTACCCATGTTCCTTCATTAATTATCCTGGTCATGACCCTGCATGGAGCAAAGCTAGTGTTAAACACTGAGGCTTTGAACCAAAATGAACATGCAAGAAAATGCACACTCCAAACCAACTGCAGCTCTCCTATAAAACATGAAAGAGTTTGGAAAAGAAACACAGAAAAGAATGCTAACCAGAATTCTCTACTTCCAGGATCTACATTAATGTCTGTCACAATTTAAAATGTACTTTACATTTGTTAATGCATTTACTATTTTTATTTATTCATGCATTACTTATCTCAGTGCCTAATCTATCTCAGATATTGTAAATAATTATGGAAACACAAAGAAACATAACATTTTTCACACTCTACTAAGAAGACAGACTGATAGTAGCCTTTAGTAGTAGATAGCAAAAAGAGGAAATTTAAATTGTGTGAAAATATATATGCACCCATGAGCAATATAAAAAGGTCCGGCAGAACCTTTAAATTATATAAATGATTGTAACAGCTTGTCCTTTATCATTGGGTCTAACACAAGCCCTTCTAGAAGGATGAGAATACAGAGAGAATATAGGATATTGGACATCCCCAGTACAAAACACTGGGATGAATTATTTTTTCAAGTGAAAAATTGTCATTCCAAACCCATGCCCCCCATATTATAAGTTTATGGTTTTAAAATTAGGTTTTCATAAGAATGAGCACACTATGTTTGTGTGTACATGTGCGTGTGCACTTAGTGAGACAAAAGATTATCTATATTAGAGGCTAAGTCAATAAAACTTAGATGGATTTTAGTGAATTCCCATGGGCTTTGCAACTAGATTTATTTGGCTTGAATCCAAGCCATTCAACCTTAAGTAAAGTTCCTAATCCTTGTTCGGTTTCATCACCTGTAAATATTTAAAAAAATCATTACTTGCTTTCTAGGTTTGTTGTAAAAATTAAAAGAAAATAGTTGGTCTGTAAAAAGTGCTTAGCGATGTACATTGCTCAGTAATTGTTCCTCATTGGATCATAGCTCGTTGTCAATGACATGATGTGAGTAGATCATCCAAAGCATAGATTTGTTTTGAGCCTTTGCTTTTGTCTAGCTACATGCTCTCTGTGTGTGGTTCAAATGCATTTTCTTTCTCACATTATTTCTCCTAAATTTGGCAGTCTCTCTTGTCATATGCCAGAGGACACCATTCTCAACGTTTTTAACTATAAAATGAGTCCCTTCCTGCTCAAGGTGGGGGTATAAGCCCTCAGCAAAGAAGGTGGAGGGTCAGCTGCCTGTGTGCTCCTGAGCCAACCTGCATTCTATGTCTGTTGTAGTGACATTGATAGCCTCACACAATGACCAGGATGGAGCTGAGCTGCTGCTTCTGACTCTCAAGGCATCCACACACACAATGTTTCATTCTTACGTATATTACAAGTCTTTTAAGTTAATGGTGGCTATTTAAGTTAATAAATATTAAATAAAATGAACACTTTAGTTCCTTAGTCACACCAGCCACATTTCAAGGGCTCAGTAGCCATTGGGACTAGTGACTCCCTCTTGAACAGCACAGTACACAAAGTCATTGGATCATCACAGAACAGTAGCTGAATAGCATGGGTCTCTGGACGGCTATTCGGCAGTTCATTTGAGTCAGAATTTGTGCGTAAGTCAGAAGAATAAAGGATGCCTCACACCGTGTCCTTCAACTTCGGTTCATGCACAGCACAGTCCTACCTTTATTTAAAGGGAGACCATTTCACTTAGGTCAGAGTGTATTTCTGAATTTCCTTTTTTGTCTTCTTCACTGAGCATGAATGAAAGAACCTAAGTGGAACAGGCATTTTGGGGGTGGGGGAGGAAGAAGATAAAAGATATATCTAAAGAGTGGTATATAAGTTCCTTCACATGGACACAACCATGGAGGCATTTTAGTTTCTGGAAAATGCTGGGTCCTGGTGCTGCCACAGGAATTAATGGACCCGATTTCCCAGACATGAGTGGGAGTGAGGCTCTTGCGGTATCTTTAGAAAATGAATTTTCTAAGACTCTCCTGGGAGGGTGGGGTATAGAAAAAAGTTTTATTTTCATGGAGTTACATTTTTGGGGGGTTCAAAAGTCCCCTCTGTCCCTTAAGCCTGAAAAGGGCACAGCTGGGGTTCCAGCAGAGCCAGAAACAAGGCCCATGTTGAGAGCTTCCACTGCACATTGCAGCCAGGTGTGGTTTCGTATCCAAGTTAATTAAAGTCCATTAGTCCATGCATGGCGTCCAACATGGCTGTGCACCATGTGGGCACAGGGAGCATATCCTCCTGCCACAGGAGAGCCAGGAACCCGGCGTGCCAGAGGGAGAAGAGAGAGGGCTTCTGTTGTTTGGAAGTTTATATATTTAGATTTCATGCACTTGCAGTGGCCACACCCATCTTGGACATTGACTCGCTTTCACTGACGTGCAAGCACCTTCCCACATCACTCAGACCTTTCCTGGGCAAATGTCTGAACTGCCTTTGACTAGTCCTTTCTCCCATCACTCAGTGGGGAAGGGACTTGGAGAATGTTAAATGCAGCTTTTGGCAAAGCTGTATAAATGGCAGGCCTATATTATCTGGCCTTCCTTTTCACTCCTTTCCTGTTAAATAATAATTCGCTTATTACAACAGCATCACTGTTATTGGTTTACACTACGTGAAAGTGTTTCCATATCATTTCTTTTTTGAAATTGTAGTAAACAACTTTTGAGACATAGTCCCAAGGACTATATCAGTGGAGGAAATATATACATATATAGATAAACTTATATAGAGTTATGCCTTTATATGTAAGTAAACATAAGCATAGAGGTTAGATACAGGTATAGATAATTCCTTTATATTTCTGTTTAGCAAACATTCAATAAATATTTGTTGAATAAATGAATTATTTGGTGGGCCCTAATGGAATTTAACTAGGATGATAAGTAAACTCAGAATTTCAATGTAGAGTACCTAAATCATAGTGTTTGGTGTACAGGACAACCTGATAGAATCACCTAACCTATAGATAATCAATTCTCAAGTTTTTGGATACATGGAATCGGAAAGGCACATAGCCTAATTCTTAACCCTATTCAATCAGAAACTCTGGGCATGGGAATGTTTTGTTGAAGTTTTCCAGATGATTCTGATACAGTATTAAATTTTAGGAATCACTGATATTCTTGGGTGCTGATCAGTTTCAGGGATTTAAAAAGACATTATGCACCATCATTTTTTATTTCATCTGCCTAAAATCCAGCTAGCACCTTAAATTCTCCTACAAATATATTGAAATACAATTGGTGAGCAGCAGAGAATCTAAGGATAGGCTATCTTGTGGGCAATGACAGGCGGCAGAGGGAGGAGATAGAGACATGTCCTGAATCACTTTTCTAGTGCTGCCTCTGGGACCTAAGATTTCAGATCTGCAAAGATCAGAGAGGAATCTTTTTTAAAAAAATATATTTTATTGATTTTTTTTTCAGAGAGGAAGGGAGAGGGATAGAGAACTAGAAACATCAGTGAGAGAGAAACTTCGAACAGCTGCCTCCTACACACCCCCAACTGGGGATGTGCCTACAACCAAGGTACATGCCCTGGACTGGAATTGAACCTGGGACCCTTCAGTCTGTAGGCCGACGCTCTGTCCACTGAACCAAACCAGTTAGGGCCAGAGAGGGATCTTTTTACTAACACTGACAACCACCCATGTCACAGTCCTCAGTATTCCCGAGGACTCTGTGGCCTGGAAAATGATCATTTATGTTTAGGTTGGACAATGTTTTTCCTTTCTTAATTGAAACTCTCTGAGGATGGGTGGGCTGTGGGGAAAGGGGTGCACCTTTAACTGATGGAATTGTGAGGGTGGACACACCCTTTCTCTAGCTCCGCCTTCTCATTCTTCTTTTTTTTAATAAATATATTTTTATTGATTTTTTACAGAGAGGAAGAGAGAGGGATAGAGAGTTAGAAACATCGATGAGAGAGAATCATTGATCAGCTGCCTCTTGCACACCCCCTACTGGGGATGTGCCCGCAACCAAGGTACGTGCCCTTGACCGGAATCGAACCCGGGACTCTTCAGTCCGCAGGCTGATGCTCTATCCATTGAGCCAAACCGGTTTCGGCTGCCTTCTCATTCTTAGTTCTCATTCCAGAACACGAATCAGCAACCTTCCAGCAGCCCCTGTGATGCAATGTGTGGTCTGTAACACTCAAAGTGGCACTTGGCCACCCCCATGCCTGCATCCCTGGCTCTCCAGCCAGTGTGTGTTGTTGGCGTGGGGGTGGAGTTCATGTTATCCATTGCACAGTGAAAAGACCAATGCATATTTAGCTTTGTGAAGTGAACTTGCAGAAATAGGCATCAAGTACATGTGAAGGAAAGAAAAAAAGCAATCTGCTTTTAGTGTTCAGTGGTAATTTGAATTATGATTGGCTCTGTCTAACCACCTAAGATGATGATGAAACACTCACTCATTTCTCTTTGGCTCTTGGTTCCATTCGTGACAAAGAAGGTGGGAATTTGTTTCCATTATGCTCATGGGTTGGTGCAGACTGCTCCATGCTCTCCTATGTGTCACCCTGTGAGTGCCCCTCCTGGGGAGGAACAATATACAAGGGACTTCATGGGAAAGCTCACCGAGGAAGTTCGAGTCCCACCCCTTCCTCTTGCGCTTGGCTGTAGCCGTGGTGAATAGTGAACCAGCACAGCCCCTGCGGTCTGCAGTCCAGGGCAAGTGTGATGGTTTGGAACCAATGTATTCCTGTGGCAGCAAAGAGAAGGGAAGAAGAGTTATTTGGTGAGCTTAATGATGCAGTTTAATTAAAGCAATTTGCAGCAAGCTAGAAGAGAAAGGACATTACCTTGGTTGTGGGCATATCCCCAGTAGGGGGTGTGCAAGAGGCAGCTGATCGATGACTCTCTCATCGATGTTTCTGGCTCTCAATCTCTCTCCCTTCCTCTCTGTACAAAATCAATAAAATATATTTTTAAAAAAAAGAAAAAAGAGAAAGAGAAAGGACATTAAAAGCAGACCAGGTGAACAGGTTTGGCTTTGTCAATAACCAACAAAGCTGGCAGAGAGAAATGGTGGCAACCCCTGCTCAAACAAGTTCTTCCTTCCCTCCAAGAAATGAGGTGTGGTATATAGGATCCATTGTAACTAATTGTAAACAGGTGCATCTTAAACCGGTGAAGCCAACCTGCTCAAACATGTCGTGACCCTTAACTTCAGCAGCAGCTAATTACCTATGCATTCTGATTGGCGAGGGGACCTGCAGCTGGTATTATAGGCAAGCGGAGTCATTAAAGGAGACACTCTCACTCGTGTTTAGACATGTGAGTCGTTCAGGGACAGGCCTTTGATGGAGTTGTGCATTTCTTCATCTCCCCTCAACTACCAAGGCTGTTCTTAACAACCCTACACAAGGGTCTTCACGGAAAGCTCCCTGAGAGAATCAGAGTCCCACCTCTTCCTTTAAACTAACCTAATCTAATAAAGAGGGAATATGAAAATTGACCGCCACACCACAACAAAGAGGGTTGCACCCATAGTGGAGGCTGAGTTCCCGTACTGAGCCTTAACGAGCAATCAGCAAGTACTTGAGGCTGCGCCACCCCCCCACCCCCTGCCAGGTGGAGCTTGAAACCTCAGGCACACCCCCCCATCGAGCAGAGCTTGATCTCAGGCCATGCCTCCCCATCCTGGTGCTGGGCCAGGGGACCTCAGGCTCCACCTCCTCACCCTGGCCTGGGCTGGGGGAACATCAGGCAACGCCCCCCACCCATCGAGGCTTGATAGGGGACCTTAAAGCATGCTCCCCACCCCAGCCCAGGCCAGGAGACCCAGGCCATGCACCCAACTCCAGCACCTGGCTAGGGGACATCAGGCTATGCCCTTTGCCCTGGTGCTGGGCTGGGGGACCTGAGACAGTGTCCTCTGCCATAGCACCAGGCTGAGGGACCTGAGGCTGCACCCCCCACCTGGCAGGGCTTGACAGGGGCCCTGAGGCTGTGCCCCCACCTGGTTGGGTTTGACAAGAGACCTGAGGCTATGCCTTCCACCCAGCGCCGGGCCAGGGGACCTGAGGCTGCAACCCACCACCCGGCGGGGCTTGACAGGGGTGGAGCTGGCCAGGGCTGGGTCTCGCGTGATTTCGAGGCATGTACAGGTGGGTGGGGACTTTACTCTGGGTCCTACGGTGCACCCCAGATTCTGAAAGGAGGAAGATTTTCCTATACATTTTACTAATTTTCTTTCATCTCTGACATTTCTATTATAGAGGAAGGGCAAATAGCAATATTAAAATATTTCCTGGTGTGATCAGGCCTAAACAGGCATTCGGACATCCCTCTCACAATCCAGGACTCCTGGCTCCCAACCACTTGCCTGCCTGCCTGCCTAGTTGCCCCTAACCACTTCTGCCTGTGGGCCTGATCACCCCTAACCACTCCCCTGCCAGTCTGATTGATGCCTAACTGCTCCTCTGCCAGCCCCATTGCCACTAATTGCCCTCTCCTGTTGACCTGATAGCCCCTCACTATACTCCCCTGCAGGCTTGATCACCTCCAACTGCCCTCCCTTGCAGGCTTTGTCCCTCTCATCTGCCCTCCCTGCAGGCCTGGGTTCCCCACAACTGCCCTCCCCTGCCGGCCTGGTCACTCCTAACCGTCCTCCCCTGCAGGCCTGATCATCCCCAACTGCCCTTCCTTGCAGACATGATCCCTCCCAAATACCCTCCCCTGCCGGCCATCTTGTGGCAGCCATCTTGTGTCTACATGGGGGCAGCCATCTTTGACCACATGGGGGCGATCATCTTATGTGTTGAAGTGACAGACAATTTGCATATTTCTCTTTTATTAGATAGGATTGCCAGTGCACATCATAAGTACTGTCTGGTTACTTAGCCTTTTTTTATATATAGGTACTTTTTCTTTCTGTGGTTCACTTTAGATAGTTTTTATTTCTTTGTTTTCTAATATATTTTTCCACAATGTCTACTATGCCATTAATTCCAATTTTTTCAATTATAGAAGTCTAATTTGGGCCTTATATATTCAATATCTCTATGTAACTTTTTGAACATGTTATAGATATTTTAATGTCTTCTAATTTTATTATCTGTATCAGTTGTTCAGTTGTTGCTTTTGATTTATTGATTTCAATCCTCTTTATGGTTTATAACTTACTGCTTCTTTTTTTGTACCTGGTAATTTTTAATTATGTGCCAGACACTGTAAATTTGGGGGTTGGGGGAGACATTATATATATTGGATAGTGTAAGTTTCTATAGATATTCTTGAGCTTTGTTCCAGTTAAGTTACTTGGAAACTTTTTGATTCTTTCATGTGTCACTTTTAAAATTTTCTAGGTGGGACCAGGCCATACTCTATCCTGGACTATAGAGTTAAAACCCACTAAAATTTAAGTTTACTCTCATTCTGGAGCTAAAACCATTCTAAGTACTGTATCCTATGTCTGATGGTGGGAACAGACACTTCCCAGCATTGTGTGAATGCCTCTTACCTCTATTTCTTTCAAATGCTGTTTTATCCAGCTACATTGCAATGGTCAGTACTGAACTGAATATACGAATGGGACTGTGCATATTTCCAGAGTTTTCTCTCCTCTTCAGTTCTGCCAGTACTGCCTTTCTTGGTCTCAGCTTAATCTTCTCAAATCAGGAGCCTGTCTCGGCCTGGATTCCCCTTCCTGTGCTGTGGCCAGAAACCATCCCAAAATAGTCTAATGGACAATCTCAGGACCCCCTGGTTTGCTTCCTGTCTTCCAAGGATTATTGTTTTCTTGTTGCCTGACATCAGTGTTTCATATATCTTTCTTTCATATATTTGTGGGGCTTTTGTTTGTGTTAGTCAGGAGGGCAAATTGGCCCCTGTTTGGAAGCAGAAGTACTACAGGCAATATTCAAATTGTTCCCCTACATTGTCCTATATAATACTTAGGACAATTTTATGAGACTTAGGACAAAAAGTTATGAAATTAGTATTTTCTCCCAGTGATATACAATTCTAGAGCCTGACAAATTTATGACTATTTTAAAGATGCTTCTAGTTTAACTTTAGTAAGAACATTTGTTTATAAAATGTTTTTTCTTAAATATATCTTTATTTCAGAGAGGAAAGGAGAGGGACAGAGTGGGGTAGAAACATCAATGATGAGGGAGAATCATTGATTGACTGCCTTCCGCATACCTCTAACTCACAACCCAGGCATATGCCCTGACTGGGAATCAAACCCTGAACTCCTTTCTGGTTCATAGGTCAACACTCAACTACTGAGCCATGCCAGCTGGGCTGTTTATAAAATGTTTTTAATGTTATTACCAAAATTTGGGAAGAAGTAATCTTGGTTTCTGTCACTGTGGGCTCCCCGATGCATCACCCTTCCACCCTCTCCCTTTGCCCTTCCTGTTTTTACTAAACCTCTTCTCTTCTGAATCTGTTTCACCTCCTCTCTTGACTTCTATCCTGGGGGTGGGGGGTGAGAACCCCTTTGCCAGTGACAAATGGACAGAATAAAAATATATACTGGAATCACTATACTGAAAGGAAAGGGTTGAAAGGCTCTTACTATTTTAAAAGGTCAGGTAACTGTTGAAGAGTGTAGAGGAGAAGTTTTCTCTGTAGAAAAATTCACAGGGCACATTTAAGACACAAACACAGTTTTCTATAAAATCACGGAAGATATAGGCTCACTATAATCTGTCTATATCATGGTTCCATGAACTCCATTTTCATGAAATATGACTTAATGTGTGTCAGGAACATTCTTATCTAATCAGGCTAACAGTGTTGTTGTTTTTTTAATTGCAGAATGAGAAAGTATGTTCAGAGCTGAATAATTTATAGTATGATTAGATAGCATATCATAAACTGTTATGCTTTACCTTATATAGTCCACAAAGTTTATTATACTTTACTTTGGTAGATGGTTTAAAACTTGGACTCTATTTTGAAAACCAAAAAAAAAAAAAAGAAAACAATAAAACAATTATCTAATGTCTTATTTTTTTCAATAAGATTTCCTGTAATTAAGCCTAAATTTAAAATCTGAATGATTGTCCAGAAAGTTTTAGCAATTTTTTTTAATCCTCACCCAAAGATATGTGTGTTTTTAAAAGTTGAAGAGAGAGAGAGAGAGAGAGAGAGAGAGAGAGAGAGAGAGAGAGAGAGAGAAAGAGAGAGAAAAATTGATTAGTTGCTTCCCTTATGTGGCCTGGAATTGAACCCACAACCATTTTTGTGTATAGATGCTGCTCCAGACAAATGAGCCATCCTGCCATGGTAGTTTTAGCAATCCTTTGAGAGATGTTTTTTTAAACTACAAAATGATCATATCTTATGTATATTTGTAGCCAACTTATCCATAAACACTTATAAAAAGGTGTAGTATGATCCAATAAGCAAAACATATTCATTCAGTCAAAATACACCCCATTCCTGTTCTCCCCCCTACATCTTGCTCAGCTCATTTTTTCTCTTTTGCATCCTATAGCTTATTGCTTAATTTTGATCTTGAAATTTTATCTATATCTGATAGCTGATTCTTTCCATGTGCAAAATTGAGTGTATCTCATTGCCACTTTTGTACTCACACAACTTTATCTACATCCTGGTGGCTGCTAAGTGCTATGGAAATGACATGGAGAGAATGCACTTTATTCACATCCCAAAGACCCAAAGCCGGATGACATGTTGGGTGTCTATACAATACCCCAGCAGCTGGCGCCCCTTGGGTTTACATTTCATTTACATCAAAGGAATGTCAAAACACATAATGATGTTCTCTGCAGTAGACAGTTTTCCTTTGATAAGTGCATGTGTGATGTGTCCTGATGCTCCCGGCCTCATGTCCTTGGCTATTATACATATAACTTAGGGTTACAATGTGGTTTTCTGTAAGGAAAGTGATATTGGAACATTAAAGAAAGTGTTTCAAAATTACATTAGGATAGAATAATTTTTTTTTCATTAAAACTGGTAAATGCTTCGGAGTGACCCTTACTCTGAGCAGAAGTGCTGTTTCCATAGCTCTGATTTATTATGTAACAGTATACCTTGATCTACTCATTGTTCAGTTCACTTTTACTTCTCTATTACAGTGTCAACTTACAATTATTCCCAGGACTTAAGATTTCCAATGTGTTGAAGGATAAAATTTAGAAGTGAGGTGTACCAGCATAATGACTTTATATTCCTCTTCTTCTTTTGCTTGGGGAAGGGACTATTAACTTAGTAAAGCACACAGCCAATTTCTAAGGTTATTTGGCTGTTACAGATAAGAAAGAAAGCCTATATGTCCTAAGCAATAGGACCTTTATATAAATGACTTTTTCTTCCCTTGTCCAAACAATGGGTCAGATCTGGGAAGGGTTTGAGCTCGCAGAGGTACCTTTGCTTAAGTTAACCATATCCAGGATTTGGAGATGAATCCTTGGTCTGTGATAGCCCCCAGCATGCAGATCTTATTGCCTCATCAAATGCATACTGACCCAGCTGGCTTTCATCACTTGAATAGTGCTCCTTGACAATCAGCAAGACAGTTCCAGCCAGAAAGCAATCAGTGGTTTCTCTAACAACAGCAACAGGCAAAGGAGAACCTTCTATTGTTTCACTAATTGCTATAAATCAGGAACATTCCTGTGTTGAAGCAGGACATACAAAAAAAAAAAAAAAATACACACTGATGCCCAGCCTTGCTCCCGAAGGGATGGTCTCTCATCACTGCATTTTGTAGCATGGCCCTCGGCGATCCAGTGACCTCATGCTTATTTAGATTTCTTTGGAACAGAACAACTCATCTGTATATTGTGAACATGATGATGGAGTTACTTATGATCTGGAGTTTTGAAAATGGTTACAAATAGCAAATAAGAAGCTAAAGAACTTTTGTTGACTTTTTGGTCTGTTCCCAGCAGTAGGAGATGACCTTCTAATGTTGCTCCTGTCCATATCGGAGTTTGGTGAGATATGAGAATCAATGTGAGGCTGGAACTGGGGACATTAGATGACTTCTGCTCTCCACGTCTTCCCCTCTTTTCCTCATTCTTACATCCGTGAAAGCTTTATTCACATCTATTATATATGGCCTTGGCGCTACCATATTTTTTATTCTAGGGTTGTTTTTCTAAACTCATTCTTAAACAAAAGACATAAATACATAGGTGGAGTACTTTCAGACCCCATTATGGGTTTTCTACTGCAATCCAGATGAAGCCTATTTTCAGAACGCTGAAATAATATTCAGTGTTAGGCTCCTGAGTTGTTTCCTAAATCATAGTGTGATTCCCACTGTAGCCGGCCCACAATATCCACGTCGCCCACCTCTGATATGTTTCCTGAAATCCTTTTTGGCAGAGGAGGTGGGTTCCCATCTTCAGTGCCTCACAAATCTAACTGGATTTAGGAGTTTATTTTCTTTCCTCTCCTTCCACCTCCCACTGGTTCACTCAGGCTCTTAAAGACAAACGCTGAATGTGATTAATGATGGCAGAGATTAGGAACATAAAGTTCATGCGCTGAATTGTTTATTTGTTTAAGAGAGTTGTTTTCTGGCTGTTGCTTTATGCAGCCACATGCTCACTTAAGAGCTTTATTCCGCTGCAGGAGCTGGAAGAATACTGCCCAAGAGAGTGCCTCATCTAAAGAGAGGCAGGGGGGGAAGTTCACGTTTCTAAGTGAGCCCTTTCCATCTTTGAGATAATTCTTCTTTCATCCTGTAGAGGAGGGAGATGCATCTTTTGTGAAGTTTATATTAATTTCAGCAAATCTTCTAGAGTTTGAAATCTGATTGCTGGGTTGAAACGTAGAATTGGATCAGCAGGGTTCTCAATGAAGTTAAAAGTAAGTAAATGATTATACCTAGCACAAGATGTACTTGGGAAGGGAAGGCCTAGAACACTCAGGGTTTACATTCAAATTCTGTCTTAGTGGGCACCTCATCCCCTGGATTAGAATTAAGTGGTCCCCACAAAAGACTTAATGCAATTCTCCAGGTTAGTAGGTCAAAGCTATTCTTTTTCTCACAGAATAAAACAAAAGTTTGTCTCCAGGGGTGACTCACCAAATGCCACCTGCTTTCTGACATAGGCCATGCAGCCGCACTTCCAAGGCCCACCTTAGACTGGAAGAGACTGCACAACGGTGGAGGGAAACAGGTATTCCCACACTTCTTTCTGGATGAGGGATCTCTGTGTCAGGGTAGCATACACTTCACTGTGGTCCTGGAAGGCAGAGAGGTTCATCTGTTTCAGCTAGATTTCCACAAGCTCGAATGGGGTCGGGTCACCCCCTACATTGTTTATTTAGCTTTAGTAAAAATGGGCTTTATATAATAAAGCTGGGATTGAATATATCCAAAGTTGAAATGAACAGGATTTCATTTGAAGTTTATTTTCAGTTCAACTGCTCTCATTTGCCTCGTTCTGAGCTTCTGTCTTGGTTGAGATTGTTGAATGGAGTTGGTCCCTACAGAGTAGAGTGCCTGCCCTGGGGAACAGGCAGGCATTCCTGCCTAATCAGAAGTCTCCTTCATTAGGAGGGCTGAGTCCTTGTAAATAGCACCTCTGCACTTCATTAGTTGCCTGCCATTTATGGCAGCATTCTCAGGGGAAAGGGAATAATGTGTTCTACAGTATTTTAATTTTTTTCATGTTCAACATGAAAAAACTATATGAGCTTTAGTTTTGCCTTTGTAAGTAATTCTTTCTGTTTTACTTCATTGAAAATGTGTCCCAATTGAATATAAAGTCATTTGTCATGTCACCTTTCTCTTGAGAAGAGGGACTGTGGAATTTTTCAATTTATTTACTTGCTTCAGCAACTTTAAATCTTTACTTTTATCCATATGTCTTTCACAGGGAATGCTGATAATCTTCAGGAGAAAAAAAACCTTAAACTTTTAACATTAATTTTCAGTATTTCCTCTTCATGTAAATGTTTTAGGGATGCTATTTCTCACCAGTTGATTGCCAAATAGTTATTTAAAATTATAGAATTTGCTTCCTGTTTTCAAGGGTTATCTGAAACCAACCACTAAAAACAGGGGTGCTTAATTAGACTGCATGGGGTCACGGTGACAATTCTGCACAGGGAAGGTGTTGTGGCTCATTCATGCAAATGTGGTGACCCTGACCACAGTAGGAGCCAAGGCTGCACAAACATACATGCCCACATCCACAGATCCAAGCTTCACCTCCACTTTGTGTCACTACTGCATGGCTGCCTCCACCTGGTGCGGTCTGGTGTATTCCTGGAAGGTGGGTGAGCTCCCCACTTCTTTTATACTGTTATCTTGTCCTGGGACAAAGAAAGGGGGGAAAAATAGTCATGTTTCCTCTATGTTTGTTTTGATGTAATCTTTGTTTGGGCTAGAGGTATTTATAAGCATTCCCTGCATGCTGCATTTTCTGCAGGAGCCACCCAATTGTATTGCTGCATCACTTCTCCTTTGCAGGGGCCAGGGCATATTTTATTTTCATTAAGAGTGGCCTCACTTAGCAGTCTCAGTAATTGCTCTAAATATAATAGCTGAATAAGTTGTGCTGACAGTGCCAGAGATTTGGGGTAAAAAGAAGCAGCAATACAAAGTGGATTGTTCTGTGAATGAGAATGAAATTGTTGTGCATTAATCTCTCTTAGTAGCTAAGCATTGAAATGTCAGCCAGGTAACTTTCCTTTATTCGACAATGAAGACATTAATGTGATAGTGATGTTAATGGTGTACTCATTGCTGTGGCCAGTTTCCTATCATTTGATCTCAGAGCTGTGGGTTACATTGCTCGTCAGCAGTGTCACCATACAGACATCTCTGATGACTGACCAGCATTATGATAGTGTACGAGCAGATGGAAATTCACCCCCTGTGGTGATTTTGGCTGCTTCTTGTTGACTCGTTCCCAAAGCTCTGATGCTGTACCTCAAAAGAGGACAAAGTGAGCCCAGGTGGTGCATGCTGCAAACTCTTCACACACGATGCCATATTCCTTCCTACCAGTACAGTTAGGTGCTCCGTAGGCTAACGTGCTTGCTGATGCATTTTACATGAGTTAGTTGCATACCATCTGCTTGGAAACCTTATCCTAGAGCAGTGGTCTGCAAACTCATTAGACAACAGAGCCAAATATCAACAGTACAATGATTGAAATTTCTTTTGAGAGCCAAAATTTTTTAAACTTAAATTTCTTCTAATGCCACTTCTTCAAAACAGACTCGCCCATGCCGTGGTATTTTGTGGAAGAGCCACACTCAAGGGACCAAAGAGCTGCATGTGGCTTGTGAGCTGCAGTTTGCTGACCACGGCCCAAGAGGAATGTTTGTTGAATGAGTTAGTTTGTATTCCTACACATTCCACAGGGCTATGCATCATCATGATGAGCCATCAAATTGGAGGCTTTCCTCTGACTTGGGAAGTGACATTGGCTGGAGAATGTTAGTGTGGTCATGCCTGATAGCCCACCAATCAAGTCCCTAAAGAACCTGGAAAGTCAGCTCAGGAGCACAACCTTCACTTATTTTCATGACCTAGCAATAGCATTTTTGTGTACAAATTTTTGATTCACAGCCCTGATTTATTTCTGGCTAAAAATCTTGGGTCACGAGGCCACCACCAATAAACTCACACCTATATTCTGAGTCCTGGATCCCAAAACTGGTGTAGACTTTGTGAGTAGGGCTGCCCTGCCCTCCTCATAGGGAGCTTCTTTAGGGTCCACCAGGGATTTGCAAGGAAATCTCAGCGAGGCTGCTGTCCCAAGAGACCAGGCTCACCAGGAAGATGTGGATGTCCAGTGACCTGAGCCACAATGGGGTGCTGTCTTCCGCCATATGCCCATCGAGAAGGAAGATGCACTTCCTTTTGTCTGACTTCTCACCTGCAGGCCATACATGTGGTCACACAGATCAATAGTTCAGCACGACTCTGTGCCCAGACATACAATTACTGGGAGGTTTGCACAGAAGAGTTAGGAAATCCTTGTCATTCCTCATCACTATTAAGCAATCAATTTCCCAGGAAACCTACTTATGTTGGAACAGATAAGCTGTCAGCACTCTGAGTGGCTTTTCAATGATGTGCACTGTCTAGGCCCTTGTTTACTTAGGACTTGCCTAACGGTCAGAATCTGTCAGACCCGGTGGATCCAGCACACCAGTTAGTTCTCCCCCAGGTACATCACTGAAAACATAATTATAAGAAAAAAACGAATGTGCAGGCCGACTAATGCCAGCAGCCGAGAGTGAGAGAAGCGGCCTGTGCACTGGAGAGCGCTGGGGCTGTGTGAAGCGCAGTGGGAGAGGCTTTGCGGCTTGGCCCTGGGGCTGGCTTTCTTCTCACAGATAGAGATGGAGAGCAATTAGAGTCTCCAAGTATAAGCAAGCCAATCTACTGTGTTTATACAGTGAGGTTCCCCTGAAGTGAGGCAAAAGCAGAGACACAGTAATGAATACATGTGTTTGGAAAAAGTAGAAGTTGCTTATAAATATTATAGTGGCATCGCTATAGTTAAAGGTCTGGCAGCATTTCCATTATAAACTCTCATTGTCAGGGGTTTAAGACTCTGCAGTAAAAATTCCAGCCTGCAACTTGGCATCCCGCAATACGCTTGGGAACAGAGCTTTTATCCTTGACCTCCTGCAGGTTTCTCATGGTCTTCCCCTGCAGCCCTGCTCATGCCTCTGTGATCCTGTTTGCATCTGCAAGGGGAGCAAAGGGGCAGGCCTTGAACTCCTCTGGCGGGAAAGGTCTCTTGGTGGAGAGCAAGGGGACATCCGATGAGACACTGTCACATGATTTTGTTTACATCTTTATTTGGCATGACATTTGGTTTACAGAGCATGCTTTCTCGCTTGTTGTAAGTGGCTCCTGTGGTCACAATTACTGAGCACCAGATGGCACTGGATATGCAAATCAGGTTGGGAAAACACAATTAAGCGAAAAATTCTAATAACTGAGAGGTAAACATTTGGCATAGGGAGCTTCTTTAGGGTCCACCAGGGATTTGCAAGGAAATCTCAGCGAGGCTGCTGTCCCAAGAGACCAGGCTCACCAGGAAGGCACTATGCTTTATCAAGATGGTTTAGCAAATGTGGTGCCAGGTTACACGAACATAATTAAAATGCTATTAGAGAGTTTCCAGAGTTAATCTGCAAACAATCTTAAGGCTAACAAGACGACTTTTGAGGGAAAATTTTCCTTTTCTCTCATTTAATGATATCAGCATGTGGGAAATTGACCCAACAAATGCTCTGTCTTAGATAAGCATTAGCTTAAATTGAAGACAAGCCTGACAAGGAGCATATTTGTGGGTCTCCAGTGGCCAGCCATGCTCTGTGAGGGGTGGTCCCTGCCTTGCTCTACAGGTGATTTGTGTGAACTCCTACAGTCATGTGCCGTGTGGTTGAACCTTGCCAATAGTAAGCTAGTCCTAACAACTTCTGCTCTTTTATCCCTAAATCATTCCCATTTGTTACATTCCTGTAGAGCTACAAATAAACTTCTCTTCCTTTAGTGTCAGACTGACATGAGCTGTGCCACCAGAGATATCATGAGTGGTTATGAAGAAAAAAGATTCTTAAGACAATACATCAGGAAACTTAACCGAACGCGTGCCAAGAAGGTTGTTGAGCCGAGAACTTTGAAATTTTAAAAAACCCACGATGAGCTGAAGGCCCTGCCAAGCCCGGGCAGATGCTATGTTGGGGAGCTGGGACTTCCTTCCATGAATTTATTGGCCATCAAAGGTGGTCAAAAACAAGTATGAAACTTAAGAAAAATATCTTTTTTTCAGTTCTCAGTCATAAAGTTGTACTTGATTTAAATGAATGCCACTCTCAGAGTCACCATATCATTCTCACATTGGCAGAATGAATCTTTATCAAAGGGAACATTGTTATCAATTGCCATTTGCCATTTATTCAATTTTGTCAAACCCAAGGCTTACCTGATGTATGGCAGACTTACTTAACTCCGTCGGAAAGAAATTCACATCACATCGATCTCTTTGAGCCCACGGTATAAAAATGTAAGAAACGAAAGTACAACTACTTGAGTTATAGCGGCAGAGCTTGGATTTTTCAAGCTGACTTTCAAGAGCCTTGGCTTTAGATTAGATCCTAGGAAATATAAAGTGAGAACTTGGGTTCTATTTTAATTTCGGATTTGCCTTTCTTTGAGTGTCACGGGTAGGGGCATATACATCAAGCTAAATTCTAAACTGTCAGTAGTAAAAATCAAAGTTCCCTATGGACTAGAGTATAATAGTTAGGTAAATTACAGTATTCTAAAAAGAAAACTATCGCATGCTTCTTATCTAATCAGGCACCATGCTTTTTTGAGCTGAGTCACTGACTAATGGTATATTTTGTTTTGTTTGGAAGGCAAAGTGAAAAATCAATGGAGGACTCAGGGGCCTGCTGAGCCCTTCCTCCTCTGACTGCCCTAACCAGCGAGAACAACAAGCCAATAAAAAAGATGACAGCACCTCGCCAGGCTGCCTGCCGGGTTCTGTTGGGGTCTTGACAGTTTGCACATTGTTTTTTGCCACAAGATTGTAGACCTGGGACCTGAATAAATCAAATCATGTACAAAACCCGAACAAGCTGCATTGATTTGAAGCACACAGATGGAAATATATAGTTACTGTAATTATTTTTATAATTAATCATTGGTTGAGATGTTGTTACCCATTCTTAATGACTTTTCTTCAAGAGGGACATTTGAAATCTACTACTTAATCTTTAAGCCTTGCATATTTATATTAGCTCTTTTGTTACAGCCAATAGTAATTTTTCTTCCACATTAAACACAGCACACATACACATTAATCTGCAGAACAGCCATGGAACATAGTTCCTTTTATGAGCCCAAATATGAACAGAACTTTCAAATAATACCTGCACTGCCTTTTTCTTTTATGGAAGTTGCTGATTAAACTGTTTTATTTCTGTCACTATTGGTTTCTTTTTTCTTTTTCTTTTTTTCTTTTTTTTTTTTTTTTAAATTTTTAACACATGTAATAATGTCCCTCATTTCCCCCTCCCCTTTGCCCACCTCTACCCAGTTCCTGCCTCCCCATCCCTAGCATTCACCACACCCTTGTCTGTGTCCATGTGCCATGCATATATGTTCTTTGACTATTTGTTTCTTTTTGGAGCCTGCCTTTTTCCTGAAGTGCCCCAGGGCCTCAGGCCATCAATAGTGGGAAAGATCCCCTTAGGATTGATTTCAATATTTTTAATACCTTGTTTTCCATGGTAAATAGCCAAGTTGGGGATAGGTCAGGGAGTTTTATCACTGGGTAAAGTTTCAGTAGTTACATATGTGTGGATAGTCATGATTGATAATTTCACTCTAGGTGGCACTATATCTGATGAAGCAAAAGGCCCTCTCTCTTTCAAGTAATCCGACCACCTTTGGGACTGGACAGAGTTCAAACTTTCCACACAAGAGCAGGGAGTTAAGGAGACGATGGGGCGGGACTTCCCATGCTTGACCAGAGTGGGTTAACTAGTGTCAAATTCCCACATTGTTTTAAGTTTCAATAATTCTTAATAAATCAACTTTTTACTTTAATAGAAAATTGACCTATAATCCTATCTAATAAAAGAGTAATATGCAAATTGACCATCACTCCAACACACAAGATGGCTGCCCACATGTGGTCAAAGATTGCTGCCCCCATGTGGACACAAGATGGCCACCACAAGATGGCCAGCAGGGGAGGGTAGTTGGGAGGGAGCAGGCCTGCAAGAAAGGGCAGTTGTGGGCAATCAGGCCAGCAGAGGAGGACAGTTAGGGGTGACCCAAGTGTGCAGGGGAGAGCAGTTGGGGGGGACCAGGCCTGAAGGGGAAGGCATTTGGGGGAACCAGGCCTACAGGGGAGGGCAGTAAGGGGTGATCAGGCCTGCAGGGGAGGTCAGTTAGGGGCAATCAGGCTGGCAGGGGAGTGGTTAGGGAATGATCAGGCTAGAGGCAGAATCGGATAGGGGCACTAAGGAATGCAGGCAGATGAGCAGTTGAAAGCCAGCAGTCTTGGATTGTGAGAGGGGTTCCAAATTGGAAAGGGTGTAGGCTGACCTGAGGGACACACACCCTTGTGCATGAATTTTGTGCACCGGGCCTCTAGTTCTGTAATAAAGTAGAATTCTTGTTCTAAAAATGTATGCCTTGCTTATTCTGAGCCCTCACGAAGTTCCTAAGGGGTGCATCACCTGCTTGAGACCCGTATGCTCATCAGATGGAGGTCCACCACCTGGCTTGCTAGACACAGCTCCAGCATAGTTCCTAGTTTCTTTCCATGACCCTGTGCGGTTCTGCTTCAGTGCAGTGCAGTCCGCCAGTGACCCACCAGTACCAGTGGCAGTGTGCAAGCCATTGTACTTGGGAACAGGACCTAGGATAGCCACAGTGCTGGTTCCCAAGCCTGTCCTAGCACTTGTCATGTCCTGGAGGTAACTATCTACCTGTCTCTTCACCTGACATGGGCATTCCCAGGTGCTCATCTCTCTTCTACAATATTTTAGCACTTATGCATGTCCTGTGGTTAACTGTACACCCGTGTCTCCACCTGACACTCTTAAATATTGGACCATGCCTCCAATAATTATGCATTCACTTGACTTAATTTTTCACTATTTGTCTCCATCATTGCAACAAATAGTTCTTATTGGCAGTGATCCTTTGGCCCTTAATACTTGCTTTCACTATCATTTACGTCATGCAATGCATATTTGTCCTGTAGGTGGAGAAAGGAACTTCTGGGCAGGGTGGACATGCAGAGTTGTAGATGCTGTCAGTGTGTGGGGGTGGAGTGCAGACTGAACAGCTGGGGTTCAGGCATTCATGCCCTGAGGAGTTCTCAATTCTCTAATTTCAAGCCTCTACCACCAATCTGGGCACACCCTGCAAGGAATGAAGCGGGATCTGGCCTTGTGGTATGGATATTGCTAGTTAACTGTAAGAAGTAGTAGTGGATCATTTTAAACCATTCCCATTTTAAGCTCCCCAATGTTAAGGCCTATCAGGTAATAAATATAGGCTCCTTGAAAAACTTTAACATGCATGTGTCTCTGTGTATAACAGAGCAGAAAGTTCCTGTTATCTTGATCAATACAACATTTCTAGGATCCAGACAACTGGGTTGGGCTTCATGGTTTCTAAAATCACTAGTTCTTCTAATTAATAGGATAAATGTGGTCTAAAAAGTCATGCCTTTCAACCGAATCATGCAACCCTATTAGTGTTATTTGATGTAATTAAATTATTTTGGGCCTGGGTACATATGTATATGTTGATTACTTTTCCATGGTAATTTCACATTATTTCTTAAGATATCTGAAAATGTTCCCTTTATCTTATGCTCTTATAGTTATGATTGGGTAATGTTTTAATTTTAGCTAGAAGATGGATTTTTCACTAATTAAAAATGGGTGAATGTGAGCCCAGATCCCAATCAGATCCAAATTTTAAGTGCTCATAAAAACCTGAAACTCTGCAACACCACCAAATCCCCATATGCAGAGAAAAACAATTTAAATTTTTGTGGCACTTGCAGTGAACTTTTACAGGCATTTCTGCCTGTATTGTTTGTTAAGCCTTCTACCATATTAATGTAGCTTTGGAAGAAAAGGGCTAAGTTAGGTTTAAATGCCACATTCAAAACATTGTGAGAATAAGGAATATATTCCCAGGGCCAAAAATCACCAATGAAAATAAATTATACTAGTTATGTTAACACTGGCCCTTGGGCAAGGAGGTGATGGGTTTTGGTGCAAAAGAAAATCTATCCCATTAAGTTAGAGACATGAAGTCTCTTTCACAAGAGGAAGAGAAGCAGCTGGTAACATATTAGGAATAGATGATTGGTCTAATAGTTAAGGGTTTTCTCCTACTATTAGAAGAGGTAGTAAATCTTTATTTAGAACTAGAGGCTCGATGCACGAAATTTGTGCAAGAGTAGGCCTTCGCAGAGAGGCAGCTGCCTGGATCCCTCCCTCCCAGCCATGGCAGCTGCAGCCCCAACTTCATCCTGGAAAGACGTCAGGAAAGACGTCCAATCTAATTAGCATATTAATTTTTTATTATTATAGATTATGCTAAAGGAACATGCTAGGGATGTCATTAACTCTCCAATGTCATATTTTACTATTCTTTTGTACAACTCTTCAGCATTATTGGAATACTGAGCTACTGGCAATGCTTGGGGTCAGCTTTCTTATAAATAAGCCTCTCTATATGCTGCTGCTTTTCTCTCCAGAAAAAACCTTCCCTTCAGTCTCTCTCCT
Source organism: Pipistrellus hanaki (assembly GCF_964339955.1). Lineage (NCBI taxonomy): Eukaryota > Metazoa > Chordata > Mammalia > Chiroptera > Vespertilionidae > Pipistrellus > Pipistrellus hanaki. The sequence goes on from NC_140519.1 coordinate 8,333,930, forward strand.
GCAGACTTGCCAGCCCATCATATTTAAACTTGAAAGCTATTTTCTTTGGGCCTTTCTGGACTCTTCAATTTTGGGTCAGTTTTCCTTTAATGAGCTTCTCATATACCTTATACTTAGTCCTACAACACAATACCAGTTACAAGGGCATAAACTAGCTACAAGGAATCTCCCATTATGACTATGCCAGCTTTTGTGACTGCCTGGCTCATCTCCATCCAGGATTAATTGTTCCATTATATTAGCCTTAGGGACATTCTTCAGCACATTTTCAGTATTCCTGGGAAAACTTTCCTGCCACCTGTTTACAAACCTGTTGACAGCAATGAACTGATAATCTATACAAAGAGTATCCAGTTTATTTCAATCTTAAGTGTATAAATAGCTTAGAATTTAGAATTAATATTTAAATGTGTTGAAAATTGTTGAGGAAAAATGCAGTGTTCTCATTTGGGGTGATTGCTGTAAGGTAGTAATAGAATGAAACTTTCTTAATTGGCCTGGCAGTGACCTCTGGTATCAAGCCACTAGGCAGAGTAATTCCCCAATTCTAAGACATTAAAAAATGTACGTGACTTTTATGCAAGGTCAGTAAATTATATCCACTGACACCCCTGTATTTTCTGGTTCTAGAAGATTCTAGAGTGAAACATAAGTGGAGACAAGTGAATGCAGAAACAGGGCAATGATCCACCCAGAGATACTGGGTTTTATTTCTGATGCTCCATTGACGATTAATGCTGCTTTCCAGCCTTCTTGAACTTGTAGTACAGCCAATTCTTCAACTATAGCAGGTGCTTCTTAAGCATTACGTAGGAGTCAGTGCAGTAACATTATGTGAATAAACTTCGGGTCTTCAGAGGATTAAAAAGCTATAAAAATTCAAGGTATTTCTATAATTACATGGCCTAATGCTAAATTGAGACTACACAGCTGTCTCTCTGCATTCATTCTTGGGGAATTAACATGTCGTCTTAAGCTAAAAGAAAGAGGGAAAAGCTAGAGCACTCAACACATGTTTCTGAGGAGTGACTTATAAAGCATATCATGCATTTAGAGAAAAAACTCACTGTTTAATACAAATATCTTTTATTTAGGCTCAATTAGTTTACAAAATTACCTTTCTTACGGAGGTCTTTGAATAAATCCAGTTATTTTTCCTTATTAATTAGTCATCTGAAGTTAAAATGACTGCATGGTTTTTAGGGACAAATCTATTTTATTGTGTTTCCTCCACTTCATTCTTTTCTAAAAGCCAAACTCCTTGAACAGATGTTACTCAGATTTCTCCAAAATCGAAATAAGTGACCCCTGGAGAAAGAGAAAATTATAACATGGAAAGTTTTCAGGAAAAAAAAAATACTTTGTTTTCAGAAATTTATACATGAAGGAAAATGAGATAAATGGGAGTTATGATGAAAATATTTATGCAACTTTAGCTATAATAGTCTCTTAATATTATAATAACTCTGCTTTATCTGTTTGAACATTTTACTTTTTAATTTTGGCCATCAGAAACTACAATATGTGCTCATTTGTTTATGACATGAAACTGTTTTACTCTGTATTTTAAAAATTTAAATCTTTCTTCACACTCTATTCCTGTATCCATGATTATATGAGATGATTTTTAAAAAGCATCACTATTTCTGAAAGCTGTAAAGTGTTTTAAATGACACACCTAGGGAGAAATTATAATTATTGTTTCAATATGATTTGAAGCTTAAACTACTTAATTTTGGAAGTAGATATTTTAAAATCTATCAATTCCTTAAAAGATTTAGGTTTTATTTTCTCAATCCTGAACATACAATTTTAAACTTTAGTTAAAACCATATACTCTATAAACTGTGAAAGATAACAGCTTGTAAAAAATTCTAAGAAAGCAGAAACTGGTTTGGGTCAATGGATAGAGCATCGGTCTGCGGACTGAAAGGTCCCAGGTTCGATTCTGGTCAAGGACATGTACAATGGTTATGGGCACATCCCCAGTAGGGGGTGTGCAGGAGGCAGCTGGTCCATGTTTCTCTCTCATTGATGTTTCTAGCTCTCTATCCCTCTCCCTTCCTCTCTGTAAAAAATCAATAAAATATATTTTAAAAAATTCTAAGGAAAACAGGAATACAGAAAGACAGGTAACTGCTGAGGGAAGATTTGACTAATTTGCACTGAAATGCTTCAGATGATTTGCATTAACATGCTTCTGTCCTGCCTATTATCACTTAATATCAACCCATAAAGAAACAAAGATAGTGGGTGTAATTAAGAAACAGGAGATCAGAAAAAAATAGCTCCTGAAAACAGGGGCTGGTCATTCTATTTCCCTCTGTTTTTCAACATATGTTCTGGGGTGATTATAAAATATTTGCTGGGATGTAAAGTTGGAGGGATTGTAGCAAAGTAAAAGAAAGAGGTAGATATGCAAGAAAGGGAGGAACTAGCACACATAAGAAAAATGAGCAAGACAGTTTTAGATCAAGTTGATTGTTCTGGGTCTCACTGACCTTGGCAATTCTCAAAGGGTCATATTTTATATAGAGGAACTGTCTTCAATTTCTTCTGCATCTTAGGAACATGCAAATGTTTTTTTCTCATGCTTTATTACTACATTCCTTATATTCCTCAAAGTTTTATTATATTAAAAATGTTTTTTGGTGTATTTATTTGAATCCATCTTGACATTGTATTTTTTCATTCTTAAAAATAATACATTTTGCTGTTTTGCCTGAACTTTTGAACCTCTAGTCTCTAGCATGATACTGAAATTTTCCTGACATATTCCCCAACCACACTATATTTTAGAAATAGAATAACATAATTAATTGAGTTTATGAGACATATGAAGTCATCCTCTTTAAATATCACTATTAACCATGATAGAGCACTCGCAATGCCATTTTATTGGTGAATTCTAATTTGAGGTCATCCTGATAGGTTACTCCACATATGTCCAGGCAAACATTGCAAGTGATGTCATTTTCTTGACTCCATTTTCCCATTCTTTGAGGGTTTTATTAGTTTAGAAAAATACCCTCAGATGTAGTTAAAGATAAAGCAAGAAGATGGAAACACATTCTGCATAGAACTTTTCTCAAGTAATTACAGATGAGAGATTAGGCAGCTCTTTAGCAAGTTCAAATGTCCTTAGGCACTCTGATCACCAGCCATGTTGGCTCCTGGAGTTGTAGGTGATGTAATTTTCAATGTGTGAGAAATCCTACTTAATTTCCATGCTGTAAATAACGATAACACTTTGTCTCACAGTGAATTCCTCAAGATGTAATATATGTTTTTAGATGAGTTTGGACCACTGCTTTAATATCTTTAAGAACTTTGGCAGTAAGACAAAAATTAGTAAAGACTAATTGAGCTGCAAGTACAAGAAAACACCTACAATAAAGACATTTGTGATTTCACAATAAACAAGTTCATAAATAAGATATGTTTCAGGTTGTTTGCTTTAACAGCTTCTGGGTGTCTTAAGAACCAGGTGTCCTTTCCTTCTGCCTTCTATGTTGGCCTCATCATCAGGCTCTGAGAATGAGAAGGTTGCAGATATTCCAGGTATTACTTTCAGACCAAGAATGTCCAAAGGTTGGAAATGGCCATATATGTTCAGAGTCTCTTTCCTAGAAGTATAAAAAACTTTTCTTAGAAATCTCCCATTATATATTATACTAGTGACCTGGTGCACAGATTCTTGCACATTGAAAGGATATGTATAAGAGTTGTCATGCTATGTGCTGAATGCCTAAGTGATAATAGCAAAAACTTACTATGGCATAGAACTTTAGAATTCAAGGTACCTCAATAAACTTCTTTCATTCTCATGAATGTTCTAGGACAGCTGTTAGTACTCATTTTCCAGATGAGAAAACTCAGGTTCCAAGAATGAGTGATTTTCATGGCTTCATAGTTATTTGAAACTGGGACATGAGCCACATCTTCCAGCACCTAGTCCAGAGGTTTTTTCCATTCCATCATGCTTCTGAGCCTAAAGTGGGCAAAGCTTATAGTGTCAGTGATTCCTGGAACCACTTGCCGCAGCTCTACAGAGCTTAGCTGGAGATCTCTCCCCATTGAATGATCATGGACATCAGCCCCTGTGAGATTGTTTACACAACAGAAATAGGTAGATGCTCCAAACCAGAGATTCACTTTTCCTTTGTTCCTCAAAAAATTCTTGTTTTCCTGGCAGGTGTGGCTCAGTTGGCTGGGTGCACCAAAAAGTTGCCAATTTGATTCTGGGATCAGGGCTCATGCGAGGATTGAGGGTTAGGTCAACCCTAGAGGGGGGTGTGCAGGAGGCAGGTGATAGGTGTTGCTCTCTCACGTCGATGTTTCTCTCTTCTCCCTTCCTCTCTTTCTAAAAAGCAGTGAACCATTTTCTTTAAAACATTATTGTTAAACATTTACCAGAACACCACTGGTTAAAACTATGTCTGCATATATTTGCTAATTCAACTGGACATAAGTAATCCATTTTCTCTTTAGTGATCCATATCATTTTGCAGGGGGAGCTTTGTATGTGTATAGAAAATAAAATTGCCAATGCTTCGAATTTACCTCTCGTGGCGGTTGTGTTTGCAATTTGCACAAGTGGGCACATAAGATGTGCACAAAGCATTCCTCTTTGTTTCAAAAGTTGGTAGCATAAGCACGTTTTATTTAAAGAGCATGTTTCCTCTGAGCAGATTCACACAACCCCTGGATTTTATTCTTGTGAATATTTTTATAAGTATTACTTACTCTCTTTTCCTTTAAAAAACCAAAAAAACAAAAACAAAAAACAAACAAAACAAAAACAAAACAAAACGGAAACAATACAAATGTATTGAATTCTTTAGTATTTAACATTCTAGGCCAGTCAGCTAAAGGAAAATGTAGGCAGTGGAACTGAGGGTGGGATTCTCATGAAGTGAGATGCTAGTTTGGCTGGAATTTACTGTCGTGAGTCGAGTCTCTTTATCACAGTTGAGGCTTCCTCTGTCCAATTGGATGGCTACCCAGTGTAGGTGACACCTAACTTGCTCTCTGTGCCCCCACTAGCTGACTGCTTTATTGGAAATCCACATACTTGTTAGTTAAGGCTCAATAGTCTCTTAAAACGTGTACTTTGGAAGGAGTAACCAGTTCAACCAGTGCTACCACTAGAACACCTGTGCAAATTCTCACGAGAGGTGCAGTTTGGTCGGGAGAGCTGGGGAGGATGCCTGGTGGGGATCTGTAGATGGCAGCAGAGGAGGCACTGCAGCCCCAGAAACCTGGGCCCGGAGAATTGGGAAAGAACTGTGATAGCATTACCATCCTTTCCTTTTAATAAATGGTAGATAAACAAATGCGTTGACTTCTTTGATATTTCACATTTTTGGCTGAACTGAAGGAGGGATTCTACTGCTTATTTATCTATCCTGCTACCTGCTACTCTGCCAACCACCACGAATCCCTGTAGAATGTGTAGATGGAGGCTGTACCTTATTCACTTGTATGTCTCGATTTTCAGCATAGAGTCTGACCCACTGCAATACCAATAATAATAATAGTATCAATCCTAATAACATTAGAGACAGGAAAAACAACATTCTTGATATACGCCAAGAACCATGCTAAGTTGTTTTACAACATGACCTCATTTTACTATCACAATCACCCTGGGAATTAGGCCTTATGATTCCTGTTGTGTAGATTAGGAAACAGAGGTTCTCAGAGGATATGACACTTGCTCAAGGCTTAGAAATTACTGATGGATAGTCTAGCTTTGCACCTAGACCCTCTGAGTTAGGGAACAGGAGTTCTAAGTAAATGCATAGGTTTGCTATGGAAATGATGGTCCTTGCATATCTTTGAGTAACTCTTCCTTTCTCAGTTATTATCTGAACACACAGGCTTCCTTTATGCAGGCTGTACATTTTATGATTCTCCTTTCCTTCCAGGTTGGTCTTGACACCAATAATAAAATAAACAAGAGTCCAATATGTCTATTCTCCAAACCACCTGATTGAAGGCAGCATCAAAGGCAAATTCCAGACAAAAAGTAAGGGTGTTCTCCCACACTGCAAGATGCTGGTGATGCCACACTGGTGACATCAGGGTCTATTGATCTGCTTTTCTGCCTTTCTGCTACGTTTGACTGTGTCTACCACCCCTTCCTTCCTCAGGCTTCAGACTTCTGCAGAAGGCCCGACAGCGTGGCTTTGAAGTCAGACTGACTTTCCCCACTCCATTACCTGTTACTGGGTATGGTCGGTACCTTTCCCACTCCGAGCCTAGGTCTCCCTACTCAGTGTGAGAAAGCAATAGGACCTGCTGCGTGGGCTTGCTGCCAGTTACATGAAGTGATGCTCCTGAGTGTTTAGTACAGAGCAGCATCAGGTACCACTCACCCATTTCCCATACCAGGGTCACTTGTCAACTAAGAAACAGGGCATGTTGTAGTCTGAGCTGGCCCTTTAAGCTCTCCTACTGCAGAGGTCCACTAGAGCCATCCTTAGTCTCTCACCTCTGTTCCAAAATGGCAGGACCCAAGTTGTATTAAAGAAGCAGAGACCTTGGTGGCAGTTGTTGCCTTGTGAAGCCTGAGACTTCAACTGTAGTATCTTGGGAATAAGCATCTCATTCAAATTCATGGCTAACTCCCAAGTCTAGTATTGAGTATCTGACTTTCTGTCTTTCCAACTAAGACTCCCAGCCAGCCAGGAGTGGGAGGATATCTTATTTATTTCCAATGGCATACATTAGGCCTTCAGTTAATGTTAGTTGGACAAATACATTACCATGTAATCACTCCTTAGTTCCGTGGAACCATATGAAATGCAGAAACATCAGAAGAATGCTACCATTGCGTTACCTCCTCTAAGACAGGGATCACCAAACCTTTTTTTTTTTTTTTTTTTTAAAGGGACAGATAGTACATTTTTAGGACTTACCTATTATACCCCATCACAGCTACCCAACTCTTCCATTGAAATGCAAAAGCATCCATAGATTCACATAAATGCGTAAGCGTGGCTGTTTTCCATTAAGACTCAATTGGAAAAACAGGCGGTGGGTCAGATTGGGTGCGGAGGTTGTAGTTTTCTACTCAGGCCTTAAGGGTTGGCGAAGATCTCACATTCTTTAAATTCAGAGTCATAGCAAATTTTCATAATAAATGTTTTTCAATCAAAGTCTTCAAGCAACTATGCCTACTCTGGTTGGCAGGCTCAGCATATCATTAATTAATTAATTAATTAATTAATTAATTCATCTCATTATATTGGACTAGTGGCCCGGTGCATGAAATTTGTGCAGGGATTGGCGGAGGGTTCTCTCAGCCCAGCCTGCTCCCTCTCCAATCAAGGACATCCCTCTCGCAATCTGGGCCCTCTGGCTCCTGACCACTCACCTGCCTGCCTGCCTGATCACTCCTAACTGCCTCTGCCTGCCTGCCTTATTGCCCCTAACCTCTCTGCCTGCCTGCCTGATAGTCCCTAATTGCCTCTGCCTCAGCACTCACCAGCATGGCTTTGTCCAGAGGAAGTCAGACGTCCAGAAGATGTCCAGTCAACACTGTCTAATTAGAATATTAGCCTTTTATTAGTATAGATTCTACTATGATGAAACACTTTTCTAGTTTCAAAAAAGAAACAATTCCAGAAATACAACTTTAGTTTCATTATTAGTCCTGAGATACTTGCCCCTAGAAGCATGCTACTCATTTTTTCCCCCTTTGTCTCCTCTGAATTCTGGATATTTCTTGAATGGCTTTGAGCTATTCTTGCCTGTCTGGCATCATCTATATCTCATTCTCAATTTAGGATGACCTCAATAATTGTGCTCACTGCAACTTTGTTTCTTTGCTTTGGGAACATGTTATGAGCTTTCTTGGGCAAATTCCCTCTGAAATTGGAGCTAGAGCCAGGAATGGGAGCTTATCATCTTTTACTGCCCCTTTGGACTGATCTTCCAGCCTGAGCTCATGAGAAGAAGCTGACCATGAAGGATGACGGTGGTCTCTTCTGATAAGCAAAGTGTGTGTGTGTGTGTGTGTGTGTGTGTGTGTGTGTGATTTTTAAAAATATATGATTAAAGTATTGTAAAAATCTCTATTAAAATAATAATTGAAATTATGAAATATGTATAATTATATATTTAGATGAGAATATAATTTAAAATGGGTAAACTTAGACTATATTTTTTGATGCACAATGATACTGGAACAGAAGCATCTAAATCATTTTAACTACTAGCATTTTGGTAAATCATCTTTTGGTAATTATCACCAAATAAATTTATTTCTTAATTGAAGTTATTTATTTCTGTAAACAAACAAACAAAAAAATCCCTTACCACCTCTTTTGGAAAAATGTTTTGGCAAATATAGGTCTTTAGACTGCCTAGAATTTTCATACACACAGAGGAAAACTAATAAAGACACTTAGTCAATGGTGTAATGGCAAATGTTTAGCCATCCTATTATGTATATGCACAAAAATTATAAATAACAATAAATATGCATTACTCTTTATCATATTCTATTTGATTCTCAAGTAATGCTTTTGTTGAGTTTTGCTGAAATCTTATTTCTATAGCCAACTTAGCATTGCAGCAGATGTACAAATGCAATTCTGACATGACTGTAGGTTGATATTTTCATAATGATGGTAGCAAGTAAGGTGAAAGTGAAACAATGAAAATGGATTTTGAAACTGCACTTGTTCACTGATGACAGTGACTTTTTTGCTAAATTAATAATAGATTTTGAAACCTGGAAGAATATTTTCTGTTTGTTGTGCTATTTCATAAGGTAACAGCTATATATACAACACACTTTTAAGTATAATTTGTATTATAAATATTTGCTTTATCATTTTCTTAAGCCTGGTCAGTCAATAAACCATAATGGACCTGGAGAGCATTATGCTAAGTGAAATAAGCCAGTCAGAGAAAGATAAATATCACATGATCTCAGTCATTTACGGAATATAATGAACAACATAAACTGATGAACAAAAACAGATCCAGAGACAGAGAAATATCGATCAGACTGTCAAACCTCAGAGGGAAGATAGGGGAGGGTGGGAGTAAGAGGGAGAGATCAACCCAAGGACTTGTATGCATGCATATAAGCTTAACCAAAGGACACAGACAACAGGGGGGTAAGGGTATTAGTCGGGGAGTGGGGGTTTGAGGAGGGTAATGGGTGGATAAGGACACATATATGATACCTTAGTCAATAAATTAAAAAAATAAAACAATAAATTAAGCCCCGACTTACTGCTGATTTCTGAGGTGTAAATACAATACTTTCATTGTGGCCCACCTCATGTTACCAATGATATATGATTAAACAGAGTTAGGACTAAATGCACCTTAATTCATTGTTATATAGTACTTCCACCATACCAATATAATTCTAATCAATTTTTACATACCGATGTAAAAATTCTCAAGAATATAAGACACAATAAAATGGAGTAAAATATATAGAAAGTGATGATATTTGAGTTCTTATTGCTTTTGCATTTAGTATAATTTATGAAGTTGTAAGTTTATATAATGTAATATTTCCTAATGATAAAGTTTAATAATTCCTAAAAATTTGACAAGTGATTTTTTGTAAGCTACTATAAAATTTATGAAAATTTAATGTGTTTCTTGTGAGTCATAATAAGCTTGTTTCAGCTCTTGGCAAAACATATATTTTCCACTGGTATTGTTAATTATCCAGTTGAGTTTGGCAAATGACTCAACAATTAAAGTTAAATATAAATACAGTTTTTAAAAAGCCTTTTAAGAAGTTATAATATTTTATTTATAAAACATTGACAGTGACTCCTAACAAGATCAGTTGCTTACATTCCTTTCATAGAATTACCTTTGAAACTCATAATGCATGTGGTGACTTTTATTGAAATATGTCAAAATAGGTATACATATTGTAATAGTGAGCCAATTAATTGACCTAATTATTAATAGTAAATATTGTGAAATATATATTGACATAAAATGCAGATTATAAGTTTCATGGATGTGGGCTGCATCTAAATTCTTATACAAGAACATGGATTATTCTTGGCAATTTGTATCTAAGATTATTATAGTCTATCATTATGATAATGTGTCATTAAGATTTAAACCACTTAATACAGGTAAAGTAATCATGAGGTTAATATATTAAGAACTTGGACCCACATAGCAATTATTGAGTAAATCCCAAAGTCAATGGATAAACAGATATGAATACAATAAAGAATATGTTAATGTGAAATCTTTGGGCCCATTGGTTGCTTTTAAATATATCTAAGCAATTCTCTAATTATTCAGGTGAAATTAACACAAAAAATTCTTTAGATATTCACTTCTTTTTCTTCTGCATTCCTATAAGACATTTGCTACTTAATTAGGATGACTGTGTGTGTCTGTGTCCAAAAGCCCCAGTTCATGTCACTGCTGGTTTGCACAGGTAGGTGTGACTTTCCAGAAATAGGAAGTCAGGAGTGAATAAATAGTGAATAAATGAGATGAACCCCAATAGCTTTTGAGGGGAGATAGACAAAGGGGAACCCCAACTCTGGGCAGAGACTTCCCCACAAATTGGACAGGCTTTTCACAAACTTTTTCTGGGACCAGCAAAGTGTGGTTGCCACGGGCCCCTCCAGCATGCTGGGGAGCTCCTCAGTTTGTGCCTACAGCAGGGATGGGGACATAACTGCTCACAAACTGGCCACATCTGGCAATCTGTACAAGTGTCCTCGGTAGTTATATTTAAATATTTATCTTATGTTTTAAAAAACAAATGTGAATATTTTCTCCCTAATTTAAATCACATTTCCCATAGGTGACTCTTGGGTTTAACCTTACCAGTAGGGTAGAATGCACTGCTTACATTTTCTCTGGGCTGGTTGGCCTGTCAGGAAGAGCTGGGAGCCCAGTGGTGGTGCTCTAGCAGAATTCTTTTTGAACCTGAATGAGCAGGAACAACAACTCTGTAGTCGAGGTGCTGTCATTCATACTTTATGATCCCAGGCCTCAAAGACACAGGTAGACTATATGTACAATAAACATAATTAATGAATTCACAGGGAGACTGGGCCCATCCCTCCTTGGCATTGTTAAACCTTCAGCTTCAATCACTGTGAAAAGCTTGATTGCTCAGTTCCCATGCCATAAGAGCAGTTCCCAGATTTAGTCTATCATAGTGAATCCTGTAGTTCTCTTTAATTGGTCTGTATATATGAATAATGCATAGTCCAGTTATTATAATAAGAGGTGTGACACTTAGAACCATTTTGTAGGAAGAGGGTCCAATTTCAGAACAAGTGACTGTTGGAAAATGATCCTGATTGCTAACCTCTTCCCACTCCCTTCCCCACCAGCGTGAAACAAAACACACCATAAAAATAAGATAATCACACACAAATATTGGCACTGGGGATACAAGCAGGGTTACTGCAACCTTGGAGTATCCATTTCACAGGGCACTTGCCACATTTCAACAAATTTCATTCAATGACTGAAATTGTTATTGTGACATGGATCTAATACAAATAGTAGCCAACACCAGAGACTCTTCTAAGTACATACCATACTACTTTTACTCATTTACTCCTCAAAACAACCCTAGCAAGTCGATACTATCTTCTCAAGTCAGAGCTCTGACCATCTGTAACCACAGGAAGGATGAGCTGTGCTCCAGTGCGTTGGGACACAGAGAGGCTTGGCGATGTAGCCTCAGTTGCCGTCCACATATAACAGAGCAATGGGTGCCAGTGCTCCTCACACGTGTTGGAAGAGGAGCGAGGAGGAAAGGGCCTTCCGGAGAAAGCAGTGTGAGCAGAGGCCTCAAGTGCTGCAAGACTGCAGAAGGAACGCCAGCAGCTGTCACTCTGTACATTCATCTTTTCTTTATTGTGATGAGAACAAATAACATGAGATCTACCCTCTTAAACTTTAACTGTGCAGTACAGTATTGCTATCTTTAAACACAATGTCGTAGGATTTATTCATTTTGCATAACTATAATTTTATACTCAATAATATTATTCCCCCTCCCACAACCCAGGGCAACCACCATTCTACTTTCTGTCTCATATAAGTGGACTCAGGCAATATTTTTCATTTTGTGACTGGTTTATTTCACTTAGCATAATGTGCTCAAGAGTTATCCATGTGGTTGCATAGGGCAGAATATGCTTTTTAAGGGTGAATAATATTCCACTGTATACCAAAACTTCTCTATCTGTGGATAGATATTGGTTTGTTGCCAAATAGAATTGCGAAGTGATCTAGCAATTCCACTCCTGGATATTTATTCAAAAGAACTGATATCAGGATCTTGAAAAGATAATGCACCCCTATGTTCACTGCAACTTCTGCACCTGCATTCTGGGAAGGAAGATTAGCCTCTTCATTGCCTTGCAAAGTGCTCAGCCACAGGAGCTGACACAAATACTTGGGGGGGGGGGTGTCATTTCAAAACATCATTGCTAGAACTTTGACACATACACACACAAAAACGTTTGAAAGCCAAGTGGACTTTGCCAAGGACTTAGAGCTGGGGCTTTAGGGAAGGATTATCTACATTATTCAAAGGCATCTCTGGTGTCTGGGCCTCACCCCAGGCCATGAGCCTTGCAGGACAGTGTCAGGAGCCAAAGTGAAGTGTGAATTCCAGCTCTCATTTAGGGCTGCCTCTGGCAAATGCTCCTGCATTGTAAACATCAGTGATAGGAACATGAGATATGAGACATTCTCTGGGGCTCTTCTGCTGAAGAGATGCATGATATGATTGCATGTTACAGAGGAATAAAATGCATAAGGCAAAGTGTCTCCCTGAGCTTACCTGCTCTTATGTGCCTTTCTTTTGTTATTCTTTTTTCTTGGTAAGCTGATTTTCATAGAAATGAGTAATTTATTCTCTTGACTTTGAATTTGTCAAGAGGGATATTACATTCCTTTGACAGTCCCAAAAGAAAAGAAGTGACATATTTGGTATTGAAACATTGCTTATGCTTCATTATCTGGAGGTTTTTCTCCCAGCACCTCTTCTTCTGTTTTTTGAGTATATGAAATCCCCGATGGTTTGACTGGGAACTGGAACAGATCTTACAAAGGGTTTGAGGGTGTAGAAATATTTCGGACTCATGAGAGGAGCAGACTAAACTTCATGCTGTGATCTCCCAGGGAGCAGAAGCCAGCATCTCCGGGAAGTCATTATTAGGAGAAAACTGGGCTCCTGCATCCTCTGACAACATGACATTGCAATTTTGACCAGCAGTGGGGAGTGGGGAGTGAAGGGACAGAGCCCTGCTCTGACCTCAGAGCTCCGCAGGAGCAGGTGAGCAGGTGCGTGGGGCTGGGAAGGTGCGTCTTTGTGACCCTGAAGGTCCAGGAGGCATGAGGCTGCTCTCAGGTTCTATTTAAACTTCTAAATAGCAGCCACAAAGGGCCACAAGGGAGGCTCAGATGGCTGTGGGTGTTCCCTGGGGAGGGAGTTTATTTTCCCTCAGACTCAGGCTTCCTGACGATCAGAGCTGCCAGTTAACCTGGGTCAGCTGACTGAGGATGAAAATGAGAAGCATGACCGTACACCAAGCACACCTCGGAAGGCTGGTCTTCTTTATCTTGGTCTTTATAAAGTCCTTCTTTATCTTGGTCTTTTGTTCAAGAGCTACCAGTGCCAAGTCTTTGTATGAGATTTCAGCCTCCCGCTTCCCACAGTAGGTCTGGGACTTCTCCACAGCTCCTTTTTCTTACCTTTATATATTGGGGGAGGGGTGGGGTGGTAGAAGGGTGTGTGCTCCATAGAGTGCAGGGGGTAGAGGCCAGGGCTGGCACTGGGACTAGACCCTGGCACAGGGAGAGGGTGGGGGCGGGGTGGGGTGGGGTGGGGTGGGCCAGGACATGCCTAGGGCCTGATGGTGGTCGTGGGGGCTGAGTGTGGGTGGCGGCTGCCTCCTGGCTCTTCCAGAGAGTCATGTGTCTGGGTCTCTGACTACTGAAGACAACTAGCAACACGCCCAGACTCGCTTGTGTACTTGCCTCTGAGGATAATGACGGCGTTTCTGAAGGGGCAGAGCCCTGCTCTGAACTCAGAGCTCCGCGGGAGCAGGTGAGCAGGTGCACGGGGCTGGGAAGGGGCGTTTCTGTGACCCTGAAGGTCCAGGAGGCATGCAGCTGCTCTCAGGCTCTATTCAAACTTCTAAATAGCAGCCAGCATTGGCCATTAGGCAGCCCTCTGAGGATGTATAAAATAAAATTAAACTGAGTCCTGAATGCTCTATACCTATCTGCCTCTGAGAGGATATCCTTGGATTTATTTATTATTGGAGTACCTCATAAGAAAAGCAGTATAAAATATAAGCAAATAAAGTGCTAATGTCCTCTAAAACATATGTATTCAATACAATTTATTAAAACACGGTTCTACACAGACATCTTTGTCTTTGGAAGGCACATGCTAGTTCTTAGCCTGTTCTCCAGTGTTTCAGTATAAAGTAGAATCGAAGTGGTTCAAAGCAAACACCCAAGGCCTATCTGTGGTAGTTTGGCATGGACGATCTAACTCCCAAATCCGACGGGAGCCAGGTGTCCTTCGCCAAATTGGCAGACCCAATGGCCCGCGATAGCCTGTGACTACAAAATCCAATGGAGGAATACAGCGCCCTTCTTTTCACATGTACTTTTTTATGTCAACATTTCGATCACTTAAGCTCTGTAATGAGTTTTTAGCCAAAGGGTGTACAGATGCAACATACTCTAATATAATTGCTTTTAAAAATCTTATTTATTTTATTTTGTGTATTTATAACATTTTTATGAGAAGGAAGTTTATGGGCCTCACAGAAGTCAAAGCGGTTCCCCTGCAAAGGCAGGCTAAGAACCCCAGTCCGGGGGCTGTCCATAATGGACACCAGTCACCACCACCCCTTAGGTCACTGCCTCCTCTCAGCCTTCGCCCCCTCCTCCAACCCAGGGGGCCTCAGCCCTGACACCTGGCCCTACGGAGGACATGCTCTCCCACTTCAACTCACCCAGTGCCTGACAGTGGGAACTGTCCCTTTCTGTCACGGGAACCTGTGTTCATACAGGAGCGCCCATTGGTCTTTGGTGCTAACACGTACTTGTCTGAGTATATGGATCACGCTTCTTGGAGGCTGAGCAGCCTTTAAGAATAGGGCCGCTGGGCTCACACAGCCAGACTGGGGGGGCTGGGTCTGATGGTGCGGCATCTTTTCTAGTCCTTCTTTATCTTGGTCTTTAGAAACCAGTAGCCCAGTCTCACCCATTGTGACAGTGCTGTCCAAGGAATCCTAGGCTGCCTCGTTTTTGTTGGAGTATTTTGTGTGTGTCTGTGTGTGTGTGTGTGTGTGTGAAGTGAAAAGGCAAATGTAAAATACAGTATATGTTCAGAAAAAAAGTGTGAGGAAAATCAAGTATTAATTAACTTTGTGGGATAGAATCAGGGATTTGAGCTTTTCTTTGCACATAGGGCATCACTCCCCCCAGCACCCCCCCTTCCCCCCAAAAAAGTATAGTGACCTTTCCCACCCACACTTGGGCTCTCAGCTATGCTGCAGGGAACACACCTTGACTGGGACGAGAGAGGAATGCCATTTTGTTAGGAGGTGCTTGCAAATGTCCTTCCATTTGTGCATTCAGACCTGAGGCCACTGTTGTATGGAGAAGCTGGAGCAGTAGGTCTGAGGACAGCAAGCTGTGAGTCAGAGATCTCCTGTGCTCTTTATTTGCTGAGTTACCCTAGGCCCGTTATTGGCCTCAGTTTCTTTATCTATAAAATGGGCTAATAGCAGACGTTTCCCTGCAGTCCTGTCCGCATCAGCTGGATGCAAAGCCTGAGAGGGGGTCTGGCTTTTCCCGCCTTTAATCTGCATGGTCTCCACTCATCCTGACCTTACAAGGTGGCACTTAGTGAGCTCTTGGTGTTTTGGTATTAAATTATAGATTTAAATGCTATTTCACAATCCTTTGCAGATGTGTGAAATTCTGTTCTTAGTAAAGGGCTATGGAGGGCCGTCCTTTGCTTCGGCTGGGACCAAGCCAGTTCACTGCTACATCTCACTGTTAATATTTTGACTGTTACTTAACACGTTTAACTGTTTGCTTATTTATAATTGACATTATTCCAGGGGCCTTGAGTTGTGTGGGTCTTTCTGAAATTCATGCTCTTCCTCCTGAGCTAAGAGGCCAGCTCTTTGACTTCATTCTACCTGGGTTATCTTTCACATCTCCACGCGGCAGGAGGGGCAATGTGTTGGTTCTGAGAAGTCCCTCACCAATCGACGTTTTTCACAACATGTTGCTGTGGAGGGGGCATCCCATTGGAGCTCAGCACGTGTTACCTCCTCCTTCCACCTTCCTGAGGTCTCCTCTGGATGGCAGTTCATGGCTTTGTTCAGAGTCTGTGCCAGCAGAAGCCAAGTGTGGTTTTCCTCATTACTATGGGAGTTTTTTCACCTACTCTTTTTTTTTTTTTCAAACTGAGAGCTCTTCAAACTGCAAATATTATGGGTGATAGTCTTTCTACAGTTTGGTGAAAGTGCAATGAGAAGATAGAGAAAACTGTGATTTAAGAACAAAGTAGTGAAAATCTTTGTCAAGAGGAACAGTTCCTTACTTCTGTTTTCTTTCCAGTTCTCTTTCCAGGCAGGTGCTTCTTAAAGACGCAGGTGTGTGTGTGTGTGTGTGTGTGTGTGTGTGTGTGTGTGTGTGTGTTCTTTCACACATGTGCACATGTATGCATAGAAAACAAAGAAACTGAAACCTCGAGGACTCCACTTCGAGGAAGTCTCTTTGCTATGGTTGATGCAGAGAAAAAAGAACCCCATCATCTCTCAACTTAAGTGTGTGTGTTTTTTTTCCACTTACAGAAGTCTAAATATTCGGCAGTTTGATGGTGATAATGATGCAGTAACTTTAAAAAAAAAATTCTTTGAACTTTTTAAAGCCCGTTTGTGTTTCCCTGACTGTTACTCATAGGCTGGGGTAGGGAAAATGCAGGCAGGCTGGTGCCTGCTTCTGGGTACTCAAGTTTGAGCAACAGTCTACCACACAAATCCAGCTCGTTTTTTATACCTGCATTTTCCTGGTAGTAGTGGCAAGAAGTGGAACAGGTTTTCTGGGTACATCTTGTTCTCCAGTCAAATAAATGATGTCCTCCCAGCCTTGTAAGTTTGAAATGAGCTCCCGGCACCGGCTCTGGGTCCAATGGGAGCTTCTTGTCTGTGTGGAAACAGCCAGCAGGACCCAGGACCCCAGGCAGCCCAGATCATTGTTCTGACCAGGCCCAGCTGCCGCCCATCGACCTGAGAGCCAGGAGAGGAAGGGCTGTTGCTGCCACGTGACTCTCTTGCTGCAGAGGGCAAGTGGCCCTTGGGCTCGCACGTCTCAGAACATGTGGTGCGATGCTCCGGGAAGAAGCTTTTGAAATGTCCTTGTGGCCAGGCCTGGCGGGCAAATGGCCAAGAGATGCTATCTGTATAACATCTGCTATCATCTCTGCTGTGTGGGAACTAATTAATGGCTGCGTTGGAATAATTAGGACTTTGCGCCATAGCACAACAGAAGCACACTTTGCTCCATTAAAACAAACATAATTACTGCAGTGCACGAATTCAAAGCCCCTTGTAACCACTTCAGAACCTGCAGCATTGGGGAAGGTTTCCATGCAAAGTGCTTTCTCCGGGTTCCACAGAACCAGCCCTCCTCTGGATGAGGGTCCCTCCTGGGATGGGGTGGCATGTCAGGGATGTTGGACTTTATATCTTCCTCTGTGCTCCCTAACACTTCCGTCAGACCTCTGTTGTAGCATTCGTTCACTCTTCTACTGGGTCGCATAGGAATTTTGTTTATCCTAAGCTGCTGGGTTTCTGGGGGCCAGCACTGTAACCTTGTCCACAGGCATTTATTTCTCTCACGCAGACGCTAGAACTAAAGCCTTCTGACCTGACACAAAGTATGCCTCGGTTTATTTATCCATCAATTACCACATCTGCCCCATCCACTTCCAGGATGGTTATAAACGGCAAATGAAGCCATGAGTATAAAAGTGATTGTAAGGCATTAAAATGACACACAAATCATAAAACTTCTGCAGTGAGCTGGTCAAGGCATGAATACTCTTTAACCAGATCTGCAAATCATTTGATTCAGTGTGTGCTCCTCATCAAGAAGTGACTGCACCACCACCACCACCACCACCACCACCAGACTGCTGAATATTTAGACTTCTGTAAACTGAAAATACTTTTGAGAAATACGTTTTGTCTTCATGGTAGCCAGGACAGCTCGAAAGAAGGACAGTCCTGTTACTAGAAACTCTAGCCTTCAGCTTCCCGAGATCATTCCTTTAGATCAGTGAGTGATCCGTGTGGTCTTTTTATCAATCAAATAGCCAATATTTATGGAACGCCTATAACGTGCCAGTTGATGCTGAAATATGAATGTGTAAGGGGGGAGTGGTGAATATAAGGCTTTCAAGTCTCTTAAGTCTACAAAACTGACAAATCGATGTCCAAGACAAAGTGATTGAGGACTCAAAGGATGAGAAGGTAATTCTTGCATACCTCTCTTATGTTCAATTTTTGGATTTTCTGGAAGAATATAGAGTTGGGGACGTGCCATAAAAGTACAACTTGATATATATACCTTGGAGAACAAATAGACTCTTAGCTGACAGAAGAAAGATGCATGAACTTGTAAGCAAATTCATTGAGAGTACTGATGTGAATCAGATTTTGGTATTTGCCTGAATATACCCAACCAACCATTTCTTTCCCATGTGGCTGTGCACCCCACTGTGTGTGTAAAGAGTATTCATGTTGACTGTCATTTGTAAGAATACCCAAGTCTTCAAGGAATTGCATTGCTCTGTGGGTAAAAGGGGAAATGGGAGGTAAATTCTTCACAAATATCAGCTCCTCATTGAAAAGTGAGGTAAATTATTCACAAATATCGGCTCTTCACAAATATCAGCTCCTCGTTGAAAAGTGAATTCTCTCATTCAGAATTTTAAACTTGTAGAGAAGGGCCTGAATAGATTTGGTTTTCTTTAGATTTTAACAGCACTCCTGGTGTGCTCTAACTTCCCCCAAATCCAGGCAACTTTCTTATTTTTTCCCTAAATTTATTTGAGAGAGAGAAACATCAATAAGCTGCCTCCTACTGGGGATGGATCCTGCAGTCCAGGCATGTGCCCTGATGGGGAATTGAACAGGACATTGTAGTGCACAGGATGATGCTCAACCAACTGAGCCACATCAGCCAGGGCCAGTCAACTTCTCCTATTCTCTGCAAATTGGATTTGGGGAGAGGTTAACAGCCATTTATTGATATAGGTTGCAGATGAATAAAGTATATTTTTTCCCTTAAGGAGCTCATGTTTTGAAGAATATATAGATACACTAACAGAAAGTTGTACTATAAAGGACTTTATATAGCAATGAAATGACAGGAGGGTATGCTAACATCTCACCAATGACACCAAAGAGAGTTTATTTAAAAAAAATATTTTATTGATATTTTTCAGAGAGGAAGGGAGAGAGATAGCTAGAAACATCGATCAATCGCCTCCTGCATATATCCCACTGGGGATGTGCCTGCAACTAAGGTGCATGCCCTTGACCAGAATTGAACCTGAAACCCTTTTCAGTCCATAGGCCAACGCTCTATCCATTGAGCCAAACTGGTTAGGGCCAGAGAGAGTTTCTTAAAGGAGACAAGGCCAGAAGCAAATCTGGTGTATGAGTAGGAGTTACTCATATGAAAAAATAAAACAGGGAATGCTAGGAAGAGGGAATAAGGTACTGTCCGTTCAAGTTGATAATTTGGGAGAAAATGTAGGGATTATGTATGGTAGTAGAAGTGTTTATGACATGAAAGATAAAGTGAAATGAGACTGGGGTTTGAGAGGCAGAAATTTACAAGATGGTGTTAAAAGTTTAAAATAATAAAGATGAAGATTTTAGAGGAAAATATATTCATGTAATGGCCAGGTCTGTGGTGTGGCATGTTTCTTGAGAGGGTAAGGTACCATGAAACTAGTGAAGGATGGATAGTCTACACAAGCATTTGTTACTCACGAGGGTAGAAGATCTTAATTCTGAGAATGTTTGGGAAAATTTTAGAGTCCGTTAGAGTCCATGAGTTTGGTTTGAAAACTTCATGTACCTGTCACTTTAATGGGGAATTATTATATGCCAGACAAGGCAATGAAATGAATTATGGTCCCTGGACTCAGTGAAATCAACATTGATAAATGAGTGCAATGCCATATGATGCTATGAGAGGTCTGGACAATGGGCTCTGGGCCAGACTTCTTGGCAGAGAACGGAAAAAATTTAGAGTGGAGGTGAAATTGATGTGAAGGGAAAGTAAGAATTTGTCAGGCAGGAAAACGTGAAAGGAAGGCTGAGGGAAGTGTGGAGGTGTGAGAGGCCTTGGGCCAGTCAGGTATGTGAGCTTAATGCAAAAGTGACTGGAAGAAACTCCAGAAATCCTTTATCATATTAAGATGTTCTAGTCTGTGCTAAGAATCTAGGCAACCTTTCAGAAGCACCAAAAGTGCAATAACTTCGACCTGCCCTGGACATTGTCCATTTCTAGGAATGTAACAGATACCTGTGAGGAAAGAAATACTTTTCTCAGTCAGTATAATTTTACCAGATAATATCTTATCCCATTGACCTACACATTCACAGCTTTTAAGAGTTAAAAATTTCTGGCTAGCCATGTACTAAATACTTATGAGTTTTGAAATCCTCAACATTATTACTTTACCTAGAAGCATTATCTTAGTATAATTCTTCAGTTGTCTACTCTTGCAGGGGGTCATCTTAGAAAACAAAATATATATGATAATTTAATTTTTAAGCTTCACAACGTAAGATATGTGACAGATTGTCATAACTTGTTCTAGCATTATCAATATAATGATCTCTCCGTGAATGAAACCAAACTTACTATGCATGTCAATTGGAGTCTACTTTTGTTCTCATTCTGAAGGTGTTAAACATACTCACATGTATAGAATTCATGTAAAGGCATTGAATCAGCTCTTACTCTTCTGTAAGCAAAGAAATACTTATCACAACTATTCCAGGGTGGGGGTGTCCATAGTTAACTCCTTCTTGTTCTCCAAGAGGCCATTTTCAATTTTGTTTGGTGATCAATGAATAGGATGCTACTGAAGCCCATGAAATGATGGGTAGAATAAAAACATTGACACTTGCACTTGATTTCATATTATATGTCATAGTTCATTAAGGCTGCATTAGACATTGGAGAGTTAACTCAGCCCCTCACTTTATATTGTTGAGTACTAAATGAAGTCACAATAACTTTCTAAAAATATTACCCTGAGTACACAAACTCTTTTCAGATCCAACACAAAAAAAGGGTTTCTAATAAAACCTTGGGATTCATTCATTCAGAAACTATTTATTAAATGTGTATATGTACAAAGCCAGGGAAGATATTGGGGAACAAGACTGGTAAGGTCTTGGATTTGCATTCTGGTAGAAGAAAATAAAAAGCATTAAGCATGTAGCAATTTTTTTTTTAAAAAGCATTACGTGGGAGCCATGGCCAACCCTTCCTCTATGGATAAATATATATAAAACTATCTTCCCTCATTAGCACTGAGATTGTTTAATGAAATAAATTTTAATGATAGTATTCTTGCATATATCTTCTATAGTTTTGATAGGTTAACTGAGAGCTATGTCTCCCATTTTATCACAGGAAAACTAATAGAAATTATTAAACATTCTTTGAGGATTTACACCTTTTGGAGAAAGCAGAGGGTTGGATTAAAGTATGTGTTAGAGCTCAGGTGGTGTGACTCAATGGCTGAGTGTCCACCCAAGAGCTAGGAAGGAGGTCACGGTTTTGTTTGATTCCTGGACAGGGCACATGCCTGGGTTGTGGGCTAGATCACCAGTACAGGGTGTGCAGGAGGCAGCCGATCAAATCAGTGACTCTCTCTCATCATTGATGTTTCTATCTCTCTCTACCTCCTCCTTCCTCTCTGAAATCGACTATATATATATATATATATATATATATATATATATATATACATATATATATATATATATATATATATATATATATATATATATATATAGTGTGTGTGTGTGTGTGTGTGTGTGTGTGTGTGTGTGTGTGTGTGTGTTTTAGAAGTGTGGGTCCCAGTCAAACTTTCTGATGTCATGCAGCAATCAGGAGGAGACACCTCTCAGAATAGCTGAAAGGTCCTTTAACAAAGAACCTCTGAGCACCAACATGTGTGTGAAGCTGTGGCAAGAGAGCTCAAGCAGCATTGAAATTCTGGGGCTTTGGAGGACGGAGGTGGAATGCTGACATACTCACTCTGCCCAAGGATGGCTGAAGTAGAAGGAAACAGATGGCCAGAGTCGGGGGCAGGTGGGCAGAGCTGAGCTGGAACCAGCAAACTCCCCGTGTCCACCATGGCCTCTGGGGAGAGGAGAGCTCCCAGGGCCCAGGGCCTCATGGGTGGGGCCGGTGGGGCAAGTCCCACCACCACCCCTGCCCTTGCACAGTCTCCCCTCCTCTGACTGCGCCTCACTTCTGGAGTCAGAGCAGCTTGCATGTGTCATCAAAGCCCCAGAACGGAGACTCCACCAAACCACTCCCTCCTCTCATCCCTCCTGCTGAAAACTGTAATCTCGCAGGCAGACAATGAAGATAGGACAACTATTCAGAAAAGCTCGTGGCTTTGGAGACTCAGGACATGTCCCAACTGCACCTGCAGGTTTTCTTTTCCTGGGCCGATGGGCACTGGCTGCGCTGCACCTGCCGCAGGCCAGCGCCTTGCCTTTCAGCCACATACCTGGAGCGGGGCGTGCAGGCCCCGGCCTGCTCCACATCCTGCTCTGCTGTGATGGTATCTGCTGCTCTCCATGAGCTGCTCAGCAGGCCCGCGCAGCCAGGCTGTTGCTCTTACCCCTGCCGTTTGGCTTTCTGTAATTATGTGGCTGTAAAAAGAGAAAGAAGCCCCAGCTTCGCTTCCCCTGGCTCCCTGCTACAGTCCATGATAAGACCTGGCTTGCCTTTATCCAGTTGGATACTGTCCATTTCTTTCCTTATTTTCCTATGGTTTTTAAGAAGCACAATGATCTGATATATATGGGCTCACGTTGTGTGTGATCTTGGGTGAAAATGAAACCAATCATTTATGGGAAAAGTGGCTAGTTGTTTTCTATCAAAGGTAACACAAACTTTTTGTAAAGCCAATGCTATTTCCTGTTGTACTTTGAACATTTTAATAATATTTTCCAAGCTCTCAAAGGCATTTATAGGGATGTGTTCATTCTGAAAGATAAGAGAGATACACTAAGAAGTAATCAGCAGTCCCAAACTCATAGGCCGTGAGCATGGATGAGAGGAGCAGCGATGGCTCCTTGTGGTCTGTGGTCTGCCTGTTTGAGCTCCATCAGTAAGGGTTGTATGTTGCTACTGTGATCGGTTGTTCAGTGCTGTAACAGTGAGAAGATATTGCTATGGATGAAGAAGCACTTTAGTGCCACTAACTTATCTGACCAAAACAGTGATTGAAAGACTCAGTGATGAAGTTTAACATCGTACTTCCTGCTTTTTTACTGGAATTTTTTACTTGGGCATTTGTACTTGCTTCAAATTTTGTGCAGGACGGAAGGAAAACTGTCCCTGGCAGGGATGGTTGGCAGTTGGGGACTGCCCAAGGAGGTTGGTGGTGCAGGGAGGGGAGGTAGTGAAAGTGCACTTCAGGTGAAGGGGGAGGGAGAAGAGGCAATAAGAGCCCATTGATTCAAATGCCCTGTCTCCTGACAACCTCTCACCCAGGGAACCGTGTGTGTTTGTGTGGCTGGGCCACATAACAGGGCGGTGTAGGCTGACCAGGGAGGAAGAGGTGAAAATAAACAAGAAAATGTGTATTTTAGAGGGAGAGATATTTTCTTTAGAGATTAAATCAAGGCCTGGGTACACAGCAAGCCACCAATTACTGAGGATGAGGGCCATACCATCCAGCATCCAAAGGATGCCAGTGATGTGTGGGTATGACATGCCATTGGGATTCCCGCCATGGCTTTGCTACTCCCCACGTTGCTCCTGAAGTTTCTGTGACTGTGCCCAGGTATGTGAATGCACCTGTGAATGACAGGCAGCTAGGAACACCTCATTTTCATGTGCATATTGGGGCAAAATCTCTTTTAAATATTAGATTTACTGGCGGGCCCTTATAACATTATCAGTTCCATTTCTTCCCAGTGTGTAAGCTCATGGTCTCCTCAGCCATCCATGCCTGCTGCTTCCTTAGGCCTCTTCTCATATTCTAATGAGGAAAACGAGGCATCCTATTGGTGGACTTCCAGTTTAGCAAGACCCTTCCTTATTAGGTTTTACCAAATTATTTCTGGCTGCAATAAAGACTTTTTCCAATTTTCAATTTTTCCCCCCTTTGGGTATGGGTACATTAGGTTAACATTTAAATGGAAACAGCTTCCCATTTTTGTTGATATTGTTCTTTTAGGACTGAGGCCAATTAAATCAAACCTGAGTTTTCATTTCTTCAGACTAATTAAGTGATTTCTTTTGCAATGTGTGATGTATGTGTAAAGTTTTTAATATATTTCATTTTATTGATTTTTTTTTCAGAGAGGAAGGGAGAGGGATAGAGAATTAGAAACATTGATGAAAGAGAAACATCAATTAGTTGCCTCCTGCACACTCTCCACTGGGGATGTGCCCGCAAACAAGATACATGCCCTTGACCGGAATCGAACCTTGGACCCTTCAGTCTGCAGACTGATGTTCTATCCACTAAGCCAAGCCAGTCAGGGCTGTTATGTGTAAAGTTTTTGCTGCACTTTGAGAGTCATGGCTGGTTGGTCTCTAGAACATCTAATGTCGAGTTTCTCACAAACACCTGTGTCACCGTAGGATCCAGTGAAAAGAGGGTTCTGACCCAGCAGGGCTGGTGGGACTTGAGACTCCACATTCCCGTGGGCTGGCGCTGCTCTACCGGCAGGACAGGGCGGAAGCTGCTCCGTGGCCAAATGAGCCGTCAGTCTGTCTGGATGTACCTTCCAGAGAAGGGAGCTAACTCTCTGTTGAAGCATGGACCCTCCACACAGTGGCCCCCCTCACCTGAAGATGAGGTGTATACTCTGTGCTCTTCTATCACGCCTGACTACCTCCACCAGCTACTTGCCATTGATGTGACAACCAGAAGGAATGGATGAACCCAAACCAGGGAACCCACTCCCGCCAGCTTTCTTATCCTCCCCCACCCCCAGGTTCCTCCAGCTGCACCATGTGCCATTGGAATGGGATGCCTGGGACACCACTGTGAGTAAGGAGACCCCTTCCTACTCCCTACAGAGCCCCAAGTCTGCTTTGTTTATTATTCCTGGAGCCTGTGCTTAGCTGTTTCCCGCTCCTGTCCATCAGAGCTGGTGTTTTCCTACAGCGAAGGTAAAACGCATCTCATTTTTGTTTTGTTGTTCTATGCACTGGCAATTCCTAGATAAGGGTGAGGCTCAAGCTGTCCTGCCTCTTCGCATCATTTAATCCCCCCCCCCCGCCCCGCCTTGCTTCTCCTCTTCTTTCCTCTCTACCGATTTCCCTCACACTTCCCTAGCTTGTTGTCTGTGAAAGGACAGCTGTAGGTGCTTCTCTATGGGCTCCTAGAGTGATTACAGCTGTAGTCCATATCATAGCAGGACTTTCATTGTTTACTTTTCAAGGTTATGGTTTCTTCTAAGCAGAGAAAAATGTAACAAATCAGTATGACCAGGTGGCGTTTGCATGGCCTAGCCTTCTTAGCTGTTGGCTGGAGCCAGCCAGTTTGCTCACTGCACCTGCAGCCTTCGTTATGGAGTGGAGTTCCTTCATCAATTGACCTTAAAGGTCCCAGTAGCCATTGGCCTGAAAGATGCAGTTCAGATCCCCAGAGTCCTATATCTGTTGCCTGTGATCCCAAGACTGTGTCCAGCTCACCTTTATTATCTGAGCCCTAAATGGGGTCTATAAGCTTCGGTGAAGTGATTAGAAATGGTCAACCATGCAAGAGTTCCTCTCCTTCAGGCAGAAGTTAGAAACTGAAACTGTACGCACGTGTCTGGAGACTCATGTGCAAAACTGCAAGTAAGTGCAAGACAGGTGGGACTGAGGAGTTCAGACAAGAGTTTCAGAGCAGGGAAAGTCCCACTGGGTGTACATTTGAGTTCATGTGGGGACACACACACACACACACACACACACACACACACACTTAAATTAAGATCAGACCAAAAATGCTTTAAAACTCACGTAGCAATAGATTGCCATTGAGTGGTTAGGTATAGATCTGGGAAAGGATTCCTTCGTAGTAGCCTGTACACTTCTAGCACACTATTTTTGTAAGGAGAAGATGATCACCCAATTGGGATTTCAATCTGATCAAGAGTCAGCATCCTATGAAAGTAAAGCATTTCATTCCTAGCTCTTCCTCGCTGAGCATTTTTGCAGGGAAGGTGTTTGCCTGGAATAATGAGGACTCTTAGTCATCTCCTCCCGGCAGCTGAACTGCACCTGTCTTGGCTCCTTCCAGGCATACCCGCGTAGGACGCTGATCCTTGGAGGAATTCCAGTTCTGCTCAGGAATTGCAGAAGACGGGCAGCCAGTGGCACGGCATGCTATTTGAATGCTGCAAGGGAGCATGATGTTACAGCTCCTTTTGAGAAGGTGACACTGACTAACAAAACAGGTCCAAAATCCAGAAATGCAGCCAAAGCGCACACATCTTTACATAGTTAATCAGCTCCTGTCATAATTATAAGAGCTAAGATACCATTCTAAGTACTTGCGATCTACTCACTTAAGTCTTCACAACCTTATGTGGTAGATATTTTTTTTAAATGTATTTCATTGATTTTCCACAGAGAGGAAGGGAGAGGGACAGAGAGCTAGAAACATCAATGAGAGAGAAACATCGACCAGCTGCCCCCTGCACACCCCCCCCACTGGGGATGTGCCCACAACCAATGTACATGCTCCTGATCGGAATCGAACCTGGGACCCTCCAGTCTGTAGACCGATGCTCTATCCACTGAGCCAAACCGGTTTCGGCTGTGGTAGATATTTTGATGACCTCCACAGTGCAGGGGCACAGAGTGGTCAAGGCACCTGTCTGGAGCCACACAGGCAGGTGGTGAGACCAGAGCAGAATCCTGTCTGGCTGCAGAGCCCACCTTTAACCCTGGCCATGCTGCCTCGCCAGGGCAAAGGCTTATGGGGGTGCTGGGTGCGCATGGATTCTGAAGAAGGGCAATTCTTTCCTGGCATGGTGCTGAGGATTTCTTGCTCAATAAATTTTCCAGAATATGCATGCGCTTGACCATGATGGATGCAGCTCTGAGGGCTGGGATTGGGCAAAGCAAAAGTCTTGGGGGCCCTCCAGCTCAGAAAAGCAATAGCAGCCTTGCTGAGGCAAAGGGGCAAGCGCGGCTGGGGGACAAGGACTGCCCCTACCCACCTGGAGCTGGGAGACAAAAGAATTTCACCACCGCTGGTTTCCTCTGTTTAAGGAACAAAAAGACCCAACACCCCCCAGCTCTCTCTGGTTCTGGGGTCCAGCCTTAAATTGTTCTGTATTATGATTTTATACTCTAACTTTTGCCTACCCCAAACCCCAGCCACCCCACACAGCAGGGCCCTCCCCTCTCAGTATTTGAGGGGATTTAATATCCTTGCATTCTTCTCTATGAATCAACAGGTCCTGACAGGGCATGTGGTTGGAGCAGCCGCCTGCGTGCCTCAGGCAGACTGAAGCAGGCCAAGAATGAAAGGGGGCGGCACGGGGCGGCCAGCATCCAGTCACCTGAGAAAGAAGGAATTCAACCTGGAATAATCCCTCACACTCCTCACATGGATGCGTCTCTCGCCACCCCGCCCAGATGCCCTGTGCCCTCCAGGAGCTCCGAAGGCCTGAATGTCAGAGGAAAGATCCAAGCACATATGTAGAGCCACCCCTCAGCAGGTGGCTTCATGGGACGCCTGGACCCGGGATAAGCTTGGGCAGCCACAGCTCCTCTTGTTCTGGTAGCTTCCTCTGTCGAGTCCTCAGCGATCCCTCCACACATCCTCATCCTCCTTTCCCTCTGGCCTCCCGCCAGATGTGATCTCTGGGCTGCGCCATCACCTCACTGTCTTCGGTTACTGCTTTGAAGGGGTCAGGTTGTTCGTGCTGTCTTCTTTAGTTTTTGTTTTGGGCCCTTCTTCATGGCCTAGTACTTCCTTTGCTGCCTCACTAGATCTTTTCCTTGTTTCACCATCAGTCACAGCACAGTCCCTCACCCTCATGCCATTCCTCCTTGTTCCTTTGCCCACAGCCATTGCCCTACAACTACTAAAGCCCTGAGTTAGATTCATAAAATAGAAAATGTCATCGTCCCCATATCTTGACCCCTCCATTCTCTAATAGTCTTTTTCTGAATGGGGGAGGGAGGAGTTCTTGACCAAGTATTGGGACCTTGGAAAGGACACATGGGCCTCTTTGTTTCTCCTGTTTCTAGCTGAACATGATAGTTGTTTATTTAAAAACTTCCTCTGATTACAGGTCATGAGAGGGATTAAGAGATCCTTTAACAAAGAACCTCTGAGCACCAACATGTATGTGAAACTGTGGATTCCTCTGATGTGCCAAGAGAGCTCAAGCAGCATTGGAATTCTGGGGCTTTGGAGCACGGAGGTGGAATGCTGACATACCCACTCTGCCAAGGATGGCTGAAGTAGAAGGAACAGATGGCCAGAGTGGGGGGCAGGTGGGCAGAGCTGAGTTGGAACCAGCAAACTCCCCGTGTCCACCATGGCCTCTGGGGAGAGGAGCGCCCTCCCAGGGCCCAGGGCCTCATGGGTGGGGCCAGTGGGGCAAGTCCCACCATCACCCCTGCCCTTGCACAGTCTCCCCTCCTCTGACTGCGCCTCACTTCTGGAGTCAGAGCAGCTTGCATGTGTCATCAAAGCCCCAGAACGGAGACTCCACCAAACCACTCCCTCCTCTCATCCCTCCTGCTGAAAACTGTAATCTCGCAGGCAGACAATGAAGATAGGACAACTATTCAGAAAAGCTCGTGGCTTTGGAGACTCAGGACATGTCCCAACTGCACCTGCAGGTTTTCTTTTCCTGGGCCGATGGGCACTGGCTGCGCTGCACCTGCCGCAGGCCAGCGCCTTGCCTTTCAGCCACATACCTGGAGCGGGGCGTGCAGGCCCCGGCCTGCTCCACATCCTGCTCTGCCGTGATGGTATCTGCTGCTCTCCATGAGCTGCTCAGCAGGCCCGCGCAGCCAGGCTGTTGCTCTTAAATCCGCCATTTGGTTTTCTGTAATTATATGTAAACGGAGAGAAAAGCACCCCACCCTTATCTCACTGACTTCGCTGTTTTCTTTTCTTCTTTTTAAGTGTTTTTATTGATTTGAGGGGGGGGGGGATATGGATGAGAGAGAAATATAAATCTATTGCCTACTGCCTGCCCCCTACTGGGGATCAAGCCTGAAACCTGGGCATGTGTCCTGACTCAGATTTGAACTGGCGACCTCTCAGGGCATGGGAAGATGCTCAACAAACTGAACCACACTGGACACATCTTAGCTGTTTTCTTTTTTAAAATTTATGGCATAAAACTTTGCCCCTACTCAGTTAATCTTTTTCTTTATTTCACATCCTCTTGACCTCTTTTTCTCTCCTGGTTCTCCTTTTCCTCCTCTTCTACCAACTTCCTGTCTCCTCCTCCTCCTCCTCCTTCTCCTCCTCCTCCTCCTTCTCCTCCTCCTCCTCTTCCTCCTCGTCCTCTTCCTCCTTCTTTTCCTTCTTCTTCTCCTCCTCCTCCCCACCCAAGACAACAGCACATCTGGTATCTTAGATTATGTGCTCCTTGCGTGAAGGGATTATGTCTTTTTTGCATATCGCTCTTGTCATTTACTATATAGCCTGCAGATGTTGGATGTTTTGGCATGTGCACAACATACATAAATCCACACACCATGATTTTTAGGGTTCTTGGAAATAAAAAGGGTGAGCCCACTTCCTAATGACTACTTCTTGGGGCTGCCGTATTCTTTTCTGCATTTATATGAATCAGAATAGAGTACCAAGTAGTATTTAGAAATCCCAAGAGGTAAACAGACTGTTTTGTACTTGGTTAAATTCACACAATCCAATTTAAGAACATAGCAAGTAAACCAGGGTCAGATGGATCTCACATGACTTGGATTCAAGTTAGTTTACTTAATGGGATTTTAGATTTTTATACTTTCTTACAAACCATGCCTTTTATTAATTTCTCTTTATTATTCCATTACCTTAGAGCCAGCATAACAAACACACCAAGGTCCTGAATGTGGTTAATCAGGACCATAGTCCTTAGTCCTATGGTGCCAATTGCTTTAGAATTATTGGTGTTTTCACAGAAGGAGAATTCAAGGAGCTCTAATGTGTCTGTTAAATGGGATAAACTACCATTTGTATGTATGTGACTTTGAGATGACAGAGAAGTGTGTGTGTGTGTGTGTGTGTGTGTGTGTGTGAGTGTGTGTGTTAATAGAGGTCATTTCACTAATACTAACTCTAAGTGTGTGTTAATAGAGGTCATTTCACTAATACTAACTCTAAGAGTGTAATTTTCATGAAAATTCTAGTTATGTTTACATTGGAGTTTTATCCTAGTTGTTTTAGAATAATTTCTATAAGTTCATTAGATTATTAAAGATATTTTTTAGAGATCCTTCTACTGCCTTTCACTGGCTGAGTAACTTGAGCAATATCATACATTTGGTCACATGAAAGGGCCCAGAAGCCAGAGTTTTTTATTTCTAGGTTGTTGGTGTCTTTAATCATTACTTAGGTGCCGCTAGTGAGAATGTAAGCATACTCCAAGACAGGGCACACATTTCCCTTGCTACTAACCTATGTATTTATATCAGAATTTACAAAATAGCCTCATTCAATTCTTACCAAAGCCCTGTGAGATGAAGGCAGGGAATAGGTACTGTTCCCATTGTACAGGAAGTGTGATTTTTGGAATGTTGTATAGACTATAAATAGGGTCACCATACATTATGTTTTTGTCTGGGGCAACCCCAAGTTGTGTTGTCCTCATGTAATTATTAGCATCAACTTTCTCTCAATATTATCTATTTGGATGGCAGATACTATGGTCCCTACCAATCTATAAATCACATTTCACTTGTATTAGGCTTTCAAAATTCATGTAGTCTGTGCAAGGCAATGTGATTGCTCATGATAATAAGAGACAATCAGAGCTACAACCTGGTTAAGGGCCTGCGCTGCAAACCCAAGATACAACTCTGCTAGTTGTACACCCTTAGGCTAATTACTGTCACCTAGTAAGTGCCATGTAATCATTTCCTGTGTTTGCTGCTTGATCACTAGCTTCTTCTCATTGGCATCTCCTTATTGTTCAGCTAGAAGTCTTTCTCTGATACTCCCAGATGCCCAAACATCCCTTTTCCTTTTTGATGAGGAGTCCAGCCCTTTTCACTCCTTCCCGAATGACATATGCCATTCCACTCATAAACCAGCAGTGACCTCAGTGTCTGTGGTTGGTTGACGCACGTTTGTCCCTGTGCTGACCTTAGAGTGATAGAGTCTGACAGCCTGGCTACTGTTCACAAATATCTGGACTCTTGGCAAGGCAAGGTTCCAGCCTAAGTGTCAGATTGATATTGGTATCAAGCATGCATGCGTTTACTTCCAAGTTGGACACTTCAAGTAAAGAAAAAAGAAATTCCAAAATTCCAAGGTGTTTCAGATGACAAAATTGCCTGGAAGAGAGTTGCCAATGGTCTCACTCACGTACATTTAAATTATATCGCACTACCAGGTAGTCTTGAAGGTGCAATTTGAAGATTCATCAGGAGCCTTGGAGCTTTAAATTACTCCAAGCCTCTGGGGGTATGCATGGCAAGAAGAATAAATAGTGCTATAGAAAAAGGTCTCTAACACTAGAACTAGATGAGGCCTGCTCTTGGCTTTGCTCTTTACCAGAGTGGGACATAGAGGAAGTCTCTTAGTTTTCCTAAACTCCATTTTTTTCCCTCCAATCTGTAGGATGGAGCTGTAAAGTAATATTTACGTTTACCTCTTAGGATAGTTGTGATAAATGAATGAAATGATGAATATAATATTTAGGATAATCCGGGAACAAAGGTGTTCATTGAATTTTTGTGTAATGTATTGTAGGGATTATGGGGATTGTTTTATTCTACTTTATGATTCTACTGCTGTATCTGAAGGATGCATTAAGGAATACTGGATCAAATGGTTTTAGTTAATCTTCTGGACTGGCCTATACTGTGGTGCTAACTCCTTCTACCAGGAGGTAGTGACTCAAACTCTAGGTGTCACTTGCAGAGAGAACTTGTAAGTCGTCTGCTGAAGTGCATGCCATGCTCTATCTTTAGGCTCCCTGCTGCCTGGCTTTAAGCTGTGGAGTCCCTTGGGCCACACAAAGACCTTGGAGATAGGAAGAAGCAACTCCAGTTAGGGAAAGACAGACTGCATTTCACAACATTTATTCAATGCCCTTTAAGTTGACAAATTTCTCACCCAGGGAGCTCTCTGTGAGTCTGGCTGGGCCACATAATAGGGGCAGTGTGGGATGACCATGCAGGAGAAGATGAAAATAAACAGGAGGATGTGTGTCTTAGAGGAAGAAATATATTCTTGACAGGTTAGGTAGGAGGCATGAGGTACACAGAAAGCCACAAATTACCAGTGATGGAACTGTGAGCAATTAACTACCGCATAAGGTAATGGCACTCTGATAAAGACATTTCAAAAGAAGAAGCATGTTTTGCTTCACATAGAATATTCTACTGTTAGACTTCCTTTCTTTTTTTGCTCTCCCTGTGAAACGGAGCAAGTTTCCATCAGATACATCTCATGAGAAGGAGGCTTTGATTGGCATGGCTGTATCCAGGCGGCTCCTCCTTCAATGGTAACAGGCTGGAAATACTTCAAGAGATCGTTTGCTTTACTCTAACAGAAAGGGTGGCTGCAATATCAGAAAAGATAAATATTTTACTTCTACCTCCTTTTTTGAACTATTACCAACCAACCCTGACAATTTGATAAACTGTAATTAACACATTCATGGATTAAAGATTTATTTTATTGTGTATCTTTCATAGTCTCACCACGTCAAATGCAATTCCCACCCTTTCTTTGCCATACTTGGTGAGAATTAATCATCAGTTCTGGATGACTACGGGGAATTAGAGGCAGATTCGGTGAGGAAATGGACCCAGTTCGATAAAATGCACTAGGAAAAATGGACAACCTAAGAAGCAGCTCAGACATTACTGTCTTTTTAGTTTCATAGTATATTTAATTCTCTTTAATAATATTCTTTAATTAAAAACTATATAGCTTTTTGGGGGCAGCAGGGGAGAAGAAGGCAGGAGAGGGACTGTCACTGTGATCTAAACAGTGGTAAGAGATGACAGAACTGTCACACAGGATAGAGTTTTATCATATAATATGAACAAGGTGAGGGCAGAACAACTGACCAAGAATATTTTAACCCTCATGGCTTGGCACAAAGTAGGAACTTAGTGAATGTTTTGGATGACTTTATAATGCAAGCAATTGCTGGTTTGGCTTCTTACAAGTGCAATCTTGCACCCAAAGTTACTTACAGGTTAAGAATGCAGGACTACCAGAATGCAGTGGAAATTTTAAAATCTTGTCCTTTAAACAACAACAACAAAAAATACTTGATAGTTTCTCAAACAGAATCTCTCCTAGATGCTTGCAGGGCAGAGGAGCATCTCTCCCAAATGGGCCTGGCCTGCTTTCTGCTCCTCTTTGCAAAGCACTGGGAGGAGACAGGGAAGCCAAAGGGTTGAGAAGTCAGTGAGAGGAAGGTTACACTCAACCTTCCAAATGACACTTGTTCATCCATCATCCTAAGGCGTAGCACTGAAGGCAGGCAAACACAGGGCTGAGAAACACTGGCTGTACCTTGAGGGACCAGGACTCAGGACAAGTGTGGCAGCAGGAGGCAAGGGAGTGTCAGAGCTCAGAGTGAGAGGGAAGAAATCTCTTCCTCAAAGGTACTCTGTACTCCAGTGACCCTGCCATTAAGGTGAGTAAAATTTCAGTGTTAAAAATCAATTATGCATTCTACCGTAGTAAAATTAAGAGGATCCAGAAATCTAGATATACTAGCAGAAGGAAATGATTTGGGCAGATTATGATGAGGAACAGCCAAGGGGTGTGGCTATAATATACAGGAAAGCCTGTGAATAGAGCCTGTGAGATCTTATGGTCAAGTACTGACATCATCTTAGGTTTCACTTAAATTATTTAGATTTTTAAAAGATATATATATTAGTTAAAACTATATATATAGTTTTAAATAATATGTAATAAAACAGGGTTATTCACTTGGAAATTGATTTTTTAATCAAACTATAATAAAAAGTTTAGGTACAGATGTATAAGATTAGTTCTTTAAATGATACATTAAAATCATGGCCAATTATGGTCCCTGACATTAGCAAGAGAAGTTCAAAGAAAGTGCAACCACATGGAAAGGAATCAGCCTCTCATGCATCGGGCACAGCAGGCCTTTCTGGAGGGTAATCTGGCAACATGTGCTACAAATCTCAACCTTATACTGGCCTCCAACTCAACATTCCTCTATTTATAATCTTACGCCAAGTAAGTAACCAATAAAGCATGTGAGAAGATTTGTCTATAAGAATAGTTCATTTCAGAAATTATTTATAATGGCAAGAATGTGTGAACAAACACATGTCAGTGGCAGGGAAGTGGGTTAGTGAGCCTGTAGTGATGGGACACCAGGCAGCCATTACAAGTGAGGCTGTATTTAGTGTCCTAAGAATA
Organism: Pipistrellus hanaki; assembly: GCF_964339955.1. NCBI lineage: Eukaryota > Metazoa > Chordata > Mammalia > Chiroptera > Vespertilionidae > Pipistrellus > Pipistrellus hanaki. Next base: position 8,368,842 of record NC_140519.1, read on the forward strand.
TATTCATGAGAAAGTGGTGCACAAAACCAGCAGCTTACAAATGAGCATTTTCAAACATGATATGATCACCTAAAAATATATAGGGTGCCTTAAGAGGACCTGAAAGAATCTCCCAGGATATTAATGAATAATTTAATTTCATTGAATTTCTTAAACTTCTGAAGTATTCTTCAGGTAATCTCTATTACTTTGTAATCAGAAAAATCTAAAATTTTGAGAAAATACTTGGACAGTAAAATGCCATTATTTCTTGGAATTGCTTATTCCACTTATTTTTAACTGTCCATTTTTAATACAGTGTATCTTTTGCTTCACCTTATATAGTAAAAGGTATTTAATATCCAAGAAGCTTCTAAATATTTCCATATTGACAGAAGATATAATTGCTGCTTGTGCATGTTTACTAAAAAGATAGACAGTAACTTAAAAAGCATAACTAGGCCCGTCTTTTCATGCTTCATTCCATAGGAACCTGCTGGATGGCAGGGGGCAGAGGGGAAATCAGATCCCCTTATAAGGGAGGCTGCAAGGGGAATCCAAGGCAGTGACAGGGACAGAGTAGAGCTGATGTAGGAAAGAGAGGGAGTCAGAACAGGCTTGCCAACTGAGGGCAATGGCAGGGGGAGGGGGCAACTGGGATGACTCCAGAAATAAACTGAAAGCTGTGCCCATGCATCATTCATAACACTCAAGAAACAGCACTTTCCTCTTCCTCTGCTTGCCAGGAGTTTGGATTTATCTTGTTGTACTTTGTACTTTTCAACCCACAGTATTTATTGAGAGCCGTTTTGTGCAGAGGACTGTACCAGCTGTTATGACAGATATAAAGATGAGTATGATGAGACCCCCACGCCCTCAGATACTTATAATTTAGTCAGGTTGAATAACAAAACCTCAAACAATAATAGAGATCATATTAAATAGGCTACACATTTCTTTCTTCTCTTTAATTCTCCCTCAGTGCCTACCAGAACGGTATTTAAATGTTAAATTCCAGTGTCTTTTGATACCATCTTAATTATTAACTGCACCAAAAACATTCAGTAGTTTCTATGATTTTTAATTTTATTATATCTAGCATTTTTCTGACATGAAGAATATTTGCCTTAATAATTGCCTTCTATGATTCAAGATTATATAATTTCACTATTCATTTCATTAATACAAACTTTCCCAATAGTTATGTGCTTCAACATACGTCAAGGTATAAAATACCTCTAGCAATGTTAAACCCAAACCCAACAACATCGAATAAGAAACTTGTCTTACATCCCTTTTACTTGGTTCTTACACCAAAGTTGAATGATATATGTAAATGGACACCACTCCCCACCCAAACACACATTCAATATCATTTTTCTAAGTATAAAAAATATATATACAATACATATACACCTTTTTTTATACAAAACAGACATTTAGTTATTCATTTAATCAATGAATTCATTTGGATCTTTAAATACATGGGCTTCAAATTCCATTTGGCTCTGTAAAATAAAAGTGCTAAAATTAGTACAGACTTACAAAAAAGGAAGAACAAAACAAGATATTTCATATGTCTCCTTTGAAGAGACACGAGATAACAACAATAAGAACTTGTGATGGTCATGCATTTTCTGTTCACTTACAGATGGTGACAGTACAGACTATATTCCAAGTATAATATTTAGTGTGGGACTAAAAAAAGTTTTAGTAGTGAGGGAAGAGGCTGAAGATGTAGGGTAAAAATAAAGCTTAATGATGAAGTAGTTCTTGAGAAGATGTAAGGGGCTAGAACTAGATAGACACAAAACTTTCCATCAGGCACTTCTGAGATCTATCCTTTCAGCCATCCATCCATCCATCCATCCATTCACTGCACATGGTACCTACCATGTGCTATGCACAGTATATGGGGAAATATGGTAGAAATAAGGCCAAGTTCCCATTCTCAGGGAGCTTATATCTATATGGTGACACACACAATAAGTATTTGAGTAGACATAGTCTAGTAATGATAAAAAAAAACTATTAAGTAAAAACAAGTAAGATTACAGGATAAAGGAATGGGGGAGTAGTTAAGACGGTCAATGGCATTTGAGCATAATGAGGAAATGGCACTTGAATAGAGACTGAATGAGATCACAGTCTGAGGCATGTGAAGGTCTGTGGAAAGGATGTGTTAGACAGAAACTATAGTAATGGGAAAAGGAACTAGGGAGGAACAGTGAGGTAGCTGGGAGAGATCCAGGGGTTAGAGAGATTGAAGGAGAATGAGAGAGGTGGTTGGAGAGAGAGAGAAAGGGGCAACTGTATAAGACTCCAGAATCCATTGAGGGGTTTTGAGCTAGAAAGCAGCATGATAGCATTTGTGTTTTTAAGTATACAGGATATTGTGAAGAATATCAGTACAGGGACAACAGTAGAAGCAAGAAGGCTAATGATCTAGGGGTGGATGCTGGCAACTTGATTTAGGTTTGTGGTCAATTGACCTGTGGTAAAGAGGTTATATTCAAGGATACATTTTGAAGGAACAGCTAACGGTGCTATTGGAGAAAAATTAAGGATGTCTCCTAGGTTTTTGATTGATCAATTGAATGTATGGAATGTCATTTATTGAGACAGAGAAGATGGGGAGGGGACAATTTGTGGGGAAACCAAGAATTTATTGAGATTATCTATTAGACATGTTGAGTAGGCAGCTGGATATAATAGACTAGAGACTGGGGGAAGGTATATTGTAATATTTATACACCAAATCATTCCACCTGCTTAAAAATTTCCAATGAATTCTCATGCACTCAAGGCAAAATCCAAACTCCACGCTCCCTTGGGATTGGCCCTTCTATGCATCTCCAGCATCATCACTCATCACCAGTTTCATACCACACTAAATACTCTTTGAATAGAGATTCATTTCTCACTCTTGCGCTCAGCATGCCTTTCCTTTGCTTAGATTATTCATTATCCGTCCCCATTTTGACCTAGCTGACTATTGTGTCCTTGAAACCTAGCCTTTCTTATCTCACCAGCCATTTACCAGTCATTTGATACATCTGGTTTTGATGTGCTCTTCATGCCCACCACAATATGCTATGTAGAAACAATTATTGAAGCTTAATGTAGACCAGAAGCACATATGAAAGGCTTAATCAAAGTGCTCAAGGGTTAATCTTCTTAAGGAATGTCAACAAGAAAATAATTACTCAACATTGTGATAAGAATTATTATGGACTCTAGAACCAAGATACTCCATAATTATTGCTTGAACTTGGACAAGTAGGCTAAACTCTTCAAGCCTCAGTTTCCTTATCTGCAAAATGAGAATAATAATACTAACTACTTCATAGGGTTGATAAGGGAATTAAATGAGCTGATTTGGGCCACAGGGCTTATAATAGTGGCTGGCATAGATGAGACCTGTATAAATCATTGACTATTATTATAATAATACTTACCACACTGTTGAGTAATTATTTTCTTGTTGAAGTTCCCCTTAAAAATATTAACCCTTGAGCACTTGGATTAAGCCTTTCCTATGTGCTTCTGGTCCACATTAAGCTTCAATAATTGTTTCTACATAAATGAATGAGTTAATGAGTAAACAAACAATAGCATTGGGCCACAACAGCACTATAAAATGACCCATCAAGTTCTTCTTCAGTGGGCTTTCTCTATTTAAAAGCTATTCCCTGTGGGTGAAGGTTATTTGTTTGATCCATCACTCACCAAACCAAGAAGACTTGGGTTGTTGATCCTACATTATATTTTGGTCACTGCTAAGTAAAAAACAATATATTTCTTCCTTTTTAAAGTACCTACCCTAAGATGTGTTTTATTGATTTTATAGAAAGAAAGGGGGGGAGAGAGAGAGGGAGGGAGGGAGGAGAGAGAGAGAGAGAGAGAGAGAGAGAGAGAGAGAGAGAGAGAGAGAGAGAGAAGAGAAACATTGGTTGGTTGCTTCCTTCACATGCTCCAACCAAGGGTGGGGCCATAATCCAGGTATGTGTCCTGACTGGGAATTAAACCTGCAGACTTTTAGTGCACTGAATGGTGCTTCAACCCCCTGGCCAGTGTAACAATAGCTTCCTTTACCTTTGGATCAGGTAGACATGGTCCAAAAGCTTCCAGTAGAAGAGTTTCTTCTCTCACAGCTTGTTCATAGTCTGAAAAGGACAGTTTTCCATCATGATCATTATCCTAGGAGTGACCAGCCATATATTAGTCAACATGTAAAATACTTAATGCAAATACAACTGTCCTTTCATGGTCAAGTGTTAATGGAAAAAAGATTCTAGAAAAATTAGACTAATTAAATTGTAATGAACTATCAATATTATTTTTTTCATAAAGCACAATTCAAGTGTTTGATTTCACTAAGCAGAAAACTGATAGTTACTATCATTTGAATTATTATTTTTATCCCACTACTAGTCTTTACATTTTAATATAAAACTTTAAATTATACGTATTTACCATTTTCTTAAGTGTTATTTCAACCAAATCTTTGATTCCTTCATCAGGGTCTTCTTCAGATGGCTGTTTAAGAAGGCTGTTCTTTAGCATGTGGAACATTTCCTCCTTTGAAATGAATCCATCGCCATTCAAATCAAACACTTCAAAGCAATCTTTTAAAAAATAGCCAATTAGGAATTTGATATTATCCTTAAGGTAACATTTGCTCTGATAAAGTTTTTAACACCAAGTTCTATATTGATGTTCTTACCAATGTCATGGGCCTTAACACAATCTAATTTCCATAATAAATGCTTAATGTTCACTTGTTGAATATATGCATCAGTCCTTAGAAAAATTTTCATTACAATCAGCTATGGAAAAGCATGACAAGAAACAATATGTTGGCATAATACTCTCCAGGTATTATGCTGAGTGAAATAAGCCAGTCAGAAAAAAGACAAGTATCACATGATCTCACTTATATGTGGAATCTAATGAACAAAATGAATTGATGAACAAAATAGATCCAGAGACGTAGAAGCATGAACAGACTGAGGATCCTCAGAGGGAAATGGGAAGAGGGGGGAGGGGATAAGTGATTAACCAAAGAACTTATATACATATTATGGGTATGTGTATAATGCATGGTCACAGACATGATGTGGTGAATGCCTGGGAGGGGGAGATTGAATTATGGAGGGGGTCAAAACAAGGGACATCTGTAATACTTTTAACAATAATATAAATTTAAAAAAAAGAAAATTAAGATAAAAAGAAGCAATAAGCTGAAGCTGGTTTGGCTCAGTGGTAGAGCATCGGTCTGGGGACTGAAAGGTCCCAGGTTCGATTCCGGTCAAGGGCATGTACACTGGTTGCGGGCACATTCCTGGTAGGGGGTGTGCAGGAGGCAGCTAGTCGATGTTTCTCTCTCATCGATGTTTCTAGCTCTCTATCTCTCTCCCATCCTCTCTGTAAAAAAATCAATAAAATATATATATATATTTTAAAAGAAGCAATAAGTTGAAATTTTTCATCTTGAAACTCTTGGAAAACTGATTGACATTAATTCTTTTATTTTTATTTAAAATTTTTAATGTTGACATAATTCTTAAACAGAGTTCATCAAAATTAAGAATTTACTAAGAATCAGAGCACTAGAATCAATATCCCCTACTTTTATGGTTATAATTCAAGTACTTAAATATGCAAAAACATAATCTTAAGACCTATAATGTAAATGTATACATGCATGATTAGCTTCTGTTACATGTGCCTATATAGACTTGCTTGACATGAATTACTCTTCAAAAATCTTGATTTTCCTTTAATTATTTTTTTTTCAACATTTAGCATTGACTTGAATTTGTTCCATAAAAGAGGCTAATGGGAATTCAAATCAACCAACCAACCTACTTCACTGGTTGGATTAGAAGAAATAAATTTAAAATGTTTTAGATATGTTAGTCATAATGTGCAAACCAGTAGGATAACCTGAAATCTTACATTTCATTTTTTCTTCCAAAGTTCCTCGAAGAAACAGTGATAATCCGTATACCCACTCTGATACACTTACATTACCATCATTGTCTTTATCAAAACCTCGGAATACTAAAAAGAAAAAGAAGGGCAATATAATACTTGTGCTGCATTTTTAATCTCAGTAATGTATCTACATTGGTACTACATTAAACAAAACTTCAGGATTATATGGTTCAACATTCCCATTTGACAAAGGAAGAAATAACTTTCACATTTTCTCCTCATATTTTGAGGGAACAAAGCAAATTCTGAATATCTAAATTTGTTAACTAATTATTAACATGCAACTGTGTTGGTATATTAAATATGTTGCTGTATTAACATAAAATATATAATTTGAACTTTTGTTACTCAACAAATGTAATGCTTTATTACATGGTAGACCGGACTATATCTTAATTCTTATTGAAATACTTTCAATGATGTAAATAAACTTAAATGTCCTTTTAAAACTATTCTTCTTTTTATATTTACTAAGTAAAAATAGAAATATTTTAGGTTTCCTGTTATAAGGTAAGGAAAACCTAATTATTCAGGCTGACTTTGTCCACTTCTTAAATACACAAAATAGAATGGATACTATTTCCATTCCTATGATACTTAAATTTTTTAAAAAATTTATTGGTATTACATTGTTTAACACAATTATATGGGTGCAAGGTATATAATTCTGTAATACATTATCTATATTGTGTGTTTACACCCCCAGTCATGTCTTTTTTCTTCACCATTTATCCCCCCTTTTCCATCTCTTTGCTCCCTCACTCTCATTTGCCTCTCCTATGATCTTTTTCGTGAATATGAAGATTTAAATGTTATATTCGAGTGAAATTGGGGATATAGAACATAAGGTTCTTACAAACAGTAAGTACAACTCCATACTTTTTTCAGTTATGGCTGGATTTGTATTTCTCCTTACCTCTGTCCATAATCATGTCATCTGTCATTCCAAATGTCACATGCAAGATGTTTCGAAATGCATTACGATCCAGTCCATTGACCGTGCCTTGTCGCTCTGTTATATCTCCCACCAAGTTATAGTAAAGTCTTATAAGACAATTCACTTCAAATTTATTAACTGTGGGAAAATAAAGTTAAGATGTAACAAAAATGTGTTTTAATCTTTAATTTCTAACTTAAACTTTGCATTAATTAATTTATAGACTAACATTTTAAAGCCATCAAATATGTAGTTGTCAACAATCCTGTAATATTTTTTAATCCTTGTCTGAAGTTATGTTTTTATTAATTTGAGAGAGATAGAGAGAATGAAAGAGAGAGAGAGAGAGAGAGAGAGAGAGAGAGAGAGAGAGAGAGAGAGAGAGAGAGAGAGAGAGAGAGATTGCCTCCCCTACACATCCTGGACCTGGAATCAACCCTGCCAGGGCAGAAGACAGTTCTGTTTTGAGATTCATGATCCTTAAGTCAATAGAAGATGGTTACTACAGAGGATTTTCCACTAAAAGGAGAGAAAAAGCCTTCCCTCCAATATTAAATAGATGCAGGTTTAGTCACACTTAGGAAAAAAGAAAATAGTATCAGTCAAGTTACCCGAATAATGATTGTGAGGTCCAATCCTAAACTTTAAAAGGCAGCAGAGATATGATTCAAAGTAAGTATGGTAATGTTTAATTATGCTAACTTTCCTCGCATTTTGATTATAGGCACTCATGAGACTTGTAATTAAGCATTCCCCTGGAAATAGATACCAGGCTCCTGAAAGTCAGGAAACAATTTTTATTTTATATTAGCCTTAGTAATTGAGATTTTGGAAATAAAAATCACCCATTTTCCAATAGAAAAGTGTTTAAGCATATTTTATCATTTTTGTAGCTCTTATTGCAGATGATATGAAGTTAACATGCAATTATTCAGCAGTACTTCGAATGCAGGCAATTTTTATTGAAAGGATACGCACACACATTCATATTTGTCAACACACATCATTGTATAAAGGGTGGTGTTTTTAAAGACTCAGACAATTATCTGTGTTCCAATCCCCATATCAGATATGTTAAGTGGAAGGGTTATTGTCTAGCATTAAGAACAAAAAAGTGAGTTTAAATATGAATTAGAGGCAGAAGATGGGGGTGAGTTTATTTCAAAACAAGACAGAGTATTTTTTTTAAAAAAAAACAACACAAGGACAAAACCTGTGTGCATGTAAAAGAAGACAGAACATAGAAATGGAGAAATCACATCTAATCTCACAGTTGAGGACAGGCCTGCATGTGATTTCTGGTTTGGGATACCAAAATGTAAGAGGGGTATTAAAAATTTTTTAAGAAATTATTTAGTAAATAAATTAAATAATGGACAAGTGTATAATGCTTATAATTTTTAAAAGAGCTGTTAGTTGCAGTAGTGGAATATCAGTTTGTCAAAAAATTAAACACAGAAATTCTGTATAATTCAGTGATTCCACTTCTGGGTATATACCCAGAAAACTGAAAAAAGGGGCTCAAATACTTGTACACCAAGCATGTCAAACTCAAAGGCTCACACGGGCCAAATAAACAAGGTTTAAGCTTATGCGGGCCGCAAAAAAACAAAAGCTTTAATTTTCACAGAAACATAGGTTTATTTCTATAGAGACATGCTGAATACAAAGGGCTGAAATAAATAATCATTAACATAAAATAATGGAATATTTTAATAAAAAATAATATTTTTTCTTGAACATTAACTTACCAGACACTGAATAACTGCACAAATTATTAAGCGTAATGCATATAAACCTATTTTTCTTGTTCTCCAAAGCGAAATATTTCCTGTTGCACACACCAAACAAGTTAGTCCAAGGCTAATGACGTGGCAATCGGCTGCTAAAATATTCACTGCTGGTATTAGTGGAGAGAAATGGTGCACCTGTGTTTCAGGTGCGTAAGGGAAATGAATGCAACACGGTTACAGTAATCAGTCATTAGCGGATGTTGTAGTTCATTATTATAATTATGTATAACAGGATATTGTAAAAATTAAGTTAAGAAATTTTTATTAAAACATTTCTTACATTTTGTTATATTGGTTGGGCCGCAATAAATATTTGTTGTGGGCACATGTGGCCCATGGGCTGCAAGTTTGACATGATTATTGTACCTCAATGCTCATAGCAACATTATTCACAGTAGCCAAAAGTGGAAGCAATCAAGTGTCCACTGGTGAATGAATGGTTAAACAAAATATAGTACCATGTTTCCCCGAAAATAAGACATCCTCCAAAAATAAGACCTACTTACAGGTTTCCTTCTGAGTGAAATATAAGGCATCCCCTGAAAAAAAGGCCCCCTAGGCTAAACATGAGAGATTTGGTCCACTGATTCTTAAAGAAATGGAGTCACAAGAAATTCACCAGGAAATTCAGAATTTGGATTGTTATGATGATGTTCCAGAAGATGATGACATGAATGTCATTGAATAAATGAGTAAATTCTTGATACTGTAGGATTCACAGTTTGTCTGGTTTGTGTTGACAACTACCGTACTACTGTACCATATACAGGTAATAAATTTCCTTTGTTTTCATTTAACAATAAATGTGTACCGTATTCTTCTTCATGGAAAAATAAGACATCCCCTGAAAATAAGACCTAGAGCATCTTTGGGAACAAAAATTAACATAAGACACTGTCTTATTTTCAGGGAAACAGGATAAATGCATACTAGGGATGATTATTTGGTTTTATAAAGGAAGGAGATTTTGGCACATGCTATCGCATGAATGAAACTTGAAAACATTATGATGAGTGAAATAAGCCAAACAAAAGAGAACAAATACTCTATGATTCACTTATATGATATACCTGGAGTGGTGAAATAAATAGAGACAGAAAGTACAATAGAATGGTAGTTGCCAGCGGTTTTGGGAAGGGGAAAATGGGGAGTTATACTATAATGGATATAGAGTTTCAGTTGGGAAAGATGAAAATGTTCTGGAGATTAATGGTGGTAACAGTTGTGCAACAATTTAAATAAACTTAATACACAGAGCTTATAATTAAAATGCTTAAAATAGTAAAATTTAAACACGATTTAAAAATTTTTTTTAAGGAAAAAGGCTGTTGGCTAGTTGGGAAAGAAAAGACTGCATAATGAATGACTACACAACATCTCATTTGCTAAGCATTTTATGTTTCATCTTTTCCATCTCTGCTAAAATGAAGTTTATAGAATAATTAGCTTAATTTATTACCCAAGGATCCAAGATTAGCCATAAGAAAACTTTCCTTGCTGAAATGTTCCTTAAGTTCTAGAATACAATACTAAATACAATTAAGAAAAATTCAAGGATGGGCTTTCATTTTTTTGGATTGGTTTGATTTTTCTTCAGATCATATCTGTAGAATTGCAGATTAACTATATGACCACTGAAGATACTTTCTTCTTCTCTGATTCCACAAAATTTATCCATTTAATCCTAGTGGGATTATCATCTGCCAACTGAAAGGAAATATAACTTTAGGAAAGGTCCTCTGTTTAAAGGAATTTAAAATTATTATAATGTCAATGACCTGAAACTCTTTCTATAGAATTTAACTAATAATTATCAAGGTTTTCCAGGCTCACTTTAAAATGTTTATGTAAGTATAAAAAGCAAAAGAGTTTCTCTTGCCATGTATTCCTTTATTTTTTTTTAATTTTTTAAAAATATATTTTATTGATTTTGTACAGAGAGGAAGAGAGAGAGATAGAGAGTTAGAAACATCGATGAGAGAGAGTCATCGATCAGCCGGAATCGAACCCGGGACCTTTCAGTCCCCAAGCTGACGCTCTATCCATTGAGCCAAACCGGTTTCGGCAATGTGTTCCTTTATATTTTAATACTCACCTCTTAATTATTTACAGAAAGTCTATTTGCAAATTTACTGAGCACCGAGTACATTAAAATCAGCATTGTATATTGAAATTATTGCATTTCTTATTCAAAGTGTTTACCAAATGTTTTAGAAGGCGTGGTCTTCTCCCAGAAGTGGAAGTATTAATATTTTAAGAAAAACAACAGCAGATTATAATAACCATAATAATGCCTTAAATGAGAGGATGGCTATTTTTCTAAGAAGTTTAAGATGCTTATACACACTCTAATTTTCGTTTATAGCACCACTCCACTCAGAGAGCCTCTCTTACTACTCATTGCATGAGATACACATGCAATTAACAGACATGAGATCCTGTAATCTCTCCTAGCAGAACTACATGTTTGTTCCTCCTCAGCCCGGGGGTGGGGGGGTGGTCTTGGGATGATATCTTCTTCTATTTCCTCAGGTGGCCAGTAGTTTTGCAATCAACATATAATTCATACGCTTTCTTATTTGACAACATTGTCTTCACCCAACCCATGTCTTTATTCTCTTCCTGGCCCAGGTACAGTTCTGTTTTCCAGTCTGAATACAATTCTAAAGTTACCTATGATATTCTAGGACCACCTTCTAGAATGTGCAATTGGGAGCAGACACCTTTCATAAGTGCCCATCTTGTCACCTGCAAAGTACCCTGCAACCCTCACCATCCACTGGAACGTGGAAGTCTAGAGCTGGGAACAGATTCTTTGCCATGTGTTTAGCTTTGGTGAGCTCCTTGGGCCCACGTTCCTTCTGGCTCTGCCATGGGTTTGTTTCCTAACGGTGTTCAGTGGTTGGGAACCATTTCCCCTGTGGATCTCTCAGTAAGAATCTAGAATCGAACCCTGTCATTTCATTTGCTCTAGAAAGCTAGAATGCAGGTGTATGTTGCTTGTGATACTCTTCTCAACTCCCTTGGTTTTCATGCTTACTTTGCACCTATGACTGAGTGTAAAACCACATGTGCCTCCTGGGTATATAGATCCCTTTTCTGTAACATAAAGTTAAATTAAGAAGAGCGCTTGAGAAGCACATTAGTGTACTTGTGGGAGTGCAAGCCTAGATGTCTGGACACCTGGATAGTGATCCTTAAGATGATCGGCAGGCGTGGGAGCCTGATCCAAAAAGCTAACATCCAAGTATTCTCTTCCAGACTTTTCTTTTGGTGTGGTGGAGGGGGCTCCAAAGCCCTAAGGCATGGAGTTAGAACGCAGATTGGGCAGAAAATGTTGGCTCCTGGTAGGGCAAGAGACCCGGACCAGGAGCCTCTGCTAACCCAGCACTCGATCCTTACTTACAGTGCTTGCAATTTTTCGTTAAGGTGTCTGTCAACTTCTGCAACTTCTTGCGGTTCATGCCGCGGGCTCAGGAGACCGGGCAGAGGCGGGTGCGCAGGGATGCGGCTGCTGGGAACCTCGCAGGGCCTCGGTCTGAGCCCGGGGAAAGCGCCCTGGGTCTCCATCGCCCCGCACTTGCTGTGCCCTAACACACAAGGTAGCCGTGGCAACGCCCTGGCCGGCCGCTGATTGGTTCCCTGGTGAGCGACCTGCATACACCGCGCTAACACACAACGTGGCCATGGCAACGGCTGGGCTCGCTGCTGACTCGCTCCTGGGCTGGGGCGGGGCTGGGGCTGGGGCTGGGGCATGGGCTGGGGCTGGGGCTGGGTGCGCAGTCCCCCCTTGGAGGGTCCCTGCAGGACCCACTGCAGGCTGTGTTCTATTGATATCGGAATTCTAATGTTTCAGTTGTTGCTGTCCTTTGGGCTCACTGCATCTTGGATGGACTGCACTGGGATTCATGGAGGTCTGAAATAGGAAGGAGGAAGAATGTAAAGAGGACATCTGAAGGTGTTTGGGGTGGTGAGTGTTGTATCAAGGGAAGCTTAAAAGCTACAGGGAGATCTGGGGTTTGGGGAGCTTGGAGGAGCTTCCAGAATTAGCAGGTGTGTAATCCAGAAGATTGTTTTATGGGGTACAGAAAGATGGGAAGAAGCTGGAATAGGTTTTTTTTCTTTCTCTCCCCCCCCCCCCCCAACACACTTATTCTTGGGGATGAGGGGTGAGGCTGTCAGTAGAATCTGGGAAAAGCCAACTGGCAATTTTTAAGCTAGTTAAAGGGGCAGCTTTTCTAATAAACAGACTGACAACTGCCACTTATCTGTGGGGTTGGGCCCAATCTTGCTTTTCTGGCAAATATTCCTTTAAGTAAAACGAAAGGAATTTTTTTTTTTTTTTACTTGTTTGAAAGACAAGTCTACAAACAGAGAATAGTTCTTCCAATCTTTAATGTGGGAAGACTTTCTTAGCCACAGATGGAACACTATCTCTGAATTAGGTCAACAATAAAATGGGCAAGGTCAGCCAGGAGTACAAACCTACAGTATTGTTTAAAGTATCTACTTGCTTAACTTTAGAGGGGAAATTCCTTGGAATACAACTTATTTTATAGTATACATACTTTCATTCTTAGGCTGAAACCAGAAAATTTCTGCCAACCCCGAGTAACAATCTAATATAAAATAGTTTCGCCTGGCTGGTGTGGCTCAGTGGCTGAATATCGACCCATAAACCAGGAGGTCACAGTTAATGTGAATCTTCCAGGTCAGACACATGCCTGGATTGTGGGCTCAATCCTCAGTAGGGGACATGCAGTAGGCACCCAATGGATGTTACTCTCTCATCAATGTTTCTATAATTTTATCCCTCTCTTCCTCTCTCAAAAAAAAAAAAAAAATCAATTAAAAAAGTTTCAGTGTTGAGGTCTCTGATTTTTTTCTTTATTTATTTGTTGAATAAAAAATTGGGATGCTGATTGACACCAGAATCAATGATGCTCAGTGAAGGCGGGGGCTGTATTATCCTAAAGGAAATTTGCTGAGAACAGTTAACCAATATATAATGATAGTGACTATGAGTTTTCAACAATTTTCTGGTTAAATAATATTTCTATAATATGTCTTCTTACCTAGCAGCTGTGACATTTCTAATGAGATTATAGACACCAACTGGGGAGGACTGGACAAACTCTAATTGCACTCACCTGTGAAACCATAGTGGCCTTTGTTAGATTATAAAATTGTAGGAAATATTTAATTCATGGAGGTTATTGTAGGGCTCATTTTAAAAGACATGGAGCCAGAAGAGTGGTTGTCAGTAGTTACAATAAGAGAAGTTGTAGGCCCATATGTTTCTGCTCGTGGGTCTAGTCGGAACCTTCCTTCTACTAGGTTTTCTGAAGGGACCCCTGCTGGCACTTCTTGGGGAGCAGGACTCCTCTGGTGGGGTCACACTGATGGGCCTCTTCAGGTGTCTCTGCAGATACACTTGGAGCTTGTTGGAGAACACGTATGGATGAACTAGAAAGTTCTTAATTCACAAGCTTCAGGCCTAGGATCCATCAACCATGTTCCCTTGAAGTGGAAAAAATGAAGTAAGGACAAAACCACAGAAAGTTGAAAATAAGAATCAAATATACCCTGGCTTGTATCTCAGTTGGTTGAGCACTCTCCATGCACCAAAAGGCTGCCAGTTCCATTCCCAGTCAGGTTCAAGTCCATAAACCCACATTACGGTTCCATCCCCCATCAGATGTGTATGGGAAGCAACTGATTGATGTTTCCCTCTCACATCCACATCAATGTTTCCCTCTCTCCCTCTCCCTTTCTCTGTCTCTAAATCAATAAAAATATGTATATATTTTGAAAAATAATCAAATCTGCTCTACCAAGCAAAATTACTTAACCTGCTAATAAAACTTTTGAGGTGTCCTCTTTACATTCTTCCTCCTTCCCATATTCTTTCTTCCATGCTATTCTTTTAGCAGGAAATTTCCAAATGCATTGTTATATAAAACTCACCTCTCTGAGAGAGTGGCCTACAGAATTAAATTTCCTATAAGGTCTTGAAAACCCTTAGGGAAAACAAGATATTTGTGAAGGGCATGTTTTGTCAACATATCCTTAAACTTTAGAACTTTCCTTACATTTTTGTGAAGTTTTTGCACTTAGTATTTTCAAACTTTAGAAACCAGAGGTAGGCCTGATAGACTCAACTAATTGCATTTCAAGGCAAATTGAAATTTCTATTCTTGTGTTGGCCAGATATAGGATTGCTTTCCCCTCGGGTTTTTTTTTTTTTTCCCCAGAGTAAGGCAATTAAGCAAGAACAGTTATCTCATATCAAATCAATTGACAATGGAATAATAAAAAACTGTTTAATTTGTACTGTACACAAATTTTACTGTGCATGAAATGATCATAGAACTTTCCGAAATTCCAGCGACTTAGAGATGGATACTATTGTAAATAAAAAGTACATAAACGTGACTCTTAATGCTATAAATATTTCTAATTTTGTGTGCAAAACAGTCTTCCCTTTGACTCACAATTAGTTGGAGTCTTGCCATGATAAATAATTTGGACCTTGAATTGATGAAAGTGTTTTATTTAATGTGAACTCTTTATGATAAAGGCATTTGGAAACTGTTTAGGAAATGACATCATAGAATTAACTTCCAAGTATATTACAAACCTATTATGAAATTACTTGAATAAAATAAAAATATAAAGGTTAGCTATCTATGCAATTTCAGTTTAATTTTACCAATTTTATTTTGGAGAAATAGTGAAGTTACAAGGTGATGTTAGCCAATTATCTGGTGGTTGAATCTCCCCTGCTCTCTCTTACCATTTTCCCTTCTGGCTGCTCTGCTGAAATGAGGATCTGCTTTCAGTACCTTCAACCACCCAGCTGTCTCCCCCCAGGCCTTCTGCATAGTCTTTTCCCATCCGCAGAGGAAACTCTTCAAAGGCTTTTTGACTCCCCATATGAAGTGAATTCCTCCATATCCTGAGGTCTTTTCCCTGCCTCTGGGCCAGTTTCTTTCTAGAGCTTGCCACAATGACTGATAGCTGTCTTTCTCTAATCTCTCCTCCCCACTAGATTGTCAACTATATGACGCCTCTCTTCTGTGCTCTCACTCTCACTTACATTCTGTTTTTTCCTGTGTTTATGTCTATGTGTATCTCTGTATCACCTATCTTTCTATACCTCTCAAGTTTGACAACACAGTCCACTTTCTATTTTCTGTATTAAAAGAGAGTGATGGGAGAAATCACCTGAGCAGAGATGACCCTTCCCCCACCCCACACAGCACCCCTTCATGGAGAGCCCTGTGAATACATACCAGGGCCTTTAAAGGGGCTAAGTACTAAAGAAAAACTTTTCCCAAAATATACTCTCAAAAATGTATTAATACTGGTGTTAACACATTTCTGCATAAGTTTTTTAAAACCATAATCAAGAGGTAAGGTAAGTGCCTAAGGCTTACTAAGGATAGGATTCTTATATCTTTTTTGTGTTTGTTTTTTTTTTTTTAACCTCACTGGAGGATTTTTTTACCCCATTGATTTTCAGACAGAGTAGAAGGGAGAGAGGAAGGAGAGAGGGGAAAAAAAAACATTGACCTGAGAGAGACACATTGATTGGTTGCTTCCAGCAATTGCCACATAGGGCTGGGGATCAAACCTGAAACCAAAGTACATGCCCTTGTCCTGGAATCAAACCCTAGACCTTTTGGTCCATGGGCTGATGCAGTAACTACTAAGCAAAACTGGCCAGGGAAAGATTCTTATATCTTACAGGTAAGTTATTAAGTGTGCAAATTAAGATGTGGATATGAAAAGTAATTAATGTGATGGCAATTATGTCAACGGGTTGAGTAAGGAAGCTGCTCCTCCAGGCCTTAAGGAGATGACCCAGAAATCCTGTGGAACCCTCTGGCTCCTTCCCACTGAGGGCTGGGCCATGGGCACCCAGCTGCCCTATCTAATCACTACCACAGGGCCAGTAAATGCCTACCTCTTTCCAGGGAAGCCCAGAGCTCCTGGTGGTGTTCTGACACTACTCATGGCCCTCTGCAGCTGTCACAAACCTCCGACACAGAACCAGGCCAGTCTCATCTTCTCAGACCACGCCTGGCACTGCCTAGACCTCTGAAACAATGCCAGCCAGAAAAGGACATGGACCACCCAAATACTTGAGACCAGGCCCTTGTAACCACATTCTTAGCCTCCATTATTCTTGATTTCCAGATAAAAGGAGGTTCCCATAATTACTTTTCTCCAATGATCTTACCCGATTAGGAGACTTATTTCTTAGCCCATATCTGTCTAATCCCTTTCAATTGTACCAAACCAATTTCTTTTCCACTGTGAACATTTACCTTACACGATCCATCTTTGCATAGGGCCCCTCTACATTCTTCTTCTCTGAAACCTGCTTCTCCCCCCAAAATATTGCTTCTTCTACACACTCACAACCAGGAGGAAGTCAAAATTCTTTGACAATATCATATTAGTTCTGTCTTTTTTTCTCAGCTATCCTCCCAGGAAGTGCAGGCTTGCACACTACCTCCACTGCTGCACCTCCTGTTTTATCCATCCTTCTCTCCCTTGCCTAGCTACTGCAATAGCCCACTGTTTCTTTAAGCCATCCAAAGGATTGCCAACGTGATTTACTTAAAACACAAGGCCAGTCATATCTTTCTTCTGCTTAATATTCAAATGCCTTCTGGGTGCCTGCAAGATATATCCAAGCCTCTTGGCACAGTTTCCCCAGTTCCTTAGGGCCTGGCCTCTGCCTGGATTGTAAGCCTCTCTTCTCACATGCTCCTGTCTATGTAATGGCTGGGCCTCCAGCAGACATCTTAGACCGTGAGGTTCATGAAGGTCGGGAACCCATTCAGAGTGAAGGGGTGGAATTAAAAGGTGCTTCTTCCCTTACATATCCAGGCACTCCTGGATGGGGATGTGAAATAGGCTTCTATCTCATTCATCCTATGGATATTTGAGGGTTTTTAATTACTTTAAATTATACCTAATCCTACTAACACAGTCTTTAAAATGAAAAAATTAGACTTATTTTATTTAAGTCCTTCCAGTTTTGTGATTCTTGAAAACGAAACTAAAGTTGAGATGAGATTCATCTACTCTCATGGTCTCTTTACTAGGTTGAAATTTATGAAAATGTCAAGCAGTTGACCATTTTTGACCTACAAAAACCTGCAATCTCATATCAACCGAATGTGTCATGATATCTTTTCATATTGCTCAATATTTCAAATGATCAAAGCAAAGCCAAGATTCGTCTGCAAATTCAAAGTGGCTATATTCTTCTTCAGTCACTCAAATTCCCATGATTCCCATTCTAGATTTTTGGTGTGCTATCGAGAGAAATTTGGAATATTTTTTCTTTCAAGCATCTCCCACATTGGTGGGGAAATACTAAATGGCTGTCCCAAAACAGCCCACACCTGGAGCAGTTTCTGCTCTGTTCCCACTGCTTGGGGAGGACTGACCGAGAACACCCCGGGGATGTGTTTTCTGGCCTTTCATTAAAATTAATATTGCCAACCAGACCACTCACAGCACACACTGTCTAGCACTTGAGAAACGTAATTATGTTTAAAGAAAATATTTCCTGTTGGTGTATAGTTGTTCACATGGGCTTACATACTGGTATAGGAGGTTTCAGAGACATTCTCTTTGAAGTATAGAGACACAGGCGAATCAAGAAAGGCGATTTCACAGTATAAGTTGTAGAAAGGACATGGCCAACATTGCTATCCTTATATTTGCAGATATGCTTTTATTCTGTTTCAGGGAGGAGGACTTTTAAGATGACAAATTCCAGGAAAGTCGTGGGATCACTTTCCATGTGGTACACTGGTTACATTAGTTCCTTTTTTTAACCATATATTGTGGATGCTGGGTCTATGCTAAGTAAGTCACATTAGATACTCAAGAGTCATGCTCCATTCCTGCTTGCTGGGTTCTAACCATTCCTGGTCATGTGGTGAGTGGTGTATATGCTAGTCCAGGAAGACTGTATTTTGAACTCTGTGGCACCCTACAGAATTCAGTCCCTGGGACATGCTAGTCCAGGCAATGCTTCCTAAAATCTAGAGTGGGGAGGGCTCAAGTTGTTCACTTATGCAAATACAATGATGAGATAAAATATGACCTGAATTATTATAGAACAATTATTATAAGCCTCCCTCCAGTGCATGAATTTTCATGCACGGCCTCTAGTTATAATAATAAGATCCTCTTCTCTGCAGAGGTTAGAAGAACAGAGATGTGGCAGGTTCCAGCAATCCTTTCCAGAGGTGTGTTGATAGAATGTCACAGTTAATCTGTGGGGCACAGGCCTGGGACATAAGTGCATTCTTTTCCTTTGCATCATGCTCTCAATGTTATGCCTCATTGTTTTAAAGGCAAGGAGAAATGATAAGCCTTTGGAGAGAATAACAGAAGTGGGATGTGTACTTATTTGCTATTGACTTGCTCATTCATTCATTCAGTCAGTCAGTCATTCAACAAGTACATGTTGAGCCCTTACTGTAATCTAAGTGTCAGCTGGGACATTGACATACAATACTGAGTAGACATACATGATCCCTCTCAGGATACTTATAACTTAGTGAAAAGACAGATGCTGATTACATAATTTAAAAAGCATGTAACTGCAAGCTGTGCAATGTATTGCCAGAGAAAAATTCAAGTAATTCTGAATGAGGAACTGGTGAGAGGCCATTGTTACTTTTAATTAAGATCATCTGAGAATGACATAGTAACCAAAATACAACCACCATCAGTTTAGTGCTTTGCAAGCAGATAGATATGAATATAATATCTGCCTCATCGTTAACTGGCCAAGTGATACTGGCAACTTACAAACCTTTCCATACTCATTTTCCACATTGAACGATGACCAGGGAGATAGTGCTCCCCTCTAACAGCAGCTGGGAAGATAGACTTCAGCAATAACTTTGAAGCATTTAGGCCACTATCTGGCAAAGACTAAGCTGCACTCAGTGCCTTGTTAGATCATCACCAGTAGTGTGGACTATCTGTGGGGACAACACTATATTCCCCCCAAAAATTCATGCCTCAACCTCAGGACTGTGTATTTGTTACCTTAGATGGCAAGAGAGGCATTGTAGATATCATCAAGGTTACTAATAACAGTTTACCTTAAAATAAGGAGATTATATTGGATTATCCAGCTAGGTTC
This sequence comes from Pipistrellus hanaki, assembly GCF_964339955.1. Taxonomy (NCBI): domain Eukaryota; kingdom Metazoa; phylum Chordata; class Mammalia; order Chiroptera; family Vespertilionidae; genus Pipistrellus; species Pipistrellus hanaki. The sequence goes on from NC_140519.1 coordinate 8,388,736, forward strand.
AATGTAATCACACGAGGGAAAGGTAGAAGGGGAAGGCAAGAGACTCAAAGCACAAGAAGGACTGCACATGCCATTGCTGGCTTGAAGATGGAGGGGGCTACATATCAGGGAAATGAGAACATCAGTCCTACAACCATAAAGGAATTCATACTGCCAACAACCTGAATGAGTCTGGGAGATCTTCTCCCAGAGCCTCTAGATGGCTGCCATTTTCATTTTTTCCCATGAGGCTCTGAACAGAGAACCAAGTAGAGCTTGACAAAATTTTGTACTATTGTTTTAAGCTGCTAAATTTGTGGTATTATGTAACAGAGCATTAGGAAATGAATACACCATTACTTTCCATATTTTTAAACTTCAAGAGGTATTAATAATAAGATCCAAATCTCAAAAAATATTGAAAAATGTTATTGAGATAATTTACATAAAATAAAGATAAAATATTTTAGTCAATAATTTGATGAATTTTGAAATGAATACATTCATGTGACTATTCACAATAACCATGCTATAGAGTGTTCTCTCACCACATCGCATCTACTCCTACTACCCCTTGGCAGAGAACCCCTCCCCTCCCATCCTAGCAACACAGATTTACATGCTGTTTCTTTGTTTTTTTCTAATGTCATATCATCAAGTGGTTTTGTATCTGCCTTCTTTTACTTAGTATAAATTCTTTGGAGACACTTCCATGTTTTTGCATGCATCATTTATTTTATTGCTGAGCAGTGTACCATTGTATAGATGTTTGTGTCACATTTATTCACCAATTGGTGCACATGTGCACTATTTTTAAATTTTTTACTATTATTAATAAAGCTGCCATCAACATTCAAGTGCAAGTCAGTGAGATTATGTGTAGTTACTTCTCTTGGGTAAATACTTAGGAACAGGCTTTGGGGGTCAAATGATAAATATAGGTTTAACTAGGAGGGACTATTAAACTGTTTTCCATGGTGGACATACCATTCTGTGTTCAAACCAGCAATGTAGAAGAGTCCCATTTGCTCCTACTCCTCATCAGCACTCACTAGTGCCAATCTTCTTAATTCTAGGCATTCTGTGCAGGTGCTTATGGTAACTCTTTGTGCTTTTAACTTGCATTTCCCTATTGACTAGTGGGTTGTATGACTTTGATATTGGGTTGTAAATATTTATATATTATGGATGGAATTTTTCTATTAGATACCAGTCTGTAACTTATATTTTATTCTCTTATTTGTGGCTTTTGAGAAGAAAGAATTTTGAGTTTTAATGAAGTTTAATTTGTCAAATTTTAACTTCATAGTTAATGCTTTTGGTGTTCAATCTAAAAAACTTTGCTTGCTTAACCCAAAGCCACAAGAATTTTGTTTCCATATTTTTTTACATAGTTTATGATTCTATCTCTTATATTTATATCTCTGGTCCTTTCAGTTAATTTCTGTATATGTGTGAGGTAAAGGTTGATGTACATTATTTTTCATATGGCTATTCAATTTATATAAAAGGCTATAAAATTTCCACTGCATTACTTTGGAATTTTTCGTAAATGATTACATAAATGTTGGTTTATTTTTGGACTCTTTATTCTGTTTCATTGGTCACTATGTCTATCCTTATGCCAATATCACACTCTGTTGTTTTCTATAGTTTTATGGTAAATTTTCAAAATGGGTAGTGTAAGTTCTTTAATAATGTTTTTTTTTCAAAAATTATTATTTATTAACATCTTTTCATTTCATCTGAATTTTAAATCAATTTTCCAACTTCCCCAATAAATTTTGCTGAGATTTTGATTGGGATTGTATCATGCTTATATAGCAATTTGTGTAGAATTTGCATCGTAACAATATTAACATTTTACTCATGGACATGATATATATCTCCATTTATTTAATTTTTTAATTAGTTTCAGCATTGACAAAGTTTTAAGTGTACCCATCAGAGCTTTTTTAAAAACATTTTTCTTGCAAGTATTTATTATTAGCTAAGCCATGATTCAGGATTCCAGGGTGGGATGTACCCAGGTTCCCCTTTATCTCCCTGGGAGAAGGATGGAAGACAGAGGACAGGTGGGGTGCAGTCAGTTCAAATTTTCCAGGGAACGTGCCTTCTGCTTGGTGGTCATCCTAGGCTGAAACCCAGGATATGGGTACCAGTACACATGCCAGTACCATTCACCCACAGAGACAGTCAACCCCTTTAGCAGTCATTATCTACTCACAGGGTGGAAGTCCAGGTAGTTCTGTGAACAGTTCCTGGTCTGGTTCTGGTTGGGGAAGCGTCTGCCAAAGGAGCAGTCTGGTAGTTATTGATTTTGGCCTTGATGTCTTCTGCCAGGTTGCTGATTCCTAAAGACGCCCCTGAAGCTGCTAGCAGCTCAATGTGACCTCAGCAAAGAGCCCGAGCATCTTTTGTTACTTGTATTCATAAGTATTTTTCAATGCTAATATGAATGCAAAGTTTAGTATTACAATTATTTTTTGATAGTACATAAAATATAATTGATATTGCATATTGATATAGTATCCTGAAACTGTCTAAACCCATATATTATTTTTTATTAGTTAGTTTGTAGATTACTTTAAGTTTTTCACATTGATGATTATATTGTCTACAAATAAAGGAACTTTGACTTCTTTTCCCACGTGTATACCATTTTTCTTTCTCTTTCTTTATTGGCGAAACAGATTTTCTGTAACACAGGACATAAACCGAGGATTTCTATTTTTTACTCCTTTCAGTGTAATGTTGAAGAGAAGTGATAGAAGTAGAAATCCAGTCTTTCTATGTTGGAGAGAATGGGCCCAACATTTTATTATTAAATATGATGTTGGCTGTTGAATTTTTGTAGATGTTCTATGTCAAATTAAGAAGTTGTCTTCTATCTTGAATTTTCTAAGAGTGTTTATCATCAGTAAATTATTGATTTTTTCCCTTTTTTGCTCATCCACTGTTGCTGGCAGTACCATAGATATCTATCAGATAAGGGTTACATATCACAAAAGACGTCAACAGATCAAGAAGGTTTTCTTTTAATAAAATAAATGATTTGCAGCTCATTCTGAATTTTGACAGCTTTTGTACTCTGTGCCACACCCTGGTCAGTAAATATCAGTGTGGTACAGAAGGTTCAAATTACTCTCCCCACTCATTATGCATTATTATCAAGGTTTCATGATAAACATTTGATGTTTTTATAAAGTCAATTCCATTACTAGTTTTATTCACTTTGAATTTAACTTCCTTATGCAAGTGCTTTGACTGTGAACCAAGTAACAGATTCAGTAAAGGACCAATGTCACAGGCAATGTTCTAAATGTAAGTTTCCCAGGAAGCTAAGCTGGTAAGAAAACATGGCTAAACCTCCCAAGAACTCTGCTGTGGCTGCTAAGTGACCAGAAAGGGATCTTATAGATTATTTTTATTATCGAGAGTATTACAGATGTAGTCTCTTTTCACCTTTTCCCCCACTGTTCCCTTCCATCCAGTTCTCGTCCCTCACCTCCCTATTGTATGTGTCCCAGAAGTTCTTTGGTTAATCTCTTCATACCTCCCTTCGCTGAGATTAATCAGTCTATTCCATGCTTCCATGTCTCTAGATCTATTTTGTTTACCAGCGTATTGTGTTCATTAGATTCCACATATGTGAGATAATGTGATACTTGCCTTTCTCTGACAGGTTAATTTCACTTAGGATAAGTAGAAGGACACAAAATTAATATATAAAAATTGATGGCATTTTTTATACACCAATAGTGAACTCTCAGAAAGAGAAACTAAAAAAAAAAAAAAAAAAAAAAAATTCCATTTACCATTGCAACAAAAAATAAGATACCTTGGAATAAACTTAACCAAGGAGGTAAAAGACCTGTACTCAGAAAACCATAGGACATTGAAAAAAGAAATAGATAAAAACAAACAAACTAAAGGAAGAATGTATCTTGTTCATGGATTGGAAGAATTAACATCACTAAAATCTTCATACTACCCAAAGAAATCTATAGAGTCAATGCATTCTCTATTAAAATACCAGCCAGAAGTATATTTCACAGGTCTAGAATAAATACCCCAAAAACATATATGGAACCTAAAAAGATCTCGAATAGCCTCAGCAATCTTGAAAAAGAACAAAAAAGGGGGGGAGGAAATCAAATTTACTACAAAACCATTGTAATCAAAACAGCCAGTTACTGGTAAAAGAACAGGCATATAGTTCAATAGAACAGAACAAAGAACCCATAAATTGTCATCTGCTCTTTAGGCCTCCGTGGCAATTCCACCTCAGTGTAGCTAGACCTTCACTTTCTCTTTTACATTGCCTACTTTTTCAATGAATAGAAGTAGCATTATTGGTCATCTGTGTCCATATGTAGTTAGCTACACTTGAAGAGTTAGAGCCAAGTGATTCCTTATTTCAGTAAATTATCAGTTTTACACATTTGACTTGATTTTATTTTGAGAGAGCTTTAGGAGAATCAAATATATTTTTCTTCTTCTTAATTCATCCTTGGTGAAAGCAGTTACTGATTTAGGTCAAGTTTTTCCCTTGGCAAATCTAAGAGTCTCTTATTAAAGTGACTACATACACATGACTGTTCAAGAAAATAGGTCAAGCACACAGGCTGATACTGTTCCTGCCTTTCCCCAAAGTATCCAACATGTTAGAAATTGTGTCATTTGACTCTGTGTCAGTGAAACGTCATAATTGATATCTCTTTCTGTATTCCCCCGAAGCAGAATTATTCCGTTCAGATCTAGGGATCTATGAAATAAAGTATGATGAATACTGATCTTAGAGAACATGGTTTACAAGACAATTGCTGTCAATGATCTAGAGGAGAAAGACTAAATTACTGACTAAGCAGTATTTTAGTAATCACTATGGCATTAACTGATTGGTTTTCTGAAGATGAAAATGATGCATTTGAGAAAGTGGCTACTGTGGCTGGAAATGTTGAGTGTTGTTAAGATTAAGAAGTGTAATGACTGTTGTATAAAGGAAGGAACTCCTACCTTTTGCAACAGCATGGGTGGAGCTGGAGAGCATTATGCTAAGCGAAATAAGCCAGTCAGAGAAAGATCAATATCAAATGATCTCGTTCATTTGTGGATTATAATGAACAACATAAACTGATGAATAAAAGCAGATCTGGAGACAGAAGCATCGATCAGATGCTCAAACCTCAGAGGGAAGGTAAGGGAGGGTGGGGTCATGGGGAGAGATCAGCCAAAGAACGTGTATGCATGCATATCAGCATAACCAATGCATGCAGACAACAAGAGGTGAGGGTGAGAGCATAATTAGGGGAGTGGGAGGGAAAATGGGGGATAAGGACATGTATGTAATACCTTAATCAATAAAAAAGGAAATATAATGGGACTAGCAGATAATTGGGAAATTAGAAGATACCAGTAAATCTCAGTAGTTATTCAACTTAAGGTGTACTTGAATTAATCAGTGGCTAATCAGTAAAGCGGTTCAGTGATAAGCCCATACTGCGTTAAGTCAATGAGGGAATCCTGTAATTCCAAATTCAATGCATGAGCTTAAATATTGTCCCTTTTAGTGGTCAGAGAACCTTGCATTGAAAGAAAATGTGGCCAAGTGTCGTAGAGCCTTTTATGTTGATCAATTCTGAAGTGTTTCTTCTTGTTCCAGATTTCAAGTTTTTAAATGTATGTTTCAAAGTCTTTTGTTTGAAGCTGTTTACGTCATCATGCACATATTAAAACATAGTTTATCGTTGTTTGTTTATACATCAACCTAAGCAAGTAATAGATAGTCAAGTCATTTTTTATTTAGATTAAAACATGGTTCATTTCAATGTTTCCATTTTTACCAGCAAAACTCTGGACAATGGACAAGTGCAACACAAAGGGTGACTTATGAAAAAGCCTCTCTGATGCCAGGAACAACAGCACAGAGTGAAAGTTCTCCCATTTCCCACTCTGGCTTTGCATACCATCTTCCGTACGGCTTCCCTTGAAAAATAATGCCAGCTTTAGTAGTAGACTTGGGAGTTTCAGATCAACCAGTGTATTTTGAAGCACTTTCAGGATTATTCTCTGAACAGTTGCTGAGAAGTTGCTATTTAATGCGAACCTCCACGGGCAATGTAAACATCCAGGACGGGATCTGCCCTCCAGCTGGCTTCATCCTGTGCCATCTCTGATTGTTGGGCCTTCTTCTAGATAGAACCACTTGCATAGGGTCCTTGCTCCTAACCATGCCTTGGCCTTCCTGAGGGCATCAAATACATGCAGTGCCCATGTTTACATTTACAGAAGCATCAGACAGAAGTCAGATGCAAAATAACCAAATTTTACCTCTAAGATGGTCACAAAATGCCCCCATGTATTTTCCTTCTTTCCACCAACTAGTAAGAGGTATGATTATCATGGTCTGAAGAGGATTTGCTAATTTAGAGAGGTACAAATTTCCCAAGCACCAAATATGCCCCCAAGCTGGTTACTTGATGCCTCCATTCATCTGGTCCAGCTCATAGCCAACATTTCTACAGCCTTCTGGTCTCCAGTCTGCTTTCATACTCATTATTTTATTTCATACACAAACATACCTTCTCCAAGCATTTCCTGATTTTCTAGGGCAAAAAGCTGGTGATCAGAATGATGAATTGTTTAGTGTCCAAACCAGCCAATCACAGGCAAAGTTGGACTTGAAGCAGGAATGGTGGTGGCTTCACATCCGTTGCACACTCCCAAGAATCATAGCTCTCTGTCACCCTGATTTCCTGCTTAGTGTGAGATCGGATGGTTTTTATCTCTCTGCTGACTTTCTGCTAGCCCTTGTGGCTGTGGATCCCACCAGCTAATCCATCACGTCGCTCAACTAGCATGAGGATTCTATGATGTATTTCTTGTGGGTTGTTGTTTTTTATTGTTAATTTCAACATTAGTTATTTTGAGTCAAGTTCCTTAAGAAGAATTCCTGGGAAAGCTATCCACTTCTGATGGAATGGTGGCCAAGTCTATTGCTGGTACCTCTACATGGTAATAGATTTGTATGTAGTTGGGCATGAGGCTGCCCAGACAGACTCTAGCTCCCATCTCCCATGTGGGTAGGAATGGCTGTGCAAACAAAAGAGATTTGTACCAGCTTGGGGTCTATGTCTTAAGATATCCAGGCAAGTTTACTTTTCCCTTCCCTTGAGTTGGGATAGAGAACTTTTCTGCCATCTGGACTCAACTATGCAAGTAATGGGAGAGAACTCAAATCTAGCCTCTGAGGGTCTCCTGAGACAGAGCTACCTGCTGGCCTAGAAAGCTCAACTAGGATCCGAGAGAAATAACTTACCTGTTGTAAGTCACTAGATTATTATTGGATCTCTTTTGTTATAGCAGCCAAACTTAGCCAAGCTAATGTAGCTTGCTGTGCTAGGTGGTGTTCCAGGACCAAACCAATGAAAACTGCCCTCACGAAGTTCTCCTTCTACTGCAGGAGAAAGATAACAAACATACTCTATTAGACAGTTATCTGTGCTGTGGGGGCAAGAGGGGTAAGGACGGGAAATGAAAACATCAGGGGAAAGAGTGAAATTTTAGAGGGGGCAGGGAAGGCGTCAGAAAAAGAGACTTTTAAGTAGACATCTAAAGAATACATGAGAGCTAGCCATGTGCAGAAGACACTTTTGGAGAAAGCACTGCAGGGAAAGGGAATAGCCAGTGCAAAGGTCCCCAGTTCGGACCAAGCCTGGCACGCTTGAGGAAGCCGAAGGAGGTAATCAGCTGTTGCTTTCTATGGACTAAAGCATTGCAAATCTTAGTGGCTTGAAAGCACAGTCAGTTATTAGCTCTCAATTCTGTGGGTTAGCAATGTTTGGCTTAGCTGAATAGGCCTTTCACGGGTCTTATGGGAACTGATGGCTCCAAAGGAATGAGATAGTCTGAGGTGGCTCCACTCTGGGATTGGTGCTGGCTGTTGGCTGGATTTCTGTCTCGCCAGGTGGTCTCTCACCTTCAAGGAAGCTAGCTCATTTATTTATTTATTTATTTTGCACAGACATTAATAGCAGCAGAAAGAGCTAGTGTGGTTGCTGCCAGCTCCCTGAAGCGATGACTCTGCAGTCCCCCACCTGCTCTTTTGCCACTTTCTACTTATCAGAGCAAATCACAAGGCCAGGACGAACCCAAGGGGTGGAGGAGTAAGTGGCCCCTCTTACTGGGAGTCATGGCCAGGTCACACTGAAAGCAGCATGTTGTGGGGTTGGATGAACCCCCGTGGCCATCTTTCCATTCTCTGCTGCAAGGGGAAGTGAGGAAGGCAAGGTTGCAAGTAACTGGGGCTTCATCACATGTTAATTCTGGTTCTCGTGACTTTGTCAAGATAATACACTCCAGACTTTGGCCAGTTATATTAGGATTTCTCTAAAAAATCATTGGAAGTAGATTGCCTAAATGAATATTGTGAATATTATGTATTTCTGGAACAATTCAAGAAATCATCTGGCTATTAGCCAGTCAGAATATTACCACTATGACACCACTACTACTAAATATATGTATTTCGGGCTTACTGGGACTAGGCAAAAACCTTTTATTCCTTATGTCACCTAATTCAGAGCTGCAGCACCAATTCCCAGAGAGAATAGGTTTCTTTCCTAAGATGGCACATGTGGCAGAGCTGGGATCTCTACCTACGTCCATCCAGACCCAGAGCCTCAGCATCTTCCCCCATGATCTGCTGTGGCCACCGAGATCCGGGCATGGCTCCGAGCTACCGGAAGTTGTGAAGTCAGAGGCATCGCCCTGGGAATAGTGTCCACTTCCTCACTTCTCCCAGTGTGCTAGCAGAGAAAGGAACTACAAAAATAACCAGCAGAGGCTCCAGAGGAAGAGCCAGAGAGGCACTTCTCCATTGTTTTTTTTTTTTTTTTTTTTACTAATATGGACTTTCTCGGTCTCGAGGAAGTACTTTGTTTCAAAAATAGCTGATGCTTTTCCAAGAGGAGACTTGGAGCTGTTAGCCATTCACCTCATGCCTCAGATGCATGGCTGGGCGAGAGGCGGGCCGCCATCCCAGAGCCTGCAGGAGGCAGATAGCCTGCTGGTCTCCAGAACTGCCAGGACGGGGTTTTCTCATTCCTGCTGGTGCCCAGATATTTCTGCCCAGGGGGAGAGGGGACAAAGAGATCAGTAGGAAGGGAGGGTTTTCCCCTCTTTGTTCCCTTAAGTTGGAATTGCTGGTGTTGAGCAAGCATCTGAAAACGCAGCTGAGGTGACTGAACAAGTTGGTTAAGGATAGAGATTTGTCCCAAGAATAACTTTTGAGCTTTCCTAATTGGAATTTGCCAGCATTCATAATCAGAGGTGCTTGTTTAAACAGGTACAAGTTGGAGGTGGAGGGCAGATGCCGGAAAGGTGGCAATGAAAAAATCGACATCTAGTTTTATAAGAATAAACTAAAGTGGCCATGTGCTACACACTGCTCTTACAGTTTACTTGTATTAGAGCTTCTAATCTGATGTGACCCCTATGAATTAGGCAATGTTATTTTCTCTCCTTTATATTTGAGGAAACTGAGGCCCAAAGAGGCTAAATAAAGTGTTCAGTGTTGTAAGCAAAAGGAGGCAGAGTTCCACTTTCCAGAGACTTCGGTTTCCTTTTCAAATGGCCTGTTGATTGTCTGTGCCACCTGTGTGTACTTGTGTACATGCATGCTTGTGTGAATGTGTGTGTGTGTGTGTGTGTGTGTGTGTGTGTGTGTGTGTGTGTTATGTGTGTGCATGTGTGAGCTGTGTTTGGCAGGTATGCATTTGCCTGCATAACTCTTGTCAAAATGGAACTGGCTTCCCAACCTCAGGGGGCCCTTTATCCTCTGACACCAGTGCTTCATTTATCACTTGCCATGTCTTATCAGCCTGCAGTCCCTGGAAAGCCATTTCTCCTGGAAGATGGATGTAGACAGTGCTTTTTGGGGAAAGAGAATGTTCTGTTTTCACAGGCCCCACTGCTGAGTGTTTTCAGCAGACATGGATATGCTGTGATTTAAGGGCCAGGTCCTGCTCAGAGTCTGCTTTGTAGACTGCTCTGACTTCTTGTCTCAGGGGTGGATTTAGTTTATGTTATTATACGGGCTAGAAAGCAGACTTCTTTCTGCAAAGAAAAGTTAAAAGTGAAGAGTAGATCAAGGTGCCTGATAAGTAAACTTATCTTTATGCACATGAGTGTATGTGAGCTTATTTAAATACTTTGTATACTTCATCATATATTATGTATTAGAATTGACTTCATTTGGTAGCAAGAAAGCATCTTTTTTTAAAACAGATAAAAAAATCATTTATGTTTATAGCAAAACCTTAAGTCAGATTCCACCATACCAACTATCTTAGCTTGGCTACAACTTAAATTTGCAATATATATGAAGAATCACTTGCTTAAAATGAATAATACAACTAGGGCTTGAGGCTGACATAGAGTATATTAAAGATTATATCTCTGGTTCTTCAGTATATAACATATGTAAATTGATGTTAATTACAATATAGGACTGGTTATTCATTAAAATCTTCCAATGTTTTAACAGTTTAAATTACTAGATGTGAAATTACTCAAAAGAACTGACACTAAAGTTGTTTAAAATTTATTATAATCCAAAATATTTCTTATTCCAGAACTTATCCCTACCTGCTGTGTCCTCATTAGTACTATTTATATTCTTTGAAATGCTTATCAGATTCTATATTACTTAGATTTCCCTGTGTCTGTCTGCTTTTTTAACTGAGATGAGTTTCAGTTATTCAAAAGGCCTAGCTAGCATAGTGCTTCCGGAGGCTGTGAGACTCAGAAAGAATTGTGTCTCCATGGCTCCTGGCATTCATTCAAACTTTAGTGTTCCTTCTGCCTGGAGCTTCTATTTTCTAGAATAGATTTCATACAATTAGTGTTAATTGTTCTTTAGAGGTTTGGTGGCATTCACCATGGAAACAATCTGTGCCTAGAGATGATCCTTTTCAGATATGTTACTTACAAATTGGATTTCCTTTAATAGTTCAAAGGTTATTCAAAATAGAGATTCTATAATGGGTAAGTTGTGGCAGTTTATGCTTTTCAGTGACTTGTTCAATTTCAACTAAGTTGTCAAATTTGTGTGTGTATACTTGTCTGTTTTATTCCCTTAATATCATTTCAATATCTGTAGGAACTATAGTAATATCCATATTTCATGGTAATTTGTATCCTTTCTCTTTTTCTTCTTTTAAGTCTTAATAGACGTTTGACAGTTTTCTTGATATTTTCAAAGAAAAAGCTTTTTGTTTCACTTATTTTTTCCTATTGCTTTTGTGCTTTTAATCTCAATGATTTCTATTCTTTTATATTATTTTCCTTCCTTGGGTTCCTTTGTCTTTACTTTTCTAGTTTCTCAAGGTGAATACCAAGATCTTTGACTGAATACTTCTCTCTTTTCTGATATAAGCATTAAGTGCTGTAAGTTTCCCTCCGAGCACTTTAGGCAGGTCCCACAAATTTTTATAAGTTGTATTTTCATTTTTATTAGGTTCAATGTATATTATTTTATTATCTTGAGACTTCCTCTTTGGCCAATGGAATACTTAAAAGTGCATTAGTAGTTCCCAACTGTTTGGAGATATATTTCTGTTTTTGAATTCTAGTTTGATTCCATTGAGGGCAGCAAACACAGTCAGTATTATTTCAATTCTTTAAAATGTGTTTCTTTTCTTTTGTGACTCAGAATATGGTCTCTCATAATATGTCAACTGGATCTTGTTGATTTATAGTGTTGCTGGGTTCTCCCATATTCTTTTGGAGGTGTTCTGTCCAATTGTTCTGTGAAGTGCAGAGGGAGGGATAAAGTCTCAAGTGTAATTTGGGTTTGCGATTTCTCTTTTCCCTTATACCAGGTTTTACTTTACATATTATGCAACCCTGTTGTTTGGTGTATATATACACTTGGGATTATGTCTTCTCAGTGGCTTGACCCTTTAATTGTTATGCATTGTTACTATTCTCTTTAACTGAAGTCTACTTTATCACATATTAATATAGCTTTGCTTCCTCTTTTGATTAATGTTTTAATGTTATACCTTTTTTCCTATTTTTTCTTCCTACTTACCTATTGAGGAGATAGAAGAAGAACTGAGAAGTGGAGCAGTGCAGACGTAGGCAGAAGACAGCTTGCAGACTGCACCACAAAGACAAACAAAATAACCTAGAACTAGACTCAGTTGGGCAGGGAAGACTAGACCCAGCTAAGCAGAATTGCTAAGGCAACCCAGCTGAGTGGGGAAAGAAGGGTGTGCACAGAAAACATAATGTATGGATGTTGCTAAGACAGGCAACTTGCAGATAACCAATTACAAGGCACCGAGACATATAACCAATCCCAAGAATGTGGCTAAGGCAGAATTCTTTGAAAGAACCAATCAGAATTTAGCAAGCATATATCTACCCCTAGACAAAGAAGCAGGAACATATTCACCACCGCCTCCGCCCAGATCTCTCTCTCTCTCTCTCTCTCTCTCTCTCTCTCTCTCTCTCTCTCTCTCTCTCTCTCTCTCCAAAGTTCCTGAGGTGGATCCTGCACCCACATGGGACCCCACATGTGCACTAATAGACTTTAATTAGCTTGGATACTGAACTACACCTGGCTACAACATGGAGGAGAAGCTGTTGACACTGACCTACTTTTGGACTCCCAGCTTCACCTTTTTCTAGGACTGGCTACTCACAATAGAGTTTGCTTCTACTAACCATTTTTGCCCACAGATTCACTCATTGATTTTTTGAGATAACGAACTCAGACTAGAGACATCTCATTTTGGCTTTACTATGTCATCAGGTTTGAAATGAATTTGTTATAGGCAATATATAGTTGCGTCATGGTAGTCAATCTACTTTGCCAGTCTGTCTATTTAGACCATTTAATATAACATAATTTTGAATTGTTAAGGCTTAAGTGTACCATTTCATTTTTCTTTTCTATTTAATCCCAGTTTTTTCATTTCTCTGCCTTTTTTTCATGGCTTTCTGTGGGTTACTTGAAATTTTTAAATTTCATTTTTATTTATCTCTGTGTTTTCTAACCTCTTAAAATCTCAGTCTATTGGTGTCAATATATACTGGTTTGACTCAAGGTTAGAAACTTTACCTTCTTTTATATTCTAGTTTTGGCTTTGTTCAAAATACAATTGTCTTAAATATTTCCTCTACAAACTTTTGGAGCTACACCAGAAGGTGTTATCATTTTTATTTTAACCATCAAGTGTAATTTGGAAAACTCAATAGGAGAAGAAAAATATATTATCTATATATGTATTTTTACCTCTTCCATTGTTTGTTCTTATTTCCTGGTGTGCCAGGTTTCCTGATTTTATCATTTCCTTTTTGTTTAAAGAACTTCATTTAGTCATTATTTTGGTTTGCTCTTCTGGCAGCAAATTCTTGCTGTTGTTTTCATCTGAGATGTATTGAGTTCTGTTTATTGAAGAGTATTTCATAAATCAGGGTTCTGGTTGTTTTTTCTTTTATCATTTAAAAACATTGTGGACACTAATTTCTGAAGATAATTTCACTCTCATTCAAATTGATTTTCCCCTGAGAAAAGGTATTCTTTTTCAATTGCTATTTTCAAGATATTTTTTCTTTGTCTTTCCATTTTATTAGTGGGACTATTAATATAAATCTTTTGGTATGACTTTTTTGGGTTTATCCTATTTGGAATTTATCTAGTTCCTTGCATCTTTAGGATTATGTCTTTTGCTAAATCTGGTGATTTTTCAGCCATTATTTCACTGACTAGTTTGTCAAACTCAGTCTAATTCTCCCTCCATATATGACTGTGTCTGTATCCTAATCCCTTCCCTTCTCATAAGAGCACATTTATATTGTGTTAAGGCCAATTCCAATGACCTCATTTTACCTTAATTACCTCTTTAGGGCCTCTGTCTCCAAATATAGTCATCTTCTGAGGTACAAGAAAGGTCAACATAAGAATTTTTAGGGGACTCAGTTCAGCCCATAATAGAAGCCGAAGGCATGATCATTGCTGTTGGTAAGCTTGAAGTTCAGTGAGAGGATGGAAGAGGCCATGTGAACAGAAAGAAGAGCACTTGCATTAGCCTGTTTGACTTCTTCTGGATTCAGAGGAGGCAGCCAGGTCTGGGGCTGCACCAACAGAGGCTCACTAACTGAAGTAGATGTTATGCTGGATGTTCAAGGAAGGTTAGGTCCAGCTTCAGGGAGAGACGCTTCTAAGCTACAAAGGGCATCTTATTCTTGCTTTGTTCTCCTCCTGCTATAAATGAATAAAGAATTCTTATTTGCACAGGGGAACTGAACACCAGGAGTGTATCTCCTTGTCCAGTCTGATAACTGTATGCTCTTATAGTCTAGAGTTGCCCAACAGTACTCACAAAGATACGTCATAATTTTTAAAAAGATAAATTTATTTACACATTTTGAAGGAAACTGATTCTTATATTTGCACAAAATAGAAAACAAATGACACATTTTAACAGAACATTTTGTTAAGAATTCGTGCCCTACCCAGTTTGGCTTAGTGGCTAGAGCATCACCCCGCAGACCAAAGGTTCCTGGGTTTGATTCCGATCAAGGGCACATACCTTGGTTGCAGGCTCCTGGTCCTGGTTGGGGGGGCATGCAGGAGGCAACCAATCAATGTGTCCCTCTCACACTGATGTTTCTCTCTGTCTCTCCCTCTCCCTTCTACTCTCTCTAAAAATCAATGGAAAAATATTTTTGGGTGATGATTAACAAAACAAAACAAAAAAAAGAATTCACATGTCCTGGAGATAAACACTTTGTCATTTATTTTACCCAACACAAATGCGCTTAAATATATCAACCGAATTTTCTTTTACTTCAAAAACCCATGCGAACTAAAGGTCCAAGCATGAACTGGTTTGTTTGTCTGTGCATTTATTTATTTATTTATCGCCTCTCACCTCAAACAAACACACATTTTGTATCGGATTCAAACTGCCTAGTGCAGTCTCTGAGCAGCAGTTGGAAGAGGCGGGAAATGGCAGCCTCCTTACAGACATGTTTAGTAAATGCTTTCTTATTTTAATCTTTCATTATGATTTATAGAAGTATGCAAAGTTTGTCCCAGCAACCCCAGCCTAGGGAGATAAATATCCTCGCTGACTCTTAGCTGCGCTTGGCAATTTATTCATGGCTAATTTTTACTGCACCCCTAAGGAAATAAGAGCACTGTGTATTCTAGGGAAAAAAAACATTCCTTTCACATACTTCATTTTCCGTGGCTGTGTGTGCGCGCTGTGTGCGCGCTGTTCGGTGGCGGGGAACAGAGTGGCTCTGTGGAGCGGCTGCGCCTGTCTCGGGCAGCAGACTCCCTGTCTGCGTGGGGAATTCCTGCCCCTGGCCCGAGCCCACAGGCCGCGCTCAGGACCGGCCAGGGCGCCGGGCACACACCCCTCTCTTTCTTACTTGGATAAGGATCTGTGCCCTGGAGACTCTTCCATGGAGCCCAGAAAGAAAAAAAAGAAAGAAAGAAAGAAAGAAGCTTTCATCCTCATCCCTGACTGAGAAATTCAAATTGATCTTTTAAAATCAAACTTTCTATTCCATCTTTCATTCAACAGGGGGTGGGGTGGGGGTGGGGGGGATGCAGATAAAAAAGTGATCTACAAGCCCCCACATTTCTTGACTCTGGGGTAGCTATGGAAACCGTAACTCAAAACTCATGTTGTCAGGTCTCTTACCCCGTGTTTCACACGTTCTCCTCTCCTCGGGGTCCTGTCTGAGTGCTGGACTGGGGGCCCTGTTCTTGACGCTGACCTAGACTCGGTGTTGGACAGCTTAAGGGGACTCCGTCACTTCAGACGTAAGCCAGTCCGCCCAGGAATCTTACTAGGGTTTCCAGAGCTGCGTATGTATGTTACTCCACAAAGCCGTGGGCTTTGAATCCAACTGCATGCTTCCGCCTGTTGCTCGTCCATGGCACACCTCCGTTTCCCTCCACAGATAAGAGCTCTTTGGGACATGATCATCAGCCTCCTGAAGGCTGTGCATTTCTGAGCCATAGGGACAAGGTGTACATTGACAAGAACACTGGCCTGGAGTCTGCGTTGCTGTCTGGTAGCTTGATATGAAAGATCAAAGAATAAAGTGGGACTTGTGGCTCCAAACCTCTCGGCTCATCAGAATCATTGGGGGGAACTTTTGAAAAATAAGGTTCCCCGGGCCCTGCCCTAGGGGGAGTCTGATTCACAAACACAAACACGTTTGGGAAGCCTTCGTGGGAATTGCGTTTCTGAGAAGCTCCAGGTGTGATTCTGATGGGGGGGGGGGGGGGGGGGCGGTCCATTTATTGTGATGAATTCGATGCATTGTGTAATTCCGAGGGACAGGTGACTAGGAAGGAAAGACCCAAAGGAAGACGAAGCCTTGTGAGTCCAGCCTGAACCCCCAGGCCTCGGCCTCTGTGCCATGCACCGTGGCTGGCATCAGGGAGTGTACAATCTGAAGCTGAGGGCTGTCCTTCTCAAAGGGACTCTCTGACTGCCTATCTGGAGCTCAGAGCTACCCAAAGGGGCCAGGGGGAGGAGCGGGGAGGGTGCTCTCTCTGAGAGGCACTGTGCTTCCCTCAGCACAAGGACACTGGGCACTCAGTAAACATATAACCCCGTTAGAGATGTTACCCTGGTAACCTGAGGGATGTGTGAATTCATACCTAAATTTTCAGATTACAATTGACAATTTCAAGGAGTCCACAAAAAAAAAAAAACTCTTAGAAGTAAGTAAATTCAACAAGTTCACAGATTACAAGATCAACATACAAAAATTAATTGCATTTCTTTATACTGACAATGACCAGAGACAACAACAATATAAACAAAAAACTACTTACAAAGTATGTACTGTATACTGAAACCTATAAACTCCGATGAAAAAAATGAAAGCTCTAAAAAATGAACAGGCATGTCTGACCTGCTTCATGAATTGGAAGACTCAACATACAAAAGAAACTAATTCTCCCCAAATTGGTGTACCAGTTTAACATACCTCTTATTAAAATACGAACAAGATTATTGTTATTGTTGACACTATTACAAATGTCCCCCAACCTCTCCCCTTTGTCTCCTCCACCCAGCCCCTGCACCCCCTGCCTTACCTCCACCTTTACCACTTTGTTGTCTGTGTCCATGGGCTATGAATATATGCATATACGTTATTTTGTTTTTTTAAAATTGAGTTTTAGAGAGAGAGGAAGGGAGAGGGAGAGAGAGAGCCCTCAATGTGAAAGAGAAATATTGATCATTGCCTCCTACAAGCTCCCTACCTGGAACATGTGCCCTGAATAAATTTCATTGAAAAGGGTATGCAGATGGTAAATAAACACATAAAGAGATGTTATCAATATTACTAGCCATCAGGGTAATGCAAATTAAAGGTATAAGAAAATGTACCCCTATTTACCTATAAGAATGGTTAAAATTAAAAAATAATGACAATACCAAATTCTGGCAAGGATGCAGATAAACTGAGTCACTAATATATTGCAGATAGGAATTTCCAATGGCAAAGAGTTGGACAGTTTCTTAAAAGAACAAAATAAAACAAGAAACAAACAAACACCATAAACTACCATTCAATTGAGCAATTGCTACCCTGAGCATGTATCCAAGATACAGAGACCCATGTCCCCACAAAAATCTGTCCACAAATATTTATAGCAGCTTACATAGTCAAAAAATCTAGAAACAGCCAGATGTCCTTTAACACAGGAAGGGCTAACAGACTCTGGCATATGTGTATCATAGAATTGTCTCAGCAGTCAAAAGGAACGAATTACTAATACCAGCAACAACTTGCATTGAATATACAGAGGAATATGCTGAGTAAAGAGAAAGCCAGTTCCAAAGGCATGCACTGTGTGATTCCATTTCCATAGCATTCTTAGAGTCAAAGAACTGCAGTGATGGAGTATAGATTAGTGCTTGCCAGGAGTCAGGGATGGGGGATCAGGAGGGAGGACAGAGGATCTACTTAAAGAGCTGCAGCAAGGGGAACTTTACCTTGGTGGAAATGTTCTGTATCTTGACCCTCTCTGTGTCAGTACCCTGGTTGTTATATTGTACTCTGGCTTTGCGCAATGTTCCCATTGGAGGAACCAAATGACGGTTAAAGAAATCTCTCAGTGTTTTTATTTATTTTTTAATATATTTTATTGAATTTTTACAGAGAGGAAGGGAGAGGGATAGATGAGAGAGAAACATCGATCAGCTGCCTCCTGCACCCACCCCACTGGGAATGTTCCTGCAATCAAGGTATGTGCCCTTGACTGGAATTGAACCTGGGACGCTTCCGTTATCAGGCTGATGTTCTATCCAGTGAGTCAGGACAATATATATATAACTGCAGGTGAATCTACACATATTTAAAAAAAAAAAATAAACATTTCATTTAATTTAAAAAAATTGTATTCTGACCAGGTGCAAATCCTTCAAACTCTTCTTTGTGGAGAATGCCTAGAACTCCTCACCCAGTGCGAGGGAACCTTTGCTAAGGATGCCTGCCTTTTGCAGTTGAGGACAGAGTCAGGCTGCATACTACTGTGACAGCTTAATAGTGCTAAGTATCTCTAGCAGCAGAAGTTCTTAGAGGTAGGAGTTCTTTGTTTGGCTCGTTTAGGAACCTGACTTATCTGAGCTTCAGAAACTCTGAATTGATCCCATTCTGCCGAATGAAGCCTTTATAACCCTTGAAACAGTGGAACCATGTTCTGAGTCATTTGGAGTACTTTGCCCACCAGTTAATTGAACCCTAGATGCTATATATGTGCCAAGATTCAGGTTCTTTCTTCTGCTCCGTCTTCTCCGTCTTTCTTCATATTCATGTAACAACATTCATCCTCAGGTGTCAAATCCAGGCCCAACTCCCAGAGGGAGAAAAGGAGGATGCATCCTTCCCGTTGTCTTTATCTTAAGAGATAGAGTCCTGTTTCCAGAAGCTGTCCACCGCCCACCCCCCTCCAGCAAATTTCCCTCTTCACCTAGTTGGCGAAATCAGGTCATATGCCCATTGCTCATGAGGCCCACTCCCCTGAGGAGGTGGGTGGTTGAGTGAGGGAGGATGGATGTCTGACATATCACCTGTGAGGGAGGACAAACGAGGTGTTCGATGCTGAGAAGGCATCACTTCCTACTAGGTACGAGGCACATGGAAAGTGCTTTGCATTTGCTCCTACGACAATTTCATGAACTTTCTAGGTGGAATGCCCAGCTTACAGGGGAAAGTGAGTTTCGCAGTGGTCAACACATGCAGGATCACTGAACTAGTAAGTGACCAGGCTGGGATCTGAAGAGAGTTTAAAAACAGAACTGTCTTCATTTTTAATAAAAGCCTCACTTTTTTTGTTGTTAATCCTCACATGATATTCCACCCCTCTTCCCCCCATTGATTTCAGAGAGAGTGGAAGGGGGCAAAGCTGGGGGAGAGAGAGAAAAAAAAAACCCTAATGCGAGAGAGAGACATTGATTGGTTGTCTCCCACACATGCCCTGGCTGGGCCAGGGATTGAACCTGCAACCCAGGTACGTGACCTTGACTGGGAATCAAACCAGCAACCCTTCAGTGCTGATGCTCTAACCATTGAGGAGAACACTGGCCAGGGCAAAAGCCTCACTTTTGACGGTGGTTATTTTGTGGATTTACATTGTCTCAATGACTTTTATTATATTAATCTGTTTGTTAATCATTTTTGACAAAAGTAAAACTATCCGCGCAGGGGTCTTCAAACTACGGCCCGTGGGCCACATGCTGCCCGCAGAGGAGTCTGATCCAGCCCGCCAGGTTTTTTGGGCAGTGAGCACAGCCAAGGTGTTACAGTAGGAATTAGTAGTTCATATAGTCCGGCCCTCCAGCTCTCTGAGGGACCGTGATCTGGCCCCCACTTTAAAAAGTTTGAGGACCCCTGCGCTAGAGTGACTACTTGATCTGGATGTTGGTGGATGGAATTCAAATCCCCAGCAGAGATTTGGGACTGCTCAGACTTTTTCAAATCTGGGGTTCATCCCTTTGAGCAGTGCAGGCAGGATTAACACAAATGTAGAGGCAGCCTGAAAATGAACAGTATTACATTCTGGCCAAGCTTACCTATTTTTTATGCTGACTTTTCATTTTTCTTAATGGGCACTAGAGAGGTATACTTTTCGGTTCCATCTATTGATCATTCATTGTCTTTAAGGTTTGTGGGTGGGGGTATGGGGCACTGACCATACACTGATTCCTACACAAAGTTCATTCATGGGTAAATAGCTAATTCTTTAGAACTGTTGTCACAAGTTTCTCAAAGAAGTAAGCCAAGATTCAGGACCTCTTTCTGTAGGAGAGAGAGAAAACTTGAAAGCATGGAAAATTTCCAGTTCCTTATATTGGCATTTTTTACTTAAGCAGAATACTGCATCTTTTTCCCACCATCATCCCAAACATCCATGGCTTTAGAGCTCCCCAAGGCATTGCCTGTTGTTTTGTTTGTTTATGGTATATAATGTGCTTTCGATGAGTGTGTGCTGACTAGCTTTTGGTGGGCCTGGCATCCCTCTTATAGCACCTAGCTATTATTATGCTATTTTACATTAATGATCACTTATAAGAAACAAAACCCAAAGTTAACCCTGTTTTTTTCTCTCATTATGATCTTCAAAGCAATTTTGGTTTGGCTTAAGCATCTGTTATTGGAAATGGTTTGTATCAAGTTGCATTTTATCTGTAATTCTTCCTCATCTTAGTAGATCAGACAGTGCCTTCAATCCTTATGGGTATCCCTTCCAACCTAGACTAAACGGAGCTGCTTGTATATATAAAATATGCATCGAGGTTTAATAAGTAAGAGAAGCAAGAGAGATACTTTTAAATTCTCAGCAATGCTCAAATATGTTTGTTTCTCAAAAATAAATATAATGTGTGTTGAGAATCCACCTTAGCTAAGCTTGGGTCTGCTTCTAAAGGCAGAAGCGCATGTGTGTGTGCACTTGTGTGCTTGCACTTGAGGTGGCGGTGGGAGGAAATAGCCCTGGAGACTCTCTGTAATTGGATTTAGTCACCATTCTGTATAACTGCTTGTTAAAATATTATGGCACTAGCCATAGGGTGAATACTTATCTGAATTTCACAGTAGTTCCTTTCTGAAAGGTTCCACAGCAGAAAAAGTTTTTAAAGACTGAGCCAGCTTGCTCAGCAATATTATATATTTATTTAATTTTATTTATTTATTGTTTATTTAATAGCTCCTGGGACCTTAGGCTTTGGTACTAATTCATAAAAAGGCTCACTGTGTTTCTCTGAAGTTTATTTTACAGTGAGAGAATCTTTTCAATAAATTATGAACTCTGTGAAATGCATATGCTCTATATGGACATTAAGTAATATGTTCACTTTCCTTGGATGATTCTTACATCAAAATGTGTTTTTCAAATTTAAGAGTACAGGTCAGGCATTATTTATTCTATCATGTTTTTTATCTTTAAATAGCAAATGGTTGCCTTTATCCTTTGCTCTATTAGATCTTATCAAC
Organism: Pipistrellus hanaki; assembly: GCF_964339955.1. Taxonomy (NCBI): domain Eukaryota; kingdom Metazoa; phylum Chordata; class Mammalia; order Chiroptera; family Vespertilionidae; genus Pipistrellus; species Pipistrellus hanaki. The sequence continues at coordinate 8,410,258 of NC_140519.1, forward strand.
ATCCTAATTATTTAAATGAGAATTAGCAATGTTATCAGGAAGGGACTTGTTAGGGGATAATTCTTAATGCAGATCAAAGAAAAGACAAAATAAACACTTCAGAATGCTGTAGAACCTTTCAGAAAAGGAAAGAATAGGCCTAAGCTAAATTCATATAAAAATTTATATTCAAATAACAGGAAAATTATGTATATTTTTTTCAGACACCAAATGTTTTTAAGATATGAAAAATAATTTTAATTAATCTACAAGTTGATAGTAGTTCCATTTTACAAATAGAGAAATGATCAGTGTAATATTATGTAACTTGTATAAGATTAAACATGAAACTAATGTTTTAGTCGCAAGGGGCTGCCATCTGCAAACACGCATTCGGTATCTTCATGAACTTACAGGTCCCATCGCTTAGGGTCATGGCTTTTTTATGTTTGCTGCCTGCTGTGCAAAATAGTAATTGATTCCTTTTGTCCTGAGAATGATCAATTTTACCATAGCAGCATTTAATGAAACAGTCCATATTCAACCCATAATGCAGAGTTAAACGCCAGAATAGCTTGTGCTGCGGATCCTGTCAAGTCCGGTGACAGGCCTTTATCAGGAGCCCTGGCCTAGGTGACCCACTTATGTTCTTTTTTTTTTTTTTTTTTTTTAAATATATTTTATTGATTTTTCACAGAGAGGAAGGTAGAGGAATAGAGAGCTAGAAATGTCGATGAGAGAGAAACATCGACCAGCTGCCTCCTGCACACCCCCTACCAGGGATGTGCCCGCAACCTATGCACATGCCCTTGACCAGAATCGAACCTGGGACCTTTCAGTCCGCAGACCGATGCTCTATCCACTGTGCCAAACCGGTTTTGGCGACCCACTCATGTTCTGCAGACCCAAGCGTCGTCATCCTTGGAGCCAGCCTAGTTGATGGCTTTCACCCTTCTATCTATTATGCCTTGTTTTTCTGTTGTGACACAAGCAGATGTGTGACTTAGGTCTGCATCATTGTGAAAACTAACCTGTGGTAAAGCCAGCTGTAACCCCTCGCCTCTCTGAGGAACAACTGTCACTCACAGGAGCGATTTCACTGTGGGAGCTGGATACCTTCCAATTTACCATCCTTGATCATTTATTACTAGTTAACGACTAATGTCTGCCACCCTCTGAGATGATGTGACAGTCACTGGGCTCTGACTGTGGCTACACAGAGTCAGGGCCCCTGAGGAAGGCATGGCTCATGGGGTGATAGGCAGACTTTATAGACTGCTCAGACTCACAGGCCTCCTGGATGAGTCTTCCAAACCTCAGTTTCCTCCTCTGTAAAGCTGGGAAACTAATCATCTTTACCTCATCAGACTTGTGATTACCCAATAAAATAACCAGCAAACGGAATTGAAGACAGTGCCTGAAATCAGTAAATAATTGATACACATTAGCTCCATTGTTACCTAGTTGTTATTTGTTTACCTTCCCTAAGAAATGCCGTCAGTAAGTGACCTTTTATTCCAGAAAGATCGTACAACTTCAAGTTCAACATTTTTTTCAAACTTCTTAGCAGCAAACAAAACTTTTTTTTTATTGCCAAACAAAATTATTACAAATGGAAAAGTGTGAAATTTTTAAGACTATTGCTAATACAAATAGCATTGTATGTCATTATTCAATGGTATTTTGAAAGATGCTATCATTTTCACAGTGGGAGTTTTTAAATATCTTTCTGTATACTGAGAAGTCCATTTTCTCTAGAGATTTTTATAGGACCTGTAATAATTATGCATCTTTCTGCTATAGCTTTCTTTCTTTCTTTTGTTTGTTTGTTTGCTTTTTAATGATGAAAGTATTACTTAGGTCCTCTTTTTCCTCCATTAACCTCTTCCAGCCCACTCCCCCACCTCACTTCCCCATTGTCTGTGTCCATGGCTTATGCATATATGCATACAAGTTCATTGGTTGATCTCTTCCCACCCACCCTCCCATGCCTTCCCTCTCAGGTTCAACAGTCTGTTCATGTTTCTATGACTCTGGGCCTCATTTTGGTCATCAGTTTATTTGGTTCATTAGATTCCATATGTGAGTGAGATCATGTGATACTTACCTTTCTCCAACTGGCTTATTTCCCTCAGCATGATACTCGCCAGGTCCATCCATGCTGTTGCAAATGATAAGAGTTCTTTCTTTTTTATTGTTCATAGTATTCCATTGTATAGATGTACCATAGTTTCTTATCCACTCACCTGCTGATGGGCATTTAGGCTATTTCCAAATTTTAGCTATTGTAAATTGTGCTGCTATGAACATAGGGGTGAATATATTCTTTCTCATGAATGTTTTGGGTTTCTTAGGATATATTCTTAGAAATGGAATGACTGGGGTCAAATGGGAGTTCCATTTTTAATTTTTGAGGAAACTCCATACTGTTTTCCACAGTGGCAGCACCAGTCTGCATTCCCACCAGTAGTGTACTAGGGTTCCCTTTTATCCACAAACTCACCTGCACTTGTCATTTGTTGATGATAGCCATTTTGACAGGTGTGAGATGGTATCTCATTTCATTTTGAATTGCATCTCTCTGATGATCAGTGATTTTTGAGCATTTTTTTCATATGTCTCTTGGTTGTTTTTTTTTTTGTTTGTTTTGGTTTTTTTTGTATGTTCACTTTGGAAAAATGTCTACTACTTAGGTCCTTTGCCCATTTTTAATTGGATTGTTTGTCTTCCTTTTGTTAAGTTGTATGAGTTCCCTATATATTTTGGAGATTAACTCATTAGATGTAGCATTGGAAAATATGTTCTCTCATGTAGTGAGCTCTCTTGTGACTTTGTTGATGGTTTCTTTTATTGTGCAGAAGCTTTTTATTTTAATGTAGTACAATTTATTTATTTTCTCTTTAGTTTTCTTTGCACTAGGAGATATATTCACAAACATATTGCTATGAAAGATGTCTGAGATTTTGGTGCCTATGGTTTCTTCTAGGACTTTTATGGTTTTACACCTTACATTTAATTATTTTATCCATTTTGAATTTATTCTTGTGTATGGTGTAAAATGGTGATCTAGTTTCATTTTTTTTTTTTGCATGTATGTGTCCAATTTTCCCAATACCATTTATTGTCTTGGCTCAAATGTATTCTCTTGCCTCCTTTGTCAAATATTGAGTGAGCATAGTGCCTCGGGTCAATTTCTGGGTTCTCTGTCCTGTTCCATTGATTTATATGTCTGTTTTTATGCCAATACCAGGCTGTTTTGAGTATAGTGGCTTTGTAGTATAACTTGATATCTGGTATTATGATTCCTCCAACTTAGTTCTTCTTTCTCAATATTGCTCCAGCTATTCAGGATCTTTTTTAGTTCCATATACATTTTTGAAGTGTTTTTTCTAGGTCTGTGAAATATACTATTGGTATTTTAATGGGGGTTGCATTGAATCTATGGATTGTTTTGGGTAGTAAGGACATTTTAATGATGCTGATTATACCAATCCATATTTGTTTATATTCTTTTGAACTGTAAAGATGTCATATAAGCTTAAACTTCAAATAACTCAACAGGTATTTTATATTTTTTGAATTGTTCAATATTCTTACTGTATTTACATAAAAGTGTGACCTATTATCATAATTATTACAATATCCATAGTAGAAGTTTTAATAAGCTCTTTACATGCTCACATTTCTTTCTTAAGAACTATGCAGCAAATTAATTTGAATAATCCTACAAACTCATTTTAATATGGCTTGAATATTTTCAATATGCCATACATTCTTTGCATCACAAAACATTTAAAAATGTTTTTTAAAGTTTTTCTATTGTTTTACTTAAAAATATTCAAGGCAAGGATCCTAGAATTATTTGTAAAATTTCAATATACAAGTTGCTCTGAAATTTAGTATTTTTTCTCTCATTTTTTGGATATGTTTTGCCTCCCCCCCTCCCCCATGAACTTGGCTGAAAAATCCCCACCCATTGTGTCACCTCATACACTGTCACTGTGGTCTGCAGTAGTTAAGGAATCAGTCCACACAGTACAGTTAACTTCATGTTAGGCCCACTGATAGCATCAGACTCACTTTTATAATTTCTGTTAAATATCTTTTTGTTAACCAGCAATTTTTATTAGTTTTAAAAGGAATTATCAAGAATTCCAAATTTACAATAAGTTTCATAAATGTAATGCATTAAAAATGCCTTCAATTCTATCTTTTTAAAATTTTTAAATTTTTTATTTTGTATTACAGATGTCCCCCATTTTTCCCCTTTGCCCCCTCCCGGCCAGCCTCCACAACCCCCCCCCCCCCCCAGGCCTTCACCATATTATTGCCTGTGTCCATGGGCTATGCATAAGTACATATAAGCCCTTTGGTTAACCTCTTCCACACTCCCACCTCCCACCCCTCTGACATCTGTCAGTCTGTTTCATGCACCCAGGACCTATTATGTTTGTCAGTTTATTTTGTTCATTAGATTCCATCTATAAGTGAAATCATGTGCTATTTGTATTTCAGTTAGCATGCTAATCTATAGGTCCATCCATGCTGGTGCAAAGGATAAGATCTGAATATTTTTTATAGTCTCAAAGTGTTCCATTGCATAAATGTACCACAGTTTTTTTACCCGCTCATCTACTGATTGGCACTTGAGCTGTTTCCAGATCTTAGCTATTGAATAACTAAGCTGCTATGGACACAGGGGTGCATATATGTTTTCTGATTGGTGTTTCAGGATTCTTAGGATATATTCCTGGAAGTGAGAACACTGGGCCAAACAGCAGTTCCATATTTAAGTTTTTGAGAAAACTCCATACTGTTCTCCACAGAGGCTGCACACGTCTGCATTTCCGGTCTGCGCTAGGGTTTCCTTTTTTCCACATCCTGGCAGCACTTGTTGTTTATTGATATTTTATGATGGTAATTAATTTACATTAGTGTCATTTCCCAGAGCAATAGTGAGAACATGCCCCGGAAGGGATTTCACACCAAAAAGCAGCAATGTGGGAACACAGTCTCTTAATGCCCGGATGCTCTTCATGGTGGGCAAGTGGTGTCAGGGAGCTGAGGTGGGCAGAATTTTGAGGAGAAACAATGATCTCTAGGGTAATCCACCAGAGAAAACATTCACAGCTTGGAAATGGAAATTCCACTGTGAGAAGATCAATTTGTTACAATATGTCAGCTGAAAAAGACAACAAGTTACACTGGAATAAACAAGGGAAGTGGCTCTACCACTTCTAAACACAATGCTATGTTTATATTATTGTAGTCCAGTTTTAGTTGGTGGATTACATTTACCAGCCCATCCCAAATTTACAGGGTTTAAAATGTCAAATAAAGACTGACTATTAAAAACACACACACACACACACAAAAAAAAAAAAAAAAAAAACAAAAACACACACACACACACACAAAAAAAAAAAACAATGTTGGAGTGGTATATTATTAGTAAACAGAACTTTCTATTTCATTAACAATATGAAGTCTCTAAACATAACTGCTTCTTGTAGATACTTTGTCTCAAAACAACCACTTAATTTGTTTGTGTCTCATGTGGTCATTTCCTTCCATTTTAAGACTTGAGCCCTGGCTGGTTTTGTTCAGTGGATAGAGCATCAGCTTGTGGATTGAAGAGTCCCAGGTTCGATTCTGGTCAAGGGCATGCACCTTGGTTGCGGGCACATCCCAGGAGGAGGTAGGCAGGAGGCAGCTGATTGATGTTTCTTTCTCATTGATGTTTCAGACTCTCTATCCCTCTCCCTTCCTCTCTGTAAAAGAATCAATAAAACATATTTTTTTAAAAATACTTGAGTTTGTCATAAAAAACAGGAGGTAAAAAATGGTTTCAGGAAAGTATGGGGAAATAGAGAAAGGTTGCTAAAAGGGTATAAATGCTCAGCTATAATGTAAAGAGGGTCTGAGGATCTAAGTATAATACGGTGACTACAGTTGACAACACTGTATTGTATAATTGAAATTTGCTAAAAGAGTAGAACTTAACTATTTTCACCAAAAATAAAAAAGATAAAAATCTGAGATGATGGATATGTTAAGGTGGGGGGAATCCTTTTACAACATACACATATATCAAACTACTTCATTTACTTAAAAAAACAAATTACAATGTACACTTTAAATGTCTTATTATTTTATTCATAAATTATTACTTAATAAAGCTGAAATTTAAAAAAAAACAAGTTTTAACATGAATAAGAGAGATGATCAATATTGAAGATTTTTCAAAGGATCTATATTCTAGATGAAATCAGCACTTTACAGAATGGCTTATAAACATCAGCCAAGGTATAAAGGCATCTTTCAATTATTCTAAAAATGTCTTCTTTATTATATTTTCTCTTTCTTTTGAAGTTCTGTTTTCTGTGGACAGAGCCAAAATAACAAGCATGGAGAACCCTGGCCGGAGAAGGCCCTTCTCAGACCATCCCTCCGTCGGAACATGAGCAGAAAACGTTTGTTCCTTTGCCACTCCTCCCACTCTCCCTGTTTTCAAGCTTGTGGTAAACGCTTTTTGTCCCATGTTCTTTCTTCTTCAGTTCGAGACATTTTCTGCACTTGTTACCTTCTGCACTTCTTTCTCTACTGACCTTCGTCTCCTGGACTCAGCAATAAGGGTAGAGAAAATAGCAGAAAGGGCACAGATAGGTTATTTTGCCATCACTTACTTAAAAAAACAGACCCTCAAAAAAATGAACCACTCTGTTGTTACTTTAGAAGTATGAACCACTCTGTTGTTACTTTAGAAGCCTGTTTATGATGCAGTCAGTTAACAATTCAATTTATATAATTTTAATTAATAAATAAATTATTTTCTCAAAACTCAGTCCCTCTCAATGGCATACGTGGTTAGGGGAGATTGCTCAAGAAAATAGTCATAATTTATCCTTCAAATACTATGTCATGTCTTTTGGTAACAGCTAAATCATTGCCACCAGGCATGAAATCCGTTGGTGGTGTTTAAATGCCTGTACACTCAAATATACATTTTCTACTCTGCAGCAGAAGAAACACTGGAAAATTCACATTTAGGGTTTTTTTTTTTGGGGAGGGGGGGAAGGGAGGAGGGGAGAGGACTACAACTATAAAATGGAAATTATTTATAACCATTGCTCTTATTCAACCACAAAGGGTGTGGATCACCATTTCATAAAGGTCTATTTGTTGGGTCCAGAACTCAGACTCCAGTAAGGGGAACATAAAATAAAAACCATCATGCATAGTCATAGAGTTGATGTGTTTATTTTTGTGTAATACAATCAGTTCAACAAGAATTTTTTTGAACCATTTAGTAAAATGTGGCCATTATTTACTTCTCCTCTCAATCTTCACTTTATGGGATGGGCGCCTTGTCCAGCTGGTAGTTTTACACACTGGAAGGCTTTTGGTGAGCAGTCACATATTCTTTGGAATGTTCTCCTAAGTCACTCAGACTTGAACTGATTTGCTCATGTGTTTGTGTACTTTTGTGCGCTTAATGCGTGGCCAGAAGGCAGGGAGAGGCCGTGTTCTTTGCAATCTCCACCCCCATGCCCTGCCCGCTCCCCCTGGTACCAGGAAAGAACTTTTCTTATCATCCAGGACAACGTGTGAGCACGGTGTCATCACAGGTGCTTGCTCACTTCAAATTAGAAAGGCGGTTCACACCCTAAACCCAGTGCTGCCACCTCTGTCTTCCACTTTAGAAACTCGTAGGCCCTGCCCAGCCTCAAGTTCTGTGAGCTGGGTTGCCTCCCCTGGACATACTTTGCCTGGCACCCTGCTGAGTAGGTTCATCTGAAGCCAAAGTCTTCTTTACAGAGTCTGGTCTTCCACACAAAGCTGCCTTCCTGAAAGATGCAGGGAGCATCGCCCTGACAATCGAAGCAGGCAAACTTACAGGATATTTGGTCTATTCATCTCTTTCCTTAAAATGAAAAGACCCACTTGGAATCCTACCTAATAAAAGAGCAATATGCAAATTAACCATCACTCCACTACACCCACAAGCCACGCCCACCAACCATGCCCACCAGACCATCAGAGTGAGTATGCAAATAAACCCAACCAAGATGGCTACAGCCACAGAGAGCAGGAAGGAGGCTTGGGTTTCCCAGGCAACTGAGAAAGCCAAGCTTTCTGCCTGCCCTTGCCAGCCTAGGTCTCCACTCAAACCTACAAAGTTTCAATTATAGAAGGGAAACAAATCCAAACAGAAATGGCTGCCAGCCACAAAGCGAGCAGGAGGCTTGGCTCCGCTCCAGGCTACAAAGTTTCAATTGTAGAAGATAAATAAATTTCAGATACCAGGGCCTCTGCTTGAGTCACCAGGGGGCATGCTGGCCTTCAAACCACCATAGGCACCTTCCCTCGGGCCACCCCATGCCCCAAAGGAACCCCACCCTGATCCGGGACTCTCTTCAGGGCAAACCAGCTGGCCCCCATCCATGCACCAGGCCTCTATCCTATCTAATAAAAGAGTAATAAGTAGATTGACCATCACTCCAGCACACAATAGCTGCCCCCATGTGGTCAAAGATCCTGCCCCCATGTGAACACAAGATACCCCCCCAAGATGGCCAGCAAGGAGGATAGTTGGGAGGCACCAGGCCTGCAAGGGAGGGCAGAGGAGAGGGACCAGGCCTGCAAGGGAGGGCAGTTGGAAGTGATCAATCCTGCAGAGGAGGGCAGTTAGGGGTGACCAGGCCAGCAGAGGGGGGAAGTTGGGAGCAAACAGGCTGGAAGGGGACTAGTTAGACATCAATTAGGCTGGCATGTGAATGGTTAGGGAGTAATCAGCCTGGCAAGCAGAAGCGGTTAGGGTCAATTAGGAAGGCAGGCAGGCGAGCAGTTGGGAGCCAGCAGTCCTGGATTGTGAGAGGAATGTCTGACTGCCGGTTTAGGCCCGATCCCACTGGTATCAGGTCTAAACGGGCAATTGGACATTCTTCGAGGGGTCCCAGATTGTAGAGGGTGCTGGCTGGGCTGAGGGACACCCGCCCCCCCGGCCCTGTACATGAATTTCATGCACCAGGCCTCTAGTATTCAGAAAACATGCCTCCTGGCTGGAATTGGATCCATTAAGGTGATAGAAGCTCTCAGTATAGAGTTTTGATTTTCAAGGCAGGTTGATGAGGAGAGAGAGGAGCTGTATTCTCTAGGCATTTGGGGAAAGGACAGCCCCAGGTCCTGACAGCCCTAAGGGCTGGGCTCTAAGGGCCTGAGGGTGAACAGAGGTCGCCTCTTCCCTGAGACCTGGGAAGAGAAAGCAGTCCAGCAGGGGAGTGGCTTCAACATACATGGGAAAACCATGATGTGTCTCTAGGTCTCCAGGTGACCATTCGCCAGGTTCTTGTGCTTTCTCTCCAGTTTGTCCCCCTCCCCAGAGCCCAGATGACAGGTAACATCATGAGCTCTGGCAAGAACTCAATAAATGTTTGTGTTTGTGGGCTGAATGGAACTTAAGCCTTTCCCAAGACACGGTGTTTGTCCTTCAAAGGCTAAATAGCAAAAGGAGCCTGTGGCATGAATAGAATGTAGCACTGCTTCGCAGAGACTGTGGAATCCAAAGGATTTGCCAAGGTGAGGGGGAAAATAGTTTAGCTAAATGGGAAATGTACAATTAAAATTTGCCTATTGAGCTTTGTTACAGTGGGGAAGCAAATGTATTTCATGCTTGTGATTTCTCATTTTATTGCCCAAGGTTCTGCCCACCTGGCCCATGGTGACTTAATATAGGCATAGTGATGTTTTCTTAGCATATTGGTGGCTGGAGTGAAATTGCACATACCCTGTTTCCCCGAAAATAAGACAGTGTCTTATATTAATTTTTTCTCCCAAAGTTGTGCTAGGTATTATTTTCAGGGGATGTCTTATCTTTCCATGCGCTAGGTCTTATATTCAGAGGATGTCTTATTTTCGGGGAAACACGGGTAGTATAATTGAACATAGGGACTTAGTCATTGAGCTCCAGATTTTTCATTTGATAAACTTCCACTTTTAAGGAATACTATTCTTTTGTCAAAAGGGCCAGGTAATTCCTGAAATACTGTGTTGTCTATCTTAATCAGAGGCGATTGATCTTCAGAAACATGCAAGAGATGTTAGTCAAGTCTTATTTACCAGAGATAGACAACATATTTAGGGCTTAGCAGTATTCAACGATTTATTTTCTTGGCAGCTATATTTGTATCTTAAGTCTGCATAAATCCCGCATTGCTTTTCATGCCACAGCTCTTTTCCAAGTCCGTGTTGTTATGAACATCATCCGACTTTATATTGCGCTGTTACTTTAAAGCAACACCCACTTTGGACATAATGTGCCTGAAAATTTAAAAAAATAAAAGAAATATGCGAAGGAGAAATCAGCTGATTTGGATTGTCCTAAGTAAAACAGCATATTCTGGTGATGAGTGTATCCAATGTTGTAATCGTGACAAAGACTATGAGCTCTGTATTTAAAATATAAGCTGCATATTCTATACTATGCAGCTGTAAAAAGAAAGAATTCTTACCATTTACAACAGCATGGATGGACCTAGAGAGCATTATGCTAAGCGAAATAAGCCAGTCAGAGAAAGACAAGTATTGCTGATCTCACTCATTTGTGGAATCTAATGAACAACATAAACTGATGAACAAAAGTAGACCCAGCCAAGACCGGTTTGGCTCAGTGGATAGAGCGTCGGCCTGTGGACTGGAAGGTCCCAGGTTCAATTCCAGTTAAGGGCATGTACCTTGGTTGCGGGCACATCCCCAGTAGAGGGTGTGCAAGAGGTGTCAGTACATTATCCTGTCTTTCAAGAGACAGGTGTCCAGGTATTCTTCTTATCTGCAGAAACTATGAAATGAGTTTTCTTTTTGTTGGAAATTTACAAATAAAACAGGAAAATTTCTTTCCTTGTTACTGAAAAACATTGCCAACATGTGATCTTTGGAACTAAGGTTCAGGGCAATTAACAGAGGTGAAAGGAATGAAACTAATTTTCTGACCTTTATGCCACCTGAGCAATTACACAAACATATTTCTAGTTATTAACAAATAATCCGCTAACTTCACCAAAGTTCAACCAGTTATAGATTCATGGTGTTGTTAGAAAACAAATGCATTATATCATTTCCTTAGTGTTATCTTATTTCTAGAGTCATTTTATTTGTTTTCCTTTAAAAGGTGACTTCTGGGTGACCCATACAAAGATGTTTGCACTTCGCTACATTTTATGCCATCTCTTATCCAGCTCTGTAGCCCTGTGGAGCATTATAACTCACTTTCAAATCCAATACATTATAATTTCCCCCTTAATTAAAACTTCATGAACGTTTTGCAAGCTTATTCTTTTGTGTCTCTGATATTTCTAGCATTTCTCAAATGAAAACTCTTAGAAAAAAACATGCATGTAAACTTAAATACTACAGGCCTGGTGCACAAAATTCATGCATTGAAAGGGGGGGTTGTCCCTTATCCCAGTCTGTACCACCCCTCCAATCTGGGACACCACAAGGCATGTCTGACTGCCCATTTAGGCCCAATCCTAAGGGCCTAAATGGGCAGTCAGATATCCCTCTTCCTCTCACAATCCAGGACTGCTGGCTCCCAATGGCTCGCCTTCCTTCCTTCCTGATTGCCCCTAACTACTTTTGCTTGCCAGCCTGATCACCTCCTAACCACTCCCTTGTCAGCCTGATTTCCCCTAACTGCCCTCCCTTGAAGGCTTTGTTCCTCCCAACTGCTCTTCCCTGCTGGCCATCTTGTAATGGCCATCTTGTGTCCATAAGAGGGCAGTCATCTTGTGTGTTGGAGTGATGGTCAATTTGCATATTAGATAGGATAGAGGCCTGGTGCATGGGCGGGGGCTGGCTGGTTTGCCCTGAAGTGTGTCCTGGATCAGGGTGGGGGTTCCCTTGGGGCATGGGGCAGCCTGGGTGAGGGGCCTGTGGTGGTTTGTAAGCTGGACACACACCCCGGCAACCCAAGTGGAGGCCCTGGTATCTGGGATTTATTTATCTTCTATAATTGCAACTTTGTAGTCTTAAGTGGAGGCCAGGGCAGGCCAGGGCAGGCAAAAGTTTGGCTTCCTCCATTGCCAGAGGCTACCCAAGCCTCCGGCTGCTACCATTTTTGTTGGAATTTATTTATCTTCTATAATTAAAACTTTGTAGCCTTGAGTAGAGGCCAGGGCAGATGGAAAGCTTGGCTTCTTCCATTGCCAGGGCAACCAAGCCTCCGGCTGCCACCATTTTTGTTGGGATTTATTTATCTTCCATAATTGAAACTTTGTAGCCTTGAGCAGAAACTAGGGCTGGCCAGAGCAGGTGGAAAGCTTGGCTTCCTTCATTGCTGGGGGCAACCCAAGCCTCCTGCTCTTTCCAGTTCTGTGGCTGCCACCATATTTGTTGGGTTAATTTGCGTACTTGCTCCTGATTGCCTGATGGGCATGGCATGTGGGTGTAGCAGAGGTATGGTCATTTTGCATGTTTCTCTTTTATTAGATAGGATCACAGTGTTATGTTTCTACTCTAAATGGATCGCTTAGCCATTGGACCATCTCTTTCTCCTTTGGAAAGGAAACTTGAAAAAGCTATACTTCTGCAGAAAATAGGTTGGAAATCCAGGGCTAAACATATGATACTGAAGTAAATATACATCAAAACAAGAGTCTCTCCGAGCACTTTATAACTTATTGCAAGAATAATTTCTTTAAATCTCTAAGGCAAATTGTGTTCAAAGCATCTCATAACTTTACTGGACAAGAAAATCTCTATAATAGCTATGGAGAGAAGTTCACAGAAAGGACTGATTTGGAGAGAATCAATAAAGGATTGAGTTGGCATAGATCTGGGACTCTGGTTATATGGTAGAATGCAGAGTGGAATCCTGATTTATCCTGTATGCCCACTTTGTCTCTATATCTTTTATCATCAATGTATATGCACTACTTTTTTGTTTAATAATATTCTTTTTTGTTACTTCACATGGAGTAACAAAAGTACTGAGGAGGACTTAGGAACCACTTTAGGAAACAGGTACAGAGGATTCTACAGGCTGGCTGTTTATGCCCAGTTACATATCGCTCTGGGTCCTCGTGGACTGGACTCTTGGCTGAAGTCACAATAAGGAAGGAAACATAATGAAGTCACAATGACAGTGATGGTGACTGGAAACCAGACCCACTACCCCAGCATTCACCAGCGCCTGCAGTAGAATCAGAACTCAGAACTGATTTTTAGGCCTGCTACTGTTTTCCCACCCACAGACCCAATAACCACAGGCAGAGGCAAAAGTATGATCAACATTTATTTAGCTTTTCCCCCACAATGGTTTTTCTTCTTTTTTTAGCATTGTGTATTTAATTCAGGGGAAGTAGATGTAAAACTTTTGTGAGGTAATTTATTATATAATATGCCAATAAATCTTATATTATTTTTTTTAAATTAAAGTGCTTGCATATCTCATTATACTGTATAGGATTTTCAATGAAAATTATATATTGTATAATAATTATTTTAAAACTTTAGAACTAATGTATTTATAACTACATAGTTTTATATATGTATATATGCAAATATAGTTAACATATGTGTATATATAAGTTCAAAGAAAAAATTCCAATCACATTTTTAAATTGAAGGCAGTAAAAAAAAAAAAAAGTAACTTAGTTAGCAAAGAGTATCATAGAGACCACTCAGGAAGTATTTGTTGAGTACATTTATTCATTGGTGGGGATGTGACTAAGTATAAGCATTTCTGTTCTCAATTGAAATTATTTTCTGGTGTTTATTTGATAACATGGGAAAGCTTTTATGCTAGAATAAACATTTAAGGGGTATATTTGCAAGAAGAAAAAACATTCTACTTATTAAAGTGATTTTCAAAAGTCTGGAATTTCACAGTATCTCAGAGATTTGAAAAAAATATATAGAGACTATCAATATGCCCAAACACATTTACTGAACAGATTTTTTTTTATGTTAAAACAAAGCAAAAAGATTTCTAACAAAAGAGAGCTGAAAAACAAGCAAAGAACAAAAAACGTAAGAAACTGTTTCTGTGTATTCGTTTTAGTGTACTTCCACTGACATTTAACTGCCTATGACAAAAATCAGATAGAGACCATTTAACTGCCTTTCTGATGTAACTATTACAAGTGTACTTTTTTTTTATTTGAGCCTAAAGATTTTGCATAAAAAAAATCTAAAATGTGAAAGGAAAGGTTTGACATTGATTGGAGGCATGTCTGGCAAAGTGCTTAATGCCTTCAAGCATGAATTAAATATTTCCCAAGTGCAGGAATAAAGGAAAGGCCACATCAGTCTGCTTTTTTTTTTTTTTAATTCATAAACACCATTACTGCCTGTTGCCAGCCCATTGCACTTTAATGTGTAGGGTGCTGTCCACCCATAGTCCACTTCTTGAAAACTAGAAGTTATTTCTTTAATCCTCACATAAGAATATTTTTTATTGATTTTAGAAATAAAGGAAGGAGGGAGAGAAAGAGGGAGAGAATAGGAGAGGAGAAGAGAGGAGAAGAGAGGAGAGGAGAGGAGAGGAGAGGAGAGGAGAGGAGAGGAGAGGAGAGGAGAGGAGAGGAGAGGAGAGGAGAGAGAGAGAGAGAAATTGATCAGTTACCTCCTGTACCCGCCCCAACTAGTGATCAAACCCACAACCTAGGTACATGCCCTGACTTGGAATCAACCCTCAACTTTTTGGTGCATGGGACGACACTCCAATCAACTGAGCCACCGGGCTAGGGCCCTAGCAGTCATTTTTGACAACTTCTGTGTGTTCACACCCTCTGCCCAATATGCCCCTTTGTAAATTCCTCCAGCATTTTCCTCTCTTCAGACCACCTAGCTCAAGTCAGGAGCTCCTGTTGTGCTTTCATGAAACACTTTGCTTTTTCTTCATAGCACAGGTCACATTTTATAATTACATAGTAATTTTTATTTTGTTTGAATAATGGCATTTTACTAGAGTGTAAGTCCCATGAAAGTGTCAAAAAATAATAAATGGAGCCCTTTAAAATGAAGCCTGAGCTACCATGTCAGAGGAACTGCCTTGCATGTCCTATGCTTCAAACCTGTGGAACGTAATGATTCCCGAATAGCGATTCTTATTGATCTCGGTAGATGCTTGCTGACTCCCCCTGTGAGTGGCCTTTTACTTTTTAGGTTAGCAAAGGCAGAGTGCCTTGCTCACTGTTGTATCTCTAGCACTTGTTCTAAATACACATTTAAAGTGAGTGAATGAATAAGGTCATTGTAACATTAATGGTCAAATGACTGTGGCCCTTAGCTCTGACTTCCTCAGGCCCTTACAAAGCGGCCTCCGCTGGAAGGCCTGCCTCGCTGGTTCCTCAGCCCTGCAGCCAGCAGAAACAGCCCTGCATCTCCCAGTCTGCCATCCCTCCTTGTCTCCTCATGGCACTCCAGTTCTTCACTGTTTGTAGGGCCCTTGGTGAAAAAACTCGCCTGATGTCCAGGACAGTGCTCCATGATGTTCCTGAAGCTACAGGCAGACACTCTGAAGGACTCCTTTCCCTGCTCTGGGCATACCCTGCACTTACCTTTTGCCCAGAAAGAAATCTTCTTGCAAACAATTTATTTGCTGGTTAGATGTCAACCCACTATCATGGTCATGATCATCCCATCTCCTTTTATTTTTCTGTCATTAGGACAAAATATTAACAATAAAAATACCCTCCTTCTCTTATGACAATAAATGTAATAATTCCACATTCATGTCAATGCAAATAAGCAGACCCCAGAGAATCTGTTTCTCATTCATTCTACCAAAAGGAAAGAAGGAAGAAAAGGTAGGAGGGAGGATTCTTGCTATGATGTCCAGTTGTTACCCATTTTGGTACATTTGCACACTGGAATGCCAGTAAGCTGTGTTAACTATAGTCATAGTGTTGTATATTATATCCCTGGTACTTATAACTGGAAGTTTGTACTTTTTGACAACCTTCATCCAATTCCTCTTCCTCCAATTTTTCACGTCTGGTAACCACAAATGTAATTGCTTTTCCTATGAGTTTGGTTGTTTTTAATCTATATTTTTAAAGATTAATCATTTAGGTTAAATCATACAGTATTTGTCTTTTTCTGTCTGACTTATTTCACTTAGTATAGTGCCTTCAAGATCCATCCATGTTGTTGTAAGCATCGGGATTTTTCTTTTTTATGGCTGAATTATACACACACAACACACACACATTACATCTTCTTTATCCATTCATCCATTGATGAACACTTAGGTTATTTCCATATCTTGGCTATTATAAATAACTAGAGGCCTGGTGCATAAAATTTGTGCTAGAGTATGCCTACCTTTCCCCCAGCTGCCGGCACCCACTTCCCTCTGGTACCCAGGACCCAGACTTCCCTCCAGCCCCCAGCAGGCATTTGGAATCCTGGCTTCCCTTGCAGCCCCAGCTTCTTCCGGAAGGTCACCCAGAAGAACATCTGGTTAATTAGCATATTATGCTTTTATTATTATAGATACTGCTACTAACGTGGGGGCGCATATATAGTGTTTTAATTTCTTTTGAATGTATTTCCAGAAGTAGAATTGTATGCTAAATTGTTGGTAATCCTATTTTTATTTTTATTTTTTTAAATTTTTGACAGAGGTGTCAAGGCTATTTGATAGGGGCAATGAAAGTCTTGTCATCAGAATATGCTAAACATCTGTTCAGCTGTATAAATATGTGGAAAATGACACAGCCTTTATCATTCAGAAACACTCGAAATTAATTTGAGATTTATCATAAAAATAAGAATCTACAACTTCTAGAAGATAATAATGGAAAATATCTTTTCAACTTTGAGTATGCAAATGTTTTTAGGGAGGACAGAAAAAGTGCTAAACAAACTTGAAAAGGTAAATTAGAGTTCATCGAGATTAAAACAGACCATTAAGAACATGTAAGCACACGCATGTGAGCTTCCAGCTGGGCCCTGGGTCTGCAGCCTCCTCTGACACCAGCCATGGGTCATTCAGGCAGAGGGATGCACACCAAAAGCACTGCCTGGCCCACCAGTTGAAGGCTAGCAGCAATGGTCTAATCTGGATGAGATGCACCGCAAGCTGTGGCCCCAGGTTCCCTCATGGCCCCAGCCAGTCCTGGGAGCCCAACTTGACCCCAACCTGCATGGCTGTCTGGCCTACATGAGGTTCTTCATCAATTCTGCCAATCTGAAGACCCACTTCTGATCCAAAGACCACAGAAAAGGCTAAAGCAACTGAGCGTGGAGCCCTACACTCAGGAAGAGGCTGAGAGGGCAGTGGGCATGGGCTCCTATGTGCTCCTCCAGCAGCTAGTAGTGCCACAGAAGTATCCGCTGAGGGCCCTGAGATGGACACTTACACCTGGCATGGCTGAATGATGCAAAGCTGAGCAGCTGCCCATGCACAGTGATGCAGGGCTTGGTTGGGAGAGACTGTGCCAAGCTTTTGTAATCCTGGGTTTGTTGAGTGGATGACCCCATCTGGGTGCCCTCCCCCTCAAACAATGGAACTGGATAAAGACAAAAAGAAAAAGAAAAGGGAAAAAAAAAAAAAAAAAAAAAAAAAAGAACACGCAAACACAAGCCACAAACTGGAAGAAAATGATTTACAGTATATATTCCTGACAAAAGACTTCATCTGTTTATCCAAAATGACAAATAATTCATTTAAAATAGCCAAAAAGACTTGAAAAATCTATATCAGTCTTATTTATTATGTGTCAGTCTCTGTCCCCTAGCGCCTGGAACAGAGTCTGACACGTAGAAGGTTGTGACCAACTCCTTCCCATATTGACTCATTCATTCACTCTTTTATTCACTAAAAGGCTTTATTGCATCTTCGCTATCTAAAGATTGAGAAATATCAATACACCTAAACCATACCCACATGGACCTATCCTTTTAGGCAGAATTCATTTCTCCTTCCTTTATATTCACATCGCACAGTCATTATTTGCTTACCTGTGTGTGTGCAGACTCTCCCTTTGTAGAATCTAAGTTTTTTGAGAATCTTCTGAGAATTATTTTTTGTTGGGAAGGCACAACACCTAGCACAGTGTAAACACCCAACGCATTTCATTGAAGCAAAGAGGAAAGGGGGAGGAAGGGAAATTGTGCTCACCAGAAGCCAATAGCAGTGACTGTTAGAAAGTCTGGTGTCTGTGTACAGGAAGTGTGTGTGTTTTTGCAAAGCATGCTGTCCTTCTTCTGCATCTGTAGAGTCAGAACTTCATTCTTTTGGGAGGATGGGCATTCACCACACACACCACTTTCTCCTGGGGAATGGCATGGTGTCCCTTTCTCAGGGGAGCTGGCTCACCCTGCCCGGCTCAGGGAACATGAGAGTTGACTGAGCTGGGACTTAGCAGGAGGTTGGTTTCTTTCACCTGAAGCATGCCAGTAGGTCTGATATGGTTTTCCCCATTCTCACAAGATGTAGGGCTATTCCAGAGCTCCTCTGGAGACAGTGGCAGACTCCAGGGTAAGCCCATGAGCCTGGTGTGGTGTGAACGTTACCTAGAAGTAAATGCTCACTGTGTGGGTAACCTTGGGATCAGCTTGGCATCATGAGTGCTGGTCACGAACCACCTTCTGAGCAGCAAGGGAGCAGCTGATGAGGGTTGACTGGGTAAAAAAAGAGGCTGGCAGACACTTGGTAGAAAGTCATGAGACGCCAATGAAGCCTTTGGAGAAACTTAGCAATTTTTGAAGAAGCTCTGATGGCTGTCATGTAGTCTGTTATACCAGACCACATAAAATGAGATTTATTTGCCCATTTTTTACTTAACCAAAATACGTAGGATAGAGAGTATCTGATCTGTTTTAAGGTTTAAGGAGTATGACCTCCTTCACCTTAGTCAGAAAGAAAGCAACAGAAAGAATAAAAAGAAATGAAGACGCCCTAGTGATTTGACTCAGTGGATAGACCATCAGCCTATGGACTGAAGAGTCCTGGGTTTGATTCTGTTCAAAGGCCCATGCCTGGGTTGCAGGCTTGATCCCCAGTAGGGGGCATGCAGGAGGCAGACAATCAATGATTCTCATCATTGATGTTTCTCTCTCTCCCTCTCCCTTCCTCTCCGAAATCAATAAAAATATATTTTAAAGAAAATAAAAAATAAAGAGGTAAATTGTAAAAACAAAAAGTGAGCTTTGTCTCTTTTGTTTCTTACATGTGGGTAGGAGAGAGTTATAAGCACGAACCATAAAACATTTCTATGGATAAATTAAAACATAGACTCAAAGATTTCTGAGTGCACGTGGATCTCCTTCCTCCTTTCTTTCTTCTTTCTTCCTTTCTTTCTTTCTTTTTTTCTTTTTAAATATATTTTATTGATTTTTCACAGAGAGAAAGAGAGAGGGATAGAGAATTAGAAACATCGATGAGAATCATTGATCAGCTGCCTCTTGCACACCCCCTACTGGGGATGTGCCCACAACCAAGGTACATGCCCTTCACCGGAATTGAACCCGGGACCTTTCAGTCTGCAGGCCGACGCTCTATCCACTGAGCCAAACCGGTCCTGGCTCTTTCTTTTCTTTTTTTAAAATATATTTTATTTATTTCTCACAGAGAGGAAGGGTAAGGGATAGAGAGCTAGAAACATCGATGAGAGAGATACATTGATCAACTGCCTCCTGCACACCCCCTAATGGGGATGTGCCCGCAACCAAGGTACATGCCCTTGTCTGGAATCGAACCTGGGACCCTTCAGTCCGCAGACCGACGCTCTATCCACTGAGCCAAACCGGTTTCGGCTCCTTGCTCCTTTCTTGCTCCTTCCTGGCACTCTAGTAGGTCCTGACTTTATATCTAAATGATTTCCCTGAGCCTTACTGATCCCCATGGCATGGAGGCTGGGAGTGGTCAGCAGTGAGAGGCCCAGCCAGGAAAAGTCTTAGTCACTGCATGTTGGAAGAAGCCTGGAGCATGCCCAGAGTGCTCCTCTGACTGATTTCCAGGACGAAGGTGGGCAGCTGCATGGCATCCAGGCCTGGTCACAGCAGGTTACAAGGAACTGTGTCATCCCAGCACACCAGGCAGTTTCCTTTCTGAGTCACTTTTTAGCTCTGGAATGAAACTCCACCCTCCTTTTTTTTTTTTTTTTTTTTTTTTTTTTTTCTGTGGCCCAAGCGAGAGGCAGAACATTTCTCTCTGCAGAGAGCATTCCAATAAGGAGCCTCCTGCGTGTACAGTCTCTGCCTCAGTGGGCAAGGGTCTGCAGGAGAATTCCATCCCTGTGTAATGTGACTCCAACGGGAGCGGGGCTGCTCCGGGGCCTGCAGGCAGGGCCTGGGAAATGAGAGGCCCGCAAGGCCATTTGCTAACAGAGTAATGTAGTTTCCTTTCTGATTTGGGCTTTTCTCTTGACTCAAAAAATCAGAAGCTCATCATTTGAGCTTTCATGAGAGAAGGGATTTTAGTGTTACTGTGTTCCCTGGTCCTTGACTTTGGACTCTTATCATCAGAAAAAGAATCCCAGATGGTGTGGCTCAGTGGTTGAGTGTCAACCAATGAAGCAGGAGGTCACAGCTCTATTCCCAGCCAGCGCACATGCCCAGGTTATAGGCTCAATCCCGAGTAGGAGGTTTGCAGGAGGCAGCCGATCAATGATTCTCTCTCATCATTGATATTTCTATCTCTCCCTCTCCCTCTCTGAAATCAATAAAAACATTTTTAAAAAGAAGATATACCTAACACCACTGGTCAATGAAGTTGACCTCAGGAATTTCTGAAAGGTTTTTCCATTTGCTCATAGTTTTAAAAAACATGCCCTTACCAAGAATTTGACTTTGAATTTTGTTGTTTCCAGCTTCCATCCTCTTTCTCTTGTTTCCTTTCATTTTTTTTTAACCTATGGACACTGGTCAAAAAAAATAAATCATTATTTACACAAGGTAAATCATTATTTACACAATGTAATTGCGGACAAGAATGTGAACAACAGACCTAGGAACACAGAGAGCCTCCTTTCTCTTCTAAGAAAGGCGAACAAGGCTGGTGTGAGGAGGTTGTGGCAGATGGTCCTCCCTTATTCCCTGCCCTCTGCGGCCCTGGGAGCTCCTGCATCAGAATGGGCCTCCGCTGCTCCACGCCTGCAGCCTCAAGCCTGAGGAAAAGATATGACTAATCACTGGATTTAAAAGCTGGTGCGTGTACCTTGCTTTCTGCATTAGTGCTGCAAAGGAAGCCTCTTCCTGCTCCCACTCTCCTTTGCTGTCTCCTCCAAGCCACTGCAGCTGCACCCAGAGGTGGCAGCCCTCCAGTGCAGTTCTCTCTGTGGCATTCTGGAGGGGGCAGGCAGGGCCCGCGGGGAACACGTCTTCAATGCTCCACCCAGATCTTCCCTCCCATTGCAGAAGCATTCCTTTGCATCTTGATGATTTTTGTTTAGTTTCTAAGAGTCTGCAATTTAATGTAACTTTGAAAAAGGTCAATCCTACTCCAGGAAGGGCTGTGTGTGCCAGAGAGGGGAGGGCTACAGTGAATGGAGGCAGCAAGCGGGCTGCAAGTTGAGGTTGCAAGCTCAGTGGCAAAATATTTTGGATCTCAGTGACTCCCGTTCACCCGCCCACCCTGCTAAGTCTCCTCTCCACAGAGTCCAGAATTACCTTGAGCGTCTCCCTTCCTTGCTCAGACTTCTTCAGTGTCTTGCCATTGCGAGAAGAACAAAGTTCAAACTCATTAACTTGGTGGCTAACATGGCCACAATCTGCCTTTCATTCTGCTTTTACAAGCTATAGCTCACTGATTCCTTGTGCCCCAGGGTACCTGGTCTTCAGCCTACTCTGCTGTGTTCAGAACACAGTCTGTACACACTCACTGCTTCTCCTTGCTGACTTTGTTCTTTTAGCCTATGCACTTCTTTCTAGTTGTTTCCATTCTCCCTCTCTTTTACCAGTTTTTGAAATTCTAACCATTTTTCAAAGAGAGTCTACTTAACATAACTATCCCCAATTACTTAAGTCAATATAAATCTCACATTTATTTATATCTCTATTTTTTGCCATGGTTATATCTTATACTTGGCCTGCAGTCACAGGTATTTGAGGGTAGGCCCTGATGTGGCCACATTTGTATAATGCCTGGAACATTACTGGACCTGAATAAATGAGCATCGACATATTCCCAAAGGCTGATCTAAGAAATGACCATATTTTAATTGTTGAACAGAAGCTCAGAGGCAAAATTGGCCTTAGGACACTAATAGAATGGCTATAGCAGTATTGCCACATCTTCCTCCTGGCCAGATGAGGACTTGGATTCAAGACAAAGAAAGGAATTCACAGGTGAGCCCATACATGATTCTTCTGAGCTGCTTTTGCCAAAAATGAAGAAGCTGTAGCCATTATTCAGATGGCATTCAGTGCACCAACGTTAGAGAAAGTCTGCTTAGTGATCTCATGCTGGGCCCAGGGACACCATTTTGCTAATCCAGCTTTACTTGCTTGTAGAATAGCAGAATTTTAATAGCTGGAGAGGACTGTGGAGATGACCTTGTTCATGCTCCTAGCCAATTCAGGGGTCATCCCACTCCTTCCTCCAGAGTCCACGCTCTGGTCTTAGCAGTCATGCCTTTTCTGGGGTGGGGCCCATTTACATAAAAGGCAACAAGACTACTGCCCTCATCAGCCCTTGCAACCCGGCCTTGCAAGGGATGTGAAGAGCACTTTCATGTGTGAAATCCTACGAGAGGCATGAAAAGATTATGCAACTTGGTAAAGACACTCTAACACCATCCCTGCACCAGTCAGCATACTTGTTCTCAAGAAATGTCTACAATGCTGGGAACCATCCATCAAGACTCAAACATTAGTGAAAAAGAAAGGCAACCTCAATTTCTGTCATCATTCCATGAAAGTCTGATATCTAGCAACCTGGTCATAAAGAGCCTTTGGTTAATAATTTCAGTCAACCTGGAGGTTACCACATTCAGTTAACCATCAGTAGTGGTTTATGACAAATGCAAGGATATTGAGAATCGATTTAATGATGACTCCATGTCTGACTGAGGTGTTTTTCATATGCAGGAGGATTGATAAAGAAAGATCTTTACAATGAGAGGGTGGAGACAGCTCAGCCTATATAATCCTTTGGAGCTGAATATACACACTGAGTATGTGTTGTAAATGGAGTTTGCGTAGAATTTGAGACATAATCTTTTCTTAGGATGGCTGAATGCTATTTATAATTCCTTAGGAGGGAATAAAGGAGGTTATTGTGATTAACCTTTGAGTTATGAATCCTTATTCTATCTTCCCTACATCCTGGGACCAGATACCAGAGTGGACACCTTGCATCTGTGACTCCTTGCAGATTGCTTCATGCCCTTGAGCCTAGCTGTTAATTGCTACTTCAACCAGGTTGCCAGAACTCTCATGATAAACCTCTCTCTCTCTCTCTCTCTCTCTCTCTCTCTCTCTCTCTCTCTCTCTCTCAATCTCTCTCTCTCTCTCTCTCTCTCTCTCTCTCTCTCTCTCTCTCTCTCTCACACACACACACACACACACACACACACACACACACACACACACACTGATATTGTGTGTATGCACATGACTACTAAGCCTCTTTGATTGACTCTGAAGTGAGGCAGGGGCAGGGATGTGTTTGGGTGGGGAGGCTTTTATGTTGAGCTGCGCACCAGCTTCTGTATATGATCTGTGATCTGCCATTTGTCTCATAAGGGACAATGAGAATTAGGCCTGGATCCCTGAACTTTTGGAAGACCCCAAACAGCAGGGGCACCTGGTGGAACAAAGGGCCTCCTGGCATATGTGAGGGCTGTGTGTTTCAGCTAGGTATCATGTTCTGGCCACAGCCTGATAGACAAACGCCAGGACAGATGAAGAGATACAATCTGCTCAACTTGACGAGTCTGTACCTGGATCGTGTGATGGGAACAGATGCTGATTCAATACGGATACAGGTGCAGAAAAAAAGGGGGCGAGGGGTGGGGGGAAGTCTAGACACAAAAGCAAAGAGTGCTACAAAAGTTTAGGGCCTCCAGTGGAGGCTGACTCTTTACATGAACAATTCGAATTTTTATGTGACATAAATTGTCACAGAGCTGTGCTAGGCTTTCTGGCAGAGGAAGCCGGAGAGCATCTCTGACATCTGGACACAAAGGCTCCTGTACGAACACTGGTCTTTCCACTCTTCTCATGACATGGAACGGCAGTTTCTCCCTTCCTGTGCGGGTGCTGTATTCACCCTTGATGATGGAACTATCTTGGTGCGGCTACCTGTGCCTGAACGTGTTACTCCTTGTCTGTCTCACAAACACAGAAAAGTTGATGTGGGGTAGGAGGGAAGCCCACATCTGGGCCACAAATCGGGTTAGTGCTCTACCATGATCACTGAGAAATCTCAATGTCCACAATACTGAGTAATTACTGAAATCACAGTTCAAAATTCCTGATTATTTCTCTAGGAATGTGTTGTTGTTTTTTAATTTAAAAAATGATCTCTTTAGCATCCTCTGCTGCTCAGTGTCCCATATGTTTAGAAAACTGCTGCATCTGTCTAATAAAATCTATATCAATGCAATTACTGAAAATAAAGCAGCTGTTTGATCTCCAGGTAAATACTGGCCTCCCTCCTGGAAAACAGAAGCTGCTTATAATCCTCCAAAGGGGATATTTCTGGCTTCCTAAAAACGTTGACTGATTACTAATGGGAGCCCTATTATTTTTCTTTCTACATCTATTCATCCTTCTTTATTTTTCCTATTATTATTACTGTTGTTGGCATTGTCATTGCCTACTTTTAGAACTTGCCCTTATCCTATTTTGAATATTCTATAATTCACAGAGACTGAGTTTAGAGGCATGAGATTGCTCAGTTTTCCCTTTCCCTTTCCTGAAGAGATGATTTTAGGTACTATTTAACGTTTTTATGTGGCTTTAACTGTAATTTTTCAATTACAGTTTACATTCAGTATTATTTTGTATTAGTTTCAGGTGTATATTACAGTGGTTACAAAGTCATATACTTTACAAAGTGATCTCCCGATACTTCTGGTACTTGTCTGGCAAAATGCATACTTATTACAATATTACTGCCTATGTTCCCTAAGCTGTACTTCACATCCCTGTGACTTTTGTAACTACCAATTTGTACTTAACCCTTCACCTTTTTTTACCCACCTGGCAACCATCAAAATGTTCTCTGTATGTATGGGTTAGTTTCTGTTTTGTTTGTTTTATTATTTAGGCTCCACATATAAGTGAAATTATGGCATTTGTCTTTCTCTCACTTATTTTATTAGCATAATAACCTCTAGGTTTATTCCTGCTGTCACAAATTATAAGATTTCATTAGCTTGACTATGGAAAACAATGCTGTAATGAACATAGGGTGCATATGTTCTTCCCAATTAGTATTATGGGTTTCTTTAGATATATATCCTGTGGAACCACTGGGTTATAAGGCAGTTTCTCAGTGGCTGCATCTGCATTCCCATCACCAGTGCCTGAAGGTCCCCTTTTCTCCACATCCTGACAACACTTGCTTGTTGATTTGCTGATAGGCATTCTGACAGGTGTGAGGTGATATCTCATTATGGTTTTAATTTGCATATCTCTGATGATTAGTGACATTGAACATCTTTTCATATGTCTGTTGACCATCTGTATGTGCTCTTTGGAGAAGCGTCTATTCATGTCCTCTGCTCACTTTTTAAGTGAATTGCTTGCTTTTTTTATATTGAGTAGTATGAGTTTTTTATAAATTTTGGATATTAACCCCTTATCAGATGTATCATTAACAGTTATCTTCTCCCATTTTGTAGGTTGTCTTTTTATTTTATTAATGGTTTCCTTTGTTGTGCAAAAACATTTTAATTTAATATATGCCCATCTGTTTTTATCTTTTGTGTGTGTGTGTGTGTGTGTGTTTGCCTGAGAAGGTATGTAAAACACACACACACACACACACACACACACACACAAAACAAACAAACAAAAAAAACTTTGCTAAGAGAAATGTTAGGGATTTGCTGACTATGTTTGCTTCTAGAAGTTTTATATCTTTGAGTCTTACATTTAAGTCTTCAATACATTTTATTTCTGGGCTCTATCTGTTGCATTGATCTACTAGTATGTGTCTGTTTTTATGCCAGTATCATGCTGGTTTAATTGCTATACTTTCCGTATAGTTTGGAGTCCGTTTACATGATACTTCCAACTTTGGCCTTCTTTCTCAAGGTGGCTGTGGCCATTCGGGGTCTTTTGTGATTCCATATAAATTTGAGGATTATTTGTTCTAGCTCTTTGAAAAATGCCATCAATAATTTGATAGGGATTTCATTAAATCTATAGATTGCTTTGGGTAGTATGGACACTTTAATGATGTTAATTCTGCCTATTCATGAGCACAGTATATGCTTTCCTGTATTTGTATCATCTTTAGTCTTAGAATTTTATGAACACAGGTTGTTTACCTTCTTGGTTAAATTTATTCCTGTCTTTTTTTTTTTTAAATTGATTTCAGAGAGAAGGGAGAGGGAAAGAGAGAGAAACATCAATGATGAGAGACAATCATTGATTGCCTGCCTCCTGCGTGCCCTTTGCTGGGGATCAAGCCCACAATCTGGACATGTGCCCTTGACTGAAATCAAAATCGCTTTCAGTCTGCAGGCAGATGCTCTATCCACTGAGCCAAACCAGCTAGGGCTATTCCTAGACTTTTTAAATTCAATTGTAAATAGGATATGTTTAAAGTTTCTCTTTCTGATAGTTCATTATTGATGTATAAAAATGCAACTGATTTCTGAATATTTATTTTGTATCCTGCTACTTTATTGAATTCTTTTATCAGTTTTGTGTGTTTTTTTGCTTTTGTTTTTGTTTTTGTTTTGTAGAATCATTAGCAAGTCACTTGTTTTCTAGAGCCTACTTTTCTCTCGTTTGTCCAATGTGGGTCTGATGGTGCCAGTCTCATGAGACTCTTGTAAAAAGTAAGAGCACAATGGTTTGTAAGGTGCTTCCTATAAAAAGAGGGATTCATCAACTTCATCACCACTTTTTATTAAATTCTCCTACTTGACATTTACTACTGTTCTACAGTAAATCTATCTATTCAGATTCATTCCTCAACTGGATTGAAAAGTTTATTACTTTGGTAGATTTTACTTGGTGGTAGGAAAAAAAAAATAAGCTTCAGATCATAAATGTAGCTATGGGCTAAAGAATCCGTCCAGCCTTCATGGTTTTGTGAATTAACAAGGCATGCGGGTGCATTTTTATTTTAGTGGGTTGGAGCATATTCTTCTATAAGGTATTCCCATGGAACCCGGCTTTTAAACATTTTACTAGTCTGAAATTAATGTGGTATATAGAAAAGAAGTGGAATGAGGAAGAAAGAGGAGGAAGAGAAAGAGGCAACATGGAAGGAAATGGGAGATAAATGTGTATGCAAAACCTTAGAGAGAATTTATACTATTTGGGATAAAATCCAGACCTCGGATAAAGTTGGAGAAACCTAAAATCCAAATTTGAGTTTGAATTCAGGCCATAGAAGGAAATTTCAAGCAAAAGGCATTTGTTGATTGCAGTGAAATGAACACAAACTGTTTGATAGAGTCAATTTGGTGCTCTCAAACTTTTTGGTCAGTGAGTGAATGAGTCTGTCTTTAAAAATTCTAGCATTCCTTATTCTTGTTTGTTACAAAATCTTTCAAATCATTAATTCTTGGCAGCAAATGTCTGTAGTTTGATCCAGCCGCATTATTTAAACTCTTCCATTGTCTTTAATAGTATCAGATGGAATACTGTCACATCTCTGCTGTATAGAAGCAGGGGATATAACTTTTGGGGTCCTTTAATTTCATGGAATAATATATGTCGATTTTAGGTGTATGGCACAATGGAAGCACCACTGGTTACTACAACTTTTTGTTGTTGTTGTTGTTGTTGTTAATCCTCACCCGAGGATATTTTTTCCATTGATTTTTAGAGAGAGTAGAAGGGAGGAGGAGAGATAAAGAGATAGAAACATCAATGTGAGGGAGATCAGGGATCGATGTGAGGGAGAGGGGATCTGGCCACAATTGCAACCGAAGTACATGCCCTTGAGAGAAAACAACACTGCCACCCTCAGTCTGCAGGCCTCTGCTCTGTCCACTGACCAAACCAGATAGGGCTCAATTCACTTTCTTGAGCTTCAGATTCTCAATCCGAAAAGGAAATGGTGAAAACCTTTCCACCTACATCACAGTTTGGGGTTGTTCAGATGTGATTGAATGGGACAATACATAAAAAATGCTTTGTAGCCAAAACCGGTTTGGCTTAGTGGATAGAGTGTCGGCTTGGGGACTGAAGGGTCCCGGGTTCGATTCCGGTCAAGGGCATGTACCTTGGTTGCGGGCATATCCCCAGTGGGGGGTGTGCAAGCGGCAGCTGATCGATGACTCTCTCATCGATGTTTCTAACTCTCTCTCCCTTCCTCTCTGTACAAAATCAATAAAATATATATTTTTAAAAATGCTTTGTAAATTGTTTAGGAATTTACACTGTAGCTCATATCCTTTGATATAGACAATAAAGAGCAGTAGTAAAATATATTCTGACATTTGTTTTCAGTTTCACCACAGGATTGCTAATAATCACACAGTATGTTTTCTTGTTGAAGAGAAGTGAAGCCATTTTTTTCTGTTATGTAAGTCTAGGCACAAGTCAATTTTTTATAAAAAGAATTCTAATAATTAGACTTAGTGGTCTTTATATATTTAGTGTGTTTAGATAATTTTTAGCTCTGGTTTTATATCTTCAGGAAGTGATATTGATTTTTTTAGACTTGCATTTTTGTATATGATACTTGTATTACTTCAATTCTGATGAAATTTCATCAGAATTGAAGTAATACAATTTGATAAAAAGTCCATAAGAATATAAAACTTGTTACAAATATATATCTCTATATATCTATATCTATATCTATATCTATATCTATATCTATATCTATATCTATATCGATATCGATATCGATATCGATATCGATATCGATATAGATATAGATATAGATATAGATATAGATATAGATATAGATATAGATATAGATATAGACACACACACAAAACATACATGTTGGAGAATTATTTGAATTCCATAGTTATTACCAAGATTCAAGGTCCAGATCATACAAGTTCTATATTTTGTTGGTCAAATGTACTGCTGGTACCAACAGTCTTAAGATTGACTTTTAAATAGCAAAATACTTGGTCTTGGCCAGGTGGCTCAGTTGATTGGAACACAATCCTGATGAGCCAAGGTTGTGAGTTTGATCCCTGGTCAGAAAACATACAAGAAAAAAACAATAACAATCAGTGAATTCATGGATGAATGGAACAACAAATTGATGTTTCTCTCTTGCTCTTAAAAAAGTTTTAAAGAGAGAAATACTTCAGAGGATATGTTACCCTTTTATTCAAAACTAGAGGCCTGATGCATAAAATTCATACAAGACTAGGCCTTCCTTTCCCAGCTGCCTTCCCTGGCTTCCCTCTCACATCCAGGACCCGGGCTTCACTTGCAGTCCTGGCTTTGTCCAGTCCAATTAGCATATTATGCTTTTATAATTATAGATATGTTGAATATTGTTATTAGATAAGGGATAAATGGAAAAATATTTAAGGACTGATTTATTTTCAGAGTCTACCTAGAAAAAGAGATATTTAGACCATATGTTAATTGAAATTATTCCAAATTCCACTCACAAAACCCACTTATCAATACACACACAGAGAGAGAGACACACACTTTTATCATTGTAACAAGTTTTATATTCTTATGGACTTTTTATCAAATAACTTATTTTTCCAGACTTTATAATTATTAATTTGTGCAAGCTATAGTAGATCAGATTCCTGTAATAGATTGCTTATTCATGGCAAGGTTGGATTAGGATGACTTGATAAAGAATTGAAACTTGACTCTACTTTTGTATTGTAATCAATAAAAAAGAGAAGCATCCAGAAAAACTTTCAAATCAAAACGACAATGCGGTACCATCTCACACCTGTCAGAATGGCGGTCATCAACAAATCAACAAAGGACAAGTGCTGGTGAGGATGTGGAGAAAAAGGAACCCTTGTGCACTGCTGGTGGGAATGCAGACGGTGCAGCCACTGTGGAGAACGGTATGGAGTTTCCTCAAAAAAGTAAACATGGAACTGCCTATTGACCCAACGATTCCTCTTCTGGATCTATATCTGAAGAAATCCAAAACACTAATTCAAAAGAATAAGTGCACCTCTATGTTCATTGCAGCTTTTATTACATTAAAACCAACCTATTGATAGATAAATAGATTAAAAAGCCCTGGCACATATCTACAACAGAATATTTCTCAGCCATAACAAGAATCAAATCTTACAATTTCCGACAGCATGGAGAGACCTAGAGTATCCTAAGTGAAATAAGTCAGAGAAAGACAAAGACTATGTGATTTCCCTTATATGTGGAATTTAGAGATTGATATAAATGAACAAATAAAACAGAAACGGACTCATAGGTACAGAGAACGGACAGATGAATGCCAGAGAGGAGAAGGGTTGGGGGGCTGGGTGAAAAAGGTGAAGTGATTGCAAAGTACAAATTGGTAGTTACAAATAGTTGTGGGATGTAAAGTACAGCATCAGAAGTATAGTTTAAGGTTGTAATAAGTATGTATGGTGCTAGCTGTTTACTGGAAATATCAGTGGAAGCACTTAAGTATATGATTGTCTAACCACTATGCTATCCACCTGAAACTAATACAAAATAATTTGGAATGTAAACTGAAATTGAAAAATAAAATTAAAAAAGTAAAAAAAAAAAAAAAGAGGGGAAACAAAAGTGGAAAGAACATTTCTTCTTTTGTGCTTTAAGAAGGTGGTATTAAGTTGTAGTCTGGCGCTAATGGTGAATGAACCATGTTCAGGAACTGCCTTCCTCATTTACTGAGTGACTCAGACTCTGTAAGTTTCAAATACTGTGACTAGAACCTGTGAAAGGATTGAGACAAGGGCTAAAAGACTATGTGGCAGCCATTGTTGTCATTACTATTGTTATCACTTTGAGATGTGCTAAAACTGGTTTGTCTTTTACCTTTATACCGAAACAAAAAATCTTATTTGTGTGTTTCTTTCAATTATTTTACTAATCTTGATGTTTCAGCCTTTTTACCTAAGTCGTGGCCAGTTTAACCTGATTTTATTCCATCTTTCTGTATATTTGTAATTTTCATTTTAAATATTGTTTGCATATTCTTGCCCTTTTAAGCTTAGCCTTATATTTAATTGCTATTTTATTGGAAATAGAAAAATTAGCCAGGGAATGGTAAAGTATATTGGTCAAACAATTTAGAGACTGTCTTTCTACTGCATTACTCTGGTATAATTTCATATTTTCTCAAGACACATAATACTTCCATTTTATAGACTATTAAAAAGAAAAAATGTGCTTTCCACTCAGCTAGTTTCATGTATTCTCTTGTGCAAACTTATAGTTTATGGGCATATAGAGCTGTCTATCATTTCTCTGTAAAGTTTCACAGATGGAAATTGAGATGTGTCTCCATTCAGGGAAAATTCATCAGGCCCATCAAGGGGTGATAAATGGGTGGGGAAGATGAGGATCTGAAATCCTCTATTTTTATAACAAAATGTAATTTCTCACGGTGCATGACAATACATATCCATCCTGGAATTAATTTAAACTTTGCTATTTGTGGAAAAGAGGGATGATAATTGTGGCAAGTCTGTAATGTTTTCTCTTCTTTAGACAACTCTGAAATTGCTGGCTCTGGCTGGAATGTGGTTTATTTTTTCCCTTTAATGATGTTCTAAGGAAACAATCAAGAATGTAGTGTGCACTTTAGTCACACTTTATCATTCAAGATTATAATAGGAATTTTCCTCATTATGCCATATAAAGATGGTGCAAGAAGAAATTCTAACTAGTCTGCTGCAAGTTTGAAAGGCTTGAGTAATCAGAACTGGTTATGGAGATTGACACACCTCTCTGAAACAGCGCCTGAATGAATGTATGAACAATAAAACTCCTTGGCCCAGAACCATGTGTAATGCACATGGGTAGATGACATATATTTGTTCTGTGGATGAATATACACTGAGTGGCCAGATTATTATGATCTCTGAATGCATAATAATCTGGTCACTCAGTGTATATTCTATATAATAAAAGGCTAATATGCAAATTGTCCCCTCGACCAGGAGTTCAACCAGCAAGCAGGCTGGCCAACCGCCCAAGTCCCCTTCTCCTGGCCAGGCTGGCTGGACCCACCCATGAACAAATTCATGCACTGGGCCTCTAATACATATATATTGTGCATTCAGAGATCATAATAATCTGGCCACTCAGTGTATATATTGAGTGTTAAGCACTGGGTATAGTGCTAGATGCTGGGGTAGGAAAAGTGCAGGAGACTTGTGTTCTTCCTACATTTCCTCAAGAAATATAAATGAATTAGAGTGAAATTGGAATTCAGGAACCAACACCATGCTAATCCTTCCCAAGAAGCTTATACATTTATTAGCAATATGGTACTAATGTGATTTGCTTAGAGTATAATTACTGAGTAATAGTTTGAGATTTTTGAACTTTTAAACCTTAAATCCTTAGCACAGACTAATAAGTTGCATGGAGTTGAGTTGCTGATTGGCCAACTCAACTCCATCCAAACATCTATCTCCGTAGGTACCTTCCCTGAGTAGAGGTTCCAGGAAAACATGTGGCTTCCTGAGAAAAACAGGGCAGAGTAGGCTGGATGGCCCACAACCCTTTCTCCATTTCTGCCTCTCCCTTTACCTGCCTGAAACACGGAAGTGGTGCCTGGGGCTGCAGAAGGCCTTGTGATGCCAGTAGAAAGATCAGAGTGCCACTGGCAGTAGAGTGAAGAAAGTGTGGAGTGAAGGCATTGTTGATCCAGCCTAGGATAGCCTAACCCAAGCCATTTTTATGTGACAAGTTCACATTTGTATAAGCCTCCTTTCCTTGATATTCTCCTCCTTGCAGCTAAACACACTTCTAAGGGATACAAAGGTCCTGCCTAATCTGTTCCTTGCCTTCTTGCTCATTCAGTTCTGACTCACTTCTAATCTGCTCCATGTGGCTGTGCAGGACACCATTCTCAGTGTAGACAATGTGGGTTGTGCAGAGCCCCTGACCCACGGTGCCTGGTGGCCCTGCCGGCCCCACTGGCCTTTGTCCTTTGCTTGTTGGCAGGCCCGTTTCTGGGTCTTTATAATGTCCCTCTGCCCTCTTGAAAAGGTTTCTTCCTTCCACCTCACCCTTGGCTCCAGACAGCACTTCCTTGCCTGGCTGGCGCCTCCTCATCCTGCATCTAAGCTTGAATGTCACAGTCCAGGGAAGCCTTCCACAGACCTCCCAATGCCAAGTGTGGACCCTCTGGCTTATACTCTCAGAAAAACCTTTAGTTTTCTTCAAAATATTCTTCAGAGTTTAAGGAAATAATTACTTGGGTCATGAAGAAGCGATTTTCCCTCCCTTCCTCAACCCTACCTCCCCTCCCTCAATCCCCCGCAACTTGATTGCAAAGACCAGGTCTATCTGGCCCTGGCAAAGTACATGGCAAGCGATAGAAAGGCAATAAATGCTTGTTCAATCAATGCACAAAAGAAAGAGTGAAATAACTCATTTTTAATGAACTCAGCTGTATAGTTCTTAAATGAAGAGGACTGTTAGATACACCTAAAAGCAGGAAGTCACAGTGATTTATTAAAGCTGTGAAATTCTGCGTCTGCCCAGCAACAATGGGCAGCTGACCTCGCCAAGAAGCCGGCAACCTGGGTGTGTCCAGACGGTGGGACATCAGCCAACAGGCCAGGACAGGATGAGCGCTGAGGGAAGGAGGCCCATCAGGGCAATCGAGGAAGTGGGAGGCTCCCTGACGCTCTACTTCTGAGATGGTCATGTCTCACTTCTCATGTGCTGTCCCTGCTTCCCCACCATGAGCCTTCACTTCCTTCCCAGCTGCCTGTGGGAAGAGGAGTGAAAGCCCATCGCACGCTGGGGCCGCTGGCCCACGCCAACAGCATGGAGAGGAGAACTCCGGGGCTGCTCAAAGCGGACAGGCATGATTTACCACCGCAGGGCCATTCGTCTTAATCTTTGGGGGGGAAATGGGATCTGATGAGACATAACGAAACATTGCTTCTCAAAGGTGGAGTCCATTTCTTCTACCATTTATAAATCTCAAGAATAAATTATGACTATTTTGGGATTGATATTACATTTCAATGACTTTTGCAGCTGTTGCTCTCGTGTATTCATTCTGGAGTATTCTTTCACCCAGCTAAAAGCTTGCTACAGGCACGCAGCCGCGGCGATCACTCCATCGTTGGTGGATTCTGCGAGGAGCCTGGACAGAGCAGCACAAGCCAATGCTGAGTGAGTGTCAGGACTCACTGCCCAGGGGTTAGGAAAGCCGATCGTGTTCCCTTTGTTCTTGTGATGGATTCAATTGGCCTTTTGTGAACTCTTAAAAATCGAGGCAGGAAGGTGACTGTGCTCCTTGCTAATGTGAACAAGTGTTGGCAGGTGCTCTCACTCCTGACAAATATTTCGCTCATTCGGTATGTAAGGAAGGTCTCTGGGATTACCTCAGCGCTGTGCTTCTATCAGGACATTCCTGTCCTGGGCAGCAGTGATGAAGAAGGGAGCAACCGGGAGTGTCCGAACAAGCATGGGGCAACTGCTGCAAGTCCTCTACCTGCCTGCATAAACCATATGTTTACCTTTATTAAAGGTTACCAGAGGCTACAGCGACGGCGTGCAATGTTAGCTGGAATACAAAAGTATCATTTAGCATTATTATATTGGCTTATTCCAAGTCTTGTCACATTTTCTGTTTCTAAATTACACTGGAAATGGGAAATCTTCTATCATTTGTTAGTGTTACTTTAAAATAAGTAGATGCCCCAAATTTAATCCCCTTCACCTAGCTACGTCTCTTCCCTCTCCCTAGGGCTCTTTGCATGCCCCCAGGTCATAGCTTCTTTCTTCCAGCCCTTCCCTTCCCCTTCTCTACTGAACATCAGGCCAGGTGCTCCTTCCTCCGTCAGCCACTCAGGCTGGGGTTCTCAGAGGCACGTTCTCAGGGGCACAGCCCAGACCCTGCTCTGGAAACTCTGGGGATTGTGGCATGCAAAGGGAGATTATTGTGTCATAAAACTCTAAAGGTTCTACATTTTATCTTATTCTCACAAAAAAACATTAAATGTCACATGGCTCTTGCTTTGGGTGAGAGCCACAGCCTTGACGTAAGACAATAGGGAGAACAATTTAATTGGGAACAGATTCAGGGTTTCTCAGCAGATGGAGCGAACAGCTGACTGGGACAGCCAAGCCCGAAGCAGGTGGCAAGCTCCTCCAAACAGCACGAAGTCCTTATGTCCGGGGACACAGTGAGAGCAGCGGCAGGGGCGAAGAAGCGGAGTGGGCAGGAGCCGGGACAGAGTCCCCGGGTGGAAGTAACATCCCCGTGGAGCCGAGCCAGGGCAGATGACTGCCAGAAAGCGCGGCCGATGAGTCAGCCCGAAAACGATCCTGGTCATGACCTAGCGGAGAGGAAAGAACAGAAGGGACAGTCAAGAACCAACAGGTGGGCCAGCCCACAGGAAGGGGTCACAGACTCGCAGCAGGTGGCACAGCAGATGGCGGAGGAATATGGACGTGGGCAGGTGGACAGGGCACCCTCTGAGGAGGAGTAAAGAGGCTACGATGTGGGGGGAGGATGGCAGGTGGGCAGGGCCCAGCAGGGGGCGCTGGGCCCCCGGGACAGGCTGGCTGGAATCTCTTGGTCCTCTCTGACAGCAGGTGCTGTTCCTAGAATGTGAAGGCTAGGGTGCCAAAGTCCAGCTTGCTAACTCAGATTATTGATCTGTTTTCAAAAGCAATGGCTTGGGATGATGGAACAATACTCAGTTTTAAATGAACAGAGTAGGACTCTGTGATTTTCAGAGTGCCAAAGGGAGCTCAAGAGGACCCGGTTATTAAAGCGTCGCAGGAGGACAGTGCTGTAAAGGGTAAAATGAACGGAAAGAAATGCTCTACTTAGCACTTACTGAGATGGCGCTGGTAGAAACGCTGCAAGATCAGGCTGGAGCCCGAAGACCTAGCAGTGACCCAGCCTGCAGTGGCATCTCCTGCAGCTGGTGAGTCGCCTGCCCCCACGTCTGCTTCCCAGGTCTGTACTGGGACAGTGCTGGTTCTACCGTGATCACTATTTAAAAAACAAACAAACCCAAAAACGTCTTTTGACTTGTGACTCTTTTGTCACTAAACCCGTGAAAAGAGGGCTAATGGAATAAATCTTGGTTTGTGTTTTGGAGGTTTTCACACCTTTCTCTCACTTTCCACCCTTTTTTCTCACATTTCATTTTCTAGATTTTTTTTTTCTTTCATAAAATCGCTTTCTTTCCCTCTTTCTGCCTTCAAAGGGTTTCCTAAGTCCTGCATGTTTCAACGGTTCGTTTCTGTTTTCTAGGTCTTAGGAAGCACGATGATGAAATATTCAAAAGAGAATTCAGAGAGAACAGTGCTAGTAATAAGGAGGCGATATTAGGCAGAACCTGAGACCTTCCTCTCAGAGAGGCAACTGCAGGACTAGAGGGAAAGCACTTAAGGTATGCCACGGTGCACAGGGGAGTGTCTCATCTGAGAGTCTTGTCTGATTCTTTTACATCACCTATTCAACCTTGCATGTGGGTGGGAAGAGGAGGTTAATATTCTCATTTGCTTCTACCATCAACTCCAGGCCTGTCTTTAATTTCAAGAAAATATTAAGCACATAAAGCATATCATGTAATGATTCTTGTGGGAGAAAATTTTACAACCTGATTTTTAAAATACATATTCCAGAAGCTTAATTATAAGGAGTGTTAGCTCTGCAAGAAAATGCTTAGAAAATGATTGTAATAAAATTAATATGCTCCTAAAGCCCAGAAAGAAGAGGCTCCCAATGCCCACCCATAGCACCAATGTCAGTTCATTCAGGTACTTCAGCTGAGGTGCTTGTACAAGAATGCTCAGTGCTCAGCGGAGCAGCCCAATAAGTGAAGAAGCATTGGTAAACCATTGAGGATCCACTTTATTAATCAGTGAATTTAACTTCAGTAGATGAGGATTTCCTGATTGCCTGTGCCAAGGGTCTGAAATTGTTTTACATGTCAGGTGGAGAATGTAGTATATGTTGATTTCTATGGGCACATGGTCATGGTGACCCAGGATGGCAGCAGGATGTGGTATTCATTCTGCAGAAATGCCATGTGGGTCAATCTGAAGAGAAGTTGGTAGAACCCCATTTAAAAAAAAAAAAAAAATACAGAAACAAAAACAAAAACAAAAAAGCAAAAAGTGGACTAAGATCAACACTAAATAAGGATGGTGTGAAAAATATCTCGGAGTGAAGTCCAGAGTTTACCTCTGGCCTTCCATGTGAACTTCAGATTGGAGCTGGAAGCTAAGCTTTCTCAGCTTATCCCTAAAGCTGGGCAAGCTTTCTTTAGACCGTACCTGGCACCTGGACCTGATGATGAACAGCTAGAAGCTGCTCCTCACACAGGTGGGACAGACATGGATCCTGAGAAAAGACACTTTGTCATCACCGGTCACAGGGAACCTGGGCTGGCCAGCGGGTCTCCTAATTGATTCCAGCAATTGTGGCACCATGGTTTCTTGGGTCAATACTGAGTTCAGAAATTGTAAAAATAAATGGATTTAGAAGAGTCAGAATGTGGTAGTAAAACTTGAAAATAAGTGAAGAGCAATGAGAATGGATCTTGATGCTTTCTGAACAATTTCCATTGGCTTCCCACATTTTGTTTTTAAAATAAATAAGCTTATAGCACCAGCGCTGTTCAATAATTGTACATTGAAGTGTTAACTACATTTTGTGTAGCATAGTGCACAGGAAAGATATTGTAACGAAAGAAAATAAACTTAGTTGAGGATTCTTAAGAAAGAGAGAGAGAGAGAAAGAGAGAGAGAGAGAGAGAGAGAGAGAGAGAGAGAGAGAGAGAGAGAGAGAGAGAGAGAGAGAGAGAGAGAGAGAGAGAGAGAGAGAGAGAGATGCTATTCCAACATCTCTGATAATAAAAAATGACAATATCCTCTCACCTAAGGCAGAAATTGTTGCTGCTGCTGCCACCCTGACATGGAAAAGCACTGGGCAGTCAGGCTGCATCCCATCCCCCACCCGTGAGGGGTCTAGGTAGGGAAGCCATCCTCCACTAGCCGAAGGTGCACCGAATCTCCACCCAGGGCAGAGAAAGGGCCCGAGTGTGACTCACTGGCCCAGGAGCACCTGCCTGCAAATGATGCCGTCACCCTGCATGGCATTCTAGCAGAGGAAAGCCTTCGCAAGTACAAGTCACCACATCATCTTTCCGAGCCTGCTGGCTGATCAAGAAGCTATGGTACAGGCGGGGAGTATAAGAAACAATGGCAGTAACACCTTGTTTCATGTTTTAAAACGTCATCTCAAGCCCATCTGACTCACATCGCCTCTCTGTCATAGGAGAGCAATGCTGCCTGCTTTACATGGGTCAGGCAGGAACATGCATTGACTGAAACCCAATGAGGAAATATGTAAGGGAAAATTTTTATTTTAT
Organism: Pipistrellus hanaki; assembly: GCF_964339955.1. Classification (NCBI taxonomy): domain Eukaryota; kingdom Metazoa; phylum Chordata; class Mammalia; order Chiroptera; family Vespertilionidae; genus Pipistrellus; species Pipistrellus hanaki. The sequence goes on from NC_140519.1 coordinate 8,448,879, forward strand.
TATTTAAAGTATTATATATAGTGTTACATATGTCTCCTTCCCCCTGCCCCCCATTTCCCCTCCAGCTACCCCAAGCCTCGGGCACATGCCCTCACCCCCTAGTGTCTGTGTCCATTTTTTATGCTACTTATATGCATGCACATAAGTCCTTTGGTTGATCATATACGCCCATCACCCACCCCTCCCCTGCCTTCCCACTGAAGTTTGACAGTCCTTTCGATGCTTCTTTGTTTCTGTATCCGTTTTTGTTCATCAGTTTATGATGTTCATTATATTCCACAAATGAGTGAGATCATGTGGTATTTAACTTTCTCCAACTGGCTTATTTTGCTTAGTATGATCTTCCAGGTCCACCCATACTGTTGGGAGTGGTAAGAGTTCTTTCTTTTTTATAGCAGTGTAGTATTCCATTGTGTAGATATACCACAGTTTCCTAATCCACTCATCTGCTGATGGACATTTAGGCTATTTCCAAACCTTAGCTATTGTAAATTGTGCTGCTATGAACATAGGGGTGTATATGTCTTTTCTGATTGGTTTTTCTGGTTTCTTGGGATATATTCCTAGAAGTGGGATTACTGGGTCAAATGGGAGTTTCATTTTTAATTTTTTGAGGAAACTCCATACTGTTCTCCACAGTGGCTGCACCAGTCTGCATTCCCACCAGCAGTGCATGAGGGTTCCTTTTTCTCCACATCCTTGCCAGCACTTGTCATTTGTTGATTTGTTGATGATAGCCATTCTGACAGGTGTGAGATGGTATTTCATTGTTGTTTTGATTTGCATCTCTCTGATGATTAGTGACTTAAAGCATGTTTTCATATGTCTCTCGGCATTCTGTATGTCAACTCCAGATTCAGTTTGTCAATATCCATAAAATAACTTGCTGGGATTTTTGTTGGAATTACAATGAGTCTATATATTCAGTTTGGAAGTACAGACATCTTGAGAATACTGAGCCTTCTATTAATGATCAAGGAAAAGCTCTCCATTCCTTTTGTTCTTTTAAAAATTCATTTTGTCAGAGTTTGTTATTCTTTCTGATATGGATTTTCTACATATTTTGTTAGATTTATACATAAAGCAAAACCTTTTAATTTTGATATGGGCTACTTTATCATTTTTTTCTTTTTATGGAACATGCATTTGTGTCATTTTAATACGTTTTTTTTTTTGTAAAGTTTTATTATTTTAATCTTCTATCCCATTACCCATTTGGGGCTGATTTTTGTATAAAGGTGATCTCTGGATGATAGTTTATATTTTTACACATGACCCCCAATTACTTCAGCAACATTTATTAAAAAGAAGCTGTCTTCTGCCATTGAATTGCTTTTGCACCTTTGTAAAAAATCAATCCATCGTATTGTGTGTACCACCTTTGGATTCCTATTCATTCCATCTGTCTATGTCTCTATCCTCTGGCAATGCCCTACTATCTTGGTTATTGTGCTACATTATAAGCCTTAATATTGAGCAAACTGATTTCTCTTATTTTTGTTCTTCATTGTGAAAATTGTTTTATATATTTGGTAGCCTGTGCTCTTCTATATAAAACTGAGATTAAGCTTGTCTATATCTATAAAAATCCTTGCTGAGATTTAATAAGAATTACATGGAATTATATTAAACCTATGCATTTATGTGTATTAGTATTTATGAAATATTTTGTAGTATGTAAATATTTAAAATACATAAGTTATGTGTATATATATATGTGTATATATATATATATATATATATATATATATATATATATCTTTGAGGATAATTGACAACTTTAGTGTGTTGAGTCTTTCAATCTGTGAATATGGTATGTCTCATTCACCACATGTTTAGGTGTTCTTTAATTTCTTTCATCAGTATTTTAGTACAGAGGTCTGGTACATGTTTCACTAAGGACATGCCTTAAGCATCTCCTTTTCTTGGAGCAATTTTAAATAGAATTGTGTTTTTAATTTTGTTCATTTTTATTATATACAGATATGATTTATTTTTGTGTATTGATTTTGAATTCTGTGACCTTCTTGAACTCTCTTCTGAGTTGAAAAACAGTTTGCCTTGTTAAAAATTTAGTGGGATTCTCTCTATAGACAAAAATAACATCCAAATAGATACAGTGTAAATTTTTTGTTCCCAATCTGTATAATTTTTATTTCTTTTTATTGATTTATTATTGTAGTAGTTAGACATAAGACTTGAGTACAAGTGATAAAAACAGGCAATCTTGCCTTGTTTCTCATCTTAAATGGAAATAAATCAGTTTTTCTCTATTAAATGTAATGATGAATATAAGCTTTCCCTTCCCTAAATACTCTTTATTAAATTGAGATCATGAACCTGTATACCGAATCTGAGAATTTTATCATAATGGAGTTAGAAATTAAATTGGATTCCATTACTATAATAAATCAAATAGAGACATTTATCATAAATAGAACTCATCCTAAATGAGATTTTGAATAAAATTGAATATTAGTTTTGTTAATCTTGCTAAAGATTTATCAATTTTATTGATTTAGAAGTGGAATTTGTAAGATACTTTTTCTTTATTAATTAACTAGAGGCCCAGTGCATGAATTCATGCACGGATGAGGTCTGGCCAGCCCACCCCAATTGGGGCTGTTCAGGCCTGGCCGGCTGGGGAGAAGGGATGCAGGAAGTTGGCCAGCCTGCCTCACCCCCTGGTCCAATTCCCCATCGAACTCCTGGCTGAGGGGACAATTTGCATATTAGCCTTTTATTATATAGGATATTATTGTGGGATATTTCTTGTTTATCCTCTTGATAGGGTAAATTACATTGATTTATTTTCAAATGTTGAACCAACCTTAAATACCTGAAATAAATCCTACTTGATTGTGGTCTGTAATTGTTTTTAAACATTTCTGGAATTGGTTTGCTAATATTTTGTTGAAGTTTTTTTCTATTGGTTATGCATATCCTATATAATAAAGAGCTAATATGCTAATTAGACTGAACAGCTGAAGAACCTTCTGGACATCCTTCCAGACAACCTTCTAGATGAAGCCTGGGCTGTGAGGTCCAAGCCCCTTGCATGAATTTCGTGCATCAGGCCTCTAGTATGTATTTAAGTTCTTTTGTTAATTTCTTCCAGCCTCCCTACCCCCTCTTTTCTAATATATGCCAGACTGTTCCATGTACCCATGCCTCTGGACCTATTTGTTCTCAGTATATTATGCTTATTGGATTCTACATTTAAGTGAGATTATGTAATATGTGTCTTTCTGACTGGCTTATTTCATTAAGAATAATATTCTCCAGGTCCATCTGTGCTGCATAGTAAATGTAGTGCAGCATTTTTATCCACTAATCTATTGATGGATGCTTGGCTACTGATTTTAGCTACTGTAATTAGCGCTGCTGTGAATATAAGGGTTAATATTTTCTTTCTGATTGGTATTTTGTGATTCTATGATGTATTGCCAGAAATGGGATCTCTGGGTTAAATGGCAGTTCCATTTTTAGTTTTTTTCTTCCATAGTGGCTGCCCCAATCAGCATTCCCCACAACAGAGTACTAGGGTTCCCTTTTCTCCACATCCTCACCAGCACTTGTTGTTTGTGGATTTATTGATAATAGCCATTCCATAAATGAGGTGATATCTCATTGTAGTTTTAATTTGCATCTCTCTAATGATCAGTGGTATTATGTGCATCAAGCAAAATGGAATCTGTGTATCAGAGTCGACCACTGGGCATGACAAGTTTCTTTACTCAGCAATACTCACTGAGCTTCATTGCACAGTGGAAATTAGAATGAAAAGATACATTTCTTTGTCTAATGATATTTTTAAATCTCATCTGTGGATATTGATTTCAGAGAGAAAGGAAAGGAGAGGGAGAGAGAGATAGAAATGTCAATTGATTGCCTCCTGACTGGGGATCAAACCTACAACCTGAGTATGTGCCCTGACTGGGAATTGAACTCATGACCCTTATGTTGGATGGGACCATGATCCAAACAACTAAGCCACACCAGCCAGGCCAGGGTTGTCTTAATGATATTTCTAATGACTAAGTTGACTTTAAGCATGTTTTACAGTCATATCCTTCAAATACACATAAAGTGAGGTTACTTACTTGCCACTTCACATAAATTATGCACAGTTGTCTAATATACTAGTTTTGATTAGAGACATAGCTAACAAAGTAATAAAAGAAAATAAGTTCCTCTCATTCAGGAAGTTCAAAGGTAAACTTAGCTGCTTTGCTCTCAGTTAAGGCAGGGAACACTGACTTGGATTTCCTCTGTTATGTCACTTAAATGTTTCTTTTATCCACGAAAATATTCAGGAAAATCACCACAGCAACTCATTTAGGGCACTTGGTGGTGGTTTGTGTTAATACAATCAAGAACTTGATAGGTAAACTTTGGGTTGGATACTGATTTTAAAAATGGAGATAAGATCTACCTTTTTAAGGAGTGCAGCAGCATCAGCTTTTATGGCCCTGTATGTTCATCCTGACATCCTGGCATTGGGCCCCATGTAGGACTTGCAATTTTGGTGGGTGGGGGACTGCAGTGAGAAGGTCTGGGCCTTGGTCTCATGAAAATCCTCACACAGATCCAGGCTAGTAACTTGACGCAGGGGTGACTTTTGGCCATCGTGACTTCGTCCAGCCTTGTCCTCGCATTGTAAGTTGAGTGTAGTAAAATATGACTCTCACGTATGTCCTAAACATTGAACAGGACAGCTTATCGTAAGTTCCTGGTACAGATTTGAAGTCAGAACCTTCTAAGTAAGAAGTTACAGACACAAAAACAGTAGGCATCTGGCAATGTGTCTTGTACAGAGGCAGGAAGGTTTTCCTTGAATTTGATTGGGATTTGGGGAGCCAGAATCTCTTCCTGGTTGAGAAGCCCTTCCTTGTAATAAATTTGTTTACCAAACAAGAAATAGGCAGCCTTTTCTTCTACTTCCTCTCCTCACCATGTTATTTTCTACTTAAAGGTGTAAACAATGAAACACAAAGTTACTATTTTGGAAGTGTTGAAAATTCTGCTGAAAGACTATTTCAATCCTAGTTCTTAAAAATAATAATAAATATGGCATTGCCTAACTCATATTTAAGGAAGTTACTTAATTTTTCCATTAATTTTTTCGAGTAGATTTTTATTAGATGTGAATAATTAATAATAACTATAGCTACTGAGTTTTATATAGTCTTTAAAATGTAATAGAGAGCTTTTTTTTTTTTTAGTCCCTCAAGCATCAGTGTTATTATGAAGCATCTGACATTATCTTGCCATTAAACAGGAAATGAGCAATAGTATTCAAGCCACTACAGTTACAAAACTTGGAACAACTTAAGATTCACAGTGGGGAGGGAATACTTACAGAATAGCTAGTTTCGGCAGAGGGATTCCTGTGCTGATGAGCTTACGCTAAGGGTCAATCTGTGTATTCACTATAGACATGGCATGCAAACATGGTGGATGAGTTCACAATTCAAATCAGTGAGTATTCACTGACTATTGTACATTCTATGTGACAGTTGGCTGTAATAGTGCCTTATTTTTCAGAGTTAGTTCATTTCTCCTTAGACTGCATAATCAGATATTGGAGTAAAAACTTATTCATTCATGCAGTGTTCATTAAATACCTATTATGTAAGAGGCAAATACAATTACATGTTGTTATACTGAATGCATTTTAATATTCAGGGAGGTTTTGATTGGTTGGCAAGTCCAAGAGTGTTCACTGATGTATATGTAAAGTAAAAATTGTGTGACATTTTCCGTCCTCCTGTCAATATCTTCTAGTGTCTGCCTTCCAAAACCTTACTGTCATCCTTGGGTGGCCTGTTCCTGGAGGGTGTATGTCCTTACCCTTCTGCCAGCCCTGCATATGCCCTTTCCAACTCTTCAAACGATTTAAAGAGGAAGTACGATGGTGATTATCTTAAAAGTTGGCCAGGCTGTCTTACATTTTTTATAAATAAAATATATTTCATCTTAAAAATTATACTCAACATTACATTGAAGATAGCATAGTGGTAAATAGAATATTGTCACCTTCAAATGAATTGTACAGAATGATATGGTCTTGAAGGTGTGGGAAGCATTTATTTTGGTAACCTTGAAAAACCTTTACTTTGGGACTGCCCATTAAGCATGTATGATTCTTTTTTTAAAAAAAATATATATATTTTATTGATTTTTTACAGAGAGGAAGAGAGAGGGATAGAGAGTTAGAAACATCGATAAGAGAGAATTATCGATCAGCTACCTCTTGCACACCCCCTACTGGGAATATGCCTTTGACCGAATCGAACCCGGGACATTTCAGTCCGCAGGCCAACGCTCTATCCACTAAGCAAGTGTTTCCCACAGTGTGGTATGCGTACCCCCAGGGGTACGAGAAGAGTTTGGTTGGGGTACACGTTGCACCGGAGTTTGGTGGGGGTATGCACTAAACCGTGCTTAGCTGCGCCTAATTCTACATTCTCATTAATACGAGGGGTACTCAGCATTACGAAAATTATAGAAGGGGTACACATATGTCAAAAGTTTGGGAAACACTGCTAAGCCAAGGTTTTGGCAAGCATGTATGCTTCTTATATGAGTTATTGAATATTCCGTGTTAAATATGTCCACTGGGTATTCTGTAAATGTTTACAAACTATAGCCAAACTAGAATGTTGGGGATTCATTTCTTGTGCTTTGCAGTAGGAAGTATTTTTGCAGACTTAATTTAAAACTGCAAGAAATAAGGTCCCTTCCTAGCAAATCTAAAGCTATGCCGCTCTAGGAAATGCAGGATTTCACTAATTACAGAAATTCTAGTAACACATGTAGCAGTTTTTGGACTCTGGGGGAATTCCTGGAGGGACTTCTTACAATTTGGTAACTTATTGGTTATAGGCGTACTGCTGTTCAGGAAATAAATCCTATAAGAACACTGCTCCTGCCAGGTGGCATAACAGAGACAAAGACACTATTTGTATAGTACAGTGTTTGTCTTTATTGCTATTATTCAACCTATGCCATGAGCCAGCTCTTATGTTTTCCCTTGCCCCAGCTTCCACAGTCCCACATGTCCCCTTGGTGAGCAGCACTTCCCTGGCTAATATGATGCAGTCCACCTGGCATTTCCTCCTCGCAAAGCTCTATCCAATATAATTAACCTTGCAAGCTTCACCAAGAGAAAGCCGGAGCCCAACTGTCACGCATGTTTGCAGGTCATGGCACCAGTGCTATGTAAGGGTTTAGAAGATACCCTGACGTAGGGTTCTCTGCGTGGGATGCAGCCAAATAATTTTTAATCCATATAATTAAAACAGCAGCATAAATGGCTGAAAAGGGCAAATTCAGCAGAGGTATTAAGAAAATACTCCGAAAGTGAGTTGCAAAGTCAAATGAGGTTTCACTTCCTGTGAGGCTGAAATTATGAGCCTTTGATGACTTCTGCCTCTGCTTTCATAGGCATTTGGAGGGCTCTGGGACCAGGAAGAAACTTCCCACAGCTTTCTGGGGACTTGAGCAGCAGATGTAAAAGGACTTCTTCCTCTAGGGCACTGCCAGCTTCCCAGCATGATCTGCTCATTATGCTTGCCTGTTCAGTGGCACTGAACTATCTTGGAATCATTTTCTAAAGCATTATAGTAAAACTAGAGGCCCAGTGCACAAAAATCATGCATTGGGGGGAGGGCTGTCCCTCAACCCAGTCTGCACATTCTCCAATCTGGGACCCCTCAGGGGATGTCCGGCTGGCTGTTTAGGCCCAATCCCACAGAGGCCTAAACTGGCAGAAAGACATTCCTGTCACAATCTCGGACTGCTGGCTCCTAACCACTCACCTGCCTGACTACCTAATTGCTCCTAACCGCTTTGCCTGCCAGCCTGATCGCCTCATAACTGCTCCACTGCTGACCTGATCGCCCCCAACTGTCCTCCCCTGAAGGCCATGTTGTGATGATGTGGGGGTGGCCATCATGTGACAATGTGGGGGTGGCCATCTTCTGGTGACCACCTTGTGATGACATGGGGGCGACCACCTTGTGATGACATGGAGGTGGCCATCTTGTGACAATGTGGTGGTGGCCATCTTGTGATGTGAGGGTGTTAGGGTCAATTTGCATATTACCTCTTTATTATATAGGATTAAGTCTGTCATTATTGTGTTTTTATAGTTTTACATTTAATATTGGGCTATTGCTACTGACACAGAGAAGAAAGAAGTCATGATATGTCCTCCACTGGCTTACAGAGCTGGGAAGATGTGCAGAGAAGCAACTAAAAGGTTGTTTTTTATGTGTATTCTGTACTTGGCAGGTTCATGTTCCCATCTGCTACTGAAGAACTTAATTTTCCTGAAATAGCTTCCCACCTGTAATACCAAGGGATTCTGGAGATTCTTGGTGTCCCAGGTGCTGGGGCATGCTCTCCTCATTTCAGCACCCAGACTTTCTTGCCCACCATGCCCAGCTCGGCTGCTCTGCCAGGCCCTAGGATGGCAGGACCTCCAGGCCCTCAGAGTGCTCAGGTGGGTGGTTTGGTCTCTGTGAGACACCCAGGGTTCTTTCTTAAAATGAGGTGGGCGAGTCTTAACCTCTGCACCACAGGACCATCCTTTGTGTCTGTATTTGTCGCCTCACAGCAGGGTCTGCTCTGTAAGCAGCTCTAAGCCCTTGTTGGGCTTGATGGTCAGGATACAAATGAAAGTGAAGGTACCAGTGAGGAGCCTGAGATGGGGAACAGCTGGTTTCCTAAACTCTTACTAGATGAACATGGGTGTTAACTTTTCTAGCCCTCCCACCTTCCCAGAAGCAAACAGGCAGCGCAGGCAACCTGGGGAGACTTGGGAGGGTGGGTAAAAGGACCAGTGCCTAGGCTTGTGCCAGACCCTTGGACAGCAGAGCCTAGCTGCTACATTTTTGGAGCTGTACCTACATCAGGGGTATATGCACCTTCTCCTTCACTGTGCACTCCTCTCCATCGCTATCCCCCATCCTGCTGTGTTCCCTATTGGATAACCCCAAAGCCAGTGGGCACAAATGTGGCAGAGAGCAGGGACTGAGAAAGGATTTTTTTAAGAGCCAACCAGAAGATCAGGCACAAATACTGTAAAGGTAGGTGGTCTCCTAGCCCCATTCCCCTCATTCTGGAGGAAAGTAAAGCTTTATAGTCAAGGAGTGGAATCTGAAGAAAAGCTTCCTGGCTTCAGAGCCTGAAATTGTAATCACACACCCTATACTGAACACCCTCCCCTTTCCCTAAAGGCCCAGCCAGGTTACTGGCCCAGCTTTGGAGACTATAACTTTTCTCCTCAGTATGAAATGTTCCTCTGAAGACTCCTGGATTTCTCAAGAAAGCAGACATCTGTGGGCCCATAGTCCTCAGCCATGTGTGCTGGCATCTCTGGGGCAGGCACACGTGGTTCCACGGGGCCCTCCTCTTGAGACGCTCAAAGTCCATGGAAGAATGGACCTAGAACAACATAAAAACTAAAAAAGTGAAAGTGTTAAGAATGAGTAAAAATCCCCTCTCCTTTGTCTGCCATCCTCCACCTCCTCCTACCCAATGACATGATAGTCTTTCCAAAACAAATCCCGGGCTCTGTCCGTCCCTTGGTTAAAATTCCCCTATGCCTCCTCAAGCTCTCCGGCACGGCAGACACAGCAAGCACACAGGACTCAACTTGCCTGTCTCTTCAACCACTTCTTCTGGCGGCATCCTATCCAGAGGCTGCTCTCCAACCATGCTGAACCATCTTCATTCTCTAGAAAATGAAACATCCTTCTGTACCTCTGTGTGTGTCACCCGCTGCCTGTGATGTGGATCCTCACCACAGAGACCACACACACCCTTCCTTCAAGACTCAACTCTGACATGGGCTCTTCTGCCTTCCTTGCTTCTCTCCAGGTAGGTTAACATGCTCTCCTTCCATGTTTCCTTAAGTGCTTGCCCTGGTCACCCTGATAGCCTTTATCTGTGTGCTCCCACCCAGCTCAGGAAGGCACACTTTGTGTATCCAATGATCAGGATTCCGCTCAAACACTGAAGAAAGGAGCAGACCTACATGAATTCATCAGTATTGATACTTACTAGTTCAGTTCACTTAGACTTTACAATTTATAAATTTCAAGCCTGAGGAGGACCTGAATAAACATATTTTTCAAAGAGGACATACAAATGACCCACAGTTACATAATAAGGTACCCAGCATCACTGATCATCAGGCAATGTGAATCAAATCCACAATGAGGATCACCTCACATGTTTCAGAATGATTATCATCAAAAGGACAAGAAGTAACAAGTATTGAGGGGATACAGAGGAAAAAGAACCCTTGTGCACTGTTGGTGGAAATGTGAGTTGGTTCAGCTACTGTGGGAAACAATATGAGGTTCCTCTAAAAGTTAAAAATAAAACTACATATATTCCAGCAATTTCACTCATGGCCAGATTATTATGATCTCTGGATGCATATCTTCTATAGACACCTATTGCAGGTTGAATTTTGTTGAAGTCCCAATCCCCCCAGTACCTAAAAATGTGGCCTGACTTGGAAATTGAGTCATTGCTGATATAATTGGTTAATATGAGGGACTTAAGTCAAGATGGCAGAGTATGTAAATGCTGTACTTGCCTTCTCCCATCATCACATTACAATTAAAACTAAATTATAGAACTACCAGCCTTTAGAACCATCTTTAGAAAACTAGCTGAATGGAACTCCTACATCTAAGGATAAAAAAAGAAGCTACCACGAAACTGGTAGATGGTGTGAAGCTGCAAAAAGAGTTGGTCACACATCCGTGTGAGGCAGTTAAGAATTGGGATGGATATCTACGCTGTGGAGGTCCCCAAGAAAAAGAGAGGCCCCACACATGGTTCCCCAGCCTGGAGCACCAGTGCCAAGAATAGGAGTCCCCACACAACTGGCAGTGAAAATCACCAGGAACTCAGCCCTGGTGAGACAGAGAACTGCTGGAAACTTAGATGACCTCTTAAAACGCTGGAACACAGATTCACTTGCAAATATTTTTCCTGTGTTCCAGGGAAAGGACATCAGCTTGAAAGCATCGGGGAAATTTGGGATAGAACTGAATTGTCTGACTTCAGGGCAAAGACTAGAGGGACAGCTCTTTGGGGGGCTAAAGTGCCCACAGGTGCCACTGTTTCCTTTTTGAGCTCTACCCCCACACAGACTGCAGGCAGAGGCAGGCACCAAATCTGAGTCATCATCAACCTGGCTAGTAACATATCTCACTACCCTGGTGAACCAAAGACACATAACGTGCACAGTGGCCTAAGCCTCTTTCAGCAGCTGTCACTCAAAAGTGACCAGCCTCCATCCATGCTGTAGACTTTCTTAAAATCACTCAAAGCTCCACAAATTACAAACAGTGACTCATCTCAATACACCTTGTATTGCTTGCTAAGTGACACCAAGGCAAGCACTAATGTCAGCCAACCTGGATTCACAGTACAGCCTTTTTGGCACATACAAGCCAAGTACAGGCAGCTACCAGCCAAAGATCACTTTGTAGCTTCTTCCCGATGGCTCCAGGATGCACAGAGGCAGTGGCTGACCTTGGCCAGCACCTAAGCCCTTCCCAAGTGGCCCCAGAACCAACCCACTGGTGGCCAGGTGTAGACCACACCAGAACACTAGCCAATTAGCACCAGCAGAAGGTGAGCTTGACAGGCATCAGATCATTGATAGAGCGAACCCTGCTCTGTGGGATCAGCCCACACACAACAGTTGAATCTACAAACAAAATGAACAAGCAGAACAGAAACAGACTCATTGATTCAGAGGACATTTTGTTGGTTTCTAGATGGGAGGGGGACCACGGGATATGTGAAAAACCTGAGGGCATAAAGAAGTAAACATTGGTTAGTACAGAATAGTCATGGGATGTAAGGTACAGCATAGGGAATATATCAATAATATTCTAATAACTAGGCATGATACTAGGTGAGTGTGGGGATTATTGGGGTGGTCACTGAGGTAAACACCTGAAACTAATACAATGATGTATGCCAATTATAATTGAAAAAAATTTTTTAAATGATTAAAAAGAGAAAAAAAATGTCAGAAGGTAAATGTATCCACTGAAGGAAATATATAGGAGTCATAAAAGTGATCCTTCCCTTTGCACCAAGGGAAGATACACTCACAACCCCCTGTATGGTGGGATGAACCAGCTTCTGCCCATCAACCTGCCAGGTGTTGATGAAGCCAGGGGTCACCATCCCTTCGCTATCTTCCACACCCATCAGTAAGCACCTATGGCATATGGGTGAACATCTGGGATCTGGGATAGAACACTAGTTCAAATTTAAAGATGTAGGCCTGGCCAGGAGGTTCAGTTGATTGAAGCATTGTCTGGTATACCAAGAAAGGTTTCACGTTCAACTTTCCACCCCTAGTTGCAGGTTTGGGCCCTGGTTGGGGAGGCAATCAATTGATGTTTCTTTATCACACCAGTCTTTCTCTCTCTTCCCCCCTTTCTCTGTCTCTAAAATCAATTAAGAAACATATCCTTGGCTGAGGATTTAAAAAATGTAAAGATATAAGTGAGAATACTTAGATCAAGATTAAACGTTCATATTTGAGAGGTGATTTTTAAGTTAACAAAAATGAAGGAATGGATAAGGAAGAGGTTTACTCAGCCAGCCACAGATTGCTTTCTTTCTGAGCCTCAGAAACCGTATGAGACTGTTATTCATGATAGACCCTCTAGTAGCTACCTCCGTCTTGGCAGATCAGCATCTCTCCAGTGCATGGAGCAGGAGCTGCGGGTGCCTGTGCTGTCTGTGCCATCTCAGCCGACCCAGGCTCCCTGAGAGGACTGGCAGCTGCCCAGGCCAGCCTGGAAGGGAAGTAACACCCAGGAGGATGCTCAGCAGATTAGAAAAGAGTCTGGGAATAAATATTCCAGCTTTCTTGCTCCTCAAAGGGACAACTCTGAGTGTGTACCCAGCATCTGCACTGAGTTGAGTCCTAGTGGTCCACAGGAATCGCCCTTCTTCTTCTTCTTCTTCTTCTTCTTCTTCTTCTTCTTCTTCTTCTTCTTCTTCTTCTTTTTTTTTTATTGACTGCCCTGTCTTTCCTTTCTTGATTTCCTACTCCTTCCAAGCATTTCAATTTGGATCACATCCTAAGTAAACTACATGGATTTAAGTCCGTGTCTAAGGGTCTGCTTCTGGGGGACCCCAAACTGAGGCAGTCCATCTGACATATTGTCAACTGTTTGCTGCCTCCAGGGCAGTGCCATTTGTTACACCAGGGACAAGAGAGAGCTCTGTTTTAACTTGTCGGCTCAGTATTCCACATTTTCTCTCAGCTCCATGGCAACTTGAAAAAAAAAAAAAGGTTGATTGACTTGGGTGAAGCAATAATACTCTATTAAAGGATGTTTAGATTGAGTTTAGATTTAATTTTAGTTTGAGTGCTCCATCTTTAAACAAAATAGCAGCTGAAAATTTTCCAAATGGAATGTTTTCAATAATTTGTAAACTGTATTTTACAAATGTAGTTTGCAAAAGAATTCTCTACATAGACGGAGGTCTCTTTGGTTAGCTTGTGTAAAGCATGGAGTTCATTAAACCACTCTGTAAGATCAATAACATTGAAGCCCCCACACGTTTCCATGCAAATAGCTGATATTTATATCGACCCACTGTCAGTCAGTCTAAGAGTGATTATTCCAAAAAGTGTGTGCTGGACTAAAGAGACTGAAGGAAATATGTCAAAACCACGATTCATTCATCCAGGTATTCGCTTATTAATAGGATACTTATTGAACACTGAGGTTATTAAAGGTATGTGTTTCATTCAAATGGTGTGGAAGATTGGGTAACATAATTTTGAGGACTCCGCTGGTTTAAGTTTTGATTTATAGTCTGTGTGTGTTGCTTTTTTTATTTTCTGATCCAACACTAAGTCAAATTGGAGGAAAGATAATGCTGTAATTAGTCTCTGTGCTAGAAAAAGGAAGTTAGCCCATAAGACAGTGAAAGGGTATGGAAAGTAAACTGTTTGGGGTCAGAGTATGCCTGAGGACAGACTCTTCCCACTGCTGAGATTTCTCTCTCTCTCTCTCTCTCTCTCTCTCTCTCTCTCTCTCTCTCTCTCTCTGTGTGTGTGTGTGTGTGTGTGTGTGTGTGTGTGTGTGTGTGATGTGTTTTAGGATGAGAAGATAGAAAAATCAATATGCACGTTTTGGACTGGAGCTAAGGGCACAGTGCAGAGTCCAAAGTGGAAGAGTTAAGGAGTGACCACTGGAGAGTGGGGGCTTGGTTCTGGAGAGCCCAGAGCTGCTGGACTTGGCTCTGCTGGGATTCCCTCGGCTCTGCAGGACTGAGTTCCCGCTGGTGTTTCTTTCTCTGGGAGAGCTGTTGCCCCACGCTATGAAGTATCACAGAACAGACTGGGATGCTGTTGAAGTGCCATTCCACACTTTTTCTCTTCCTTTAAGCAAGTTCCTTATTGTGTGTGTTTGGGGAAGGGTGAATGTGCTCAGGACCAATGCAGGGAAATCTTCCCATGAGTGTGGGATGTGATCGAAACCAGGTGGACCTGAGACTGGACATTTCCCTGACCTGCCGGTGTGTATTGATGTGATTTCATTGCGTGAGAAAATTCACTCTGACCCCTAAGGTCCCCGGCATGGAGTGAAGCACAAAGTTTTCCTTATGATATGAAATGCTGAAAGTTACAGAGACTAGGGTCTGCTCCACTTCTAACAAGAATGCAGACCCTGTAGCCCAGGATTTATGGGCTCTTTCAATTCATTTATCCTACTTTTCATTCTGCCATTTCTTCTCCATTACTTATTTTTAAAAATATTGTACTATATAATTTTGTATATCACTTGAGAATAGAAATACATTCAAATAGCATTTAGGACAGCTTTAAATTCCATAAAACCTAGTATACTAACCAAGGGCTTTACGTTATGGCAGGAAGAATTAAGTTAGATAGTAAGAAGAATTTACTGGCTATCAAGGTTGTTAAATAGCTTGCCGAGGAGTCTTGTCTCTGTGGAGATTTTAATGGTAACCCACTTTCTGAAGCAATTTAGTTGGAGTCCTGTTTCTAGAGAGAGGGATATGCTCTGTTTTTCCAAAATGAGAGAATTCGACACTCAAATCACTGAGCTTCCTTCCTTTGTGACTAAAAGGGGCAGCAGCTGCCAAACCTCCAAGGTTAAGGGGAGGAATAATAATAAAAGAAAACAACAACAAAAAACTTTTGCCCGTTCCTTGCTGATAAATTATCCCAAAGAAGGAAACTCTTCTGTGGAACTTGTGGCTAGTCATGTAGAATGCAGTAATCTACTTGTTCAGATATTTAAAGCTAAACCCACCCTCTAACAGGCACTCCTGTTCCTCTTGGCCAAGTGGATGGACTGGATACACACATGCACAGCTGCTCAGCAGGTCTTGACATCAGACTCGCCTGGGAGATGCAGCCCAACCATATTCCAGGGCAACACTTCACTTAGTGGGATAAGCTGTGCTGGGCTTTAGTGACCAAGTGCGGATCTGAATGGCATTGAGGGAACAGCCATTGATCCTCAGATCTGCTAAGGCCTGTTGCAAGTGAGTAGAAGCCTTTATTTATTTATTTATTTATTTATTTACTTTGCTAAAAAACAAGCTGATGGCGCTATCACCTCTTTGAAAGTCCTCAGCTGTGTGTTCCAGGGAACGAGAACTCTAAAAAGTCTTGCATTAGCAATTATATGTTTGGCTGGGAAGTGAGGCATATCAATTCCACTCATGACTCATAGACTAGAACAATGAGATCTTTTCAACCATCCAACAGAGTGTCAGAAGTACCATGCTACAGGGGAAAGAACTGAAAATAATTAAGGACCGTGTTAATAATCCTCTCTCTCTCTCTCTCTCTCTCTCTCTCTCTCTCTCTCTCCCTCTCTCTTCTTCTTCTTCTTCTTCTTCTTCTTCTTCTTCTTCTTCTTCTTCTTCTTCTTCTTCTTCTTCTCCTCCTCCTCCTCCTCCTCCTCCTCCTCCTCCTCCTCCTCTTCTTCTTCTTCTTCTTCTCCCCTCTCCCTCTCCTTCTCCCTCTCCCTCTCCCTCTCCCTCTCCCTCTCCCTCTTCTCTCTCTCTCTCTCTCTCTCTCTCTCTCTCTCTCTCCTCTTCCTCTCTACTTTTCACTCTCTCTCATTTTCTCTTCTTATGAAATGCGAAATAGTCAAAATTATTTGGTACCTGTTACTATGAGAATATTTTCTTCTCTGACTTCATGAAAGATAATAAGTATCTGTTGATAAACCAGAGTGCTGTGCTTAGAGAGCCTAAATAATTTATTTAAAGAAAAATATATTATTTACAATGTCAGTGGACACAAGCAATATATAAAAGAATGTTGACATTTTTATTCCTGTGAATTTTTCCTTTTAAAGATCAATAAAGTCTTTCAGTTCTAAGGAAAAGAACTGATTTGGCTTTCACTGATTTAATAAAGTAACTTGATTACTTTTTTAGTGCTAAGCTAGACAACATTCCGAGATGTTGTAATGAACTGAACTATGGGAACAAATGGAAAGAATAGACAGTTGTTCTACTCGGTGTTATGCAAATCTAACCCTAGCATGATGTCCACCGGGCGGGCAAGATGCATCTTGTTGCATTTGGTACAAGGAACAGGTTGAGGTTAACTGGAGAATGTCGCAGCACTCATATTCTAAAAATCGACAAGTATTTAAAAGATTACATTCTTCCAGCTATGTATGTAAAGCAGTATTGATAAACTTGGAGTGGAAAATAAACCCTACTTATATGAGTTTTTAAGGCTCAAATATAAGTGATCAGTATACACCTGAATTCTTTCACTTGGGAATATGTAAGAGGTTTAGTTTTTTTAATCTTGCTCAGAGAACAACTGCTACAGAGCACAAAGCTGGTATGTCCAGTATCTGTATAGTTTTCCCTCTTTGGTTCAGATTAATCGAATGAACATGAACTCCTTGATTTAATTAAGTTTAGTAAACATTTTGGGAAACATCAGCTATAAGCCCTGCATTTACTGTTATGGAAAGTAAAAATTATAGTTTAGTATATCTTGAGAGAGACAAGATTTGTGTATAACCATTTAATAAAACCTAGAGCATATTTAACTTAATATTAAATTAAGACTTTTCTAGGAATTCTGACTTTTCAGCAATGAAGGGTAAGATCTGAAAGAGTCTGGATTGGTTGTGACAATGCGACAGCAAGGCAGACATGTGTAGGGAGGTCTCTGAGCATTTGAAATCCACTTCCAATTGGCGCACTGGACAATTGGACTGCACAGCACAATTGTAAAACTTGCCTCAAAATGTATTATTTTACCTACTTTTGGTCTTAGAATTTGAGTTTGCATGAGAGCCTTAGGTTATTCAGATCATTTAAAAATTTTTAGCTTTTGTTTTCAGCATATTCTGTACCCATGTATGTATTTTATCAAAGTAATGCTTTCGTATTAATTGCACCAATATAAATTTTGCACTAATTTAACCAAGGTTTTTAAAAATCTTATATTTTGTAAGTCTGAAATGTTAATGCCTAATCAGAGGTCATTCAGAGATAGTTATCCATGATTTAATATAAATTTAACTGAGTTAAAAATAAAATAAACTACTCAGTGAATGTATAGTTTATACTTTACTGATATTAAATGAAATAATATGAAAGTTAATTGAAGAGTTAAAAGATATGATAAAAATTAATGTAAATACTTTGACACTGGAATTTTTTCTTCTTCTTGAGTTATGAGAGATCTAGATTGATTTCTTTATATTTAAACAATCTTAACTCATTGAGGTAATAGAAATTGCAAAACAAAAGTGCAAATGAAAATGTAAGGGAATATAGTTTTAAAAGGTAGACCAGGCACATGCTTCTACTTGCAGTTCCTCCTGACACCTCACCGTACTGACAGCAGGGCAGGGGAAATTAATAAAGCTGTGATAGAAAAAATAATAGGGGAGGTCAGGACATGGGTCTTGGGGCAAATAAGCTCATCTATAAACAAGAGATCAAAGTGGGTGGGAGTGGGAAGGCAGAACAGCCTCACAATATTATCTAAAGGGGCTGGAGAAACCTGGACTTCGAGTCAGCAGGTGCAGGGAGGGTGAGAACCCAGTGGGTGGGAAAGCAAACTGGGAGTTGTGACATGCAATACCCACTCTAATTGAAATTACCTGTCTCTCATCATAGACTACAACACTTTCCAGACCATGATCATTGTCACTGACAGAAAGAGGGGGGGTGGGGGGGGGCAGTTATCGATAGTTCTTGGCTGTTTTGTGTGTTTTTTTCTCTCATATTTTTCTATCACAGAGACAATAAATCTTTGCCGCATGTCTAGTTTTAATTAAAGAAAAAAGAAATTTTAGGGCAAGATGGAACTATTGAAAGAGAAAAATATAGTTATGTTTAACTTTTTTTTCATTACAGTAGGAATCAAGTGTGTGGGCATAACAGGAATATGTCCTCTGTTTGGAAGTCAGTCCAGAATGAATTTTAGCAAAATTAGAAATTTTAAAAAAGGAAGAGAAATACATGATAGCTAGAAGATAGTAGATTTTCCCCAGGAATGTAGAGTGTTTGGAAGAGGCAGAGTTTCATGCTCGAAAAATATCTTGAAAGAGTAAAGAAGGAGAGAGGTAGCTTCCAAAGGGAGTCCCCGAGAAAGAAAGGAACTTGGTAAAATAGAAGCTATGATTTGGGGATAGAAAAGTATGCAGTTCTAATTATTAGAACTTTGGATAAAAGACATGTGTAAAAGTTACTGCTTAAATATGTAGCGAACTAAATGTGAAATGTTCAAGAAAGTAACATCAACTTAGAATAGAGAATACATTTGATCTTGAGGACAGTAAACACATAATTTGAGGGGCCCAGATGTTGAGACTGGATTCAGTGAAAGAAAGCATGTCTGGCCCACCAGTTTGCTCAGTGAACAGTGTTCGTACAATCATAATATACATTCTTTATTAGTTTTCGATCTTTTGAGCCAAACTATTAACAAAGCAGTAAAGATTGGACTGTGGTACCAACTGAATATGCGATAAAGGGTGTAGTGGGCATAGGGCACATGGGTGAAATGTAGGAAAATTCACATGTATCTGCATCCAAAATTTTGGAGGTGGATTAAGAAATATAACCAACAGTTGACAATAAAGTAAATAGGCACATAAATACAGGTCATCAATAGAAGAACTAACATGTACATTTTAAAATTGAGAGAAAGAGGTCTGAGTGTAATTAAACCAAATTCTCATGTTCCTTTAAATAAATATTATTTGAACTATAAATAAAAAATACAGAATATACATATATTATCTAGATTTGTGGAGGGACAGAAGCACTAAATCAACCTTAGCTTTTACTACTACTAACAACTACTTGATGCAGGGCAGTTGGCTAATGGAAAGCTATAACATTTGAGTAATTCAGACACTTCTGAATTAGTCAGTAAAGGAATTGACTTGCCAGTGCCAAGTTTTTGCATGAAAGATTCAGAACCACATCTTTCTGCACTTCCTGCTTTGTGCTCTGTCATCCTCAGGCTGGAGGAGAGGGGGCCACAGGAGTTATACATTCGCTTCTTGCCACAACAATGTTTAAAGAAGGAGAGAAATCATGGCTCTGTTTTAGGAGAGGGAAAACTTTCCCAGAAAATCTTAGCCAAAGATCACATGGGCCAGTTTTCAGCCCACCCATTGAGGCTGGGAGTCAAGTCAGCTTCTTTGAAGCGCTGGTCTTCATGGGGATGGCTGCACATTGACACAAGCATGTTCTGGAGGCAGAAGCTGTATTTCCTAAGTCTGTTGATAGCATCAGAAAACAGAAGAAAAGTGTTCATGAAAACACCATGAAAAGTCCGGGGCAATAATAGCATGTCCATAAACCAGAAACCAGTCTAGGAATAACCATATGAGGCCATGGCGGAAGAACGAGGTCTGTGATATGTCTGATGCCGTGAACATCATCTTCCCACCTGTTTTCAAGAAAGGGCACAACATCAAGCGAAGCCCCAAAACTTTATTATTGTTATTATTATTGCTTGCTGCAAATGTGGAAGGAACATTGTGGGGTGTGCTGCTCAGGACTAGCATGAGTAACTTCGTGGTCATGCCAGTGCTGCAGGGTCAGTGTCATGAAGATATCTGAATTCCAACTGGAAAATTCCGATAGAGCAGTCAAGCCATCTAGGTTCACAGCTTGGTTGGGCCATTTGCCAGCAGAGCTCCCAGGGCCAGTAGGTTTGTAGGTGTGCCTGTTCTCCTCAGGCACTGAGTGCAGTTTCTTGGCTTTTTCTACCTGGTTCCCTGGAGAGATGCTGGAGTTTCCAAGATGATCCTGTTACTGGAGAGGAAACAGAAGTCATGGGACCCATAAGTACAACTTACTGGTTTATCCAGCTCTGTCTCACCATTCTGTTACTGAAGGATGCATTTTGCTCCGGTAAATAATATAACCTCCATTCAAATGTATTCCAAATACCACGGTGTAACCATTGTAACTATTAGAACAGTTCAGAAAAGTTTGTAAGTTGGACATTGTGGCGTGTTTTCCGTTGGCTTACAGATCTCCGCTCCCTGGGCACATCCGGTAGAGTTGTGGCGTGGTCACACTGAAGGGAAACAGCAAGATGCATACGAGGCTGTGAATTAAGAGCTCCAGGCTTATTTCCAGTGGGTTCTAGGCTGGGGGCTAAGACTACTAGTAAAGGTAGCACTTGAGTAAGGGTTTTATATTATAATCCTTCATATAAAATGATAAAAGTCTCCTATGGGACTAAAATCAGTATGGATAGAAGTACGTAGATATCAGAAAATCCCAATTCCTCCATCTTTAAATAAGTATTAAGAACTAATAGATGAACATATTCTTTGAAGATGAAGCTTCTGTTTTGGTACTATGAAGCTAGGATCCTCTACTGTGTAGAAAGCCATTCAATCATCAAGTGATATTTTTCTTGCTCTATATTCTTTCCTCTAACTTTTTTCTACCATGGAGATTCTGATCGGCGTATAAGCTATTTTATGATGGGAAAAAACAAGTGCTCCCCTGAGCACTCTTTGCCTGACAAATGGCAGTGTGGAGGCTTTTTAAAGCTTCGAGGGGAAACAACGGTGGCCCGCATGGACTTTGCAGCTCAGAATGTACCTGCTGATGGGGGTTTCCAGCCCAGAGGCCAGTGCTGCTTCGCCTCCGCCCTTCCTGCCCAGACTCCAGTGATGCAGGCCCAAGAGCCCTGGCTGGGTGGGGTGAGGCTGCCCACCTGCCTGCACAGGACTTCCTACCTGGACTCCACCTCCTGACCCTCCCCTGCATCACCCTCTCCACCTTCTGCTTGGAAAACTTTGAATGTGGAAATTGTTTTTAAAAAATTAAAGTCCCCCCTTTCAATCCCAAAGAGCAGCGAAGAGGAGGGCCCTAGAGCCACATCCGCCTGAGCGTTTTCTATGGACTTCTCACAGCTCACCTGCAGGGCCAGGATGTTTTTAATAACTTGGTGTAATATGAATGTTGATTAATATTTTGATAGCAGCTTCCAAAGGAGAAGGTTGGTGTCATTAGCAGAGAATGCCCATATTTGGCAAAGCCATTGAAAGGAAAAGGCAACAAAGGCAAATGATTTAAATTCCTTATGGTGTAATAATATAAGGTGTTGGAACACAATTTTATAGCAAACGTTATTTATTTTCTGAAATCATTCTGACAATCCAGTAGAAAACATATTCTCTTAAAACAATTCATTACACTTTCTATATCATGGGCCAGTTTCTTGTGTTAAGATTTTTAATATCTCAGGAAGCGGGAGGCACAGCACCGTTGCTAAAAGCACAGGCTGCGGAATTTCACAGACCTGAGTGTGGTTCCTGGATCAGCTGTTTACATCTTGTGTGAACATGAGCGAGCTAACCTCTTTACGCTTCAGTTACTCCGTCCCTAAATGGGATGATAGCAGATGCTATCTTGCTGGGGTTTAGGAAATTAAATGAGATAATATCTATAAATTGTTCAGCACAGATTCTGGCACATCATAAGCCGCAGTAAATGTGAGGTAATGGTAATGAAATCTATTTTATTCTCCTACCACATCAACAATAACCTGCAGAGCCAGGGCAGTGCTTGATAATGAGGCTTCCGTGTCTTTGCCTCTGGAGCAAGTTAGCATTGCCGTCTTCATCTCTGCCTTTCATCTTGTGCCATGCCATACTCAGCACAGAAACCCCGGGATGTTTTTCATTTATTTCTGATAGGCTAGAGTAAAAATAAAAAGTGAACTATGCGGTTATGAAAAAGGGCGGGCGTATCTGAATTTAGGGTCCTAAACATACATGACTGACCCCATACAAAGGTAAGCTGTATGGCCCCATCAGTTTGAAAGGCCTGTGAGCTTTTTTTTTTTTTTTTTTAATATATTTTATTGATTTTTTACAGAGAGGAAGGGAGAGAGATAAGAGGGCCAGAAATGTCGATGAGAGAGAAACATCGCCCAGCCGCCTCCTGCACACCCCCCACCGGGGATGTGCCCACAACCAACATACATGCCCTTGACCAGAATCGAACCCTGGACCTTTCAGTCCTCAGACCGACACTCTACCACTGAGCCAAACCGGTTTCGGCAGGCCTGTGAGCTTTAATTTCTTTGTTTTAATATATTTTATTGATTTTTGCAGAGAGAAAGGGAGAGGGATAGTTAGAAACATCGATGAGAGAGAAACATCACTCAGCTGCCTCCTGCATCCCCCACCCTCTCACTGGAGATGTGCTTGAAACAAAGGTACATGCCCTTGACTGGAATCGATCCTGGGACCCTTCAGTCCGCTGAACAGTGCTCTATCCACTGAGCCAAATCAGTTAGGGCGTTTTAATTTCTTCATCTGCAAAAATAGAGGATAAGATCTATCTTTCCAGGCAAATGAAACAACATACATGAAAGCAGTCAAAATTATAGTTAAAACATGAATTTTTTAAAAAAATTGTTCCACCATCCATGAACCCTGCTATCCAGGAATCCATCCCTACATTCATTAATTGACTTTCACAATATTTAAGACACATTAGGGAAGGAGTGTCCTATTTTTAGTACTGTGTACCCTTTGCACTATCCCTACATAGGTCAGAGACCAAAGCAGCCTGGGAGAGCTGTCAGGATCAAGGAAATAATAGAGTGGAGTTAGTAATTGTGGTCGGCAGAACGATGGCCTCCAAAGACATTCACATCCTGACCCCCAGAACCTATGAAAACATTGCCTTCCATGGCAAAATATTATGCATCTTGGAATGAAGAGATTTTTCTGGATTATTCTGGTGAGCCCAACCTAATCATGCCTTTAAAAGCAGAGAGCAGAGTCTCTCCCAGATGCTGTGAGAGAGAAAGATGGGAAACAGAAGAAGAGGCGGGAGGAATTTGAAGCATGAAAGGGCCTCAGCTCACCACTGCTGCCTTTGAAGATAGAAAAAGGGGCCACGAGCCAAAGAATGCGGTGGTCTCCAGAAAGTGGGAATGACAGGAAACAGATTCTCCCTTGGAGCCTCCAGAAGCACTGGGCCCTGGATGTTAGCCCAGCGAGGCTCAGATTGGGCTTGTGATCTCCAGAGCTGTAAGATAAAATGTCTGCTGTTTTGAACCCCTGCTTCGTGGTACTTTGTTTTGGCTGAAACAGAAAGTGAAGAGAGTCTTTAAAGGGCAATGGGTTCAGACGCAGATAGGAGCCTTGGAGTCCCGGCAGACAGAGTTGGCATTGGGACCAGATAGAGCTCCTGGGTGTGCCAAGAGAATGCAGGCTGCATGCAATAGTCCTCGACCAACCACACCTGGCTCCTTTCAGATTTAAGGACACAATTTGCAAATGGCATGACAAGGTGTGCACGGAACGAAACACTGTGAGATGTAGCCAAACACGTATGGTGAGTGAGAGGACTGGTGGCCGGGGAAGCGGGAAAGAGGCACAGGAGAGCACGGGGACCACGGCCTGTTTGACATCCTGGCGGGGACCCCAGCACTGAGTGCAAAGGAACCACACAGAACAGAGAGAAGGCCTCTCGTGCTGCAGTCCAAGAGAAAAACCAAGCATTTGGATCGGCATGAGACTTATTAGGGACATTATAATTTACTGTACTGAAGAGGCTTTTAACTACATGCAACCATTCTATAATTATGCTTTTAAAGAGGCCTATTGATAATAACAACCTTTATTTCATTCCAGAGCCAATAAATGATGTGGTCTAAGAAGTCTAATGAATTGGTAGCTCTTGAAATTGACATGCTTTAAACATATATTTATTATTTATCCAATGAGAATAGGAAGAAACTGGTTTTGTTTTTTTTTTGTTGTTTTTTTTACTTATAACTAAAGTTGTTATTAATTGGAAACTTTTTATTGAGTATCAAGTCCTATGTGTTGTGTGCTATGGCTAGAGACACTGGGGGAGCAAACATGCCTGTAGAAACAGCCACTAGCCCAAGCAGTCATGACTATAGTCTGTCATATTTATATTATATTTTTGTGCATGATTCTGGCCCAGCCATATCGTTTGTCCCCACCATAATGACCCTTTGCTAATAGGTTATTTCCTGCAGTTTCTTAGGGGTGTCTTGTTACTTATGTCTCTTTTCTCTGCCATGTGGGAACTAAGAGGGGGAAGCTAACCACCTCCACCTATTTTCCTTCTACCTTACTGTGCCTCATTGCACTTTGAATGGGATTTTGCTTTTGGGTAGACAGGGCGGTAGAGGGGCCTGACAACCAGCCTTTTCCCAGAACCCGAAATATCAGGCACAAAGGCACGTTTGCTCTCAGAAGTACTCTCAGTTGCCCCATAGTGACCCTCTTGATAGATAGAAGTCTAGATAAGGGAGAAGGAAGCCCCATCTCCCATTATTGACCTAGCTTCTTCCTCCTACTGATAGGGGGGACCTATAATCTAATAGGTAGAGCACCTAAAATAATCAGATTATTTTAAATCTTAGAACACATATATGTATGTGAATAGAAGGTTACATATTTTATACGTGAATAGGGGGTTAAGTTTTTCTTAAAGCTGTCTTTTCAAGACCTGTGCAAAATGATTAAGGAAGTGACTCAGCTGTAAATCCAGCAAGCAGAATGGATAAGCATGGTCAGGCTGACCCACCAGAAGTCAAACATCATCTCTTCAACATCACCTCATCAATGACTAAAGACAATAGCTGGTGCCTGCTGACCCCCGGGGCTGCACGTAGCACCCTCCCTCCTCCCCCTTTACAACCCTGCCCCTGTACCTTGCTGGGAGGCAGGATTTGATGCTTGTAAGCGCCCTATCTTCTTGGTTAGCTGGCCTTCCCAATAAATACCTTATGTGCTTCCACCCTGCCTTTGTTACTGGGCACAGGGACAGGCAGCCTGAGCCCACCCAAGGGTTTCCGGGTAACTACTTTTGCCTGGAGGCCTGGTGGCCGAGAATTATAACGGGGATGTTTATTGCTTTTACTCAATGAAATGAACACTCTGATCTAAGTCTGCCTGGTTCTGGTCTCAGTTCTTTTTAAGCCAATGTGGATTGTTAGCTCTTCCTCTGGAAGGTTTAGGTCAGGCAAGTTCCAGTGGGGGCCTCACGTGCAATTCTTGGGATATTCTGGGCATGCGGACGCGTTCACCCACTATTCATATAAGTATATGTGTTCTAAGATTTAAAAAATTTCTGATGATTTTAGGTGCTCTATCTATTAGATTGTAAGTCCTCCCTATCAGTAGGAGGAAGAATCTAGGTCAATAATGGGAGACCCGGCTTTCTTCTCCCTTATCTTTTGAGCCTTTGAGTCTATTGTCCTGCTGCAAAGTCCTGTTGTGCTTGCCGGAAGTTGTATGAGTTGCGTTAAACTTTCTTTCTCTGCATTCCTGCTGAACCATCTTAAGCCTCGTGGCCCTACTCACTAGGTATCTGGCATCTTGGGGGATGGGTGACTTGAACAGGCTGACAAAGAAAAGGTTATGAACATCAAAATGCAAAAGAGAAAAGCACAGTCCTTCTGCATCCCAGTTTCTCCTTCTCTGAAATGTGTGAGGATGAGAGCTGAATGTTGTTCTAGTCCCCTTGGTTTAATGCACATGAGATTCCATGAACTTATCTACTGACGGTTAATAAGCATGAATGTACCCGTGTGGGGAAAGGGTGTTGGGGGGACATTTCCACCAGTGAGGGGCTATATTTCATCACCAAGTGAAACTGGCAGACCACATGGATACATCTGCAGACCCACATAAAGCTCCCAGCTTTTTCAAAAAGTCTAATTAGACAATCTGACTTGTCAGAAGGTATATGATAGTCTCAACTTCAGAAGTCTAGGTGATCAGACTGTAGTCTTTAAAAATCCCAGTCTATTAGGCCGTAAATAGCAGTTGGCTGATGGATAGACTCTCCTTATACCTCGATAATACTCTTAATGGAAACACTAGTGTAATATGTCCGTAGGGCGGTTTAAATGATCAGAGAACTTGAGAGAGGGGTGGGCCTCTGCTTTAGGAGGTGCCCCTTAAACTCAACGTGACCTGGGTTTTGGTAAAAGGGAGGTATAATTTAATAGCTCTGGATGGGCCTCCAGATTCATCTTAATGAGAAGGTGCCAGGTGATGCCGCTGCCCCACAGCCCCCTTGTGGCTGGGCTGAGGGCAATATACACAGTGTGTGTCTTTTTAGTGGGGGGTGGGGGGCGGTTTCAGGTGATGTCAGCTGTTGCTACTGACCCCCTTGTGATTGGTGGGTTGTTGAGCACACAGTTTGGGAAGCACAAGGTGTTCTTGCTACTGGGGTTCATGGAGAACAGTGTAGGATGTTTGAGGAGTTGCCATCATGCTGACCGGTGGCTCCCGGTGAGCAGGAGGATAGAAAGCACAGCTCGGATCCCAGACAGTGCGGCACTACGGACCCCATGCCATCAGTGTGTGTGCCGTGGAGGGTTTCCCAGCAGAAGGCCATTATGTTTCCCATTGAACACATCGAGCTTTGCAAGAGCAAAATCCACCGATATGGGGGCGGGCGGGAGAGGGGGACGGGGGATCTTGTGATGCCTACACGATGTCTCCCTGGCCCGTTCTGGGAAGAGTGGAGGTTTACAGCAAAGGGCTTGGTGTCCATTCCCGTGTCCATTCTATAAACAAAAGCAGTGTGCCATGAGGTGGGGGCAGTGCAGAGTGCTGAATGTCCCAGCTAAGGCTCACACCACCGATCCACTGTGGGCAGGAGTAGAGGGCCTGGTGCTGACGGTCTTCCAGGAGACTTGGCAGCTTTGCCACAAAGCCTATCATGAGGACGGATCTCAGAGTGCTGTGACGGTTAATTTTATGTATCAACTTGGCAAGCTAGGGGTCAAACTCCAGTCTAGATGTTGCTCTGGAGATATTTAAAAAATGTGATTAGCAACGATCATTAATAGACTTTGAATAGAGCAGATTACTCTCCATAATGTGGGTGAGCTTCATCTAATCTCTTGAAGGCCTTAAGAGAAAAACAACTCTGGTCCTTTAAGAAAAAAGGGAATTCTGCTCCAAATAGCCTTCAGACTCAACCGCCACATCAGCTCTGCCATGGGTCTAGGTTGTCAGGTGGCTCTGCAGAATTGGACTAGCTAGCCCCAACAATGATGTGAGCCGGCCCCATAAGACAAACCAGCCCTGTCTGCATTTAAGCACCTTTTGGAACCATTTCTCTGGAGAACTCTGAAAAGGAAATGTGGTGTCAGACACCCTTGGCTTTGTCCTTGAAACTTTTCCACAGATGCCCCGTGAGGAGCAGAGCATGGAGCCGCATGACCTGGTAGCATCCTTCCTCTCCCGGATGACAGAGTGACAGAGCAGGCTGGGCTGCAGCATCAGAAACCCAGGGTACTGTGTGCTGCTCCATGTCCGCACTGTGGCTGTGGACAGAACAGAGGAGGAAATCCCAGAGGTTACCCATGCTCACCTGCCACAGAACCCATGTGGGTGGGAGGCACACTGTGGGGTACTGCTGTACACAGGGCACATGGGAGTGCAGAGGTGTGTGGTACAGGGTGGGGTGCTATGGGTGTTGATACTGCTTACCCACAAACGGCCCTGTCAGGAATTGTGGTAGAGGTCTCAGTGGCAGGTATCCCAGCAATATGCATTCCATTGGTCACTCCGTGAGTCCTGGCTATAAGTACCGTATTATGTTAGCATGTTCCACGTTTTCCATGGTCTACCCTGTGTGCTTGGCATTCAGGTGGCATTGCTGCTGCTTATCCATGAGCCATTCTGTGAGTTTGGGGGTTTGACATGGGGGGCAGGAGGGAGCCCCTGTGATGCTGTGCTGAGCTCAGGGACAACGTGATGAAGATGTGTGCAGTCCATGGTGGAAGTTTCAGGTTTCACTAATGGATGCTGCTTTTCAAGGTGCTCGCTGTACTTGGTGGCTGTGAAGTGGAGCGTGTACCTTGTGTGGTGCCCATGTCATTAGTTCACAGACCGCCATGGAGTACTAGGTTTTCAGCGCAGTGTTGTGAATCCCAGGTGACACCTTCCTGTTTTCCCATGAGCCACCTGGTGATCAGGGGGGTGTAGAGCACAGGTTGGGTGTCCCAGCTGGTGCAGGTGCTCTGCTGCTTCATGGGCCACACCTCGGGGGGGAGGGGAGAGGGGCTCCAGATGTTGCTTGCCTTGCTGCATTGTGCCCCACATCACGGTCTCCAGTGTCCTGCGTGCCATGGAAGGCGTTTCCTGCAGTGTTGCCCCTATGATCCTGTAGGAAAGGCTCCACGTAACCTGCTGGGATTGTAGAATGAGGCTACGTAGATGCCATCCCTCCTCCTTGAGCATTCAAGATGAACAGGAGGCCAAAAACTGTTTATGACCTTTGCCCGCTGCAATGGGCCCCCTTGGAAGGACTTGGGATGCTCAAACTGCTATGGAATTCCAACCTCCCATTCACCAGTATCCTGGCTGGAGAAACACCAGGAGGGGAGGAGGGAGAAGGTGAAGTCTGAAATTCTAAAGAATGAGGAGGTGTTCATAGCCTTGCCTTGGAAAGTCTGAAGAACCTCATAGAGACCGGCTCATCGTGTTCTCCACCCTCTCCTGGTGAACTAACGAAGCCCTGTTCCAAGAATGGGGTCCCACAGGCCTCTCCCAACAAGGGTTCGCAGCTCCTGTAAGAGAAAAAGAATTCCGGCTTGTCGAGCAGAAGTCGTGAAAGAGAAAACTGTCCCCCAGTAAAATGTTCCCTTGGTGAGCACATGCTCACCGTGTTTTTCTGTTCGCCTCACACAAGCGTTGGTGCGTCTGGGGGAAGGGTGTCTCCGCCCTTTGCAGGAGCTGTAATGGGCCTGTGAAGTCTGTGTCTTCATGTGATGTTCTCCTCTGTGCCTCCCACGCAGGAAACTGCAGTCAAGTCAGGTCGAATGCCTGCCTCTTATTAACGTCTCATAAAGTGGGTGTGAACTCCTTGCTCTCCGCCTAGCCCGGTGATGGAGAACAGGGGGTGGGGGAGAGGGATTCTGCGGGCTGAGGGAGCTAAAGGGGAGTCAAGTGTGCAGCACGAGGAAGCCTGGCCCTCCGGCTGCGGTGACCTCAGCCCAGAGAGCACATTCAGAGGGCCAGGGGAGTCTTCTTTCCCCGGCAGAGAGCGTGCATTGCCAGCAACAAAACAGCTACTAGCTACTCAGAAAGGATTCAAATATTCCAATAACAGATTTCGTACTCGAGTTTGTTCAAGGGGGATGAGAGGCTTACCCCTGAGATTCTTGGGAGGGACACGAAGGAGTCAATTCCCATGGGAAGCATTCCGGCAGACAGACAGAGGGCCGCGGAGTTGTCCGGTGCCTGGAGGCATGAGGCACAGCCTCGTGGTAAGCTGGGCACGTGGGTCTCTGCAGGCTCTAGGACAATGCCCTGATTTCTTCCCCCCACACACAAACCCCTCGGAAAACCCCATGATGCCCCGGGGCACACAATCAATGCCAGAGGTTTTCAGGGCGGCTCAGAACAGGACTGAGTTTTGCCTCCGTTGAAGCGCTTTGAAACCTGCTTTCAATTTGGACTCCTAATGCTGTAAGGGCTTTTTACATGCGAGGGGTTGGGGCAAAAGCCTGCTGATCCGTGTGGGATCGGTGCTTCCATGGCGAGTCATGATGCCATGAGGGAAGGAAGCTGTACTGAAGCGCCCGCCCTCTGAGTGGTGGGAAACGTCCCTCTATGGCTGACCTGGCACCCCAGAGAGCTGTGGCTTCACAGAAGCAGCTGAGAAAAAAATCAAAAGCAAGGGAAGTACTGATGTTCATGCAAGGATGTATGTGTAGCAGGGGTGGGAGAGACACCAGGTCTGCATACAGCCCAGGGTAAGCATGGTCCAGGAGCTCTGCTCACCCGAAGTCTGAGGGAATGGTGGCTGAAGTCTGAGGGAATGGTGTTCCAACATCATTGAAATTTGGGGGGTGAAAGAGTCAGGTTTTAGGAAGTTTTAGAAATCAAGGGGATCATGGAGGAAGCACAGGGCTGCAAAGCAGCAGAAGGTATATTTCCATAGAACAGGGAAAGCTGAAAAGCTGCAACCCGTACATTTCTATAGAATGGGAGAGCTGGGAGCAGCAAAAGGTCTGTATTTACAAAATAAAGAGAAGGAAGCCCTTCATCCAGAAGGAGAAGAAGAAAGCCCGGAGGGAATAGGAAAACAATAAGGAAAGAGGAGGGAGAACTTCATGTGTCCCTTGTGATTTTTGACCTATGAGCCCAGGAGTTACTATAGTAACCAGTCTAAGGGACTAGAGACCGATCGCAGGGGGTATGGAGGCACAGGGATCTGCAGCCTTTATAAGCCACAGGGAAGAGGCGTTCAGTGGGACTCTTCCCCCTCCCCACACGGGAGTCTGTTCTCTGGGACTCTTTCCTTCTCCCCACGTGGGAGTATATTCTTGATCTTTAGTAAATTTCCACCTTTGCTATACCATCTTCTGTCCGTGGATTTATTCTTCGACTCCAGGGGACAAAAAATCCGGGTTCCAGTCCAAAGAATTCCGTATCATTATCATGACACAACCCCTCCCAGGGGCCTTCACTAGGCCAGCCCAGACAGTGACGGGAGCAGTATGCCTGGAGGACAGCTCCGCCAGGGGCCTGGGGCTCTGTGATGTGGGGCTCTGCCTGCTCTTTAGTAGGGCTTCTCCAATCAACTACCCACCAGCGTCTTTCTCTCCTCCACAGGAATCGTGGCTCCTTCAGGAGTTTCAAGTAGGGCTGTGTAATGGGCAGGAAAGGGTTAACTCCTGACTCCATCTTGTATAACTATGTCACTATGTAACTGGACCCTAGCCCTCACCCAACCAATCAGGGTCAGCCAAAGCAGTGACCTCACCACCCCTATAAGTCCCTTGTTCTAGAGAAACCCGCCCTCTTCCGCTGCGTCAGTATGTGGGGGGTGAGCCAGGCTAGCCTGAAATAAAAAGACTCTTTTGCTTTTGCATCAGACTCGGCTCCCTGGTGGTCTTTGGGGATCATGAAATCTGGGCATAACATTGTATATGTGTGTATAGTTGACCCTTTGAATAGTGGGTATCACATCCATGGATTCAACCAACCACAGGTAAAAAAAAGAATTGGAAAACAATGTAGAGCCTTGCTGACTTGTGCTATGTGGCTGGGCCTAGGATGGTTGCCTCTGTAATGAACATGTACAGACGTTTCCTTCCCTAAACAACATTGTGTAACAGCTATTGGCATTGCGTTTGCGTTGTTTTAGGGAGCATAGGTAATGCAGAGATTATTTAAAATATACGGGGGGATGTGCGTGGGTTATGTGCAAATACTATGCCATTGTATATAAGGGACCTGAGCATCCCCAGGTTTTGGTATCTGCCGGGTTCTGGAACCAATCACCGTCAGATAAATGTGTTTGTTTGTTTGTTTCACCCATGTACTTTTTTTATGTGAGGGAACCCCCAGAGGATGCACGGGGGAGGTGTTGGGAGGGGGGCACAGTGGCACGAGACCTACACACCCTCTTTTACTTTAGCTGCTTCCATCACTGACTGTTGTCCTGGGGGGTGGGGGGGGGGGGGGGCGGGAAATGACTGAGCTCTAGGGCTCACATTCCAGAGCAGGGCTTTCTACACGGGCAAAACAGCACCGATGTTCAAAGGAACAGCAGGGGCTCACCCTCCTGTGGGCGCCAGGTGTGGCTGTGGAGGAGGGCCCCGGAGAGGAGAGAGCCCCCTGGGAGAGCGCCTTCCCGGAGGAGCAGGGCTGCATTCCACCCGCACAGGTGCCGCTTCCTCCCTCTGCTCCACAGGCCAGCGCCAGCTCCAGTCATGACCACACACACCCGCTCCACCTGGCAGAGCAGGCTGGACAGGTGACTGCTATGCGCGGTGCCTGCTCTTACAGGTGCTGCATTCCTGCGAGCCTCGTCAGCCTCAGCGCAGCCTCACTGGCTGCAGGCTGCCCTTTTCCTGTGCTCCAGGTGGGGGTTGGGGGGGGGGAGGTGGGGGGCTGCGCTGCTCAAAAATGTTTGCCAAGTCTGAATTAGAGCTCAAACATCCCTGCTGGCTGCCCTGCCCCCAGGGGAAGGATTTCTGGGAAGGCAGTGAGGATTCAGAAAGAGGGAGATGCAGGTGACTTCTATTGAAGACTGACATTTGTTCTATCACCAATTCGGATCACATTTTTTTAAAATTTCAGCTAGTATTGGAATAATAAAAAAAAAGAACACAATTCTTTTTCATAGGGAGGTTCAGTAAATCTGTCTGAAGTTCAGTAAACTGTGTGCATGCTTTCTATCAGGCCTGCTCATCTCCTTGGAAGTCGGAGGAGTGTAAGTGTGCTAATACCAACACTTTGAGCTCCATCAGACGCATCCTAACGTGAGCAGTTATGGAGGCTAACCCTTTTGCTGGAGCTGGCAGTGGGGTTGACCCAATTAATTTGAGTTGTAGTTTCCGTTTTCCTGCTAATGAGCTCTATGTCCTTGGGCAATTTGCTCCCTGTTTTCGGGGAGAGGAGGATGTTTTTCTGGCAAGCAGCCTTCACAGTTGACACTGTGTCCGTCTGTGTCAGTGTCCCCCTCAGTGTCCAGCACAGTGGTGCTGGGTGAATGCGAAGTCCCGCTTCTTTTCTTCATCCAGACACTTCTATCTGCAAGACGTCCACGTGGCCAACTACAACGATACACCTTTAGTCACCATTGTGCCTAAGACTGTCTTAAAAGAGGACCTCAATTATATAAATGGATAAAGTAGTAACAAAGCAAATGTGCAAGAAAAGGAAGAATATAGGGGAAAAATAAGAGTGGTCTTAAGAGGATTACACACACCCTAAACACACGCGTGCGCGCGCACACACACACACACACACACCCACACACAGAGGGCTGGCCAGTGTGGTTCAGTGGTTGAGTGTCAACCCATGAACAAGAGGTGACGGTTTGATGCCGGGTATGGGGCTCAATCTCCGGTAGGGGGCATGCAGGAGGCAGTGGATAGAGGATTCTCTCTGATTATTGATGTTTCTGTCTCTCTCCCTTTTCCCTCCTCTCTCTGAAAGGAATAAAAACAAATGAAAAAATAAAACAACAGAAAGAGAATGATTTATTTTATCAAAGGCATTGTGCCATAAATTAATAAATGAGATAACGATAACAAACCAGCTCCTCAGAAAGCCAGGCTGTTTTTTACTGTTATGCAAAATGTCACTTTCTGTAAATCCATCAGCAGCAGCTCTTATGTTAAATACACATTTCTCAAAAGATTTGCTTTGATGCCTTTTGAATGGCTATGAGAGACATGTCCTCCGCCACGGCTTGGCCCAGCCCTGCCCTGCGCAGTCCAGGTTTCCTCCTACCCCTGGCCCACCTCTCACCTCCCTGAGCCCGCTGGCCCCTCCCCTCTACACTTGAGCTCACTGTGTGCCACTCTCTGAAATCCCCTCCCCCACATCTTATAGTTCCATCACCTCCTTCTTATCTTTTCTGAGATATTTAAAAAAACAGACTTAAGTTTGGGAGCAATTTTAGATTCACATCCAAACTGAAAGGAAGGTGCATGGACTTTTCATATAGCTCCTGCTCCCCACCGACATTCCCATCATCAACATCCCCACCAGAGCAGTACACTTCTAACAATCCATGGGCCTTCATTGACACATCATACTCACTCAGAGTCCATAGTTTACATTAGGGTTTACTCTTGATTTTTTTTTCTTTATTGATTATGATATTACATATGTGTCCTTATCTCCCTATTGTCCCACCCCACCCGCACCCACACTTATGCCCTCACCTCCCTGGTGTCTGTGTCCATTGGTTAGGCTTATATGCATGCATACAAGTCCTTTGGTTGATCTCTCCCCCTTACCCCCACTCTCCCCTTCCTTCCCTCTGAGGTTGGATGATCTAATTGATGCTTCTCTG
This sequence comes from Pipistrellus hanaki, assembly GCF_964339955.1. NCBI lineage: Eukaryota > Metazoa > Chordata > Mammalia > Chiroptera > Vespertilionidae > Pipistrellus > Pipistrellus hanaki. The sequence goes on from NC_140519.1 coordinate 8,483,274, forward strand.
TCTCTGAATCTGTTTTTGTTCATCAGTTTATGCTGTTCATTATATTCCACCAATGAGTGAGATCATGTGATATTTATCTTTCTCTGACTGGCATAATGCTCTCCAGGTCTATCCATGCTGTTGCAAATGGTAAGAATTCCTTCTTTTTTCCCACAGGATAGTATCCCATTGTGTAGATCACTTGTGTCAGACACAAGGCCTGCGGGCCAAATCCAGCCCGCCAGGCCTTGCAATGTGGCCCGCACCGCGCTGTCATCACTGCACTCCGCTGTCAGTTTATGACATTGTCAGTTTATGACTGTTCAGTAAACCATTCGGCCCGCGATTTAGGCTGGATTTTAGATTTTGGCCCCTTCTCTGATTGAGTTCGACACCCCTAGTGTAGATGTACCACAGTTTTATAATCCACTCATCTGCTGATGTGCACTTAGGCTGTTTTCAAATCTTAGCTATGGTAAATTGTGCTGCTATGAACATAGGAGTGCATATATCCTTTCTATTGATGTTTCTAGTTTCTTGGGATATATTCCTAGAAGTGGGATTACTGGGTCAAATGGAAATGGAAATCCCATTTGACCCAGTGATCCTACTCTTGGTTTTGTCCATTAAATAGGTTCGAACAAATATATAATGACATTTGTTCACCATATGGGATTTTTTTTTTTAACTTCAAGTGATCCTGAACTCCTTCCCTGCCTACTTATTCTATCAGGCAAATTGTAAGGCATTACCATATGTATGATCTTCTTTTACAGCTTTGGTTTATTAAGTACTTAAACTATTCTTGGTTCAGACATCATCATTTGGTTGTGCTTTGGGACAGGGTCTGTCTACTTCAGGGCACCTTCACTTGTCATCTCATGTGTCAGGTAGTGTTTATTCATTTTATTTTACTCTGTCCACTTCTACCTCACACCTCCTGTTGGTTGTTTCTCCTCTATATGATTTTGTCACACTTGGGCCATACGAGATTTTAAACTTTTTTGTTTCCACATTATACTACATAGATAGGTTCTCCGATATGGCAATATGGTGGCCACTAGCCAAGGTGGCTATTTCATTTTAAATAAATTAAAATTGAATTAAATTAAAAATTTCCTTTCTCATTGGGACTAGCTACATTTCATGTGCTCAGTAGCCATATGTGGCTAATGGCTACCATACTGGTCAACACTGATTATAGAACAACCCCATCCTTTCAAAAGTATCTACTGGACAACACTGCCATATATTTAAAGGTCAATAGATATCATAAGTTTTAAAGATGGAAAACAGGTCATTGCCCTATACAATAAATTTTAGTATATTCACTTTCCTTTTTAATGTTCCATAGTCAATATATTGCCTTACAGCAAATTTTTTTCTGGTTAGAGAGTGAACATTATATTTTTTTAAGTCCTTCTTATTTGTTAACTAAACATAGAATGTTAAAATCTAAACAGTATTTATGCATTAAGTTCATACTTTGGAACAGATGAAAATTGTCTCCTAAAGAATGGAACACCAAATAACAGCAGAGATCATGGACAGTATCTATTATTTTTTAGGTTGAAGTAGAAAGTTCTAGACATGTTTATTATCAATTTGTAATTATTTAACTTCTGCTTTAACAGAGGAGTGGAAAGTTCTTTCTTTAAAAAAAAAAATGTAATTCACTTCAAGTTCAAAACTATACCAAACAGAAACAGCTGTGTCCATATGTTGCTTAAAAATTATTTTCTAAATAATGACACTAAGATTAAACTTTATGTTAAAAAGAACCCTACAACCGATTGAGGTCAGCATGGGCTTCCTCTTTGCAGAAATGCCAGAAGGGTTCCCTGACATGGGGGATGTGAGCGGGTTGCATGTTAAAACGAGGGGTAGGTTGCAGTTGCTGGTGCAAAGCTGTGTGTGTCCGCACTAATGGAGACTCATTGACATCAGTGTCATCTGGACAATACTTCCCTGTGATAGTGAGGAAATCAGTATATTTCTAAAATCACCTTGCATTTTATTCACATTTGACATCTTAAAGTTAGGAGATTGGGGTCATCGTTTGGATATTATTTTTTTTCTTGAATAAAATGAAAGTTATATTTCTCAGGCTTTGTGATGAATGTAGTACTTGTAAATATCAACTGGCTTTCGTAAACAATGGTAAAATCTGTACTAGCAGAATGGATTCTTAATCTTTATCAGTTCAACTTCAGTCTCCAAAATGCTTTCCCCCAAGTCTTATATAAAAAAGCAGTTTTTAATTTAGCAGAAAAATGCACACGCACAGTGACATTTTACCCATTACTTTTCAGATAGTGGCTCTGGCAGCCATTTTCTTTTCTGCAGTTAGGCAGAAGTTTTGTGAGGTCCTACGGACCTAGGGATTCCGTCACATGTGGTTACTTAATGGATGATAATTTGTAGGATTTGCAGAGCAAGATCTTCACATGAATATTCAAGTTCAGCTTTTTTTTTTTTCTTTTAATTACCAGGAAGGGACTTTATATTTCTAGACATATTTAAGTCTATCTGTGCGGTATGTAAGTTGCCTTCTCCTAGCATTTTCAAATTAGCATCAAGCAATTCATTTTTTCAGTAGAAACGCGAGGAGAGAAACAGAAACATGGAAATCTGGTATCATATAAAAACAGCTAAAATAAGTAAGACTTAGCAAAGAAAATATACTGATAACACCTAGCTCTGTTAGGGTAGGGCCTTCTTTTCAATGAGAAATCTATAATAATAAAAGTCTAAGATGCTAATTGGACCAGATGACCTTCTGGATGAAGCCGTGGCAGCAAGGGAAGCCTGGATCCTGGGTGCCAGAGGGAAGCCGGTGCCAGCAGCCAGGGAAGGAAGACCTACTCTTGCACAAATTTCGAGCATCGGGCCTCTAGTTTTTAATAAGGAGTCAACTTTGCTGAAACACAATACTTATTTGTTCAGTTTTGATCACTGTGATTTTGCAGTTTATGAACAGGTAATCTCAAAGTTTATTAATGAGTTAGTTGTTTGAAAGTCAGAATTTATTTTCTCATGTTATTAACTGTGGATGTATTCCCAGATTGGCCAATAAAATCCTGTTTATGCCATAGTACAGCAAGGCTATCTTCCCAGCTGCTGTGCGGTGAGCCAGATTCCTGTGAGTGCACAGTTCTCTGAGCTCCAAAGCTAGCAGTGGGCTGGCGAGTGAGGGGAGGCACCAGATGGAAGTTCTGGAAGCCAGGCAAATCTCCAAGCACTCATAGGACCAGATCTCAGGATCAGCCGGGTGAAAGGTGGGGTGGGATAAGGCCTCTGATGGGGCTCAGTTGGTGGCAGGGACTTTCAGAGCGGGAGGGCCAGCCGTGGGGCATCCAGCTGTAGGGAATGGGGTGATTGATTACAGGAGTGGCCTTGGGCAGCAGGTATGTGGTGGCTGTTGTTACAGGCTGGGGTGGGGCTGGGAGAAGGGATCGGGGTGGAACTTCAGTGACGTTTGAATGCTCCACATCATTTCTAAGTCAAATGTCCTCAGAATCTTTCCAGATTAAGGCTGACATTCTCCCCTGAACCAGGATGGCTGGGGTCACCAATCGCTGTGTTGTGTTGGGATTCTGAGGTCCCCTGCTTAGGAGGATGTGTCAGTCCTACCTTTGGTAGGCGTGTGTGAACATTTTTGAGCAAATAAGTGTAACCTCTTCGAGCATCAATTTCTTGATTCGAAAACTAGAGATAATACTTATTATTTGATGTATACCTCACAGAAATCCTGCAAAGATCTAAAAAAAATTCAGGAATCCTGTGAAGATCTAAATTAAAAAAAAAATTAAATAATGTATGGAGCTTATTGAACACCAACTTGTTTAAGGAGCTAGCCTATGACACCTGTGTAATACATGTGGGGAGACCCCCAGTTTCCTAACTGCCCTAATCCGCATGTGAGTTCTCATGTTGTTCCAAATTCCTGGAGACGGATGAAGATGACTCAGGAGGTCTATATGTTGTAACAGAGCATTTTGCTTGCACTGTCCACGCCAAAGTGTGTAGCCGATGGGCATAAAGAAAGTGCGCAGAGCTGGTGCGGGAGCCAGGACGCATGGCTGGAATCACTCAGGAAAGCGCCAGCACAGGGGAGTTCCACCTGCTCTGGAGGAAGAATGGAAACGCCTGGTTTGAGCTCCTGGTCCAGGCTCCCACCGGATCCAAACCAAGCCTGCGGGCAGCAGGAGCGCGGGGAGGCCCAGATGCCCCCCAAAGCCCTCCTCTGGCACCCTGTGCCCGGCCTTCCGGCCTCCCGGGCGGCAGCTCCGCATGGCTGGCCGCGGGGTCGGCGGGCTGTGTCCGCAGGGGAGCCGGCTCCTGGCCTCAGTGCTCCTGGCCCTGGTTCCCTGGCAGGCCTGGCACAGCCCGGGCTTGTCGGCGGGAGGCAGGGCGCAGGGACTTGTAATTAGCAGCCGCGGGCGCCCTGCGCTCAGGCTTTGTCTCCTCAGCCTGCCCAGTGGGCACCCTGCCTCCGGAGCATCTCCCGGGCCAGCGGGGGCGGCGGGCGGCTGGGGCGTGGAGGCATGCGGGGAAGGGAAAACAGGTATGAGTGTTCAAGTCCTGGCAGGAGGCCCCATTAGTCATGTTATCCTGAGCAGGCAGCGCCCGCCTCCAGTTAGTCAGAGCGGCAGGTAAATAAAGAACTCGGTGTCTCAGGGGTTCGCGCCACCCGCCCCAGTGGTGAGCTGGGGAGCTGTGTCCTTCTGTTTCCAAAGCAAATGCTCCTGCAGGTTGTGCTTTAACGATTTCCTTGCGTGAAGTGAGCACTTGAGGCGGAGTGTTTAGTGGTATTGACTGCTTTCTGCAAGGCGCAGGCTTCCCTGGGCAGAGGGGGCCTGGCCAAACCTCCTTTTTCTCCCCTCCTCTCTCCCCTGCCTCTACTTCCCCTGCAGAGAGCCTTCCTCTGAGCAGGGAGGGAGCGGGTGGTAGATGCTGGTGTCTGCACATCCCCCTAGCCCCCCAAACCTCATGCCATCCCCCCACCCCACACACACAGACTTGGAAGGGTCAGGAAAAGAAGAAGAAAATGAGTGAGCATATTTGTTAGACAATTAAAGCAAAAATCTTTGTCCTGTGTAAATGATCAAGCATATTTTACTCCTGTTGCCAGAGCAGTTCTGGGATAATGATGATTCCTTGCCATAATTAGTTTATTTAGCATCTATCTGACACCCAGAGGACATGGACAGCATGTGTAGAAATGGCACTCCATGCTTTCCTGCAGTGCATTGTCTTTACAGGGGATGCTTTTGGCTTTTCTAGGTGACAGTGGACAAGAGGCCGGTCTGAGCATTTCCATGAACTCCGAGGCCACGGAGCCTGAGAGGGAGCTCCATGAGGTGTGCGTGTGAAGTATGTGAGCCAGGTAATTTTGCCAAACTCCCCACAGCAGATATGGGCTGGGCAGGGTCAGGAACTGCAGGCCTGTCAGAGAAGGAGGTCCTAAGGTTCAGACCGATATAATGAAACAGGCCATTTTATAACTCATCCATGTTTCCTTTCTCACGGGGGCAAAGGAAAGCACAGTGTTTGCAAATGTCTGACACGGTGGCCATAGCCCTTAGTCTTCTGATGGACAGGAGAGGAGGACTGTATGTGCTTGATTTTTATTGTTTGTTTGTTTCTGGATAAAGTCTTCCTACACAGAAGGCATTAATAAGCCCATAAAGGAGCACACGGGATTGACTTCAGGTGGAATCTGCTCTATCTGGTAGACCAGTCTTGTAGCTCAGAGTCCATGTCCAATCAGAAATCTTCATGGAGGTGGGAAAGAAACTCTCTCATTTTTAGAAAATAGATTTTTATTGCTTTCAGAGAGGAAGGGAGAGGAAGAGAGGGATGGAAACATCAGTGATGAGAAAGAATCATTGATTGACTGCCTCCTGCACACCCCCACTCGGGATTGAGCCCACAACCCCGGGGGTGTTCCCTGACTGGGAATCGAACCATGACCTCCTGGTTCATAGGTGAACACTCGAATACTCAACCATTAAGCCACACTGTCTGGACAACCTCTCTTTTGATATGTGTTTGATAAGGAGAATATAAGTAAGAAAATACCTTTAAAAGATTTTATTTTTGGTTATAGAAATTATATACTCATTGTCTATAAAATGTGTTTTAAAGTAATGGTACTATAGCTAGTATTTCTACCACTTGCCTCTCATTATTTTGACATGTTTCTGGGACTCCAGGGAAAGATGGTGTAGTACCATCTTTTCCATGGTGACTAAGAGACCTTTGAACTGTGCATGACTTCAATACCATGCAGATAATCTGCAGATTTCATTTGCAGTTTCACAGATTCTCCCTGTTATAATCTCCCATCTTCTCAGAAGCAATTTTGATATCCCCCCTGCCATGGCCATGTTTAATTTTAATTTCTAAATGTTCAAAACTGAGTGCGGGGAATTCTGGTCCAGAGAGAGGACATTGACTCACCTCTGCTAAAGTCCACAAGTTCAACTATAACGCTGAAAACGACACAAAGACAATCTCAGAAGAATTCTGAAGTTGAAAGAGGGAAGCAGAGTGGTCTGAACCCAGGACTACCAGAGCCCCACCCAACAGATAAAGGTCAAGGTGCGCTCATTTCTCCCTGAAGATACAAGGTCAGCCTGCAGCAAAGCAGGGGTGTCAGTGCAGAGCCCTGCTAACACCAAGAACCCAAAGGATGGGGTTTCCTTCCCTCTAGGCCTCCTGACCTAGAGGGAGGCACCAGCACAAGGATGCCCCCACAGAATGGAGATCCTCCCCTTCCCATCCTAGAGGCAACATGGGGCTAGTAGATCCCCTACAACAGCTGTCCAGAACCATAAACTCTCTTCCAGCCCAGAGGCAGGATTCTTCTACCACCTGCAGCTGGGCAGCCAGCAAGCAACAGATTTAGCCATAGCAAGCAGCCACTTACCCAGGGAAATGCTGCCAGTCAGGTAGAACCTGAGTCTTCCCTCCCTCCTTGAGAATAAGTGACAGGCAGGCAGCAGCAGTTGGGCCATCATGTCACAGTAAGCCCTGGCCTGGAAAGGGTTCTTTGTCCCAGAAGGCCTGAGACCCCAACCCCATTCAGAGGCCCCAGGCTTCTTGGCCTCGTGGGCTTCTTCTGTAACCTCAGCTAAGATCTGCAAGGATCAGTGGAGTAGCAGCAGTCTCAGACAAGGGCAGGGGGCGGGGAGGAGGTATGCCTTAAAAATGTAGGTTTCCAAAGGGAATTTATCAGAACTGTGTGACTAAAGAAGAACATGGAGGATGGGGGCAGCCCACATTCACTGCTGCAATGTCAGGAAGTAGCCAAGCCAGATGCTGAAGCACAAGATAGACCCGCCGATAGGTTGGTGAGCACAAGAATCAAGTCACATACCAAATGAATCAATGCTTATGACATTATTGAAATGACAGAATTTTAGAACTGGAGGACTCTGTGACTTTTGCTTCATGACTTTGAGGCTCTGTTGTTTGGTGAATATATATTTTGGATTATTACATGATACAAAGGATTTGTCCTTTTGCCAGTATGTAAATTTTCTAGGGCTGGGTGGTTTCAAAGAACAGAAGTGTATTCTTTCAAAGTGTGGAAGTCAGTCTGAGATCAAAGTATCCTGGGGCCATGCTCCCTCTGAAGGCTCTCAGAAAGAACCCTTTCCCGCTTCCCTCCTGGTTTCCATGGTTGCCAGCAATACTTCCTGTGGTTCCTGGTAGTTGGAAGTCCTTGACTTGTACATTCGTCACTTCAGTCTCTGCCTCTGTTGTCACATGGCATTCTTCCTCTGTGTCTGTCTGTTGCCTAAATTTCCCTCTTCTTTTTTTCCTTACAAGAACATCACTCACATTGGATTAGATCCTGCCTAATCCAGAAAGGCCACATCTTAACTTGATTACACCTGCAAGACCTGTATTCCCAAAAAGGTCACATTCACAGGTACCAGGCATTAGGGCTTGAACATATTTTTTGTTGGGTGAGGGGTGGGGGAGGGAAGAAGGGGTTGGCGGGGGATGGAGGGGGTCACAATTCAACCCACAATAAGCTTCTAGTAATTTTCTTTTCCACCCAAGTACATTGTATTAGATGTTAATATAGCCACTGTTTCTTTCTCTCTTATGTTACCAAAGTTGCATGCATGGCATACCTCTTCCTATCTTTTAATTTTCTGTCTAGATCATTGTATTTGAAACTAATATCAAATACACTTTTTAGAGGGTGAGTTTATAATAATAAAAAGCTTTCTCGTCACTCATAGGACATTTTGGATGTGGGACAGTTGTAGTATTGCTCCATAGGTCTTTTTCATTGGGTTCTGACTACTAATGAGGACATGTTGTTGTTTGAAATAGAGAAAGGCCCAGAACTAGGAACAATGGCTCTCAACGCTTCTGCTAGGAATAGCACCCAGCACTGCTACGTATGTTCCATTGGCCAATGCAAGTCATGTGTCTAAGCAGCAACAAGGGTTATTTCTCATTCATGGTCTTGTTGGCCCAGAGCAGCGGTGGCTCTCCACCCTATGTCCTCTTCATCTCTTCATCCTGGGATACAGGCAGAGGAGCAGCACTAACTGGAACCTGCAGCATACTGCTCCCTGGCCTTGGCTTTCTGCATCCAAACTGAAATCCAGCAGAAATAAGAGCTTCAGATCTTTCTCCCCTGGACATTAACATTCAAATTTGAGGGATAATTCCAGACTTCTCAGGAAAAGGAGAAAGACAGTGACCCATGCAGTGTTTGTATGCACCACGTGAGCAATAGTGCCATAAGCTTTTTTTGTACTCTCTGGGTCTGACAGTGTTTAAAACAAACCTTTTCTTTATGGGGGAGCTTTGCTGGATTCTCTGGAGAATCCTTCTATATGTATCTCTTTCCTGCTATTCTCCTGATGTAAATACATCTCTGTTTTGGTGAGTGGCTCAATCTTTAGGCAGCGCCACAGGAACCTAGTAATTCATCTCTAGGTTTTTCCTGTGGAGGTCCTATTAGCTCAGCAGGCAGCCCTATTGCATGGAAATGATGATGGCCCAGACCTGCTACCTCACTTGCAGGAAAATACTCTGACTTATTACTTGCCCTAATAAACCCTGGGCTCATGAGGTGAATTTCTTGTAGATAGCATATGGTTGGATTCTTTTATTGTATATTTTCTTGCCATTTTCTGTCTTTTGATTGAAATGTTTAAAACCATTGAAGTTATTAATATGTTAGGGCTCAAATGTTCCATTTCATTATTTGTTTTATGTTTTTTATTTCCTTTTTCTCATTCCTTGGTTTCCATTTTTTTTTTTTTTTTTTTTTTTTTTTTTTTTTTTTTTTTTTTTGCTTTTTGTGTGAATTACTTAAACACAGGATTCAAAAAAATTTTTAATGTGTCACACATTATATTTAAATTAATGGTTGTTACCTTACATATAATATATATCATATCTACTGGTATTGACCTTTTATGACTCCAAGTGCAGTACAGGAACCATCCTACCATTTAGGTACCATTCATTACCCTCACACTTGAAGCAGAGCAAAAGAAAACAAAAGCAATTGTCTTAGTCATTTCTTACATGTACACACTTACTACCACCTCAGATGGTCTCATACATTTTGTTTTAACCAACATATATGACTTAGGAAATTCATCAGAAGGAAAATGTATTGTGTTATATTTATCTCTATTTGTCCTCATTCTAATAGTTTTCTTTCCTTTCTGAAGTTTTGAGTGGTCTGATATCTCATTATTGCTTAGAGAACTTCTTACATGCATTTTTCAAGGGCCGGTTTGCTATCATCAAGTGCTCTTAGTTTTTGCTGTTTTTAAAGAATGCCTTTATTTCCCCTTCATTCCTGAAAGGTGTTTTCACTGGATATTGATGTAATGGTTCACATTTATTTTCTTTTTTTCTAATACTTAAAAAATGTTGTGCCAATTCAGGCCTCCATCATTTTGGATAAGAAATTTGCTCTTTCAAATTGGTATCCTATAAATATGTTAATTCTCTGGCTGCTATTTTTTTTTCCTTTGCTTTCAGTTTTCAGAACTTTGATTAGGATGTGTATTATCATGGACTTCTGTGGGTTCATCTAATTTGAGGTTGGCTCAGATTTTTAAAAATATTGTTTTCTGTCTTTCATCTTTCATATTTGGAAAGTTTTCATTTATTATTTCTTGGAAACTCTTTTAGCCTCACTCTTTCTCATCTCCTTTTGGGACTCTGATAATGTGATCATTGGGCCTTTGGTTATATTCTCTCGGTTTCTAAGACTCTCTTCATTTTTTTGTGTTTTTTTTTTTGTTATTTGTTTAGATGGACCAATGCTTTTGCTAGCTCATTAAGTTCAGTGATTCTATCCTGTCATGTTCATGCTGCTACTGAGCTCATCCAGTGTGTTTTTGTTTCTGCTTTTGTATTTTTCAGCATTATACTAGTAATTGCCATTTGGTTGTTTCTTATAATGTCTCCTTTGTTTCTATAATTTCTATTTTTCATTTATTTCAAAAGAATTTAAATTACATGTTAAAGCATTTTTATAATGACTACTTTAAAACTCTTGTCAGATAATCCCAACATCTGATTTATCTTTGTATTGGTTATCTGTTGACTATCATTTTTTTTTCTTGGTTCTTTGTGTACCAGCTGAATTTTAATTGTATCCTGAATTTTCTGTTTATTATAATTGGAGTCTCTGAGACCTATTCAAGTCTTCCATTTTAATATGCAGTCACCCTGTCTAGGCTAACTGATAGTTCCTCGGTAATTTTGTGGGTTGTGGCTCCAATGACAATTTAAATTCAAAGTCCTTGTGATGTTATTTTGGTCTGGTTGGTTTGCCTGGTGCTATTCGTATTTTATAAATATGTTAATGTAGTAACATATTCATATGTTACCTGCTGATACTGGCTGTAGGTGTAGAAGGAGACCCCTGCACCAGGAACATGGAACCAATTAATGGGGAAGAGGTCTGAGGTCCTCAGGGTGACCAGGAAAAGGCAGGTGTAGAATGTCAATCACCCACTTCAGATCACTTCCTTAAATCTCTTTGGTGCCAGGTGGGGTTAGAGGCCTAAATGGCTGCTAGATCCTGTAGATGTTACCCTGGTAGGGAGTGAAAGATCAGCCTCCTGCTCAGTCCTGCTGACACTAACCCAGGGGCCTTTGTGTACTATAGGACAGAAGGGAGTGTGAAAGTACAAATCCCCTGTTGGCGTGCTAAAAATGTAGAGATAGAGGAGAAAGTGATGTGGTTTTCTATTGCTGTTTACCTATAGTAGAGGACATATTTTCAAAAAAAGATTTTTGTTGTTAGGCTACCCTTTTTCTGGTTCATTGGCCAAAACAAATAGGATTTTCCTGGAATTCTTTTTGTGCTGATAGAGGTTCTGGATTGGAGGCTTCTATAGCACCCTGTTGAAAATGTATTGAGAGATGGGGGGTAAGAAAACCCAGGGAACTCCCTGCCATCTTATTCTTCCAGTCCTGAGCTTCCTCTGTATCTTCCTTCCTCTTTTTACCTTTCAGAATCTCCACATGCTTGTTTTTGTGCTGAGGCCAAATTGTTTTATTTGTAAGATGGAGGGACTGGTAGGAGCATGACTATTGAGTCTTGGAAGAACTGGTAGTCACCCTGAGCTTATTTTAGGAGTTCTAATGTACTTTTGATAATTTCCTATTCTGATATTCTATTGAAATGTCATTCCATCAGGTAAACCATACAATGGGACCTAACTCTGGAAAGTTTTGCAATTCTGTCAGATCTATAATTGAATGGGGGATTGGTATGGGGAAATTATTTGTCCAACTGTCTTTATGTTGGTAAAATACATGCTTCCTTTTTGTAAAGTGCCAATTAAATATGAGATTTCATAAGCCAAGGTAAACAAAATCCCAACCACAGAATGAAAAGCTCATGCAAACCGAGATTATAATAGTTTTATGGACAATTTGAAGCTGGCAAAATGTTAGAATGAAGATTAATGGGAAACAGGGACTTTTTAGGCTTTGTGACTTTACTCAACTCACACTTTGTTGAGTTAAGTAAAGGAAAAAAATTACATTTTTCCCTTTGATATTAATCTGTCTAACTGAATACAGCAGCTCCAAGACATTTAAGGACATAGGAAGAACAAGAGAGACATTTACAAATAATTCATCTTATTAAACTTTGCAGTGTTAAGACACACATGCAAAATAGTGAAATACCTGACAACATAGAGCTGGTGTCCTTAATCTAGCTACTACTTCCTTTTAGGAGTCAATAGTCAATAGTAAGTATCCTTTTCTAGACTGAGTGCAGTTAATCTTATAGAAATTTCCCTTGGTGTGAGAAACAGGCAGTAGTAGCCCGCATATTTCTCTCCATTAAAGAAAAATAAGATACAAAATAAAAATGTAACAAAACGATGCACATTAGGTTTGTTGAGAACTTTCTCATCTGCTTCCACTTTTCAGAAAATTTTTCCATTAAATTATTAGGACATTCTGCTTAGGTTAGATTTAGCACAATCTAGAAAGATAAAATTCTAACATAGCCTGCTACTTTAATGAGAGTGATTAAACATGAATAACCTGGGCATCATAAATTAAACCAAACTCAAGCTTTCACCAGGAACCTTAGGAATAACACCGCCTCTACTTAAAATTTTATTTTCCACATTATTTTTTATATGTTTAAAAGGATGCTAACCTTATATCCACTATTGGTAGCATTCAAAGTCTATTAAAATTTAAAACATAATACATGTAGGTGATTAATAACCTTTTTGTAACATTATAAATATGGCTTTAATATTTTGGCATCTAATCTAGATATTTAGCATGTTTACAATGGAATACTATGCAGCCATTTAAAATAGGAACTCTTACCCTTTTGTAATAGCATGATGAACCTGGAGACTATTATGCTAAATGAAAGAGCAAGGCAGAGAAAAACAAATACCATATGTTCTCACTTGTATGTAGAAACTAATGAACAAAATAAATTTATGAACAAAAAAGAAACAGAGGTATGGACACATTGGACAGACTGACAACTGTCAGAGGAAAGAGGGAAGGTGGGGACTGAATTAAAAAAAGGTGAAGAGATTAACCAAAGAACATATATGCCTAACCCACAGACACAGATAGCAGTGTGGTGATGACCATAGGGAAGGGGTGGGAGTCGTGGGGCTGGGGAAGGTGGGCAAATAGTAGGGATGGGGACATCTGTAATAATGTCATTACATTTCTAAGTGCATGGTTTCTACACCTAGGACGTAAGTTCCATGAGTATAGCAATAGCATTTATCTTTGCTGCCCTATTACTGTACACTAACATGTATGAGAATCCCAGTAATAGTTGTTGAATGAATGAATGAATGAATGAATTCACCTTTTTTTTTTTTTTTTTTTTTTTTTTTTTTTTTTTTGTAAATGAGAAATATACCCCATTCAATAGATTAGGATAATGAGACTCTCAGAAGTGTAAAGAGGACATTCTGCTGGCTTTTGTCATTATTAAAGGGGGTTATTTAAGAGCCAAAAAAAGGAGGCTGGAGTACATTAAAGATGAATGTGTTTTCCATAGGTTAGATTGCTTTCATATACATGCTGACTAATGAGCTTTTTCATATGTGAGTTAAATGTTTCCCCTTATTCCACTTTCATTGTCACTTTTAAATTATTGTCCCTCTTAACACTGTCAAAACTGTGAGTTTGAACTTTGCCATCATATTATTCTATTTTCTATCTAGTCCTCATTTCAGCAAGCTATAGACTTTGAGGTCATGTGCTTATAGTTCTTGAAGATTTTTAACCCCTAAGTTATTCTTTCTAACACAAAAGCAATCATCAAGACTGTTGGTTTCAGAATCCATATAGATGGTGACTCAGATATTCTAGCTTCTCAGCTCCTCCAATGATTTTATTTCTACTCTTAATATGCCACTGGCACCCATATCTAGATTCAGGCCTTGTAAATACCTCCCATTATCTCAAGTTCCATTATTTTACTTTTCATCTACCTGTTAAACTCTTCTAATACATGATGCCTACAAATCCCCATTCTGACAATTCTTTCATCTCACTAGGATCTAAATTTCATTGATTTTTTCTTTCACTTCAACCCACTTTCCTAATCCACCTTTCATACCAGCTAAAATCCAATAATCCAGCATTATAATTCCTCATTTTTATCATCTATTATCCCCCTTGTTTTTATTTCCCATCTTCATACACTTTTGATAAAACTCTTAAGCCTGATCATATCCAACTCACTCTATATCTGCACCAGGGAATATGAATATGGCAGGATAAAAACATACAGTCAACAATTTTAGGTGGGCCTTACTAACTAGAAATCATATTACATTTATTCAGATTAATATTTTAACCTTTTTCTCTTTCTTCAAATTCTCAATAACTCAGTCTCAGATGATGACTTTTTTTATTGTACCAAGAAAAGTTCCTATTGCTTCAAACACTATATCTACCAATCTACCTATACATTTGTCCATCTTCCCATCTTGCCTTCTTGTTACTATAAATGAATGACCTTATGTAACATAATCCTTCTGCTTTTGCACTAGATCCTGTCCCTTCTCACAAACCCATAAAATAATTCCAATTTTCCCCACTAATATGTTAAGACCATCTTAAAAGTCAAACCCTCCTTTGACTTTATATTAGTGCGCTCTCTCTCTCTCTCTCTCTCTCTCTCTCTCTCTCTCTCTCTCTCTCTCTCTCTCTCTCTCTCTGTGTGTGTGTGTGTTTTAAGAAAAGTTATTGGCAGACTTGTCCAATTTTTCTCCTCTTATGACTTTTTTTGGCTACTCCTCTAAGTTACCAAAAACTTCACTCAGTAAATTTCAATAATTCTCAATTACCTCTGAGCAAGCCTAACAGTGACATTTAACACAGGTGATTATTGCCTCCTACTTGAGACTCATTTCTTCCTTAGCTTTCTTAAAAATACTTGTGACAGACTAAATTTTCCAAAGGTGCCAACATAATATTTTCCCAACTTATGGACTATTTCATAATGTAACCTTGACACTTCCTATTGAGAGGTGGGGTCTATGTTCCCTCTTTGTGAATCTGGGCGATCTTGAAATTGTTCTGACCATGGCATAAGATTGAAGTGGCACTATGTAAATTGTTAAGATAAATCATTAAAGGTCATGCAGCTATGACCTAGCCATTGGAAAAAATGGAGGAAAAAACGTAGGCATTGCCCATAGAGTTTTTTCCTTATAGATAGCTATTGCATGCTTACCCTTCCTGACACAAAACTATTATTTTTACTACTCTGGGATGTACCATTATTTTCCTTACAAATTAAATATAGATTTGACTTTTAGCACCCAGAATCAAATTGTCTTTTTTGATGCTGTACTGCTTTTTTATTGAGGCAATGGAAATATACAGTAGAAGATAAAAAAGCAAAACTACTTTCAAAGAATACATTGAAGGTAAGTGATTATAAATAAAGCCATTTTCTCTTATTACTGTGCTCCTTCTCATTTTCCATCTCTTCTCTTATTTTACCCAATTTTCCAAATTTTATAGTCAATTCTGTGCCTTTTCACTTTTGATCTGAATATTGGTGCACATATATCCTCTCCTTTCTATGCTCTTTTCTATTTACTCCTTAATCTTAAAAGCTCACTAGTTATCTTCCGGAAACTTAGACATATATCAGATACTTAGAAAAAAAATAATTTTTTTTTACCATTTTCCTCAGAGTTTATAATCTAGTTATAGGGAAAAGATGGATGTAGATGAAGCAATTGAAGGGCATGGGTGCTCTTCATCATTCTCCTATATAGTCTTTACTCTCAAATACAGCATATCAACCAAACTATAAGCTTCATCAAGTTGAAAGCAAGAGTCAGATAAAATGTCCTGGTGGGATAACAAAACCATCACAAAGCACGTTGGCTCACCAAAGTCTTGTCAGAATATTATTAGTGAGGAGCAGATTTTTAGTTAGAAGGGACTAGAGTACAGAGGCAAGAAACTAGCTAATCAAGGGAAAGAGTACATTTATTTAAAATCTATGCTTCTGGGGAATTATGATAAATATATGTATAAAATCTAAAATTTGAGAATCAAGATGGCAGTATAGATAAACGCTGATACTCGCTGCCTCCCACAGCCATATTAAGATTAAAACTAAAAGTCAGAACAACCATCATTCAGGACTTTCTGATATCTGGCTGAATGGAGGTCCTACAACTAGAGAAGTAAAGAAGAAAGTACATCAAGGCTGGTAGGAGGGGCAGAGGCTCAGAACACGCTGGTCCTACACCTATATGTGACTTTTATTTTAATTGGGAGGGATATCTCCTCTGCAGAAGCCTTCTTTGAGAAGCAAGGAGTCCCAGCCCCACACCAGATTCCTAGCTCAAGGTTTCAGAGCTAGGAAGAGATGTCTCAGCAACTTTAGGCCATAAAATTCAGCGGGGATTGTGGCTGAATGCCAGGCAGGGTGCTAGAGATCCAGGCAGTTCATCTTAAAGGGTTGGCACAAGAATTTACATGGTCCAGCCCTTTTTGAGCTCCAGCACTGGGTAGCAGCTTTGGGGATACTAGGGACATATGAGGAGAAATTGAATTGTCAGGCATCGGGGCAGGAACTTGAGGGCAGCTTTCTCCCAGATGAGGGCGCTCACAGGGCTCATTGTTCCTATGCTGGGATCTCTCCTGTCACAGAGCTGACTGGCAACCATATCTGAATATCCATCAGCCTGACTCACACTGTTTGCTCCATTCTGGTGATTTCCCTGAGACCCTGCGGCCCAACCCAAGCAGTTTGCAGCAGCTTTTCAATATGAATGGCCTGTCCTGACAGGCTTCAGAGTTTCCTAAAATATCTCAAACAAGCAGCATCTGGACTCAGTGTGCTCCATACCTATCAATAAGAGACCCAAGACCCAGCACTAGCACCAGCTTGCCTTGCTTCACAGATTGCCCTTGCCGGGGCACTTCCAAGCCCAATACAAATAGTGGCCATCTGCAAATCACTCAGCAGCACCTGCAAGGAGGCCCCAGAACCAGTGCAAATGGTGGACAGCTTGAGACCATACCAGATTACAACTCTACATATCCACAAGTGATACACTCAAGGGGCAAACTCACTGAGCACCAAAGCTCCACTGAAGCAAGTCCTGCATAGCAGCTCTTCCACTATAGTTTCAGCTGGTACAGCCACTTGGCCTGGAGGTCAACTCTTCCCAGTGATGCCAACAGCAATCAAAACTTAACTACAACAAGACTGTGCACACAGCCCCCACAGGGGCACACCTAGAATGCCTAGCTCAGGTGACTGGGAAGGCTAAGCCACTGGGCCCTATAAGACACCTACTATACAAGGTCACTCTCCTAATTCCAGGAGACATAGCAGGTCTACCTGATATATAGAAGCAAACCCAGGGGAAGCAACCATATTATGGAGACAAAAAAAAAAAAAAAAAACATGTCACCAATGAAAGAACAGAAGAAAGAACAGCTGAGATTGAATACAGCAATGCTCTGTCTTCTATCACCTACTTTCATTATGCAAACAACCATTGTTTTTGCAATCTAATCGGTGCCACATTTTTAACATTTTTGGGATTTTTTGATGTTGAAGATTTTGATTTTAAATATGGCCTACAACCATACCATAGTGATAAAGTGCTGTCTAAGGTGAACAGCGGTGAAATGCCTTGTGCAGAAAAAATACGTATTAGGTAAGCTTTGTTTGTGCATGAGTTATAATGCTGTGGGTCAGGAGTTTAATGTTAATGAGTCAATAATATCTACACTAATAAAAGAGAAACATGCAAATTGACCCTCACTTCACTACACCCACCAGCCAATCAGAAGTGAGTATGCAAATTAACCCAACAAATATGGCAGTGGTTCCCCCCACCCCCACCCCCAGTGGCTCTGGGCCTCTGGGCAGTATGCATGCAGGCACAGAGTGGCCAGGAGGGGCAGGATGCCTGCTATGAGTGTAAGGATAGGGAGTGAAAAGAGCTATAGGAGGGGTGCTCCGCCTGGAGCAAAGACTGAAGGTAGTGGCCAAGAGCAAAACCTGGGTCTGGGTGCTGGAGGAAAACTGGTTCTGGTAGCCAGGGGAAGGAAGGCCTATTGCATGAATCTCTTTGTGCAATGGGCCTCTAGTATGTTCAATAAGTTGTATAAACAAAAACACATAAAACAGTTATATGTTAATTGGTTGAGAAAATATTGTGACCAGAGACTCAAAGAACCCTAATCCTGTATTTTCCCTAGAAGCAAGGGTTCAGTATTCACTATTTTAGTGCTCACCATGTTTTTATACAACACAACTACTACAAATAACAAAAACATTGTGTGTGTGTGTGTGTGTGTAAATATATACATATATATATACATATATGTATATATATATGTGTGTGTGTGTGTGTATATGTATATATATAGTCTAGTAATAATTAATGTTGTTTTTAAACATTCGTTTAAAATCTTGCTTGGCGTTGACTTGTATTGACATAACCTTCAAACACGTGGTATCTACAGAACGTGTGAAGTGCAATTAACAAGTTTTGCTTGAAAAAGTTTGTGTTTGGTTTGGTTTTTGTTGCAAAACTAGGGCTAAGAAGATGGCGGATGAAGAGCATATTCGGCACTGCATGCTTTACGAGTTCCAATTAGGAAGAAAAGCAAGTGAGGCTGCAAAAAACATCTGTAGTGCTCTTGGTCAAGATGCAGTTAGCTCCAGAAAATGCCAGCGTTGGTTTGAGAAATTTCGTGAGGGAAATTTTTCGTTAGATGACAAGAGTGGTCGAGGCCGTGTGTCCAATTTTGATCAAGAAGCTCTTCAAGCTCTTTTGGTGCAAAATCCTCAAATTACCCAACAAGAGCTTGCGACAACTTTAAATTGTTCACAAAAAACAATTTCCAATCAATTGCGTGCACTTGGCAAAGTCCAAAAGTTTGGAAAATGGGTTCCTCATGAGTTGACCAACAACAACCGTAATCAAAGAGTCACAATTTGCAATTCGCTTCTCTCTCGTCAAAACCGTTTGCCGTTTTTAGAGCAAATTGTTACCGGAGATGAAAAATGGGTGCTGTATGTTAATTTGAAAAGGCGGCCTCAATGGTTGGACAAAAATGAGGCTCCGCAGCCCACCCCAAAACCTGACTTGCATGCGAAAAAAGTGATGTTGTGTGTTTGGTGGAATTTTAAAGGAATTCTTCATTATGAACTTTTACCATCTAACCAAACCATTACAAGTGCAGTGTATAGTGCCCAATTGGAAAGGTTAGCCCAAGCTTTAAGAGAAAAAGAACCCGCGCTGATTAATCGGAAGGGCGTAATTCTTCACCACGATAACGCACGACCGCATACTGCAAGAATCACTGCTGAAAAACTGCGCCAGTTGGAATGGGAAGTTCTCCCTCAACCTGCATATTCTCCTGATATTGCCCTTTCCGATTACCATTTGTTTCGTTCTTTGCAAAACTTTCTTCTTGGAAAAAAATTTAATAATGAAGAATGCCTCAAAAATGCATTGACCGAATTTTTTGCATCAAAATCACAAGAATTTTACAACAGAGGGATTAAAATGCTTCCTGAGCGTTGGGCACAAGTAGTAGAAAACAACGGCAACTATATTGTTGATTAAATTTTGTTGTATTGTTTAAATAAATTCGATTTAAAAAAGTATTAGAAAACAACATTAATCATTACTAGACCTAATATATATATATATATATATATATATATATATATATATATATATATATATATATATATATATATATTAGAGGCTTGGTGCACAAATTGATTCATGGTGGGCTCCCTCAGCCTGGCCAGTGATCAGGGCTATTCGGGGCCATCTCACCCAGTCCAGCTTGGGTCCTATTGGAGCTGACTGGCTGGGGGAGGAACATCAGGAGGTTGGCTGTGGGAACACATTGATCACCAGGGGGCAGCTCCTACATTGAGCGTCAAAACTACTGACCAGTCCTCCAGTCATCTGGTCATCTGGTCGTAATGGTTGCTTAGGATTTTATATATATAGGTAATATATATATATAATATTTATTTAAAATTCGGGTTTATAACAACATGTTTTGCTGTACACTCTGTTCAGCACCCAAGGTCACAACGAGGTGGGTCTCTTTCAGAACTTAGTCTGATGTTTAGTAATGTCTTTACTTGCCTATATAAGTGTTTGTGTGGAACTTCAAAGTAAGTTATAACTACAAAGAATGATCACTTTCTTGATCTAGTTTAGGTTTCTTTGTTGACTAATACTTTAGATAACTGATAAGTGCAGTTTTTGATGTCTCTAAGCAAAGTACGGGTTATAGCTGGAATTTGTATCTTTATTTCTCAGTCTTTTAAATAGACCTGGACTTCACTCCAAGAGGATGCATAAAAATTAGTCTTATACAAGTGCCCACGTCTCAGGTGTTTCCCTGGATGTCCTCCTAACTCTGCTGAGAATTCATGCTCTCCATCTGCCTCCTGGACTCTTTGAGCACACAATTTCCACTTCTTTTGCCACAGTCCACTCATATGTTTCCCTTGAGTCTTCTGTCCTCTTGGGAATATTGCTCTAATTGACAGTCGTCCTGCACCACTTTTCACTAGGGATGCCCTTTAGTGTTCCTGCATCCAGATTTTTGTGTGAGAGATCTACGTGCTCCCAGACCCTGCCCTTCAGTTTCCTCCTGATCTCCTAAAAAATCACCATATTGCATTAATTACCAATGCTTAAATGTCGTTCTAAAAATTATTTTTTAAAAATATATATTTTATTGATTTTTTTAACAGAAAGGAAGGGAGAGGGATAGAGAATTAGAAACACTGATGAGAGAGAAACATCAATCAGCTGCCTCTTGCACACCCCCTACTGGGGATGTGCCCACAACCAAGGTACATGCCCTTGACTGGAATCGAACCTGGGACCTTTCAGTCCACAGGCCTAAGCTCTATCCACTGAGCCACACTAGTTTCAGACATACTAAAAATTCTTATAGATATTTTAATGATTAACCACATAGCATGTTTGATGCACATTTGCTCTTGGTCATTTGATTTCAAAATTGGGGAAGGAGTCATCACAGTGAGGATTCAACATTACATCTATTCGTCGTGTAACCTTTATCACCAGAGATGTATTATATACCTGTATGGCTGAGAAAAATATGTCAAGGCTTTTCCTTTAAACACTTGTCTCTCACAGGTGGAAATATGAACAATAAATCAAGTTTTTGGAAAGAGTTGGATCTGTATTTACACCAAATGTATAATTACTAGTATAGAAGCACTTCAAGTGCATTCCTTACTTAAGTATATTTTACTCCCACTTGTTTGCTGCCAAATAGACATTTCAGTTGCTAAAGGAATGATGCTAACAAGGCTCATGAACTCACAAGGTATGACAAGGTGAATCACAAGTAGTCACATGTTTTATGGAACAGAGTTTTCCCAGAAAAATATGCTTTACCTGCATTTTATCAGGAGGTAGAAAGAACACACCAGTGTTCTGATTACGCTCAGCTCTGCATCGTGTGCAAATCCTTCCAATGCCCTGGGCTCGCCCAGAGCCTTAATGAGAGAAGACAAGTGACCATTCCATGGCCACATGCAGTATCATGTGCCAGGTTCTCTGAGTGCATGATCTGTTCATACAGAGAGGATTTTGACCTTTTAATTACAAGGATTCTAGCAAAGAACTGAGACATTGTACTGCGAATGGTATAGACTTCTAATGTCTTGTGTGCTACAGAGCAGCTTCCATAAGTTCTCAATTTCCAGTTCCTGTAGCATCTTCCCGGGAAAAGCTTGTTTACTAAAATGACTTTATTTGCCATTCTTTTTGCAGGTTGTCACCTAATTTCTCCTCCCCACATATCATGTACCTGAACAATTGAAATCTTTCGTGATGGCACTAAAGCATTCAGTCTATAAGTAATGTTTGTTATTGAAATAGAAAAGATTCCGCTACCCTCCTTGAAGGTGGGGACAATTGATTTTACATCACCCAAAATATAGAACACCAGAGATATGAAAATAATGTTACTATAGAGCATCTCATTAAAAATAGTAATAATGGCAATACTTTTTATTGTATGCCAGTCACGTTACATACATCTCTGATTCTTAAAACTCTGAAAAATG
The DNA here is from genome assembly GCF_964339955.1 of Pipistrellus hanaki. Classification (NCBI taxonomy): domain Eukaryota; kingdom Metazoa; phylum Chordata; class Mammalia; order Chiroptera; family Vespertilionidae; genus Pipistrellus; species Pipistrellus hanaki. The sequence goes on from NC_140519.1 coordinate 8,505,391, forward strand.
GTCACTTTTTTGCTTATTATACAAATATGGAAACAATGTTCAAGGGAGATTTCATTGTTTGATAGCTAACGAGTGTTTAAAACTGGAATTCAAATACATGCATTTCTGACTCACCTTTCCACTATTCAACACCCAAATTAGCTCCCCCATTTCCTTTTTCTTCTTACATTCTCTCTTTTCCATCAAATCAATCAAAATTCTTTTTACTAAATTGTTAATGTAATCTAAACACCATGACACACTCTTGAGATAAAAACAATGGATACAACTTCATTTCATCTCTTTCTAAACTTGTATTCCAATAGAGGACACAGACATGAAATATAATAATGTCATTAAAATACCGTATTTTCCGGTCTATAGGACGACTTTTGAAACTAAAAAAAAAGCCTGCTCAGATTGGCCAGAGTCAGAGAGGCGGTCTATTAAAAAAAGAACTGGTGTTGCCTCGGAAGTGGGGGTTAGTCTTATACAGCGAATATAGGCCTAAACCTATGTTTTAACTGTAAAATTAGGGGGGTCATCTTATATGCCAGAAAATTCGGGTATACAATTTTAAAAAGATAAGTATAAAGTACAGTGGTGGCCCAAAGAGGGTCCAAGACGTATAAAATATGACCTTGAGAACGATGCCAAGGTCAGTCCTAGCGTGCACAGGTTGAAGCGGGGGACAGAGTAGGAAGTCAGGAAGTCCGATAAAGCACAGCTGCAGAGCGCTAGGAGGCCAGAGCAGCGGGGCGGGCACATATGGAAACTGAAAGCCGGGCCCTCGAATCAAATGGGCTGGGTATGCCCTCCTGCAGGTGCGATGGAAAGCAAGGCATTTCCTCCTTGTATTTCAATTTTCTCATCTGTAAAAATGAACCAAAAAACGGGTATATAAATAATGGTGCCTACCTCACTAAACAAAGATTAAGTGAGATAATATTTGTGACTCAGAAGAGCGCCAGGCACATAGCACTTTGTACAGCGAGCTTTGGATAAAAACAGTCTTGGCTCTGCATGCGGACAAGTCCTAGAGGTGTTGAGGGCGGGGCAACTGTGCTCAGACTTGGACCTGAATGAAGGGGAGCCGTTGAAAGGCTTTATCCAGTGGAGTACCGGGATGAGCTTTGCTTTTTAGAAGATCACTGTGGTGGCCGCGTGGAGGGTGCTTGGAGGGTGGAGATGTGGGCTGCAGGGAGGTGTTTGAGGCCAGCCATCCCCAGTCCTCACATGGGGATGGTACAGGCCACATTGTTTAATGGATGTTCTCCTCCTTTTGTAAATGCCCAAGGTCCCCAGCATGGCCGGTTTAAAGGAACAACAGTCATTTGGATTCGTAAACTTAAGTTGAGTCTCATTACCAAAGTCACATCTCACACTCATGTGGTTTTAATTATTTCTCTAAAACTTGATAAAAGAAAGCTTGCCATAAAACATAATTTGCTCTTTAAGAAACCTCTGAAGGACTTTCGAGTTTAGCAGAGAATTCGATTGTACCCACATTGTGAAACTAGATAAATTTTTACTAAATTGTTGATAAAGTATCTTTTATAGTGATAAATTTCAATGAGAAACTATATTAAGGAATAAAATTTCGTTCCTTCGGTTAATTACTCTCACATTAGGTTCTTAAGTAAGCTATTCTCAAGTTAGGTATCTGGCTCTTGTGTGTCTGTAAGCCATGAGTTGCTCTGCATTTTACCTTTGAATAGGAGCCACTTGGGGAAAAAGTTTGGCATTTCTTACAAAAACTCAGAAATGTCTCTCTTTGGCATATGTACCCCAGAGCAATGCACACATGCGGCACTAAGAGATCTGTTCAAGAATATTCAGAGAAACATTATTCATAATAGCTCCCAATTGGAAATGACTCAAATGTCCATTAGAGCAAAATGGATGTGTATTTCATGGCACATGCATGCCATGAGATCTAAAAAGCATTCAATAAAATGAACAAAAGGTACATTCAGCAGTAGGATGATTCGCAAACTTAATGTTGAAATAAAGAAGCCAAACAAAAAAGAATATATAAATAAAGTTTTAAAGAAGCAAATAAACTGGTGTTATAAGTCTGCATTGTGGTTACTTTCTTTGAGAAGGGAGTTCACAATGATTGGGAAAATCATAATGGCTGTTTCTGGGCTCCTAGCATTGTACTAGTTCTTGATTTAGGTAGTGGTTCCATAGATTTTCATTCTGCTCTCTCTCTCTCTCTCTCTCTCTCTCTCTCTCTCTCTCTCTCTCTCTCTCTCTCCTTCTATCCCCAGCTTCATTTTCATCTTCACTTCCACCTCCACATTCATATCTATATCTATATCTATCTGTGTTTTCACTTATCTGTGCTTCATTTCAACATGTTAAAAATAATATTCTAGCGTTTCATGCACATTTTAAGGTCATAAAGATAAAACCTGTATATAAAATGTTAGACTTATAAGTTTAGAAAAATAATCATAATTATTGAGTTAAAAGAATATTTTAACATCATAGAGTAATAGGAATTGCTAGTTCTAGAACTGGTCATATGTTCTATAATTATACTAGAATTTTAGACTTATAATAATAGAGTATAAACTCCCACCTCTTTTATTTCTTAGGCAACATTCCTTAAATAGAAAGTAAACATAGTTAACTGCTAGTGAATTAAATTTTAAGTAAACAGACTTGGAAAAATGTCAGTGTTCAGAGCTGAGTCATACTGAACTCTTTCAATGTATGAAAGTCCTAAATGACATATTAACATAGATTTCTATGATGCATAAAATATGATAACAAGGTCAATGTTTTGTGCCAATCAAGAGATAATTATATCAATGATGCATGCTTATCAGCAAGTTTTGGGTTAGCCTGTGAGGTTGTGGTTGAGGCCAAGTTAGTCATATCTAGAAAAGGATATGCTTTTTGTGTGCCCAGTTTTACACACACACACACATGAATATAATCTCTAAATAAATGCACACATGATTTAAACATGAACATTTGTCAAGACATGCAAAATTTTAGGCTGTGGAATACCTAATAAACCCATAGTTTCTATCCAATTCATGTTTGAAAAAATGTAGGCTTCACCATAGAGAGCGTTGGTCTTCTAATCTGATTTTGTTTTGTTTGAGAGTTCTCGGAGCTCTATGTCCTAGATCGACTACAGTTGAGAATCTCAATCTTTTTATAGCCACTCTGATGGTGGTTAATAGTATCTCATTGAGTGGTTAGGGTTTTTGTTTTGTGTTTTTTATTTGTAAAATATTTATTATGGAAATTTTTAAACATACACAAAAGTAGAGAGGATAGTATAATGAACCTGATTTTCCCAGCATGTACCTTTATCAATGTTTAATACATGGCAAATTGTATGTCTCGCAGCATACCCCAGACATCAGAAATGGCACCCTTTAGTTATTGCATACAAGTACTATATATGTGTTGAAGTGTATGTATTTGTTATATTTCCTAAACAATCAAATTTTCTTTGAAAATTCTCCAATGTAAACAATTTCATACTTATAGCCATTTATAAAAAAATAAATTATAAAATTTTAGACACCTTTCAAAATATGGGGTTCTTAATTTTTTCATATTAATAAAAATATTTTTAAAATTTTGCTTGGTAACTTGAGTGC